>NW_004524611.1:13310953-13357455 GCF_000260255.1 Octodon degus
AAAAAAAAAAAAAAAGACAGGGTCTCACTATGCAATTCAGCCTGCCTTGAACTCACTATGTAGCCCAGGTTGGTCTCAAACTCACAGTGATCCTCCTGCCTCCACCTCCAAAATGTTAGGAAAACAGGTGTGGGGCCACCACATCCAGGTAGGCATAGTGTTTCTGACTAGAGAGATGAATTATGCCTTTAAAAATAGAAATACTGGCGTGGTGGTGCTCACCTGTCATCCCACCCCTCAGGAGGCTGAGGCAGGGGCATTGCCTGGAGTTTGAAGCCAGCCTGAGCTACATAGTGAATTCAGGACCAGCCTGGGCTACAGAGCAAGACCTTATCTTAAAAAACAAAAAACAAAATACAGAAACATCCTGAGATCCTGTGATTCCACTTCTAGGTGACATGGGCCGGAAATGCACCAAGTGCTGGGGCTATAGGTTGCTGGGGGTCTAGTCCTACAGCAGGAGTGGGCCTGTGACAATTCAGCCGGTGAGACAGCAGGGAGGTCTGTGGGGCTGTCTGCTTTCACGTTAAGAAATGGCTCACACTTGGCCTGGTGTGTGGACCCACACCTGCAATCCCAGCACTCAGGGAGGCTGAGACAGGAAGATCCCAAGTTCAGGCTCTGTCTAGCATCTTGAGAACTTAGCTAGACTCTAGCTAATTCTGTAATACCCGCTCAGCCAGATTTTTTTTCCCCCTCAGACGTGGGATCCTCCTGCTTTAGCCTCCTGGGTGCTGGCAATGAAACTGCGAGTGGGTTGTTGTTCCATCTGCTGCGATGGGGAAGTCTGACGTTGTTTTCCTTTTATCTCTAGGGCACCAGCTGCAGAAAAAAAAAAAAAAAAAAAAAAAACGAGTCCCACTCGGGCATGATAAGTCTAGGATGTCCTTGAGCTAGGCCAATGGTGAGCATTTATTGAGGCCCTGACCCCGTGCCAGCAGTCTTTCTCCTGCTGCGCGCCTGGTGACCCATTTCATTCCCAAGGCTCCAGGAGAGCGTGTGCTACCTTTTATGGTCCCCCTGTACAGATGAGTGCCTGGAGCCTCAGAGGCGGAATTAACTGCCCATGAGCACACAGCGCCCAAGGGCCAGGTGATCAAAGGGAAGAGCGGCTGGGGGAAGAGAAGAAGCAGGAGACAAGGACCCTGGGGTGGAGAAAGAGGCCGTGACACCCCCTCCCAATATCCGGCAGCTTGCAGTGGTGAGGAGCCGGGAGTCACCATGAGCGATCTCCAGGCCCCTGGTGACCCTGCCAGACAGTGTGGGCAGGGAGGCAGGCGAGGCCATGGAGTGAGATGCAGCATGGAGACCCCTCCTGAGGAGGATGGAGAAATGGGACAGCTCAGTGGGCTGGGCTCAGGAGGTCAAGGACCCAGCTCTGGGAGGCTGAGGCAGGAAGATTGCAAGTTAGAGCCTTGTCCAAGCAACTTCGTGATTTGGTGAGGCCCTGCCTCAAAATAAAACTGTCAGGGCTGGGGAGATAGCTCAGTACAATAAGCGCTTGCCTTCAAGCATAGGGTCCTGAGTTCAATCCCGGGTACCACAAAAAATAAATAAATAAATAAATAAATAAACAAACTGTCAAAGGGCTGTGGAGGCCCTGGGTTCACAGTACAAACAAGCAAAGGTAAATCACACCAGGGTGTATTTCAGGGGTAGAATGTGGGTGTGAGAGCTTGAGCTCAGGCCCGGAATCCAAAAGTAAATAAATCCCGAGTTATGTCCCTCCAGCTTGACCCTTCCTGGCAGGCTGTCATTTCTGTCAAGACAAACAGGAAGACCCAGCCAGGCCTCGCTTAGTACACCCCAGATCCTGATTCCAGTCTATCAGGGCCCTCGGTCTCTTCCACTGCACAGTCTCATGTACCCCAGGGCCTTTAGACACACTCTTCCCATGACTGTCTCCTTATCCTGTAGGGGTCCCCATACCCAAGCCTGTCCTGTCCCCTCACTTCCCATCTCACAGGCCCTGGGACTGCAGAACTGGCTCACTGAACTCAGTACAACGTGTGTTTACATATTCATTTGTTTATTTGTTCCAGCTTTGTCTGGCTCATTGGGAAGTAGAAAAACAGGGTTTTTTGTTGTCTTGCTTGTTGTGTTCCCCAGGAGCAGGGTGGCCCTTTTATCTCCCTGGCTCTAGGTGTCATACTTGGACCCAGTGCGTGCTGTCGATATTTGGCGAATGACAAAGTGTCATCGATTTGCAAAATAAAGTCAGTCGAAGACCCCCGTAGTCCTTAGACCAGACCTGCAGAGGGTCCAGATCCGGTGAGGAGGGCCCGGGTGGGGGCTGGCAGCGCGGCTGTCCGCGGCTCCTTGGAGGCCAGCTCTGGATTTGCTCCGGTCCTGGAACACAGGGACGCTGTGCCGGCTCCCACCTGCTGGTGACCCCGCTGGGCCAGACACAGGGGCGGAGCTGCCCGGCCCTACTGGGGCTTCTGCTCCCTCCCTGAAGGGCTTCTGTTTCGGAAGCCCCCAAACCAGCTTTTCTGCTGTTGTGGGCACAGCGTGCAACCCGTGCAACCCGCGGTGATGAGCTGCAACCCGGGCTGGGGAGGATCAGAGGAAGCGGGAAAGAAAGGAACGGAAGACGCAGAGCCAAGACTGGCGCGGGCCGGAGCAGACCCGGCAGGCCAGCGCCGGCGCAGGGCAGCCCCGGGCGGGAGAGCGAGCAGGAGACAGAACCCGAGGGATCCGGAGGAGACGGGACTGAGCCGGGCGCGGGGGCAGGGCAGCAAGAGCCACTCGGAGTGCTAGCGAAGGGACTGGGGAGGCGAGCGGAAGAGCGAGGGGCTCAGAGGATCTAGGTGGTCCTGCGCTCGAACTGTTCCGCCGCACGACGCGCACCTCTACTGCCCGCGCGGGGAGGCTGCGCAGGAGAATCAGAAGCTCGAGCCCTGGAGCCAGGCGCGCGATCCCGACGCTCGGGAGGCTGAGGCGGAAGGCCAGCTTCAATTTACCTGGCTTCCATAGAAAATTGAAGCCCAGCTTGAATGACATAGACATTACCTCAAAAATAAATACATTAAAGAAAAGGAAGTTCCAGCTCAGCCTGGGCAATTTAGGGATTTAGCAACTGTAGGTTTGATCATTAGTTCTGGAAAGAAAAGTAAAGAGAAGAAAAAAGACAGAAGAAGAAGGAGGAGGAGGAGGAAGGGGAGAGCGAGGGGAAGGGGAAGGAGGAGGAAGAGGTGGTCAGACATAGTGGCACACGCCTGTAATCCCAGCACTCAGGAGACTGAGGCAGGAGAATTGTCAGTTTGAAACCAGCCTGGGCTACAAAGTGAGCTCAAGGCCAGCCTGAACTACATAGCAAGATCCTGTCTAAAAAAAAGAAAGAAAAGAAAAGAGAAACAGACTAGGATATGGCTCAGGTCAGGTCTAGATTCTATCTATAAAAATATGATTAAAACACTATAAAAAAGAAAAACTCTGAAGTTGGGTGCTATTTTGCTTGTAAACCCAGCTACTCAGGAGGCTGAGGCAGGAAGAGTGCAAGTTTGAGGCCAGCCTAGCCAAGACCCTATCTCAAAATAAAAAATAAAGGGGCTGGGGAGATAGTTCAGTAGAATAAGCGCTTCCCTGGTAAGTGCAAGGGCCTGAGTTCAATCCCTAGTTCTGCAAAAAATAAAATAAAATAAAGGGAAGGGGGGGCTGGAGAGATGGCTCAGTGGAATAAGCGCTTCCTTGGCAAGCACAAGGACCTGAGTTCAATCCCCAGTTCCAAAAAAAAAAAAAGTAAAAAATAAAATAAAATAAAGGGAAGGGGTGCTGAGGATGTAGTTCAGTGGTAGAACACCCCAGGGCTCAGTTTCCGGAAGACCAGCTTCTGCTTCTGGAACTTTCTCTGTTGGCCCTTTCGCCAGGTCAGTTCCTCCTCTGCCCTCAACTCTTTATCATGTGCCTCTTCTACAAAGCTTCCTGAATCCCGGAGCCAGGGTGAGCTCCTTGGTTCTGCATGTTTATTTGTGTGCAATTGTACATCCATTAAGCTCTGTCAGGCTGAGTAGAGCTGGGCTCACTCTTGCAGCCCTAATGCCTAACACATAGTAGGTGGTAAATGCAGGCAGATAGCTAGGATCTTGCAGATTGGCCTTTCTCACAGGTTTCCAGTTTTCAAGGAATGCAGTGGGTAGGCATGATGCTACACACCTGTGATCCCAGCTCTGTGGGAGGCTGAGGCAGGAGGGTGGCAAGTACAAGCCCAGCCTGGGCAATTTAGCAAGGCCCTGCCTCAAAATAAAAATAAAAATAAAAAGGGCTGAAAAGATATCCTTCTACTGTCCCCATTCACTCCAAAAGGAAGTGCCCCCATCCTATCCACTGTAAGTCTCTACAGGTGTGATGAGCACATTTCTGGGGACACAAGGACCTGCACCTGGGTCTGGTGGCGGACCATAAAGTTGACAAGTATTAATGTTAGCAATCCCTCTGTAGGCATCGGTGCCAGGGTTGAAACCAGGGATGAATCTGCAGGCCCAAGAGGTGGCAGGTGGGGTGCAGAAATGGCAGAGAGGTGGCAGAGAATGCCTGAGATGTTCTGGCCACCTGAGCTCAGCTGCGTGTGAAGTCCCCACCTGTGCTGGTCCCCAGGGACCTCCCTAACCTTCTCTCGATAAAACACACTCAGCATAGCAAGGGGTAGGCACCTGTCATCCCAGCGCTCTGGGAGGCTGAGGGGGGACGATCAAGGATTTGATGCCAGCCTGGGCAACTTAGTGAGATCCTGTGTTAAAAAAAAAAATGGTGGGCTGGGCATGGTGACACACACCTATAATCCCAGCAGTATGATCACCACAAGTTTGAGACCAGTCTGGCCTACAAAGTGAATTCAAGGCCAGCCTGAACTGCACATTGAGACCCTATCTAGAAAAGACAATAAATAAAATGGCAAGGAGCTAGAGACGTAGCTCAGGGGAAAGGCGCAGGGTTTCAGCAGAAAGAGAGAAGAGCACAAGTCACTGTTGTGTGGCTGACTGGTTTGTTTTGGTCACAGCTGTGTCTAGAAAGTGCCTGACTTCCAGAGAAGCCTCCAATCTCTGGTGACTGTTGTCACTGTGCAAGGGTCACCAGGTAACCCGTCCACAGGGATTACCCCTGCTGCCTCAGTTCAGACTAAACCAGACAATGTACACAGGAAATTCTTGGAGTTTAATCAACTTAGGTCCAAAATCTAGGCAGATGAGCCACCATACAGAGGCTCCTGGAAGACAGTCCCCTCGACAGGCGTCTTCAGGGAACCCCCACTGGCCACGGCACAGTTGGCACCGCTGCCCCACCTGCCAGCTGGCAGGAATTTGCCCCGGTGACCTCCCCAGGCACACTCCTGTCACCATGGTGACTGGCCTTGGAACAAGTTGGCTGATTGTCCCTGCTCAGCGGGGCAGGTGAAACCCTGGCCACGTGACCGATACTGGGTCAGGTGCAGTTATGGGACCCCCCCCCCCAAGCCTTAACCCATTCCACACTGCCACCTCTGGCTACAGAGTTCCTGCTGCCGCAGACCACACCCTTTGAGCCCTCTGCCCAACCAGAAGGGTGGGGACAAGGGTAGGGAGCATAACACTGGAAGGTGACAGAGCCAGGCTGGGCCACACTATGGTCAGTGGCTTGGAGCTGGGCCACATGGGCAGCTCCCTCATGGGTGGAATGAGGATGATGTGGTTCCCAGGCACTGGGGGCTCCTGGGAACACGGGAGCCACAATATACTCGCATCCCACACCCAGGTCAGCAGACCAGGGCTCTTCGAGGCTTCCCTGTCCCACTCCCTTTAGCTGATGGGGACTGTCCCCACCCAACAGCCAGCCTCCTCCCTGTCCCACTAGCTGGGGAGACCATTCCCCAGCTCCTCAGCAAAGTGGGCTGCAGTAGCGACCCCTACCCTGACCCACACACTGCTAGCTCAGGAAGGTTCACACGGAAACCACAACGAACAGGTTTTTCTGCTTGTGAGGCCAGCTGCAGGGCCAGGACTCTTGAGTTTACTCGAGCTAGACCTAGGCCTTGGGCTCCTGGGTAGATGGTCAAAGGTCACCAGCTGGCCTCAGGCTGCTGAGCTGGACACTAGGCTGACACAGGACAGGAGCTGTTAGAAAACACCTTGGACCTACTGTGCTTCTGAATCTTTAACTCTCCTCCTTTTGCCCTTGGAACTAGAATAACACCCTGGGAGGAAGCCCCCTCCTGGGCCTCAGGCCAGGTACACGGAGGGCTCAGGTGTCCCCATCACGCCTAATAAGTCTGTTGCCAACAAATGATCATACCGCCTGCGGTGCTTAGAGTCCCCAGTGACCGCAGATTAGAATAAAGCACCTGCAGGGTCCCCACAGGCGAGGTTGGAGGGAACAGCAGCAGGCTGCACTTCAGGCCTGCCCTAAGGAGGTGCATGGAGACAGCAGTGCAGCCTCCAGCAACCTTCCCCTGTGCATTGGTAAACTCACATTTTGCACAAAACAGCCTTGGTCCTCTGAGAGTCCCCAGGTGGACAACAGGGGAAGTGGGTCCTATATGACTGCGCAGTGCGCTGACCAATGCACTTGGGGTGCTTTCAAGGCAGGAAATCGGGGAAGCCCCGAGAAGGTGGTTGTTGCACTGGACCCTGTAAGGTGTATGCGACTTTGCAACTAATGACATAGCTGGAAGGGTCACCAATACAGGGTCCTAGGAGTTGCCTAAGCCCACCCTACCAGCAGAACTAAGCTGCACATTCGATTCTACCCATCACTGAAAAAATGTTCAGGACATAAGAGTTATAAAGGGATTTATTAGAAATTGTAAAAGTAAGCACACAAAGAAATTGGTAAGGGGCTGGTGAGATGGCTCAGTGGTCTAAAGCACCTACTTAGAACAAGCTTCGCAAAGCACAGGGACCACGGTTCAATCCTCCAGCACCACATGCCAGCCAGCCTCGCCCCCTGGTGAGCTGAGCTGGCCACACACACACACACATACACACACACACAAATAAATAAAATTAAAAAAAAAAAAAAGAGAGAAAAAAAGAAATTGGTAAGCAAGTTCAAAGCCAGCCTGCCCTACCTGGGACCTTGCCTTAAAAAAGAAAAAGAAAGAGTACAAGCCCTCGAGTAAGGTCCCTTGTGATCTGTAGCTGGGTATATTTTGGGGGTTTACAACTGTCTTCAAAATGGGTAGTCTATCCTCAAAAAACTAGGTTTAGAGGTTCCCTTGGGTCCAGGTATTTCCCTTTTTGGTATCTTCCCAAAAGAAATAAAAGTATCATACCACAATGATATATGTACACCCATGTTTATAGCAGCAGAGTTTGTTATAGCTAAATCTTGGAAACCATCCAAATGCCCTATCAGCCAGTGAATGGATAAAGATGTGTGTGTGTGTGTGTGTGTGTGTGTGTGTGTTTTACTGAGTACTACTGAGCCATAAAGGGACAAATTTCAGACAGTTCTAGGGAACCAGATGCACTTTGAAACCATAATTAAGTGAAATAAGTCAGACACACGTTTCAATAGTGGTGTGAGAAACGAGACAGAGAGAGAGAGAGAGAGAGAGAGAGAGAGAGAGAGAGAGAGAGAGAAGAAAAAAAGAGAAAAGTAAAAAATGGAAAGAAAGCTTTTTATGAATAAGGAGTGGAAGAGTGGTTGAAGGGAGAAGGGAATGGGAAAAAAGAATAGTTATAGCATGTACAGGTATATATTCCCTGTGATGAATGTGATCATTATGTATGCCTAAAATGTACCAATAAATTTAAGTAATTAAAAAGAATACAAAAAAAAAAAAAAAGAATACAATGGTCAATCTAGGAGCTGGGTGTGGTGACGCAGCCCTGTATTCCCAACACAGGAGGCTGAGGCAGGAAGAGTGCCATGAATTCCAGGCAAGAAGGATGATCTGGGATGTGTACTGCTACTGTCTGTCACATAACTAAGCCATCTGGAGAGCCGTGTCAGAATGCCAACCATTGACGTGTGTTGTGAAATGCTGCTACCCACTAAGGCTGCTGTTTCCTTCAAGGTGGAAGTACTGCATAAAGGAGGAAGTGTAATTTATAGGCCAGAAGCACAGACCCAGAGCCCAATTTACACTCTTTAAGTGTTTCAGGATTTAAAAAAAAAAAAAAAATCCTATGAAGGAAAAGAGCTTAAATAGCTTTGTGATCTGAGGCTGCAATTTTTCTTAAAAGTAAGATTTTATTTAATTAATTAATTTATTTTTTGGTCGGAACCAGGGATTGAACTCGGGCCCTTGTGCATCTCCCTGGCCCAAAAGTACGATTTTTGAATTCCCCTATTCCTCTTGTTCTTTCTACCTATCTTTATTTCTTCTATTTTACCTTAGGAGGAAGACACAGCAGAGAGACAAGAGCCAGGCGTGGTGGCATGGTGGTGGGGTGGCAAGAGCCTATAATGCCAGCACTCTGGGAAGATGAGGCAGGATTCCAAGTCCGAGCCCAAGTTGGACAAATGAACGACTTGGTGAGACCCCGTCTCAAAATGAAAATTAGAAGAGCCGGGGTTTGCCGCGACCTCAAACAACCTCGCCGATTTCCATGCTGAGGCGGGTGCTGACCCTGGCCACTGGGGCTGGAGTACAGACACCTCCCGGGGTGACGCCTACGCCATCAGCGATCAATCCGACTGCCCACTCATCTGCGGTCTCTGGCCTTTCTCTATCTGTAAAGGGGTGGGGGGTGGGGGGCGCCCCTCCTCGCGAGCTCCGGAGGGGACCTGGCGCGGTCAGGGCCGTGCTCCGTCGAGCCTACCAGGGCCTCCGGCTGCAGAGCAGGGCGCCACCTCGCTGGCGCGCCGACGCGAGCCACCCCTGGCGCCTGTCGTCCGTGCCCGCGGCACACAAAGCATGGCACCCGCCGTGGGCCATGCGCGAGGACAAAGAGCCGGGCCAGGCGGGGGCTGGTCACATGGTCCCGCCCCGCAGCCGCCCGCAGCCAGTTCACCCCAGCAACTACGCCGTGCTGAGCTCATTCCCAGATCGCTGGGCTGAGGAAAGCTGCTTGGCCAGAACCTTCGCAGAGCGGCCCCGCCCAGGGTGGGACAGCGACAGCAGGGCTCTGCGGGGGGCATGCGTGATTACGCAACGGCGCAGGGGCGGGGATTGGGACGTACTGTTTTCCGGCATTGCGTAAAGCCACTTGTTGGGGCGGGGACCGTGTGGGCGGGGACGCCAATGGAGGGGGTGGGGCTACGAACGGAAATGGGCGGGGCTCCTCGCTAGCGTGGGAGGTGGAGCATGCGCTGGACGTCGAGGTGCGCGTTGGACGCCGGTCGTAGCTATGCTCCGCTCGGCGCGCGCCTGCAAAGCCTTTGACGGAGCGCTAAGGCTCTGCAGGCCCAGATCCTCGAGGATACCCAAAGCGCTCCGGAGCAGTAGCGGCAGTGGCCAAGGGAACACCGAGCCGAGGTCAGGCAAGGACGCTGCGAGGAGAGTCTCTGCACCCCTCCCCCCTCCGGCTTCTCCTTTGGACCCCGCCCTCCGCTGGGCGGTTCTCCAGGCTCCGCCTCCCATTGACTCCACCCCCCCAAAAAAATCCTGGACCCCTCTTTCCAGGCCGCTACCGCTATCCTACAAGCTTTTGGATGGAGAAGCGTCCCTCCCGGCCATCGTTCTCCTGCACGGACTCTTCGGCAGCAAAACCAACTTTAACTCCATCGCCAAGGCCTTGGCCCAGCAAACTGGCCGGAGGGTGAGCTTCCGGGTGGGGCGGGGTGGTGGGCGGGGCTTGGGAAGAGGCTTCGCTACAGGGAAGCAGGTCGAGTTTAAGGTTAAAACTCGACCGCAGTAGAGTGGAAAGAGAGCCCAGTATGGTGGCGGAACCCTGTAATCCCAGCCCTTCCCAAGCAGTTTAATGACTTTTAAAAAGAGTAAAAGTTGGCTAGGAATGTAGTTTAGCTGGAAAGCCCTTGGATCCAATCCTTAGCGCTGGAGGTACGGGAGATGGGGAGTCTTTCCAAGAACAGAGGCCAGAAGAGGGGACCCAGACTGTGCATGGACTCCCATTCATACTGCCACACACTGCAGCCTGTCCAGATCTTGTTGCCGTTGTAGATCTCCTGTGTGCTTCACACAGCTACCCTCCACCAACCACCTCCCAAAGAAGGGACGACCACCTCTTAACTGTCACCTGTGCTCCGACTGGAAAGCCCTGGAGTCTCCTTGCTTTCTCCGGGGTTGCTACCTAAGCAGCCCAGACCTTCAGATACGTACGTGGTCACACCCTGGGCTGCTTCTTTCTGGCAGAGTGGTCCCAGCTGCTTCATGGGGCCTCTTTAGTCTGGGCCCTGGCTCCTCCCTCATCAGGATCTGCCCCAGGCATTAAAGTCCCTTCCATTGCAGTCCCTATCAGGCTTGTGGCTCTGTCTGCACCCAGAGTGTGGGTCCCAGTACCACCCCATTTTCCCCAAATCCCCAGGTGCTGACCGTAGATGCTCGGAACCATGGTGACAGCCCCCACAGTCCAGATGTGAGCTATGAGGCCATGAGCCAGGACCTGCAGGACCTCCTGCCCCAGCTCGGCCTGGCATCCTGCGTCTTCATCGGCCACAGCATGGGCGGAAAGACAGCCATGTTGTTGGCCCTGCAGAGGGTGAGCATCTTCACTAGCACCCCTGATAGCCAGTGTAGACCCTGGGTGCCCAGCACGTAACCTAGGACTGCGGACCCTTTGTGCCTGTCTTGCACACAGTCCCAAGCTCTGGTTCCCTCCCACAGCCCGAGTTGGTGGACCGTCTGATGCCTGTGGACATCAGCCCAGTGACACACACCTCCTTGTCACATTTCTCCACCTATGTGGCAGCCATGAAAGCTGTGGACATCCCAGATGAGCTGCCCCGCTCCCGTGCCCGGGAACTGGCTGACGTGCAGCTCAGCCACATGATCCAGGTGATGCGCCCCTGCTCCCTGTCATGATGTAGCCTAGGACCCACCTTTCAAGGGAAGACGATCAGTGGCCCAGGCCTCACCTCGGGCCCCCCTGACTGCTATACCTGCCACCACAGAATGTGGCTGTGCGGCAGTTCCTGCTTACCAACCTGGTGGAGGTCAAGGAGCGCTTTGGTTGGAGAGTGAACTTAGACGCCTTGGCCCAGCACATGGACAAGATCTTGGCCTTCCCGCAGCGACAGGAATCCTACTCTGGCCCAACCCTCTTTCTCCTTGGTGGAGACTCTGCATTCGTGCAGTAAGTAAGGCAGACCACGTGAGGGCTGGGGACAGGTGGGTTGTCTGAGAAGCCCAGGAATGCCATGTGCCCCAGCTCATGACTCTGTCTCTTCCCATTCCCCTTTCGTTGTCTGTCACCCACTGGCCCCCTTCTGGACACTGTCCCTGGACCAGACCCAGCCACCACCCTGAAATGAAGCGGCTGTTCCCTCGGGCACAGATGCAGACCGTGCCTAATGCAGGTCACTGGGTCCATGCTGACCGCCCACAGGACTTCATGGCTGCAGTGAAAGGCTTCTTGGCTTGAAAGTTGCCCCTTCAAGAGGGGCCAGGAGACCCTGGGCTTCCTGTCCCTGCATCCGGTTTCATCTCACCACACTGAAGGACTCAGGCAGGCCCTGAGTGGGCATCCATGTGCAGAGACAGTCAGACCTCCTGCTTTAATGAATAAAGACAGTGCCTCTGAAGTTCTCAGCTGGGCTCTCACCACCATCGGCCCTGCTGACCCCGATGTTGGGCCCAGAGGCTCCTGGTAGCACCAGCATCCCCACGGGCGCCCAGTGCACCCCTGGCCTCGCTCTGCAGCTGACTCTGCACCAGCTTCGCCACTAGCTGCTGCATGTCCTCCTGGAGTGAGAGAACAGGGTCAGAGCTAGCCTGGCCACACCCTCACCCCTCCCAGGCCCGGTCAGCACCCCATCCTACCTCCCAGGCCTCCACCTCCTGTCTCAGCCTCAGTTTCTCCTCTAGGACCTCCAACAGCTGGGCCTCTGCAGCACGTAGCCTGGCCTTGCATATGTCCAGCTCGGCTTCCACCGCTTGCTTCCTGCAGGCACAGGGATAGCTCAGGCTCTAGCTGTGTGGTTTTCCTCCAGGGCTGCCTGGCTCCCACCTCCCCTCCAGCAGGCCGGCCCTTGTGGGTGAGCCTGCCCTTCCCCCAGTACCTCCCCCATTCCTCATTCCCACAGCAGCCTCTCACTTGGCAAGGGCTTCATCCCTCTCCTGGAGCACCTGGTCCAGTGAGGGCTCTGGCTTCGTGGCCCCCAGCGCTCCAGGGGATCCTGGGCTCTGTAGGGTGACAGGATGGAAGTTTGAAGCTTGCCTGAATGAGGGGTTTCACCTTGGCATTGGCTTTGATGCAAAGAAGGAGGCTGAGGCAGGCTGTACCTGTGTCTAGTGAGTGGTTGGTCCACCAGACAGGATACCAAGGGGCCTCAGGCCATAGTAAGGAGGTGGCAGGGGTGCTGGCCACTGCCTACCCTAAGAGCCAGCCCATGGTTAGAGTGTCTGAACCCCTAGAGTGGGAGATTTCAACAGCCCCCAGGAAACGACAGGGTGAGTGGGTTCAGGACACTTACCCCCAAGGGCCCGGACGCAGAGGCTGGCCTGGTCACTAGGACTCTGCCTGGTAGGTGTGGTAGCTGAGGATGTGGCCCTTTGCCCTCCCTCCCAGGTGTGACACTCCCCAAGGAGGGCCCTGCTCCTGCAGTCCCGCCCAGGCCTATGAGCAGGAGCAAGCTCCCCCTCCTTCCTGCACCCAAAGACTTGTGCCTAAACTCTCCTCACCCACAGGGGGTGCTGCTGCCTGGCTTCCAAGCACAGGTGACAAGGTGTGGCACCTTCAAACCTTCTTCCTACGCACGACTCTAATCTGGCCTCAGCTGGAAGCAGGGGAAAGTTTGCATTTTATTTTCCACTACTAGGGCCTTTGCACAGTTACATGCCCAGTCCCCTTTTATTTTGAGTTAAGAGCCTGGATACGTTATGCAGATAGACCTTAAATTTGGAATCCTGCCTCAGCCTCCTGAGTAGCTGGAGTTAAAGGCAGCTGCCTAATGCCTCTGACAAGTCCAGCCTTCATTCTGAGAGTGTGTGCTGCAACCCTAGGGTCTCAGATCCTAGTACACCAGTGACAAAAGTACATAAAAGGAAATCCTTGGCAGTAGTGTATGTATGTGTGTATCTTCTGGGGATCAAACCCAGGGGTGCTCTACCAGAGCACCTTCCCTGTCTCCCTTTAGGGGGAATGCTCTGTAAATTGTTGGGGGGGGGGACAACCCTGTTATCCTCCTGCTTTAGCCTTCTAAAGTGCTGCGATTATGCCCCCGACCCCAACAGTTAAGTGCTCCCTCCAGTAAGCTCCTGCTGTGACTGCTCCTGGTTGACCCTGGGTCTTCCTCAGCTAGGTTTCCTGCCAGTGTGAGTCTTGATTGTTTCTTTGGTTGGATCTGAGGTGAAGAGGGAGACGAGCTGTACCCCAAATGCACCCTTCCTGTGAGATGCATTTAATTGAGAAGCTACTGGTGCCCTGGCTCAAACAGGCCCTGATCTCTGGGCCTCTGTAGCTACTGAGTAGGAAGCAGATACAAGAGAATATTTGGTCGTAGATCTCACAGGTCCCTCAGCTTCTCAGTCTGAGGGGTTCCCCTCTTGGCTCAGGAGTTGGCAAGAAGGAAGGCTTGAGTTTGCTAGGCATTTAGTTCCTCCTCCACCTGCCCTTTTTCTTTTGTCTTTTTAGAGACCAGGTCTTGCTATGCAGTTCAGGTTGACCTTGAGTTTAATTTGTAGCCTGGGTCTCTAACTCACAAAGATCTTCCTGCCTCAGCCTCCAAGTGCAAGAGGCTGTCATGCCTGGCTGTAGCTCTTAATTTTGAAAGTATTTGAAATTGTTCTTTGAGGTCCAAAAAAAAAGCTTTTTTTTTTTTTTTTTCTTGGCAGAACTGGGGATTGAACTCAGATCCTTGCACATGCCAGGCAAGTGCTTTTACTACTGAGCCATCGCCCCAGCTTTTGGGGGTAAAAACAAAATTATTTTTGTCTTTGAGACAGGGTCTCTCTGCAATACAGGCTGGCCTTGAGCTCATTTTGTAGCCCAGGCTGGTCTCGAACTTACAGTGATCCTCCTGCTTCAGCCTTCTAAGTGCATGTAGCACCACACCCAGCTCAAAAACAAAATCCGTAATGATACCAAATTTGTGTCCTGTTTCCACAGTCTGTAGTCTCCCTCTGCCTCAGAGGTTTCCTAGCCTTTGTTTCTCACTTCAGGACCATAGCAGTTGTGAGTTTGCTAACTGAGCTGGGTGACTGGACTGTGTGACGCACTTGGACCGGGATGGCCCGGAATGGGTGCTGCTCATCCTCCACCCAGTGCCAACTGGAATCCTGACTGGGGGTGTTGGTCTGGATCTCTTGGTTCAAGAGCAGCTTAGTCAGGGATACAGAGTGAGATCCTGCCTCAAAATAATAAAAAGAATCTAGAAAAAAAAACAAAAAAGCCCAGTGTGACATCTGTTGGTCCCAGATTCTCAGGAGACTGAGGCAGAGGGTCAGAAGTTCAAGGCTAGCGTGGACAACACTTAACAAACTCCTGTCTTGAAATACAGCTGGGCAGTGGCTGGGGCTGTAACTTGATCCAGCACTGGGAAGCAAGTGTATCAGATGGTAGGAGGCGCTGTGGGGAGAAATTGAGCAGGAAAAGGGAATGTGGAAGAACAGGAGAGCGTTCTACACAATTCCATGGCATCCCGGGGTGGAGGGCACCACGTACTCATCCACCCAGATGAAAAGCAACCATGGTAATCATGCTTAAGGCTTGAAATAACGCTGTCAGTTCAGAGGTTCAAAAACACTTCCATGCTGGGCCTGATGGTGCATACCTCTTATCCTAGCTTTTGGGAGGCTGAGGCAGGAGGATTGCCCAGAGCTCAAAGCCAATCTGAACTATAGAGAAGAGAGTTGCTTGGTGTATAGGTGAAAGTTCAAGAAAAGTGATAGGGAACCTGAGGTAGGGGTTAGAGAAGACATGATTTTTGTTGTTATTTTGAGACAGGGTCTCCCTATGCGCTGCAGGCTGGCCTTGAGCTGTGTTGCTCAGGGTGGTGTTAAAATAATGGCAGTCTTTCTGCCTCAGCCTCCCAAGTCCTGGGATTAGAAGGCTGTACCACCATGCCCGGCTAAAGACACGGCTGTGACATGGTACTGGAAAGCAGAAATAGAAGTGAAAAGTTGGAATAAACCTTAAAAACCATGAGTGGAAAAGTAGTGTTTCCACATAAAATTCTCCTTTAGAATAATGTGGTTTTAAATATTTAAAATTTCAATACTTTGCTCATTTAGTGAGTCAATTTCTCATCTCACCTGCAAGTTGGAATTAGAGTATTAGACAGAATTTCTTTCCGTCTTAGTAGGAAAAAGACAAGTTTATATTCAGCATTTAGTGAATTTCATCCCAGAGTGCCATCTCAGATGTCACACCAGGTAGGACCCCTTACCCCACTCCCACTCACTGCCTCCTTCCCAGGGGCCAGTGTGCCAGGCCTCCGGTGGGGCTGGGAGGTGACAGTGTCAGACTAATTGGGGAGCTGGGCCCCTGGCTGCTGGACTTGTAGACAAAACAGTAGGCATGCTGGCTGTTGTGGCCTGTGTCTGGATGATACACACACACACACACACACACACACACACACGCCTCTTGCGGTCAGAGGTGGTTGGACCTAGAGTGTAAAGCTGGGCTTGATTCTATGGTGCAGTGCCAGGCAGAAGGACATGAAGGTTAGGGGTGTGAGTGCTACTGTTTTAATTTTTTTTTTTTTTTTTTGAGACGGTTTCACCTTGTAGTTCAGGCTGGCCTCAAAGATGCAGCAATTCTCCTGGCTCAGCTTCCCGAGTGCTGGGATTATAAGAGTGGGCAGAAGAATGCTCTAGAAGCCCCTTGTTGCTTTGGCCTCCTGGTGGGTGCCATGAACTGTCTCCTCTGGGTTGCCACCCTGCCTTGCAGCCAGCCAATTATAAACTGATCCTCTACAAACTGAGTTGAGTTTTGGGGTTTTTTTGGTGGAAGCAGGGATTGAACTCAGGCCCTTGCGCTTGTCAGGGAAGCACTTACTCCACTGAGCCATCTCCCCAGCTCTACAAACTGAGTTAAATAAACCTTTCCCCTTTTCACCTTAGGTGTCGGGTATTTTTTCTCAGCAGCAAGGAAAGTAACCAAGACCTGGTGTGGTGGCCCCATCCTGGATTACATAGTGGGTTCAAGCTCAATCTGTATACATAGGGAGACCCTGTCTCAGAGAGAGAGAGAGAGAAAGAATCACACACATGCGTAGTCCTTCCAACCCCAGCCTGTGTGCCAGCTGGTGGGCTATATAGTGGGTTCAAGCTCAATCTGTACTACACAGGAAGACGTTTCTGGTTCACAGGTGGTGACTTCATCCCAGCCGCAGCACACAGGTGCAAGGTGGAGGCGGCAGCAAAACCCGCCTCGACCAGCAGGTGGCGGCAGTGCTCAGCATCGGGCTAATGGGCCTCCAAGGGCACCCAATGCCCTGCGTTTCTCCCAGGGCCCCTTTATAGGCACCTTGATCATACAAGTGGGCAAATGTTTGTCACTCACAAACACTAGAGATTAATGATGCGGGTGTCCTGATTCTAATATGGGTCACCTAGCATAGACCTTATACTTTTATGACAATAGTGCATATGCCTGTAATCTCAGCACTCTGGAAGGCAAGAGGACTGCCAGCTGAAACCCAGCCTGGACAACTTGGCAGTTTAGTCTCAAAAATTAAGAAAGGAATACGTATGTAGCTGTGCAAAGGCCCTGGGGTCAGTCACCACTCCACAGGGCATACAGAACAAACCCTGAACTCACCCTTAGGTGTTGAGGGTGAATTCTTGAAAGAGGTGCTGTGTAGGAGGGGCGAACCAGCAGTCACCGCTAGGGAGCAGGGAAGAGACGCTCCAGGGCTGCCCACCACCACTGGCCCTGGCCAACTGCAACCCTCCTCCCGGGCCTAAGCCCACACGATGGGTGGAAGTCAGCCTCGGGGAGATGGGCAGGGCTGGTCAGGGAGGACGTAGAGCCATGGTGAGGTGCCAGGTGTCCCCTACCCTGGTACTGAGGAAAGCTCAGTGCCCTGGACAAATGGACTTGGGGGGCAGGAGCCACATTGGGACTCCAGGATGTCCCTCTGAATGACAAAGGAACAGGACTCTGTAGAGCACTTGTCCTCCAGTTGTCTATAAAGAACAGGGTAGGGGGGGCCCAGGACTGTAATCAAACACCCTGGGAGGCTGAGGCAGCAGGATCTGAAGTCGGAGCCCAGCCTACAAATTAGCAATTTAGCAAGACGCTCAAAGCATGAAGCAGTTGTGAAGAGCCTGAGCTCAATCCCAAGTACAAAAATACTACTACTACTGCTGCTGCTACTAATAATAATAATAATAAATTAAGAGTAGTGTATATAGTGGGGACGCCTGGCCCTGCCTCTGTTCACAGCTCTGCATGTGAACGCACACACACACTCACACTCACACAAGTACACACAGCTCCCACTGCCTTCCCAGCACATCACCCCGACCCCCAAGTCTCCAGGCTACTTCCTTAGCTGTGCCCAAGCCATCAGGTGTCTCCCCTGGATGTTGGGACGGGTCCCTCAAACACCACCTGTCCCCAGCCTGCTGCTGCTGCGGGTCACCAGGCCCAAAGCTCAGGGACACTTCCTGGCTTCTGGTTCAGGATCTGTCTGCTGCTTAATGCTGTACCAGGAGTGTGCTCTTTTTAGAATTCAGGTCAAGCCGCTCCGTGAGAGAGAAATGGGTGTCGCCACCCTGGCTCTCCAGCCCCTCTGCCTTCTTCAGAGGTCACAGTGTCGCCTGGACACCAAAGCAGCCTCCAGTTGTCCTCATGGCTTAAGACAAGATTCTTTCCTTGGAAAACCATCTAGGCAGAGCACTTCCCTGACGTGCAGGAGGCGCTGGGTTCTATTCCCAGCCCTGGGGGCAGGAAGCTCGGCTGTGTGGGTTGACTGGGCGGCTCACCGTGTGTACTGGATTGTTTTTATTTTTTTTTTTTTTTTTTATTTATTTATTTATTTATTTATTTATTTATTTATTTATTTATTTATTTTTAGCAGCACCGAGGATTGAATTCAGGCCCTTGCACTTGCCAGGGAAGTGCTTATTCCCTGAGCCATCTCCCCGGCCCCTTCACTGTTTCTTTTACAACACTGCCAAGCCATACCTGAGGCAATGAAGTATTTTTAACAATTGCCAAAGGATGTGTACATTCATTTTCAGCTATCTTATTACATGCAATTTTCTTCAGTTATCTTCTATGATAAATTTTTGAAAAATATTGTTCACAACCTTCATATGTCTTCAAAATGTATAAACTTTGTTGTTGTACTATGTTTCAAGATGTTCTTGAATTGCCAAGATTCATAAAACTTTTTTCACTGGTACTGAGGGTTGAACCTTATTTTTCAAGACTGGGTCTTGCCTCATTGCTCAAGTTGAGCCTGAATCCTTCTGCCTCCTCCCAGGGCACTGGGATCACAGGCATGTGCCACGCCAAACTCAAACAGCCTGGGGATGGACCCCTGGGTGCTGCTGCGGCCCTGAGGACACGGCTGACGGCGACCTGCTTGCCTTGCTGCTTTGGAGACTGCCTGTACTGGATTGTTGACTGGTGGTCATACCCAGCTGAATTGAACTAGTGTAGTGCTGGGGGTAGGAGGCCCACCTGAGGGTTGTTGCCAGCAGCGTAAGGCAGAACTGGAGAAGCTGCTGGGAGGCTGTTAGGGAAGCTGTTTGGAGAAGATGTTGGAGAAGCTATTGGAGCTGTTGGAGCTGCTGGTTCTCTTGGGCTATTTTGCTGGAGGACCTTGTCATGCTGGATTTCCTGATGAACTTGGTTGTTCCTGTCGGAGGAGCTTGGGACCTCATTGTCTCTGAGAATGGCTATGGTTCATTTTGGAGGAGCTCTGGTCCTCATCTTGAGCATCACTCCCTGGCTCCAGTGGGGCAGATGGGGCACTGCTCAATCTCATGGAGAAGCTGGTCATGTTGGCTCTCCTGATGGGCATTCAGCTTTCCTCATTGCAGAAGGAGCTCGGGACCTCACTGTTGCTAAGGATGGCTGTGGGACTTTTGAGGCAGCTTTGGTGCTTGCCTTGAGCGTTGCTTCCTAGCTCAAGTGCAGGTCCCTCAGCCTGCTAGTGCAGATCCTTCATCCTGCTGGCGTAGACTTTCTCGCTTCCAGCACTGACCTTCGGGCCTTTCCAACACAGATCCATGAAGTGGGCCTGTGTGAGCCATTCATTGTCGTGGCCTCCAATTGGACTTGTGAGAGACATTGTTAGGAGCTCTAGATTTTTAGCTGGATTCTAGCAGGATATTAGGACCCGAGCCCTCAACTGTATTCTTTGAGCTTTAATATACAGACAAATTTCCTTCACTCTTGTATATGATTCTTGGGTGATTACAAAATAATCTTATAAAATATGCGCATGCCTGTAATCCCAGCACTTGGGAGGCTAAGGTAGAAGGATCAATGTGAGTTTGAGACCAGCCTGGGCTACAAAGTGAGCTCAAAGCCAGCTTGAACTGCAGAATGAGACCCTATCTCAAAAAGACAATAAATGTATAAATCTTATAAAATGTGTCCTGTATTGTATTGTTTCTCCTGCGAAACCCTAAACCGCTGCACTATCCAACCATATCTTTGGAAATGTGACCCCATTTTCCAGTCCCTGCTGCCCTCTTCTCAACTTGGCAACCAGTGATCCTGTTCAAGCCAGAGATGATATGAGCAAGTAATCCCAGCACTCTGGGAGGCTGAGGCAAGAGGATCTCACGTTTGAGCTCAGCCTGGATAATTTAACAACTTTGGAAACTATGTCCTCAAAAGACAAAAGGTTGGGCTGCCGGGATGGCTCAGTGGTCTAAAGCACCTACTTGGAACAAGCTTGGCAAAGCACAGGGACCGCGGTTCAATCCCCCAGCACCACATGCCAGCCAGTCCCGCCCCCTGGTGGGCTGAGCTGGCCACCACACACACAATAAATAAATAAATAAATAAATGTTAAAATAATAAATAAACTTAAAAAAAAAAAAAAAAGACAAAAGGTTGTGGATGTAGTTCAGGGCCAAGGCTCGGTTCCATCTGCAGTACTCCCAGCCACATCCACCTCTGCTTAAAACCTCCATGGCCCCTACCCTTCAGAGTGAGAACCAGAGCATGGGGTCACCTACAAGCCTCCCATACCCTGCACCCTACCTGGAATCCCAGGCTTCACACTGCACTGGGGCTCGCCCACCATGCACTAGGCCCCCTCACCCCCTCCTGGGCAAGCTCACAGCTTGCACAACCCATTCCCTCTGCCCGAATGTTCTTTCCCCCAGACACCCATGGGGCTCAACCCTCACCTACTTTCCCCACCACACGCTGGGGATGGAACCCAAGGCCTTCACAGTGAGCAGCATCCCCAGCCCTTTTTGTTCTTTATTTTAGACAAGGTCTTCCACAATTGAGATCCTCCTGCCTCAGCCTCCCTGGGATTCCTGGCCTGCATCATTGCACTGGGCCCTTCCTTTGGATATTTGCCCAGGTGCTACCTTGTCAGTCAGCAAGGCCCTCGTGGGCCATCTAATTTAAAATTTGGAGCAGCGCAGGAGAAGGGCCCGGTTTGATCCCCAGGCCTGCCATGCTAGCCCCGCCCACAGGGAGCGCTGAGATGGCAATTGAGTCTGGGCGTGGTGGCATGCACCTGTAATCCCAGCTCTTGGGAGGCTGTAAACAGGCTGTAAACAGCCCAATCTAGTAGTGAGACCCTGAACACCCAGTAGACCCTTCCCTAAAAGACAAAAATGAATAAATAAAAATTTGGGTCAGGCATGGTTGGCACATGCTGATAATCCAAGGACTCTGGAGGCAGAGGCAGAAGAATCAAGTTCGAGCATAGCCCAGGCAATTTAGCAACTTCTCATATGCTTCAGGCTGGCCTTGAATTTATTATTTACTTATTCATCTATTTATGTGATACCAGGAATTGAACTCATGACCTCACACTTGCCAGGCAAGTACTGTGCCGCTGAGCTAGATCCCTGGCCTTGAATTTATTATTGTAGCACACAGTGGTCTCAAACTCTTTTTTTTTTTTTTTTTTTTGCAGAACAAGGATTGAACTTAGGCCCTTGCGCTTACCAAGCGAGTGCTTGTTCTACTAAGCCAACTCTCCAGCCCCCTGGTCACAAATTCTTGGCAATCCTCCTACCTCAGTCTCCCAGGTGCTGAGATTATAGGTGTGTGTGTGTGTGTGTGTGTGTGTGTGGGCACTGTCATGCCTGTCAAAATAAAAAATATTCATAAAAGGGGTTGTTTTATAGCTGAGCAGCATAAGCACCTGCCTCGAAAGCTCAAGGTCCCGAGTTCAATCCCCAATACCACAAAGTAAATAAATAAATAAATAAATAAATCATAAAAGGCTTGGGATGTAGCACAGTGCAGAGGCCCTGGATTCAATCCTCAGTCAATAAATTTCCAAAAGTAAAATACAATAGAATTGGCTTCCCTGCAGCCCTAGGAGTCCCTGCCTCCCCTTTCCTCCCATCTCCCCCACAGCTGGGGCTCTGTGACGCACAGACTCTTTCCTTTCTGTGTCCTGCCACATCCCTGGCCCCCAGGGCAACACAGAGTGGGGGCTCCATAAACAGTTCTCAGACAAAGGATTGGAACTTGGACCCCCAACTTGCACCATTTGCACACTAGGGGATTCAAGGCCTCCCACTCTGGCCTCATCTGCTGCATGAGCCACTTTGGCCCTGAGGATCTCCCTCGACCACCTGTGCCCTGGAAGTCCTGGACTCCAACTGGCAATCCTCCTGCCTCAGCCTCCCAACACTCCTTGCCATTCATTTGTTGTGCTACTATTTAGCAGCTCTCAGTGGATGACACAGGCAAGGCGCTGGGACTCTCTGTGGCAGGAGCTGTGGCTCCTGTCCTCCACTACCCACTGGCCCAGATCCACAACCCACCCCCTCGCGCACCCTGCACCCAGAAAACTTCAGTGGCCTCCCCCACCACTTGTCCTTAATATTGGGCAGGGCCTCTAGCAGATCAAACAGGGTCACACCAAAGCCTGCTTGTCGGGTGCTCAAGACAAGTCTGGACAACTGGAAGGGGTGCGACTGCTTCTGTGCCAAGTCACATCCCTTGGCCAGATTTTCCAGACAAGAGGGAGGGCTGGCACTGTGTTCCTTGCCTGCCTGCCAGCCGGCTAACCTGCACCGGAAGTCTGGGCCAGGTGCCAGGCACAGACACTCTGGACAGCAGGGTGCTGGAGCCACTCCAGCCTGAGTCGGGGCACGCTGGGAAGAGAGGGACAATTCGGAGTGGAGTAGGACAGGTCTGGGCCACTGCACAGATGGGACAGCTGGGTGCAGGGGACGTGCCAGGCGGTGTGTTTGGGACTTCTTGCAGCAAGATGCAGGCAGGGGCCTAAAAGGCACATCTGCTGCCTTCCTGCTCCCCTCCCCTATGGTCAGCTGGTCCTGCTCGGGTCTTCCCAAAGGTCCGAGGAAGGAAAGAGGACCTCAGGCCTGGCTGGGCTGAAGCTCAGGGCCAAAGACAGGGAATAGGGGCAAGAGAGGGAGCTGTAACTTGCACCCCCCTTGCCCAGAGATTGAGGGCTTCTGTATCTTGCTGGGTGTGGTCAGCATGGAACAGGTGGATGGAGACATCCCCAGGGGAGAGAGGGCCCCTGCTGCCCATGGAGCTGGCCAAAGTGGGAAGGTGGGAGGCTCAGGAACTGGAGCGCACTGCAGGGTGATTTTTTTTTTTCTCCCAGTGCTGGGAATATAATTTTTTAAAATTACGAGATAGTGTCTCGTAAATTGCCCAGACTGACCTCAAAGTGACAGTCTTCCTGCCTCAGCTTCCAAGAGTGCTGTGATTACAGGTATCACATCAGTTGACGGCTTTTGACTAGAGGAAGGGACAGGATACAAAAGGTCCCTGAGCAATAAAGTCAAGCAGGGGGTGACATTCAGAGTCCAGATGCTGAGTTGCTGGATCCAGAAGAGGCTGGAGTAGGGAGGGGACAGGAGCTCCAGGACCCCATCCAGGGGGTTTGGAAGTGGGGACAGGTAAGGGGGTCGCGACCCAGGAAGAGGTGGGGGCGGGGCCCTGGGCAGGGCGGGACGGGCGCGGGTCCCCCGGGCCGGGGCGGGGCCCGGCTGGCGCTGCGCAGACTCGGGGCGGCCGTCGCGCATGCGGGGCTCGCTAGCTGCCTCCGGTGCCGCTGCCACTCCCGGGAGCATGAAGGACCGAACCCAGGAGCTCCGCACGGTGAGTCTGCCCGCAGTCCTCCCGCCCGGCTCGCGCGCCATCGGGGCGCCCCTGGCCGGAACGTGGGGGACTCGTGCGAGCTGAGAGACCCCGACCCCTTCCGGATCCCTTCCCTCCGACCCTCTGGGGGTCACCGGTTCGGCCACGTTGAAGGCTAGAGCCGAAGGTCCTGGATAAACTTTTAGGCGCCCCCTGTGTTTTGGGGGGATCGGAAGGTGGGGTCTGGGTGGCGGGATGGAAATTGGAGCCCTCTCCCCCACGAGAGGATCGGTCGGGTCTTGTCAGTCCTTCCGCTAACCCCGTCGCTGAGCCTGCAGTGTAGACAGACGGCGGGACCAGCACCCCTACCCGGGTGCGCTGTGGGTCGGGATCTGCGCCGGTTGGGGGCTCCTGGGCGCGAGCTGTTTCCGGGCGCCGCCGCCTGGGACCTGCGCCTGCCCTCACCTGTGGCTCCCGACTGCCTTCGCAATCGCGATCAGTACCGCCCCAAGTTGGGGGGATTTCACCCGAACGCCACCCCCAGGCCCACCTTCGGGGCAGCCCATGATGCTAGTCCCAGACCCTCCCTGGGCTACCCCGGCTGACTGCGACCTGGATCTATTTTTCCACCTGTGTCTGGGAGGCCCCTGGGGTGTGGCTCCTGGGGCGGGGTTCGGGGAAAGGAGAGACTGCAGCACCACAGTACGGAGTCTGGAGCTGCTGCCTGCCAGTCCGGACAGAGACCCCTGCCCAGCTCCTCCGCAGCGCTGCCCTTCCCTGCTGGGGGGGGGGTCACGGAGGGGGGGCAGTGACAGAAATGAACCCAACTTGTGGGTTAGGGGGAGCCAGGGCTCCGTGCCAGTTGTCTAGATTTTTAGCTTGGGTACCAGGAATTGAATCCAGGACCTTTGCACTGATCTGCCTTCCAGGCTCCCAGCCTGTTTTATTTTGAGACATCTTGCTAAATCACTAAATTGCCCAGGCTAAGCCTGAACTTGTGATCTTCCTGCCTCAGCCTCCCAGAGTGCTGGAATTGTAGGTGTGTGCCACCACACCTCACTGACATTGAGTCCCTGGCTGATCACCCACCCTGCAGACAGGCCCACCTACTGATCCTGGGCACCCTTTCCCTGTGCCCCACTTACAGGTAGAGCCCTAGATCTGCCCAAGTGTCCTGGGCCTTTGACTCAGTGGCTAGTGCTCTCTGTCCCCTCAGTGTCCCCATGTCCATGTTTGGTGTCCAGGACAACTCGGTCTCCCCTGCTCATGCTGACCCCAGCAGCCTGAAGTCCTGTGCTACTCTTGGCTGAGCGGCAGCCAGGCCCCAGGAGAGGCTCGGAACATACCCTTGCCAGCCCTTGTGGTTGCCCTCAAGCTTCCTGTGCAGTGTTGTGTCACACAGCTTCGGCTCTCCCAGTGCTGTCTGCCCACATAGGCATCCCTCCTGGGTCGAAGAGGGGTACGAGTGGGACCCAAAGCCTGCTATGCATGGCCCAGGGAACAAGGTTCTTAAGTCTGACAGCAGCCTCTGGCTTTTCACCCTGCATCTCCTCCGCTGAAGGGGAAATTGAGGCACAAGGGAAGTGAGGTTTGCTTGATAGAGGAGCATGGTACATAGAGGACCTCTGCTCAGTCCTGAAGACAGTCGGACAGGCCTGGCTGCCACGGGGGGGTACTCCAAGGAAAGCGTGGCTTTTAAGCAACTTGAAGCCTGATCTCTGCCTCTCACCAAGGCCTGGCCTGGCTTTGAACCAGTGAGGCTGCCTTTGCACACAGTCCAGGCCCAGCCTGAGTGTTTGGAGCCCCAGAGACTGTGCCCACTGTCACCTGGTGCTGCCCATGGAAGGCTCCTAGCAGCCTGGAGGGGTGGCTGCCAGGAGCCCATTCTGGCCAGGACGAGCAGTCAGTCTTGGGGCCACTGCCACTCCTAGAGCTCCTTTTTCCTCGTGGCCTGGGGCTCCCATCTGGACAAGTAGGAAATGGGAGAACCTAGGACCCTGCTAGAACTCAGGGTGAGAGGTGCGGTCCTAAGCTCCTGACTGTGATGCCACATTTGGAGAAGACCTTGAACCCCTAGAGTCAGAATTTTCAACCCAGACACCCCTGAGAATGAAGGTCTGGACAATGATAGAGCTCAGGAACACAGCAGCTGTCCCCAGCTTGCCCCCTCCTCTCCTCCTCCTCCGCCTCCTCCTCCTTCTCCCCCACCCAGTGCCACCGCATTTGGAAGGCAGGCAAGAGAAGGGAGCTTATTTATAAAAGTCACACTTGGGGAAGGAGCTGGCGCGCATCCTCAGCGCTCTGCAGGCCTGGCCCAGCCTCCAGCCTCTGCGGCCCCCATGTCAGGCGGCTCTCCCAGCTGCGGAGGTGGCACTGAGGGACCAGCACTGTAGGGGCATGGGGACCTCAACACTTAGACCCTTGGGCTGTAGAGGGGCTCTTGGGGTCCCCAGACACACACACACACACACACACACACACACACACACACACACACAGGAATGTAGTGACCTCTTCACCCAGTACAGAGCCTCTCTGGTTTTCTGTCTGGAGACATTCTCAAGCTGACCCACCCCACCACCCCTGGGCCTAGAATTCCCACGTCTACACACTGGACTCAGTAGGACACTGCGCCTGCCACAGGAGACCGGGGAGGAGCAGGAGAGAAAGTTGGGAATCCTGGAAGCAAACTTGGCATATCAGATGTGGTGGCACACACCTGTAACCCCAGCGCTTTGGGGGACTGAGGCAGAAGGGCCTCAAATTTAATTCAGGGGCTTAGTAAGACTTTTTCTCTAAATTAAAAAAAAATAATAATAAGTAAAGGTGACTCTGAATGTAGCTAATGTAGAGTCCCCAAGTTCAATTCCCAATAAAACATACATACAAAAGGACTTGGGGTAGCTCAGCAGAGGGGTGATCCAAAAGGAGGGGGCAGCTAGAGGGAAGGCAGAGTATGGAATGCACCAAGAATAGAAAAGGGAGGGGGACAGCTGGCCTCTGGGGTCCTCGAAGGACAAGAGCAGGCCCAGCTGCGTGCTGGGACCCCCTTGCCCCCTCTTCCCCAGCCATATACCTCATCTCACATCTGTAGAGCGCTGCCAGTGTGACATTTGTGTGGAGGAGGTAAAGGTGGGGGTCATCTCCCTCGTTCTCTCCCAAGTGCTCCCAGGGGTTCCTAGAATGATGATGGATTTGGGCACATTTTCATCTGGGGTGCAGATGGCATGGCCTCACGGGACTGTCTAATCCAAGCGTGAGCACAGAAGTTTAGAGATGCAGCAGGGCCCAGGGCCCAAGGGGGCAGGCGGCCGGGAGCCTGGCGTGGCCGGCGGGCATAGAGAGGGTGCAGGGCCCAGCCACTTTCCTGGAAACCCAGCTTGGCCTCCCGCACACTGGACTTGCTCGGGGCTTCTTGGCACTAGTGATATTGACTTTGATTAGTCATTAAAAAGAGGAAGGGAAAAAAATAGTCCTCAGGCAGACAACAGCTAGCGTAGGACTCAGCAGTGATGAATCAACCCTACCGGCTGGCATGACGCCATCACCCCATTGCCAGCAGCCAGCCTCTGTGTCTCCTGGAGGAATCAGGTGCTTGCTTCCAGGAAAGTGTCCTGGAATCCTGGCACCTCTGCCAGGAAGGCCACCAGGACTACCCGCATACCACCAGGGGAAGCTCAGGGGTTCCTGCTTCCTATGGCCCTGGCAGGGTTTCTTTTCCTCGAGGTCCTTTTAGTAGGAGCCAGACTTGCTCCTAACCCTCCTATTTCTGGATCGTGCACGCTGGAGGTAAGGAGGCTAGAGCTGAGACAGCCAGCCAGCCATGAGGAAGACCATACCAGCGGCTGGTAGGGAAGCACAAGGGGCTCTTAAAGACCAGCCTCACCCTTCCTATTGCCATAAACTCCTCATCAGTATTTCTGGGGTAGAATTGTGGAAGCTGGTTTAAAAAAAATCCCCCCAAGCACTGGAGGCACATACTTATCATGCCGGCCGGCCCACTGGGAGGCTGAGGCAGGAGGGTCTCAGGTTCAAGCTCAGTGTAAGCAACTTAGAACCTTGGCCAGACCCTGGCTTAAAATATAGCTTGGGGATATAGCCCAGTGAAAAGGCCCTGGATTCAGTCCCTAATACCAAAAAACTCCCCCCAAGGGGGTGGGACTGTGTAGCTCAGTGGTGGAGCACTTGCTTGGGTTCAGATCTCACTGACTACTATCCCCCCCGCCCCCCGAAAATCCCCACCTAAGCATCTGATACTGGTCCAGGGTTCAGAAGCACAGAATAAGGAGCAAAAACTACCAGGAGCAACTAGATGTTGGCAGGATGTGAAGAAGGCAGGAGGAGGGAGGGTACTCCTGGGCTTTTGGCTTGGGGCCCACTGAGCCTGCCATTGGCCAGGTGGCTGGCAAGGTACCAGTGTGGTCCTGGCCACTTTTTTTTTTTTTTTTCAGAACCGGGGATTGAACTCAGGCCCTTGCGCTTGCCAGGGAAGCGCTTATTCCACTGAGCCATCTCCCCAGCCCCATGGCCACTTCTATTCAGAGGACATCTGAGCTCCAGAGGCCACCTCTAGAGACCTCCTCCTCTCCAGTCCAGCCCCATTCGGGAGCTTTGAGTGCAGCTGCCTAGATTCCTAGAGAACTGGGGTCCTGACTACTTGGCAGGCATCTGGGTGCCCACTTGGTCCACGTGTGGGACACCCATCCCCACCCGATCCAGCCCAAGACAGTGAGAAGACGAGTGCCAGGCCAGCCTCATTACCTAGTTCCATTTAGGTCAAAAATGTTCAGGTTGGGGGCCAAGGAGATGGCTCAGTGGAATAAGTGCTTTCCTGGCAAGCGCAAGGGCCTGAGTTCAATCCCCTGTTCTGGGGGAAAAAAAAATGCCCAGGTTGCCCACCAGGAGGGGTAGGGCTCTGCTGTCTACAACCTATGTCCTTGTCACTGAAATCACTGTCAAGGAAAGCTGATAACAACCTGAGTTAATCTTCAGGGTGGGGGCCGGGGAGATAGCTCAGTAGAATAAGTGCTTGTCTGGCAAGCGCAAAGGCCTGAGTTCAATCCCTGGTTCCACCAAAAAAATAAAAATAAGTCCTTTATTTGAGCCCCCAAATCCAGCTGTATCACTGGCAGGGAAGGACCTGGGGCTTTTCCATGGCAGGAAACACTACATGGTCTGGCCCCTGGCCGCGGCAATGAGACTGCTCAGACCCTAGTCAGCAACAGATTCAGTACACGCGCTGTACGAAGACCAAGGCAGAATGGGGCAGAGTGATGTTCCTGGAAAGGGCCTGAAGGAGAAGGAAAGCTTAACTGGAGAAGAGAGGCTGTGGACGCTGCTTTAGGTCACAGGGGGAGGGCACCAGCGGGTTCTTTATGGTCTGTGGCCCAACCACAGGAACGGGAAGGAATTGCACTGTCGGGGCTCTGGTAGCGGTAGCGGGCAGAGCTGCCTGGGAAGCTAGTGGGCAAGGAGACAGTTATGGGGCTCCAGGGGCAGTGGATGAAGCAGAGGGCTGGGCTGAGGCCTCCCAGAGGGAAGCAGCCAGGGGCGCAGGGAGGACCGGAGCAGCATCCGCCCAGGGTCTCACTCATCGGAGCTGCAGCTGGCTGGACCACACCTGGAAAGATAGGTCCCCAGCTGACAGGTGGCCAGGCTGAAATCCAGAAGCTGCCAACCCAGACCCCAGGGCCTCTGAGGACAGAGTTAGCATTCATGACCCCCAAGAAAAGGCTGAAGGACACCATCCTTCACCTTTCCCATCCTCCTGCTCCTCCAGATCCCAGAACAGATTATGTGGGACCCTGGGACGCACAAGCACCCAAGGTCACCTCCCAACCCAACTGGCTCCCCAGGATGGGGAACTGGGCTTCCACAGCCTGCAGCGTGCCTCAGTTTCCCTCAGGAGTGCTCTGACTCAACTCCTGGGCCCAGCATGTAGTCCAAAAGTGTGAAAATAGCTGCTGGGTGCTCTGTGGCTGTGGAGGAATGGGGGAGGGGTGGCCACCTGGCAGCAGCCACAGACACTGGTGAGGAGCAGGAGTGGGGGTTTATTTTAGCTGCCGGGGGAGGAGGTGTGAACTCTTGATGGGAGGCGGTCCTTCTGAGCCACCCCAGAAAGCTCCAGCCACCCCTCTTCTGGCGGTGGGTCCCTGCTTTGTCGGGGTAACAGCCTAGCCTGGGAGTCTCTGCTGTCCCCTACTTCCCTGCAGCCAGGTGGCCCTGTCCCCATTTCACAGAAGAGCAAACACCCAGAGAGGCTGTCTTCAGCCAGGCCCTGGCCTGATGGCTTCTTAATCACTGTCTGCCTCAGTCCTGGTGAGAGCCCCACACAGGTATAGACCCTAGGCTGGAACTGGTGGGGCCCGCCCCTGCTGTGCAGAGGGACGCTGGCCTGGGAGTAGAGTGGCTGGACCTGGCTATGACCAGACCCCCAGAAGCCAGAGGCACCATCACACCCCACCCCGCCCATGGTGCGGTGGCTTTGTGCAGCTGCCCTGGGGTGGGGCCACGAAGCCAGGTGGAAACATGACCTGCCACCTGCCAGGCTGCTGCGGGGCTGGAAGGAGGAGCAGCAGAGTCCCATACCCAGACCAACAAGGGGAGAGGGACTGCAGGGTGGGCACACCTGCAACCCTACACGGCCCCACCCAGACAGTAGGCAGAAGGCTAGATGGCCTGGCATCTTCGCTGGGCCACATCCTGGCCAAGGTTTGCCGGGCCTGGGACAGTGAGGCTAGGCCTGCGCATCCAGAGCATTTGGGACAAGGTGCTTGAGACCTCCTGCTGGTCATGGAAGCCTGCACAGAGGAACCTGTTTCCAGGCCGGCAAGATAGCTCAGCAGATTAAGTGCCTGCTTAGGCAAGAACAGGGACTGGGGTTCAATCCAGTGGGATTACATGCTGTGCCACCCCATGCCCACCCCCATCCCCGAGCATGCTGAGCCAGCCACCAAGATTGGGCATAGTGGTGCACACCTGTAATCCCAGCACTTGGGAGGCTGAAAACAGGAGGATCACGAGGGATCTGAGGTGTGTAGTGATACCTGTACCAAATACATTTTTAAAAAAAGGCAGGGAGCACCTGTTTCCAGCAGGGCCTGGGGACCTCGAAGCCGGGCCAAGGCCCAACCAGCCCAGGGACACACCAGCCGGTGGGCTGGCTTTGGGTGCGTGCTTCTCTTGTTCTCAGAGCAGGGCCTCCCCAACAGCCAGGTAGGGATAGGGCACTGGACCAGGGAGGAAGTCCCTGACCTGCAGCTGAAGACCTCTGTCCTTACCCTGGGTGCTTAGAGGTCCTAGGGGTCTCCTGGGAGCTGGAGGCGCAGCCTTATCTGTCCGTGTCTGGGGATGCCAGTGTGACTAGATGCCCAGCAAGCTGGGCCCAAGGTTCACTGACACGTGTGTGACCTGCACAGGCCAAGGACAGCGATGATGAGGAGGATGTCAGCGTCACCGTGGACCGAGACCGTTTCATGGATGAGTTCTTCGAGCAGGTGGGCACCAGCACAGTGCCTCCGGCTCACACAATGTCCTAGACCTTGGGTGGCTGCTTCAAACCCCCAAGCCGGGCCAGGGCCACCCCCCCCAAGGGGCCCCATCTGCAGGAGCACCCCATGCCCTCCTGCCCCACCCTGCCCCACCTCACCTGCAGGCCTGACCACCCTCCTGGCGCCCCTTGCTGGATTTGGTCCTCCTGACGCCTGGCCCTGGTTCCCAGGTGGAGGAGATCCGAGGCTTCATTGACAAGATTGCGGAGAACGTCGAGGAGGTGAAGCGCAAGCACAGCGCCATCCTTGCCTCCCCCAACCCCGATGAGAGTGAGTTGGGGGCAGGTGGCTCTAGGACCCAGCACCCCTCACTGTTGCTGGGGGTGGCCCAGTTCTGCAAGACGCCTAAGGACACACAGCTGTCCTGGGGCTGCGGATGAGGGGTCAGCGCCCACAATCACCAGCCACCAACTGATACGGGTCTCACACAGGAACTTGGAGGTGGGACAGATGTCCTTTTGGGAGCTAGATGGGGTCCCATGGTCACCCCACCCTGCACAGGAATACTGGCTTTTTCTTAAGGCCACTGTGGTGCTATCTTGGGGTTTGGTGAAGGAAGGACAGGGAGGAGCAGCCTCTGATCAATAGAAGGCCGCCCCACCTTCCGCCCGTCCCAGGAGCAGATGGCAGTGCCAAGGCAACATTACCGTGGGAGGGTAGGCTGGCCAGGCAGGCCGCTTCCAGCAAGCATGCAGCCCTGGCACCTGGCCACTTGGTACCCTGTAGCCAGCCATGCTCAGGGCTCTAGGAAGTCCCCTCTCCCTTTGCACCAGAAGCTACCTGGGTGCTAGATTCCACTCTGCCTTTAGACACGCCCCCTTGCCCAGCACTCACATTTGCAGGAAGATACTGACTGCCCTACCAATATGTGCCAGGGTACCAAGCCACGGCCCAAGTCCTCATCCCTGGAGGGAGCTTAGCCACAGTGCGGGCCCAGGAAGGCTGAGATCGGCCCCCGTAGTGGGCAGCTGAGAGTTCACTTGGACTCAGTCCAGGGTGCTTGCCCACTGCTGATTCTCATCCTTTTGCCGAAGGTGCCAGCATGTAGGAGACATGAGGACACACGGGAAGGGCCCCAGTCCTGGCTGTGCCCAGGTATCCAAAGGGGCAAAACCTGGCCATTCAGATACCCGATGTATGGCTTCCTGTCCGGGGTCCCACACCCCCCACGCCCTCAGTACTCTTGAAAGACCAGGATCAGCTTCCTCAGCCCAGAGTGGTGTGAACCAAGGCCCCACTCACCATGCCCAGGGCCCAGCCCTGCCAACAGTGGGTGGCTGGGAACTGTCCCAGAGGGGCTGCCAGTACAGTCACCAGGTGTCACCCCCTCCCCAAAGACTTATCCAGGGAGACCGTGTGCCATGTACCCATGCGTATCTGGGTCACTGCACGTCCCTGTGTGGGCTGCTCCTGCTGAGGGTCAGGAGGACTGATCATGGGGTAGAAACAGAATACTCTGAAGAGTAGGGGTGGGAGTGGGCTCCTCTGCTATAGAGGAGGTTGGGCGAGGGGCTTCCTCCTAGCATCTACTCCTCCCTGCTGTGTCCTGCAGTGTGAAGGGCCCCTGGGACCTGGCTGAGATCTGAACTCACTTAGGGCAGGCACCTGGTAGCTGAGCTAGAAGGAGGTGGCAGTGGTGGTAGCCTGGTAGCCGTTGTGGTGGTGGCAGCAGAGGGCTCTCCTGGCCCAGGCTGCTCTGCCTCCTCTGGGGGCTGTCATCCGGCTGGGCTATTTTGGGTCTGAGCAAAAGAGGCAGAGACATCAGAGCAGCTGGTAACCAAGTTTCCCTTTGTTCGTGCTAGAGAGGCACCCTCCTCCGCTCTGTGGCGCCCCCCACCCCATGTTTCCCTTGGAGCCCCCCACCCCCCCATCCATCTAGGGCCTGGGATATGCCACTGTTTGCACCCTTCCCCAAGCCCCCCAGGGAGAAACTCCAGCCAGGAGGGTGCAGTTGGAAAGGTGTCAGATAGCAGCCCAGTCCCACTTCCCCACCAGAGCTTGAGGGTTGCCAGGCATGCCCCAGAGGGACAAAGCCAGTGCTGCTGGGAGGCAGATAAGCAGGGTACCCTTGGAGCCTCTGTCAGTGCAGGGAGATGGTTCTAGATAGAGCAAGGGGCACGAATACTGTGTCACTGCCCACCATCACCAACCTGCCACTTCCAGGGCCCACCTGCTTGCACCTCCTTAGGCCACCACCTGGGCATGGTGCCTTCATCCCCAGCTACTTGGTGGTGCTCAGCACCTGAGGGCAGCTTTGGAGGAGACCAGGGCCTGCCTCACTTGGGGCCTTGCAGGTGACCCTGGGGAAGGGGGTGACACAGGGTTCCTGCTATCCTGGTCCCCAGTAGCCACTGGCCAGCAGGTAAGGCCAGGTGAGCCTGTACGCCATCTTTGACTCAGGCAAGTACCAAGTACACATTCACCATTGCCAACTCCAGCCCTGCCAGCTGCTCCACAATTATTCCTGCCTTAAATTTAGACCCATCTGTTATCTCCAGGGGGTGGGAGCTGGCGAAGGAGGCAGGAGGTGCCTTGGAAGGCAGTGAGGGGGTGATGCTACAGCTGGGTGGCCTGGGCCCAGAATGGGAGCAGGCAGAGCCCAAGCCAGGGGAGGGCCAGGCCCAGGAGCCCACGAGCTTGAACCTCAGGCAGTGGGAAGCCAGGGTGTCTACACCCCACCCCTTCTGCCTCCTCAGAGACCAAGGAGGAGCTGGAAGAACTCATGTCTGACATAAAGAAGACAGCAAACAAAGTTCGTTCCAAGTTAAAGAGTGAGTCCATGCTTGGCTTATCTGAGATGGTCGGGTAGTGGCCTAGTCCTGCTTCCTCAGGTAGCCCGTGTGGTGTCGCTGACCCTGAGGGCGACACGGGGTCCCTTTTTGAGAGTGACGTTTTGGGCCAGGCCTCTGGGCTCAAGCCAGGGACACAGATAGCCGAGGCTTTGTGAAAGACCTGCTACCGTCAGGCCACTGGCCCTCATGCCTGCCAGAGAAGGTTAAGGAAAGCCAGACCCAGTGATGTCCCCCTGTAATCCTAGCTACATGGGAGGCGAAGGAAGGAGGACCACAAGAGTGAGGCCAGCCTGGACTATATATGGCAACACTGTCTCAAAAGGAACTAAGAGCCACATGTTGGTCCAAACTTGTAATCCCAAACACTATGGGAGGCTGAGGCAGGACTGCTGTGAGTTCAAGGCCAGCCTCAAGACCCTGTCTCAAAAAAAAAAAAAAAAAAAAGCAGCTCCTCCTGGCCGGGGGAGGCTGCCCAATGTTAAGTGAATGCAGACACGTGGCTGCCTATTCTGAGGGCCACAAGTTCTGCAGGTGGCATGGGCCTTGTGAACAGCCTCCCAAACAGAATGGCACCTGTGGAGGGACAGTGCCTGGGCCACAGACCTGGCACGCAGTAGGCGCGAACCCCAGCTGAAGGGCCCAGGTGGGCTGCCCTTCGCCCTGTCTGGCAGCCCATCCTCCTCTGCTTGCCCCAGTGATCCCACATCGATTGTCACACAGAGACCAGAGGGGCATCGGGAGCAGGGCCTGGGGTTGGACGGCACGGGAGTGAGTGAGGAGGGGGAGTGGGTGAGGAGATCGTAGCTCAGCATCGCGCCCGCCACCGCCCCAGGCATCGAGCAGAGCATCGAGCAGGAGGAAGGCCTGAACCGCTCCTCCGCAGACCTGAGGATCCGAAAGACCCAGGTGCGGCGGGCCCCGGGGCTGGGAGCTGCCCGAGTCTCCAAGCCCCGGTGCCGCCTGACACCCGCTGTCCTATCTCGCGTCCCCAGCACTCCACGCTGTCCCGGAAGTTTGTAGAGGTCATGTCAGAGTACAACGCCACGCAATCCGACTACCGCGAGCGCTGCAAGGGCCGCATCCAGAGGCAGCTGGAGATTAGTGAGCTGGGGGCGGGACCTGAGCTCCGGCAGGGCTTCGGGCCGGGGGCGGGGCCCTAGCTCGGGGGGCGGGGCTTGCCGCGGAATGGCCAGGGCCAGGCTGCTGCAGAGCTCTCTGGGCCTGGCCCTGCTTAGTGCGACCCTCTGCAGCTGGCAGGACGACGACCAGTGAGGAGTTGGAGGACATGCTGGAGAGTGGAAACCCTGCCATCTTTGCCTCTGGGGTAAGCATGCACTCCGCCCCTCCATCCTTGACTCCCAACCATACCCACCCACTGAGACCCAGTGAGTGTGCCCAGCACTGGGTCTGAGCAGTATTTGAACACAGCCACCCTGTGAGCCAGGTCTAAGAGAGCTGAGTCACAGAGAGGAAGTATTTGAGGCAAAGGTGGACTGGAGCCATGCCCCAGCTTGGCGTAGGGCACACACCTGCAACCCCAGCACTCTGTAGGAAGACTGCAAGTTCCAGTCCCATTTGGGCAATAGAGACATAGATCCTGTCAATAAAAAAGAGGTGAGCTGGGCATGGCAGTGCACGCCTATAATTCCAGCACTCAGAAGGCTGAGGCAGGAGGATCATTTTGAGTTTGAGACCAGCCTGAGCTACAAAGTGAGCTGAAGGCCAGCCTGAACTGCATAGTGAGGCCCTGTCTCAAGAAGACATAAATAGGCTGGAGATATAGCTCTTTGTGAAGGTCCTGGGTTCAATCCCCAGTATAGGTGGAAAAAAGCCCCAGGTGTCCCCAGTTGGATCCATTTCCTTGCTATCCCTTATCGTTTGCTAGTGGCCGAGAATTCTCGTGTCACTCTCAGGACCTTTGACCTTTCCTGGAGGACATTGGGCCCATGCTGGGTGAGAGCTGTTTTCTATCTGCAGGGGCTGCCCCCTGAAGGAGGGGGCACCCAGGTGTGGAAGGCAAGGGAGAAAGAGGCCGAGTTCATGCAGGAGGGAGAGTGGCCCTTGGGACAGTTACCTTGGGCTCTCTAACCTGCTGCCAAGGCCTGTCACATACTGAGCCCTGACGGAATCACAGGAGGGCATGTTATCAGCCCTGTATTACAGGTAGAGAGGTTAGGTGACAGGAACACAGCGGCTACAGAGGGAGCTCCTGCCTCCCCTTTCTGGAACGCCTTCGCACCCCAGCTGCCTTTCATCTTCCCTGTCCTGGTCCCCTACTTCCCAAGCCCTGGCCAGGGCTCTGGGTCTCAGCTCCTGTTTCTGCCCCCAGATCATCATGGACTCCAGCATCTCGAAGCAGGCTCTGAGCGAGATTGAGACCCGGCATAGTGAGATCATCAAGCTGGAGAACAGCATCCGGGAGCTGCACGATATGTTCATGGACATGGCGATGCTGGTTGAGAGCCAGGTAGGTGCCCAGGCCATGCCCCCCACCTGCCCACAGCAGCACCTGGGGCTTCCCTAACCCTGCCGTTTCTGCCCAACATGCTGCGTTGCTGGGAGGGACCAAGTGCTCAGGTAACCAAGCATCTGCTATGGGAAGCACCTCAGGGCCCCTGCAGGACCCTGTCTGCATGGCTGCGCTTGGCCTTCCAGGACCCCAGGCCCTGCATGGCCCCAGGCCCTACCCACCCCTGCCCTTACTCATCTCTTTATCAAGTGCTACTGGGATGGCATGGCATGTGGTACAAGGGATGAAACCTGGATCCTTGTGCTTTCCAACAGGTGCTTAGACCACCAAGCTATCTCTTCAGCCCTTCCCTGGCCTTTTTGAGACAAGTTCTCATTAAGTCACTAAGTTGCCCCGCCAGGGGTCCAACTTGGGATCCTCCTGCCTCAGCCTCCTAGAGTATGTGTACCACCATATGCAGTTTTGTTTTATTCTTTTAAGTGGTGAAAAAGTGTATATTTTGAATTAGCCATCTGGACTCAGTTTAGTTGATCCTAGTTTTGCTGGCAACATAACCAGGAGCCAGCCAGGCATAGGCCATCTTCTCCCTGTGGGGGCATGATGACCTTGCCACACTGATGTCAGAGAGCTTCTTTGCACCTGTTCAGTCTGGTGCTTGTCGCCTTGACACCCATAATGAACACCTGTGTCTTGTCTCTCTTCATTGGGCCAGCTGTGGGGCCAGGGGAGCTTGGTACTCCTCAGGGTGCTCTGAGGGTATCAGGGCTTCCTTCAGAGCCAACAATGTCTGGGCCTCTGCAGCGTGGGTGACATGTAGATATTTTTGTGGCTGTGGACATTTTTTGGCCTCCAAAGCCTTTGCATTACTTTGGGTGTTGAGAGAGACAGAAGTTTGCTTGCCATGTCCTCTTGGTACAGTCTAGAGGCTCTTCTTGTTTTTTTTTTTTTTCTTTCATTTTTGTTTCTTGAGCCCGGGTCTCACTGTGTAGTCTAGGCTGGCCTTGAGTTTGCTAAGCTGCCCAGGCTCAGCTCAAAGTCCAGCGCCTGCTGCCTCAGCCTCCTGAAAGCTGGCATTGTGGGTGTGCACCACCATGCCCAGCTTGGTTGAGGGGCTTAAGCATGGGAGAGACGTGAGCTTAGCAGTAGGAAGGCCACAAGGAAGCTGCTTCTATGTCCTGGTGAGATGCCGACCATGGTGACACAGATACTGTGAAGGCATCTGAACTGGAGGGTGAGAGCCACTGTTGCTGGGGCCTCAGGGTCACTGTCTTATTGGTCGCCAGAAGGACCATGGAACGAGAATACAGTGCTCAAGAGAGCTCTGGGGCTGTCTGTGGATCTTAAACAAGATATCTGGGAGGGCTCAGCATGGCCACCTTGAGAGTGACAGCCAGGGTGGGCTCAGACTCTAGTCCACCTGTTCTGCCTCCCTCCTCGAACCAGGCCAGGGGCTGAGCATTGTATGCATGATCCCCACTTGGCTGAGACTGCATGGTCCGCTCCACCCCCAGGACAGCTGCTCTGCAGGGAGGGGGGCTGCCCCAAGCCCTGTGCCCTCCATGCCCTGGCTAGGGCCTGCCCTGGGCACAGGTGTGCAGTGACAGCCTGGCCTCACCTCCTCACCTTTCTCTCTGCTTTCAGGGTGCTTCCCTGAGGCCCCTCCCCAAGCCTTCCCACCACAAGGAGGGAGCCCTCTGGAGCTTGGGCGCCCCTGGCCCCACAGGGAGAGATGATTGACAGGATCGAGTACAATGTGGAGCATGCAGTGGACTACGTGGAGCGGGCTGTGTCTGACACCAAGAAGGCTGTCAAGTATCAGAGCAAGGCACGCCGGGTGAGTTGCCAGCTCAGCCTAAGCTGCACCCCAGTACCCACTGGAGCCCCAAGTCCATCCCTTTGCCCTACCCATTCTGCCTCCCCCCATCTGGAAGCTGACTATAGGCTGTCACCTACCCACCCCAAGGCCCCAATTCAGCCCTCAGCCCTCCACCTCTCCAGCTGCCCACTGAGATCTCTCCTTCCTGCCCCCTTGCAGAAGAAAATCATGATCATCATCTGCTGTGTGATCTTGGGCATTGTCATTGCTTCCACCATTGGAGGCATCTTTGGATAGAGTCCCACCTGCCATTTCTGTCCGGACGGCCATCCTGTGGAGGTCCCTGGCTGCTGCCGCCTGGCTGGGTTGCCCTCCCCCTTCTGGCTCGGACACCCTCATTGCTACCCACCCTGCCCCTCTCCCCCAGGGCCCCATCCCCACCCTGCCCTGGCCCATGTTGTTTGCATGATCTGTGACAGTGTGTGTCTGTGCAGAGGTGGAGCACAGCAGGGCTGGGGATGGGTCCCTGCAGGAGTCTTGGGGCCTGGTCCGAGTTGTCCAACCCTTACTTGGGGTCCACCCTTCCCTGGGCTCCAAGCCCACTCTGGACCCCATCCTTGCCCACCTTCCCTGCCCATCCTCCCTGCCCCCATCCTCTCCAGCTGTCTCCTCAGTGCCGAGCCCAAAGGGTGGGGACCAGCTGGCCACATGGTGCTGCTTTCCAGGGGAGGGGTGGCCCTGGGGGACAACCCCGCACTAAGCCTCTAATCGCTGACCACTGCCAGGAGGCTTGCTACCCTACCTGGGCAAAGCCAGCAGGTCCCACCACAGCCTCCCTACCCGCATCCTGAAGCCCCAGGAGACACCCTCTGGGCTGCACTGCCTGTGCTATCCGAGCTGGCGGCACAGAAGCTGCTGTCCCCAAGGGCCTGTCAGGTTGGAAAGCCAGTGTTGCATGTTTGGGACAGTGGTCCTCCTCTTGGGAAGTCAGACTTTACTCAGGCCTGCAGTCTCATCCTGCCCTGCTGCCCCCTTTGATGTGCCACGTGGTGTCAGGTGTCTCCGATGCGATGCAGTATTCAGCAGCCAGCCTTGGGGCGCCCTGAAAACCGCCCCACCCACGCCCCCTCTTGGACTGGCGGGAGGTGCACGCAGGCGCATGCGCGGGGGCGGGGCCGTGTCTGCGCCCCACCTTTCCTCGGCTTCGCTCCTGCCCCAGTGACTGTGACCACTGCCCTTGCTGCCTTCTCCCTTCGCCCCTCACCAAAGGTCTTGGTACAACCAGCTGCCCATTTTGTGAAATTTTTATGTAGAATAAACATTTGTATATGTCTGACTGCAGTGTTGCAGCCTAGCACTAGGGCGTGGGGCGCAGAGGGGAAGGAGCTCAGAGGCCAAGGATTCCAGCCCCACAACAGCCAAGCTGCAAGCCAAGCTTGGGACAGGGTGGACCTGTCCCAAGCCCCACCTGACCCCCTGAGGTGGCCAGTCTGTCAAAATACCCGGTCTGCAGTCTAATGCTGCAGGGGAGACCCCACTCGGGTTAGCTCTGTGGGCCCTAAGGCTCAGCCCTGAAGGTCTCCGCTGCTGTGCTGCCCATGTCGGTCCCACACCATCAGGCCTAGACCTGGTCCCTCCTCCTCCTTCGCCCCAATCCCTCAGGGACACCAAGGTCTCTTGCCAGCCTGCTGCATGCACCAGAGCTGGGCTCCCCCACCACCCCAACACTCCCAATGAGGCAGGAGGCACCCCCGAGGCCATGGAGTGTGGGGGCTTTCAGACACCTCATACCCCGGTGCCCCAACTATGCCACTTAACATAGCCACACAGGAGCCCCCCCACCTGAACTCTGCTCAGGCTTAAAAGGGTGTTTTCTCCATCTCGGTTCTTTAAATCCAATTCCTGCCTTTGAGTCACATAAGTTCCACAGAATGTGGCTTTTTGCTTTTTATTTTAGAGTAAAATAACAAACTCTTGGAAACTTTTTTAGAAAAAAATATTCTTAGAACTGTAGAACTCCTCTGAAGCACCACCAAGTTGCCAGTGGCGGGGGCAGATTTGCCGCTCAGAAGCGAGGCCTGCGCTTGCGGCCGGTGTACTGGGTATCAGGCCGGACTTCCCTGTGCCAGGACGGAACAGGGTCTCAGAGCGGACCACAGGCAGGAGCCCCCACCCAGTAGGTGGCTTCCCCTAGCCCGTGCCCCAGCACTCACTTGCCCTGCCGCCGTCGGCGCGCCTTTTTCTCTAGCACCCACTCTCTGCTCTTCTTCACCATGCCCCGCCGCGCCAGCCCGTGCTGCGCCCTGTGTCAAGAAGGCTGTGATGACTGACAGCTGCTCTCTGACCCCTTCATCCCTGTGGGGGTGAGCTTCCTTCTGAGGTGGGTGGGTGCAGACACCCCTTGTTTCCACTGTTCCACTCTCCCTCAACAGTCCCCTCCCTGGCCATTCCCTTCCTGTATGATGCTCCAGCAGGGGCGCCTGCGTAACAGGAGGGTGGGATGTGCACCCCCTCACCCACCCCCTGTAGGTGGGACACGTGCACACTGGCCATGAGGTGGGTGAGGGAGACCCCCTCAGGGCTCAGCGTGCCTGCCATAGCAAGTTTCCAGCCACCACACTTGTCAGAGGCAGGAAAACAAGGCTGCCCGCTCGCGGCAGCTCTGACGATGCTCCTCTAGGGCTGATCTTGGCCTCCAGCCCTGGCTGAGGAGCAGGGGGATCCCCAGCAGCCCAAGGGGTGAGAGGCCCTGAGAAGAGAGGAAACCAGGCTCCTGCAAGCCACATCACCACTGGCAAGCACGCTGCTCCCCACGGAACCTGCAGGCGTGCTTGCCACATGCATCCTCCACTGGAGCTCTGGCAGGCCCTGCCTTGGTGCTCAGGAAGCAGCCTCGGCCTTCCCCGCCCAAGGATTTTCGACAAAAGACCAGGACAATCCCAGCGGAGCTGGCACCTACAGGAAAGGGCTGCGACCCAGGATGTCTGTGTGGGACTGGAGCAGAGACCTGGGGAAAGAGAAACTTGGGGCGGGCTAAACACCAGTGTGGGCTCTGTTCCTTCCAGGGGGCGGCGGGAGATTCATCCAACAACGAGACACTGTCTAGACTTCAGGGTGTCTAGAGAAGGGTTTACAGGGGGACTCAGAGGAGGCCACACAAGTAGGGAGAGGAAACGGGGACCAAATGCTAGAAGGGCCACAAGGCCCTGGGGATAGTGCAGAGAAACAAATGTGGACAACTAGTGAGTGTCATTGGAGCACTGGGACATGCTAGGCCAGGGCAAAGCAAATGGCAAGAGACGAAGCCCCAAGGTCACACAGGAAGCACACGTGGGGCAGAGGTGAATGGGGACAGGATGTGAGCCACTGAGGAGAGGCACAGACATCAGGGAGGCAATGGAGCAGGGAAGCCAGAGAGGGGCCAGGAATAAAGCAGGCAGGGACAGTGGCCAGCAGCACTATGTACCAGGCCTTCAGGGGTACAGTTCGGGACAGGGGCTGCAAGGATGCAGGAAACAAGCAATACAAAATGTAGACCAGAACTCAGGTAGGCACAGGCTTCAAACTGGCTCTTAATCCACCTGTCTATTAAAACTGTCTGCAATCTGATTAGGCAGAAGGGGCAGCAGCAGAAGCCCCTGGGTGTGCACACTTACATCCTCATTTCTGTCTGCTCACTGGAGGATGAGGCACATGGCTGAGCCCTCTGCCCTTGGCACAGTGCCAGCCACACCGGTGCCACCCCTCTCATGAGTGGGTGGGGACAGACTTACCCCATCTATGGAAGGGACATGTGGTCAGCAGACACCAATGAGAGCACAAGAGGGACCTAAGATGCTCTGAGGAAGTGGGCCCGCCCTTTTCAGTGGGGGATGGGTGCTCCCCAGGAGCAGTCAGAGCACAGACATCTGCAAGAGGCCCGGGTCCCCAACAAGGTGGCTGGGGAAGCCAAGAAATGACTGGAGGGCCAAGGGTCAGTGACATAAGCCTGGGGTCACCACAGGAACACTCAGGATTTCTTTTTTTTTTTTTTTTCCCCAGAATCGGGGATTAAACTCAGGCCCTTGCACTTGCCAGGCAAACACTTATTCTACTGAGCCATCTCCCCAGCCCAACACTCGGGATTTTTGCACTGGGGAGCCATCCCAACTCACTCATTTCCGCCCGCTTTTCCTCTTGATGTGCAAAGTCTTACAACCCATTAGTCACATCAGGCAGGACGAAGAATCTCCCTCTTCTCTAAAAAGACTGTTCCCAACATCAGAGAAGTCAGGGCCACCAAGGAATCACCGTAGCTGGGCACATAGTGACCCATACACAAAAATGCATGGTTTGCAACAGTGAGGGGTGGGCTAAAGGGAAGGACAATGCAGCTGCAGATACGGGGCTAAGAAGTAAGGAGAGATGGTCTACATGTTAGGAAGAGAAGAGGATAAGACACTCTTGCTGCCATGTAATGAACTGCTGGCAGGGAGCCTCACAGACAACCATGCATTGAGGCAGGTAGGGGTGGGGACAAGGGCCCAGGAGAAGGGGGAAGACTGGGAACAGGCATGGAGGGAAGGGACAGCAGGACCTGTTGGTGGGGCAGCTGGCTGTGAGGAGGAAGCCAGGCGGTATGCAGAGGAAACCTAGAAAGTGAGAGAAAAAGGGTTTGGCTTGGCTGGAGATACCAGGGCAAAGCCAGGCACAGACACTGAGGCAGCAGCTACCAGATCAGAGAGGTGTGACATTTGCTTGGGATTTTTGTTGTTTCTGTACCAGGAATTGAACTCAGGTTCTTGCACTTGCCAGGCAGGTGCTGGGCCACTGAGCTACATACCTGGCCAGTTGTGACATTTGGGCAGCTGGCCATCTGGGTGCACACTTGTGATCCCAGCACTCAGGAGGCTAAGGCAAGAGGATCCCAAGTTCAAGCCCAACCTGGGCAACCTAGCAACTTCATCAGGGTCTGTTTCAAAATAAAAAATATAGCTGGGCATAGTAGTAGTTACCTGTAATCCCAGCACTCAGGAGGCTGAGGCTGTAGGATCACTGAGTTTGAGGGCATCCTGGGCTACATAGTGAGTTTAAGGCTAGCCTGAAGTACATTCCAAGACAGTGTCTCAAAAAACTAAAATTAAGACAATCCACCGCGCTCTTCCTTTCCAATTTGGGCCCGGCAGAATGGCTCCTGCAAAGAAGGGTGGCGAGAGGAAGGGCTGTTCTGCCATCAACGAGGTGGTGACCCGCGAGTACACAATCAACATTCACAAGCGCATCCACGGAGTGGGCTTCAAGAAGCGCGCCCCTCGGGCATTTAAGGAGATCCAGAAGTTTGCCATGAAGGAAATGGGGACTCCAGATGTACGCATTGACACCAGGCTCAACAAAGCTGTCTGGGCCAAAGAAATAAGCAATGTTCCATATCGTATCCGAGTATGGTTGTCCAGGAAACAGAATGAGGATGAAGATTCACCAAACAAGCTGTATGCCTTGGTAACCTACGTACCTGTTACCACGTTCAAAAATCTCCAGACAGTGAATGTGGATGAGAACTAACTTGGAAATAAAATTACAGAACTGCCAAAAAAAAAAAAAAAAAAACCCACCCTAAAATTAAATGACTAGTGATCCTCCTATTTTCAGCCTGCCCAGGGCTGGATTACAGGTATGTACTACCATGCCCAGTCTCAGTGGTGGCTCAGCTTCCTAGGGACGGGGACAGGGAGGCATATGGTGCTGGGGACCTAACCCCTGTCCCTGTACTTGCCTAAGCGGGCACTTAGTCCACTGAGCTATCTAGCTGGTCCTTAAAATGTAAAAGGCCTGAGGATGTAGCTCAGTGTGAAGGCCCTAGTCCAATCCCCAGAACCACAAAAAAAAAAAAAAAAGGTATTAGGGGCTTGTCTTTAAGTGGATATTTAAAGGGGTACAGATAAGAGTACAGCAGGGGAAGAGGCAGCCAGAGAGGCAAAGAGCACCAGGAGTCAGGAGGGGAAAGCAGAAGTGTCAAGAGGACACAGGTGCATCTTAGACCCATGCAAGCTGGTAGGTCAGATCAGCTCAGCAGAAAGGGAAGGAGTGGGGAGAGTGACTTGGCAAGATGAAGCTGGGGTGGGCCTGCCGAGGACCCTTGGTGATGAGACAGAACTGAGGGTGGAGGAGAAGCAGCAAGAGGTGATGGGTACAAGGAACTTACTGCCCAGAAAGCCTGGCCCAGGGAGTCCAGGAGCTGCTCTGGGCTCTGGGGAGGATCTCTGGGATGCAATCAGGGAAGCATAGACAGATGGGTGCAGGGCAAGGATGGAGGAGGAATGGATGGCGGGCTGCGTATGGCACAGGCCCACAGAGGGAGCCAGGCCTGTACTGCCACACTGTCACCTCCATGGTGGCTCTACCTGAGGCCTGGGGAAACAAAGACACACAAACAGACTGGGTGGTGTTCAAGTTGTTACTTTACCTGTCTTTGGTGAACTTGGACTCTGTGGCCTCTTCTCCATTCTCATTTTCACCCAGTCCCTGCAGGAACCACAGCGGTCTCTGATCCCCCTGGAGCTGTTACCCAATCTGCCCACCCCAGCACTGTGTGTCCAGGCCACAGCCCCTTCAGCAGGCACCAGGCCCAGGCCCCATCTTTAGACCCAGAGCACTCAGGCCTATGGGGGTCTGGGCTGCTGGCTCAGCTGCACTGACTGCCAGTGTCTTCCCAGGCATATTTTCCCAAGCCTGCAGGCCAGGTTCCTCACCTTGGGCAGAGAGGCAGAAGGCCCAGAGAACAGACAGAGGTAGAACCTGGCACAAGAGAACGTAGGGTGAGGACTGGCTCGTGAGGTCTCACCCTCAACCTCCTGCCCACCCGGGGCCCCCCATGGCCCCACCCTCACTTCTTCGCTTTGGCACTGTTAGGGTAATCCACCACCACACCGCCCGTGAAGCCAGCCCGGGTGGCCTGGGTTGTGATGAGCTCCAACTGTGGACAGAAGGGCAGGTGTCAGGCTGGAGATGCAGATCTTCCCCTTCACCCTGCCCCTCTAAAATTAAAGAAAGAAGTAAAATTTAAAAGGCCTGGGGATACACCTCAGTGTAAAAGCCCTAGGTTCAATCCCTAGTACCACAACAAAAGAAAAAAGGTATGAGGGAATTGTCTTTCAGTTGGTATTTAAAGGAGTGCAGACCAAGTCAGGCTGCACTCCTTTCAGTTACCCTTCCTGGTGACAGAAAGTCTCTTAGTAGTCCTCGAAAGCCACATAGCAGAGTGCGGGCCAGCCCATCAAGTCACAGCTCCCTTGGGGGAATTACAGAACAAAGCACTCTGCCCACTCTCACTTTCTAGCTCAGGAATGGGGCCCCACTCTAATCTCAAGAAATGAACTGGGAGCCACTCATTTGTGCTATTGGTCAGGGACAGCTCATCACCTGTCTGGATCTAGCCTTCCTGATTCCCAACTCATCAGTCCTAACCCCTATTGCTGGGGTCCCCACCTCCACTGCAGACCCCCCCCCCACCTTTTACCATCTGTTTCCTGGCATAGAAATGAGGAAATCCTGTTATGCTATCTGCAACATCCTCTTGTCTGTCATATACCAGCAGCCTCCAGATACCAGCCCTTAGGAGGAGGTAACCAATGTGCCATCATGGGTCCCAGGCCCTCTGGTGGCTTATTCCCTCTATTCCAGCCATCAGTCACCTCCCAACACCAAGAGGACAACTCCAGGAGGAGCACACAGCCCACCAGCTCTCAGTCACCCGCTTCCTATGCCCAGCAGCCAAGGGCTTACCTGCTCCGAGTTCTCTGGGTACAGCTGCAGGACAGCCCGGGCCCCACGGACCTGCAAGCAACACAGACGTCACCACTTCACAGATGCCCTGTGGGATCAGACCGGAAGACTTCCTGCCTTTGCTCATTAAATATTCACAGAGCTCCCATTATATTTGAGGCAGTGCTCCTAGGGCTTTGGATACCATCAGCACCCAGAACTAACTGCTGGCACTCAGTGTTGGTGGAGAAGGCAACTAAGCACCAGAAAGAAGGATAAACAGGGACGAGGTGGAGCCCACCGGCAGAGACTTCCGGGTTCCCTCATGGTTGCAGGCCTCTTTGAGGGATGGTTGAGCACAGCCCACAATGGCTACTGGAACACACAGAGGAAGGTGATTTTGGCAAGAAGGAAATTTGAGGATGAACCCTAGCACATGTGGGGAGAACCCATGACATGTGTGAGACTCGCAGCATATCCACGGGCAACAGGCACTGCTTAGGTGCAGCAGCCCAGGAGATAAACTCGCTCCAGGCCTTTAGAAATGTAAAAGAAACTCATCATAGGAGCCTTAACCCACCAGCTGCTCTTAGTGACCAACTGAAATGTGCACCATCCCTGCTATAAAGGTAAGACATACACCCTGAAGGGCGTCCACTGTGCCGGACAAAACTTCTAGTGCCAGGGAGGTAGCTCAGTGGCTTAAATGCCTGCCTGGCAAGCGCAAGATCCTGAGATTGTGCCCCACTACAAAAAAAAATTTTAAAAACTGCTCTGCCCCAATTTTGTGCAGTTCATAACCCCCAAATAACTTATTTTTTAAAAAATTATTTATTTATTTATTTATTTATTTATTTATTTATTTATTTATTT
>NW_004524611.1:13357597-13375238 GCF_000260255.1 Octodon degus
TTGTTCTAAGTAGGTGCTTTAGACCACTGAGCCATCTCACCAGCCCTCCCAAATAACTTATTAAAATGCCCAGTCAGTAAATAAATTTTAAAAATAAAATAAAATGGGAAAAATAAATAAATAAATTGCCCAGGGCCGGGGAAATGGCTTAATGGAATAAGCGCTTCCCTGGCAAGCGCAAGGGCCTGAGTTCAATCCCCGGTTCCGCCAAAAATAAACTGCCCAGCTTGGCAACTTAATGAGACCTTGTCTCCAGAAGGTCCTGGGTTCAATCCCTAGAACCAGTGAATCAATCAAGAAAACTGATTAGCAGAGAGAACACATGAATGGTGGCCAAAAGGAGTGGCCTAGTTGAACTCAGTGAGCTGGTTTCAAACACTGACATCACTGTCTTCTGGCTTGATAAAACATCAGCCCATTGAGCTCAGCCTTCTGTTCAGGATCAGGGCCAGGAAAGAAATCCCCACAAGGAGGTCCAGGTACCCAATGTGGCCCTACCTGAGTGGCCTGCCCATCATGGGACCCCTCAACCCCTCACTCAACTGCAGGGCGAGGCAGGGACAGGCAGCCAGCCCAGATGGGCAGCAGATCTCATACTCACAAGCACAGAATACAGAGAAGAAAAAAAGCAATACAGGCGCTTGGCAGGAATATCGGACTTCTTGTTAGCATTACAGAGCCACTGCACGGCAGAAATGCTGAAAAAGAAGGGAGATGTCAGGAGGGGTGCAACCCCTTCCCTTTCCCACCCTCCCACCCCTTCAGGACTCTGCCATCATCTCCAGGGATCCTGATCCTGTGTCCACTGCTCCCTTCTTGGGAGGTGCTGATCCTCCTGGCCACCTGACAACCAGACCCACCAGGCTGTGTAGAGGGGCAGTATTCACACTCTCCCTGCAGCCAGTGTGGAGGGGACCTCCATGTCGGTGTCAACACCATCTCTGCTCACCTGGCCTCTTCCCTCTCTCAACCACAGGATGCATACTTGGCTGCCACTCACTCGCTACCCCTAGCTGGGTCTTTCTGCTGTACTTGAGAATGTCTGTGCTGGCCCCTACCCACCCTTCTGATCCTGCCTCTCTGCCAAGAGCACAGAGCCACAGAACCTCATCCGCTGCCTCTCCTGGCCTCTGCTTCTCCCCTCTGCTTCAGCACCTACCCCCTATCCCCCCCACACTCTGTGAATGCCTCAGGAGTTGGTGTGGTGGCGCACACCTGTAATCCCAGCCTTCAGGGGACTGAGGCAGGAGGACTGCCATGCATTTGAGGCCATTCTGCGCTACACAGTAAGTTCAAAGCCAACCTTTCTCAAAAACAAAACAAATTCAACTATAAAAAAAAATCCTCAGCAATTTCCCAACTGGCTATACTGGCTGTACTTCTGCCAGAAAGAACCCCTTTCCAACACAGAGATCAGATCCTGTCACTCCTTAGCTCCTGTCTACTAGAAAAAGCCCCAACTTTTTTGGACTCACCAAAAAGCCTTCTGAGAGCCCATGCCACCTCACCTCATCTCCCGTGAAATCTCACATACATCTCTGTGAACTTCTACACTTCTTTCACATTGCGCCTGGGCCTCTGCTCACACTGTCCTCTCACTGAGCAGCCAAGCCCTGACCACAAATGCCACCTAGCCCCTCTGGTCCTCGGAGCGCTCTGGTGCGCAGCACTGTCCCCCACAGCTCCAGTGCCCACAATACCTCACACATAGCCCACACGAGCCAGGACTGACTTACAGTACCTCATAAGCCATACATAATCTTTTTTTCCCTTCATTTGCAGGGCTAAGATCAAACCCAGGCCTTCAGCATACTGGCAAGTATTCTATTAGCAAGCCACATTTCTAGCCCCCATAGATAATTTTAAAAGCAGGAATGGGCTAAGGATATAGCTCACGGGTCTAAGTGCCTGCATAGCAAGTGCAAGGACCAGGGTTCAATCCCTGGTACCACATTCCATGCTGGCATTACATCATGCTCGTCACCAAACTCAGACATGGTGGCACACACCTGTAATCCCAGTGCTGGGGAGGCTGAGACAGGAGGATCACTACAATTCCAAGCTGCATTTTTGCAGCTTGGTACATTTGGTACAGTGAGACCCTGTACCAAAAAAAAAAAAAAAAAACACCAAGATTAAAAGCAGGGATGGCTAGCAAGGATATGGAAGAACTTAACTATTTATAATTGTTAGTAAGCTTATAAATTAGTTAGAAATCCTTTGGAAAATGTGCACACCTCATTTCTACCTATATGTGAAGCTGAAGTGTATGCATGTGGGTATCAGGAAACAAAGTTCATAGCAGAACAGTTTAAATCTACCAATCAAGGCCTGTGTTTTCCTCCCAAGTATCCCATAGCACCCTAGATGAGGGCCTATGTGAGGAAAAAAAAATTATTAAAACAGGGTCTAACTAAATACGGGGCCAGGGAGATAGCTCAGTAGAATAAGAGCTTCCCTGGGGTCTGAGTTCAATCTCCAGTTCCACAAAAAATAAATAAATAAATAAATAAATAAATAAAAAAAACGAACCAGGGTCTCGAGCCAGCCAGATAGCTCAGCAGACTAAAGCACTGCTTAGGCAGAGCACAGCTGCCAGGGTTGATCCCCAGCTTGCCATGCCAGCCCCACCCATGGGGCGCCCTGCAATGGTGACTGAGACTGGGCGTCGGGGCGCGCACCTGTAATCCCAGTGCTTGGGAGGCTGAAAACAGGAGAATCACTATGAGTCTGATCTATGTAGTGAGACCCTGTAGACCCTGTATCAAATACATTAAAAAAATAAATAGGGTCTCACTGTGGAGCCCAGGCTGACCTTAAATTTGTGGTGCTCCTTCTGCCTAAGCCTCCCACATGCTAGATTATAGGGTAGTGCAAATTGAAAAAAAAAAAGAAAAAGAAAGGCTTGTCATATCAAGTCTCAAAACTAGAAAGAAATGAAAAAATGAGCTAGAGGCCCAGTTTAGCACTAACACACTTACCATGCACAGGGCTTCAATCCCCAGCACACAGAGGACTATTTACTCTTCAAATTTACATGATTGGCCTTTGGTGGTTGTGTTTGTCTGTTTGGTTTTGCAGCTTTGGAAACCTCACCTAAACATTACCAAAACACTGCTGCTACCTTAGAAATGCACCTCAATCTCAATCTTACTCCTGCACATAAGAAAATCTTCCAGAAAAAAAAATCTTCAAATCTAAATAGTTATTCCTCACCAGATCCTATCTCCATCTCCTGTCTCTCAACCTAGGTTCACCCACCCAGGGAGAGCTCCCCAGCAGATAATTCTGCCTTTCTCTTCTATTCCTCACATCCACCCCACACATAGAACACTACCCCAAATGCCAGACAGAAAGAAAACGTCAAATTTCTAACAGCAGTTTCAGTCTTCTAAGGCTGGTTATCACAGTACAGTGCACATCTTCAAAATGTGACCCCAACAACTAAGTAAAGCTCTAAAGGCCAGGGAGATGGCTCAGTAGGATAAGCGCTTGACTGGCAAACGCAAGGATCTGAGTTCAATCCCCGGTTCTGAAAAAAAAAGCTCTAAAGCCAAAGAAGAGAAGTCCCACCACGTCTCCACTAGAGCTTTAAAAAGCTGAAAACCAGATGGCTGCTGGGACCTGCAAGGCAGTAGCAGCTACCCTAAGAGGGACACTGTAGGGGCCCCAAAAGATGGTGGCTGGGCCACAAGATGGTCCCTAGACACTCAAAGGCTGCACCCTAACTCCACCCCTAACATATTCAAGGCAGAGGCAGAATCCAGACCAGAAGTACCCACACCTGACAATGCCAACTGATCATAGAAGTAAACAGTTTTGGAATATAAAGGGAGAAAAAAGGGCAGGGGGGTGCTCCTCTGAATTTACTAGCTTGAAAATCTCAAAGGACCTATATTTTAGTATCCTGTATGTCTCTGCTCCCCAGCAAGGCTTAGAAAATACTGACCTACAAGATTAAAAGCTAGGGGCCAGGGAGATAGCTCAGTAGAATAAGCACTTGCCTGGCTAGTGCAAGGGCCTGAGTTCAATCCCCAGTTCTGCAAAAAAAAAAAAAAAAAAAAAAGATTAAAAGCTAGCAGTGAAGATTCTCACCTGATACAACCATCAAAGGAACCAGGTTTGAAAGGAATACCCTGGCCCATGTCCCCAAGAAGAAGATCTCCCTCTGGTTCTCGGTCCAAGGCAGCATCTACATTAGAGAAAGGACACGAAACAAGGACACGATAAACATGGCAGCTCACACTCATGGGAGTACCTGGTTCTGGTGACAAAACAGGACACACTCACCCAGCATGGCAGGGCTGATGTCCATTCCCACCCAAAAGTGTCCCTCTTCCGTAAGGTAATCTCCACTCAGGCCAGTACCACAGCTGGAAGACACAAACAGAGACTTAAAAAGAGTTGAGCAGCAAACTTTCCACCACTACTAAGCTGATGAGAACCAGGCCCCAAGAGCTCACCCAATATCCAGCAGGTAACAGGGCTGTCCCTCGGGCAAACAAAGGAGCTCCAGTGCTCGCTCGGTCATCTTGCTCTGGACAGCAATCATCCGAGAGCTGAACAGGTAGAAACACAAGCAAGTGGTGATGGAGCCTGACTAATACCTCTTCCAGCCCAAAAAGGCCAAAGAAGATAAAAGTACAATCAAGCTGGTCACAGTCTTTACACACACACACACACACACACACCCCTATTTATTTATTTATTTGAGATAGGGTATCACTATGTAGTGCAGGCTGGCCTTAAACTCACTTATGTATCCCAGGCTGGTCTCAAACTCATGGCGTGCCTCCTGCCTCAGCCTCCCAAGCGCTAAGATTGCAGGTATGCATCACCACACCCAGCCTGACCCTTTTAATCTTTACTGAGATCAACAAATTCAACTTCAGCTATTTAAATGGGTCCCTAAAAATCCATGTAACATAGCAATTCATTATTTTGCTGTAACAGAAGTTGTAAGCACAAGACTGGGCATAGTGATGTGTGCCTGTAATCCCAGTTCTTTGGGAGGCCGAACACAGATGGATTACTATGAGTCCAATCTATGTAGTAAGACCCTGTAGATCCTTACAAAAGAAGAAAAAGAAGAAGAAGAAGAAGAAGAAGGAGAAGGAGAAGAAGAAGAAGAAGAAGAAGAAGAAGAAGAAGAAGAAGAAGAAGAAGAAAGCACAACATCAGCAAAGCTGATGTGAAGGCAAAGAAATCACAGAGATAAAGACTGCCCAGGGATCACCAAAACTCCTATCAGGTTTTTTTTTTGTGGCCAGCTCAGCCCACCCTGGGGGCATGGCAGGCATGGCATGTGGTGCTGGAGACTGAACCACAATCCCTAAGCAGGCACTTTAGACTGCTGAGCTATCTCCCCAGCCCTCCTATCAGGTGTTGATGCTTTACTACTTTGGAACACATTTTCTGAAACAATTTTCTACCACAGTTACTCTCACATATAAAGACCAACAATGCACAACAAAACTGGTCATGGGCTGAGGATGCAGCTCATTGATATGTGCCCAGAATCTATCTTTCCCAGCACAAAAACCAACTCAAAGTACAGAAAAACCATCAGCAGTTCTGTACACGAGAAATATAATGCAAGCCTTTTGCCCTTCAGGTAGCCAAAGATGAAAAGAAATAGGTACACTGTAGTTAAGTTTTCTTAACCCCATATATAAAATAACACACTTAACCCAATGTGCCCAAAATATTACTTAAAAATACAATCAAAGAGAAAAATTAGTCAGGAGTGGTGGTACACTGTACCTACTATGCAGACAGGCTGAGGCAGAAGGACCACAGGTCCAAGCCCAGCCTGGGCAATTTAGCAGCTCTGTGAAACCTTATCTCAAAAGTTTAAAAAGAGCTGGACATGCAGCTCAGACAGTTCAATACCCAGTAGAACATAAGCGAACTTTTATAAGACGTTTTGCAGTTCTCCATACAAAGTCCTCCACATTAGCCGCATTTTAATACACGTGTGACAGGCATGGTGGCACACTCCTGTAATCCCAGCACTTGGGAGGCTGAGGCAGGAGGACTGTCATTAGTTCAAGGCCAGCCTGGGCTACATAAGCAAGTTCAAGGCCAATGTGCACTACACTGAGATCCTATCTCAATCCCCCAAAACACAAAAACAAAATCATCAGATATAGGGCTAGCTATGGTGGTACACGCTGGTAATACTAGCAGCACTCAGGTGGCTGAGGCAGGGGGAGCACTGCAAGCTCAAGGCCAGCCTGGGATACAAAGTGAGTTGTTTTGGTTTGTTTTGTTTTACAAAGTGAGTTCAAGGCCAGCCTGAACTGCACAGCAAAACCCTGGCTCAAAAAGACAAAAATAAATAATTAAGAATCAACAGATGTATATCTGGTCTGGCCTTCCCAAGATCAAGAGAATTCCTCCTAATAGCTTTCAAAATCCTTACCACCGAGATTTTGAAACCAGAGGAAAGTCTATATTTTATTCTTTTTTTTTTTTTTTTTTTTCTTTCTTTCCTTTTGTGGAACCAAGGATTGAACTAAGGCCCCCTTGCTTGCCAGGGAAGCGCTTATTCCACTGAGCCATCTCCCCAGCCCCTTATTCATAATTATAACTGCTTGAAATTTTTGACTCTTTGTCTTGGACACCAATTTTTTTTTTCCTGTAATTAGGACAGGGTCTACAGGGTCTACAGGTCTCACTACGTAGATCAGACTCGTAGTGATCCTCCTGTTTTCAGTCTCCCAAGCGCTGGGATTACAGGTGCGTGCCACCACACACAGTCTCAGTGGTGGTCTCAGCGCGCCCTGGGAGCAGGGCCGGCACAGCGTGTTGGGGATCGAACCCTGCCTAAGCAGGCGCTTTAGTCCACTGAGCTATCTAGCCTGCCCTTTGGACACCAATTTAAACAGGACAGAATGCGTATCTACAGAATTTTCTACTATGTAGTATATCAAAAAGGAAAAATGAGGCTTAGAAGATCATGCTCTACCCTTTACCTGTCGGAAGACTTCATAGCTATGCAAATAACTACCCTCTATAGAAAAGTTTTAAACACCATGTCAACTGTTGTAAAATTTTGGTGAGATCATGTAAATGGGAACCCAACAAGCCTTCTCCACAATGGTAACGACACTTTATTCGTTTCCTCTACATACTGCCTACCCTACCACATATTCAAAGCAAGCTGTCAGCTGGGCACTGTGGTACATGCCTGTGATCCCAGCACTCTGGGAGGCTGAGGCAGGAGGATTCGAGCCTAACTCGGGTAGTTTAGCCACAAAATCTATCACACTAAATTCTGAAAATGTCTCACGTAAGGCAGGCACGGTCACACCCACTCTGACGCTGACTCCACAGGGTCCAATGGCATAAAAACGACATTCCTTCCCAGTGACACAAACAGCACCAACCCCGGTCCCTTCTCATCCCCTCCCCACAGCTCTAAGAGCTTTCCAAGCAACGCCTACAATAGGGGCAGCTCGCCGCCCCCAGCTCACAAGCCGCGCGGGTAACCAGCCTCCCCTTACTTGCGAACGTATTTCCGGGCTTCATTCTGGTCGTAAAACTGAGGAGGAAAAAAAAATGGCATGTAGAGGAAAGAATCCAGAGGCAGTGGCCATACAAGAAAAGGATGCCCGCGGTCCACCGTCTCACCAGCTCCGGAGGGCCGCCGTGCTCGGGTCTCCGGCCGCGAAACGCCATCCTCAAGCCTCAGCAAACCGCACGCCAGCGCCGGAGTTCCCAGAAGCGCAGCTTTTACGTCATCAGAGCTGCGACCGCCTCATAATATGTCTGCCACAACACTCTCCCCGCCTTCCTTTCATCTGATTGGTCTTCACGGCAGAGGGTCGGCGCACCACCCCCTACTCCCATTGGGCAGTTCATCTCGCACCGCCCACCTCCTTTCAAGATGGCAGCCGCGCGCTGTCCGAGGTATCCGCGACTAGTTCTGTGGAGGTTGTGGCAACCTGTGAGATGGCCACAAAATTCGGCAGCAGGTCAGGCCTTAACAGCGAGGACTTATACCCGGGGCAATGGCTCATACTCGCGCACGGCGCTATATGACCTGCTTGGCGTCCCTTCCACAGCCACTCAGGCGCAAATAAAGGCGGCGTACTACCGGCAGTGTTTCCTTTACCACCCGGACCGCAACTCGGGGAGCGCAGAGGCTGCCGAGCGCTTCACGCGCATCTCCCAGGCGTACCTGGTGTTGGGCAGTGCCAGCCTCCGTCGCAAATACGACCGCGGACTTCTTAGCGACGAGGACCTGCGGGGCCCCGGCGTCCGACCTTCTACGACGCCCGCAGGTTCCCCTGACCCACCGCGCTCCCCGCCGGTCTCCTCTCGCGTCCGCAGCGCCGATCGGGCAGCCCCGGACCCCGGCCGCACCTTGTTCGACTTCGACGCCTTCTACCAGGCGCACTACGGGATGCAGCTGCAGCGTGAGCAGCGCCTGCGGGCCCGGCGAGAGGCCCTGCGCAAGCTGCAGGAGGACCGGGCCAAGAAGAGCTTCAGCTGGGACGACAGCCGCGACACCACGGTCATCTTGCTGCTCTTCCTCATCTTCATCACCATTGGCCTTCGTATTTAGTCGGAAAGAGGGAGGGCAGGGAAGCCTCTCCAGCTGGCCCCACGTTTGCGGCCTCTGCTGTACCACTGGCCTTTTTCAAAGCTTACCTCTGCTGGGCTGTGAAGGGATACTGCCCTCCCACCCTCCTGCCCACCCCGCGGATGACTTGCACACACACCCCTTGGTCCATAAAAGGAGGCATGTGATGCCCAGCACAGAGACCTCAGGATGAAGTCCCAGAAGCCCAGGAGTGAAGGGTGTTCCGAAGTCTCTTGGGTGCTTGCTTTTTGAGATTGCCTTCCTGAGTGTCACCAACTTCCTGGTCACTTGCTCCAGCTTCATTGTAAAGCCCTGAACAAGAATTGTGGTTCCTGCCCATTTGTTCTGGGGTTCCTCTGTCACCTTGAAACGTGCTATAAGGCCCGTGTTAGCTGCCAAAAGAAAAAGTCTGGGGTTGTCTGCAACTTGTCTGTCTGTGTATTTCCCCAAGTCACTAGGATTGAACCAGGGTGAGAATGTGGGCTGCAGGGAATGTGCGCCTCTCCAGGGTCATTCGCCTCTGTTGGCAGCAGGGGGAGTGGGAGAACAAATAAGGACTCCTCCAGTGTCCATGTTTATGGAGTACCTTGGAGAAGTAATTCGTGCCACAGCAGCAGAGGAGGAATCGTTTCTCTCTTGAGATGTTATGCCTTTTTTTTTTTTTTTTTTTCGGAACCAGGGATTGAACTCAGGTCCTTGTGCTTGCCAGGAAAGCACTTATTGCACTGAGCCATCTCCCCGGCCCGCTGTCATGCCTTATTATCCAAGGCCCTAATCCTCAGTGATTATAGCATGACGACGCTAGTAGGACCAAGTTCATCTTGGGACAGAAAACCAGTTACCTACTCATCCTTTCTCTACCCATTGTTAACTAGGCAGCCAGTCCCCTCTGAAATAGACTTGGAACTTGAGTCCTGCAGTGTGGCCCTGCTCCTGCTGAGTCCTTGAAATAGGGCTGCCGAAAGCTGTGAGAAACTTCAGGGGTTCTGAGTGGCCAGGACTACCCCAGGATGGAACAGGAGGCTTGCTGGCCAAAGTGGACACTAGATTTCTTACGCAGACTTAGCTGGAGGTCTGAGGCAAGGATGTGTGCCCAAGTCTAGTGTCTAAACAGGAAGATGCTTTGGTAAATGAATACTAATTGCTACTGTAGATTTTCTCTGTAAGATTCTTGTTTAAATTGAGATAAAGCCAGCTGGCTGCTTAGCTACAAGCCTGAGGCAGGAGGATCCCAAGTTAATAAGGGCCAGCCTGAGCAACTTAGTGAGATCATGTCTCAAAATGTTAAAAAAAAAAAAAGAAAAGAAAGACAGGAAAAGAAAAAAGGGCTGAAGATGTAGCCACAGGCTTTGCAGTGACAGGGCAGATAGCAGTAGTAAGACTTATTGGAGGCACCGTGGTTCAGGCTTGCTTGGCTCCACAAGCCTTGATTTGCAGGAGGGGGGATAGGTACTTTTAAAAAGAACATTTAATATGTTTCATATTTAGAAAACAAGGCTACTGTTTTTGAAATACAGACTCAGGGAAGTAGGGCTTAACAAAGTGCAGAAGTTAGTGATTTCTCAACTAAAAACTGAGGCATAAGTAAGTCCTTGGGGACTTAGTCAAGGGCCTATTGTTTTTATCAAAAGGATTGGGTTTGCAAAAACACTAGTGGTTTGTCATAGCATGGGCCCCTTTACAGAAACCTCTCAAACTTGAGAACTAATTTCTCAGTTGAAATCAGAGCCAACAATGTTTCATGTTTCTCTAGAACCTGTAGGTTCAAGAAAGTTCTAGATTTCAGACTTGGGGGGAGAGACAGTCAAAGCTAACTGAAACTTCTAGAATATTTAATTAAATTCTAAGCGGGGTGGTCTATGAAGTTTATTAACTATCATCCAGCACCAAGCCTCTCCCATGGCCCAGAACTAGGCCTGCTGCACTCTGAGCGTGTCCACTTTTGTCACCCTGTTGAGACCCGTCAGAGACTCTATTTCCTACCCTCCATCAAGGGAGAGATGTGGGAAGCTTTTTGAAACATCCCCAACAGGTTCCGATAGTAACATTTCTCCCTACCACCAACCTCCCAGGGTGTCCTGGGTCTGTCCTTTCTCTGCTTGTTAGCTGCAAGAAGATGCTGAAGAAGGCCAAGCACATTAGCCCTGTATTCTAAGGCTGTTCCCCAGGAGGACACTGCCCCAGACTGCTCGGGAAGTGAGAAAAGGGTTGAGGTACCAAGACTCTGAGAGCAGCATGTGGAGGTCCCGTGGTGGACTCTTGGGCCACCAGACAGGAATCAGAGGTGCACACGCTCGCCATTGTGCTCTTGGCTCTGGACTTGATCAGGACATCATTTCCTGTGAGGCAGACTGCTTTGTTCTCTCATGGGTCTTATCTATCGCTGGGTAGAAATGTCCCTCTGCAGACCCATGTTGAGCAGAATGTCTTCCTGCTTCCTTCCTTCCTTCCTAGTTTCTGGCAGTCACTCACTAGGCCTTTGGCCTCTGTCACGAGCTAGGATGATTGAGAATAACCCTCAGGCCAAGCACTTGTCCACCAGGTCTTGAGTGACACCAGAGGCCTTCAGAGGCACTGAGTGGGTGGCCACCCACACTCCCTTTTGGGAGATGGGAAAGGCCTGTCCCTTGAGCCTGTGGGCTTCCTAGCCCCCCAGACCTGGAAAAATAGGCAGAGAAGGACCCTTAAATTCAGGGTTCAGAAGAGCGGGCTCTGTCCTGGTCCTTGCCTGCTGTCAGTTAATTCCTCGGCCCTGTGATGAGTTCACACACCGCCACCTACCTGTGAGCAAGATCCTGGGGAGGACCTGCCTGGCTGCCCTGGCTAGTTCAGCCTCCAGCCCCAGTGTGGCATCCAGTGGTGCTGAGCACACATAGCTGAGCCGCCCTCTGAATAGCTTCAAACCACGATGAGCTCAGAGTCTGGACCGCGTGCCCTCATCCTGTGCACACTTCATTTCTCACCCTCATCTGGAGGTCACAGGAGTCTCCCCATCTCTCCTGAGCTCCTCTAACCTGGCTTCCTGTCACTAGTCTTGAGGTGGGCTACCCCTCCTGCTCCTGCCTTTGTTCCTTCAGCAGTCACACCCTTAGCCCTGCCTGGGAGGGGACTGCAGTAGACACACATGAAGACCTGTTTGGGGGGACCAAGCACAGATAGATCCATACATAATTCATGGCCCACGGTCCGAGTGCACACAGTGTTTGACCTGCACAGTGTCCTAAAATAACTTTTTAAGGTTGAAACATGAGAGACTTAGTGGAAGCATACAGATTGCTGACTTCTAAAAAAAAAAAAAAAAAAGGAAAATCCAACACCCAGTTCAGGGAACTGCCTTAGCACAGTAGTCTCCCTAAAGAGGAGGACACACTGCTCCTCAATTGTGGCAATTCCAGCAGCTGGAAGCAGCGACCACAGACCACAACATGTGAAGGGCCTCACTCCACACACACTTGTGTCATCTTCTCTAGTAGAAAAATCCTCCTCTGCCCCAGGTCCATCAAGGGTAAAACTAGCTGTTAGGACCATGCATTTCCAAAACAGTGGTGGTGGGAGCAGTTTCTTTGTGGAAACCAACTGCTTAGCACCTCTGTGCCACCTTCCTGGCCCACAGGGGCATTGGAATTGGCAGATTCTTAGGGTCTGAAGAATGTTCATTTAAGTAGACACTTCACACAGGAGGGGTGAGTGTAAACCCTTGGGGGTCAGGGGCCAGTGCTGGGACCCAGCTCAGGCCCTTGCGGTTAGAAGGTGCTCTACCACTGAGCCACATCCCCAGCCCAAGTATAAATCTTACATTCATGGTGGGGCAAGAAACATCTTTTGAGAGCCCTATGGCAAAGGCAAGTCTTACACACAACAGAGGTCCTTGATACCATAACACCAATTCCTCCAGCCAGGCTTTTGTATAAAATCCTTGTATAAACTGAGACAACCTGCAGCAAGTCCAACCAACTTGTTCTCTTAGAAACCATTCGGTTCTCTTGCTGTGGAGGTCAAGGGCAGGCTGTCAGCCAGGCTTTGCGAGGACCACACTGGCAGGCCTGTGAGGCCCAGTGAGCCTTGCTCAGTAAAACAAAGCACATTTAGTGTTGTTTCACATTTGGAAAACAATGGGAGAAGTTTAGGAAAACCATGGAGAAGCTAGTAATTCCCAAACAGAGAGGCATACCTGAAACTTTCTTGAGGGACAAAACCTTTAATCCAAAAGAGGTGGTTTTGTTATTTGGGGAATGATTTGGTTCTGGTTTGTGAAGGCATAAATGGCCTGTTCTAGGACCTTTCACATGCACCTTTCATGTGTACGCACCTCCAAAGCTGGCCTCTGTCACAGAGGATTGTTGCCAGGATTGTTTCTCAAGGCCTCAGAACCTGGAAGCAAGTTTCAGGCAGGAGGAAGGGCCCAGGCTCTCTGAGACCTTTCAGAATGTCCATGTACTTTCAAGCAAGAGGCTCTGGGAAGTTTTTCCAGCCAACTCCAAACTTCCCCCATGTGCCCCAGAAGTAAGCTCCTGCTGGCCCCACCGATTTCAGGTCTTTGGCTGAGTTGAACTCAGGGCTGGAGCCTTCATGGAAGGTAAGGCGTAGGAGACGCTGTGAAGGACCCCACTTGGTTCCCAGTCTCTCTCGGCGGGGTCTTGCCTTCCTCTGGTCTTACCTGTCCTGAACTTTTAGCCTTTTCTTCTAGATACCCCTGCCCACATCACAGGAGTGGAGAAAGGCTCAGAGTTGCCCAATTTTAGCTGCCTTTCTCCTCATGGTTGCAAACTAAAACCCGGAAGCTTGGCCAGGAAGGAAAAGCCTGTTCCCTCAGGAATTACCCTGTGTCCCCAACTTAGTCGCCTGTGTCTAGGACTCACCTAATGTTTCTGAGCCTCCAGTTGCTCAAGTGCAAGCAATGAAGCAGGCAGAAGAACCATGGCCAAGGTGGGTTCTCAAGTGAGGTGGGCTCTCAGTGCTTTACCGGTGCCATCCTAGGACAACAATCCTCAAAGTCCCAGGACAAGGCCTCCAGACAAGTCCCTTCAGATGCTGCCTAAGTTACTACTGATCCCAATCCTGAAGCTTCTGCTCATAAACCCTGATGGTACTAGGCTGGCAGGCCTCCACAGCATTCTTGCAAATCTCCCTTTGCAGGGGTTCTGTGTCCTCGACCAATCCTCATGCCTTAACCCTGACCTAAGCACATCCTGCTCACCTTTCTTGCTCCATACTCATCAGCCAAGCTGGCCACCTAACAAGTGGAGAGCAGACCCTCCAGCCCTACAGACCCCTCCAGCACGTGGTGGTCCTGTGACAGACCAGAGAGGAAGCAGGCAGCATCCTGATTCCACGACCCTGGGAGGTGTGGACAGGAGACTTGCTGAAGAGCAGTTTGCTTTTGGTTGGAAGTGCTCGGGGTAAGGTTTAGGAAAAGCTTTCTTGGGTGGTAATCAGAGGAGGCTTCTTGGAAGAGGCAGAAGCGGTATCTGACTTGCAGGGCCGCCAGGCTTTGGCTGGGCCGAGGAAGAAGGGCCTCTCAGGAGTAGAAAGACTGAAAGCTGAGGTGGAGGCTGGCCGACAGGGCAGAGAGGAGGCAGGCAGCGGCATCTTCATCATCACATTTATTGACGGCCCCTAGGAGGCGGGGCTGGGGACAGAACATACAAAGACAAGGACCTGCCCTCAAAAAGGTTCCATTCTAAGGAGACAGGGACAGAAAAATACAGAATGGTCTTTCCTGGGGATGGCCCACTCTCGCCTGTGCGGGTCAGATGCCCCCTGGCCTACCCTGCTCCAGGAAGGAGCAGAAGAGGGTCCCAGAGCAGCCCAGGGCCGCAGTGTCCCTGACCCCACAGCTGGGGCCTGGCCGCTGGCTCCTAGGTGGTGACTCCAGAGCTGGGGGAAAGATAGGCTCAGGATATGATGGAAAACACTCCCGTTGGCCTTGGCATTGTGCAAGCCGGTAGAGCAGCAAGGTGCAACAGGCCCCCTGGGCAGAGCCCCCAGGGAAGTGGGTACCTTCCTAGGCCCCTGGGTGAGTACAGTTCTTGCATGGGCCTGGCCCATGGCCCTAGAGGCCCCAGCCCGGGAGACGACAAAGGCAGAGGTTCCTCAGTGCCAGGGCCCAACACCCTGCCCACCCACCCCCAGCCCTCTCAGCCTCCTCCAGGTGACCTCCTCCCCAGCTCAGCCTCCAGGGCCAGGGCCTGCCTGAGGCCAGGGGGAGGGGCCTGCCCCTCCCCCCACCCAGGCAGTGGGGGAGGAGGAGGAGCCTCTAATCAAGTTTGTCTGGACCCCCCACTGGGGGGCCACACCCTGGATCCTACCGGTGGGGGGGCTCTGGCTGAGAGGGCCGGGGGCTCAGCAGAGGTGCTGGGCCGAGGGGGCACCCGGGAGAGCCCTTCAGTGGGAGCACTGGGCGGGAGTCCAAGGGGGGTAGGCTCCTGGGTACAGCAGGTGGCCCCCGGGCGGCCCCAGTGGGCAGGACAGCTGCAGCTGGGAAGGGTTTGGGGGCATCAGCAGCAGCGGTGGGGGCTGACTGGGCAGAACGCTCCCTGCGCCGCAGCAGCTCCTGCAGTTTCTCGGCCTGGGTCCGCCTCAGGTGGGCCAGGGCCCGGCCACGCTGGAAGGCAGGCAGGAAGGCCTCCAAGCTCTGCTCACCAAGCAGCAACTGCTCCATGTGCTCCTGGGAGAAAGGGAAGGGGGCAAGTGTGGTAGGAGGCAGCCAGGGAAACCTCCCTCCCAGTTCCTACCCACGGGACCACCCATGGCCCAAGCTCCAGCCTGGCCTGCTCTGCCTGGCTGAGCGACTGTGGGCTACTGTCCTTACTTCTAGAGTGAGGGCACCAGTATCAGCCCTGCAGGCTCAGAGAGCGGCAGGACCCAAGGTGGGAACAGACCCCAAGTACAGCTGAAGTTCCCTCTTGCCTGACCTTTCCACCCAACCACTCTCAACCCAGCATGAGGGAAAGGGAGAAGTCAGCCTCAGAGCCTCTACAGGCCCAGCCTCCTCCATCCTGGGATAGTATGTGTGTGGGAAGGACTGGGTCCACAGGTGGGGACTTTGTGCCCTGCCATCCAAGGCTGACTGAAGTGTGGTCAACCACACCAGGCCCTTGGTGGGCTAAGGAAAGAGCTCCCAGCCTGCCTTGCAGTGAGCCCCAGAAGGACAGGAGGGCTCTTCCCTCTGGTGTCCAGGCCCAGCCACCTCCCCTCACCTCAGCCTCCTGCTCAGCCTCTTCCAGCTCAGCCTGCAGCCAGCCCAGTGCACAGTGGGGACTCCAGCGATGCATGGTCTCCTCTGAGGGCCACAGAGAGACCAAGTGACAGGCGGGACAGTCTAAGGGCTCTGACTCTGTGCGATTCTATGCTTCCCTTCCCTTCTCTGGAGCCTCAGTTTTCCCATCTGTACAGGGCCCATGGGACCAGTTTGTGCATTCCTTGCCTCCAAGTGTTGCAAAGGAGAAAGCAAGGCCTTTGATGCCTAGAGCACCCCAGGGGGACGCCTGAGTATCAGGCCCCTTTTTCCATTGCCCAGGGAGACGCCTGAGTATCAGGCCCCCTTTCTCCACTGTCCAGGGCCCCTTAGACCTCTCTACCCAGCCCTCCTCATCCACCAAGCTCCTGCCTACACTATTTTCCAGGCCAGGAGTCTGCCCAGGACCAGGTTTGCCCAAGTGCACCCCATTCCTGAGGGTGTCCCCATGTCCCTCACCCAGTCGCTGTAGTTTGTCTGCGCAGTTCTCAGCCACCTCTCGGAGCTCCTGGTACTTGATAGCCAGAGCAGCCCGACCCATCTCCAGGCGGGGCCGCAGTGCCAGGTTCTCCTTGGCCAGCGCATAGTTAGAGGCCAAGCAGGCCTCTCTCTCCAGCTGCAGGCCCTGGAACTGCAGCGGAGGAGCGCTCAGAGGGTCCTGCCCAGGCTCAGCTTGCCACCACCCAGGGTGCTGGTACCACCAGGTGATGGTGTGCACTTGCCTGGCCAAAGGTATGTGCATGGCCCCCACCCTCAGGGCAGTGGGCCCAACAGGTGAGGGACTGCAGGTGGCCAGCACCAGGCTTTGCCCCAAGCTTCCTCTTGGGCCTCAGTTTCCTTTCTACAATGCAAGTCAAAAAGCAGCCTGTCTTATGGGGTTGTAGAGAGACTTAAGTGAGCAAAACTATGAAGGCATCTACAAATGTTAGTTAATTTTTAATTTTTCAATTAATGTGTCTGCTCAGGTCCCCAAGGAGTCCCCTCCTTCCTCTGCTCTATTTTCCATGCATGGGCAGCTTCCCTCTCGTTCCAGGCCTTTGTCTGCTTCCTCCTCAGGTGTGTGTGCAGGGAGCCCTCCCGCCCCCCACTCTGACTCTACAGAGTGCCTACCCTGTCCCTCTGAGGCACCCTTCTGGGGCCCTCTCTTCCCTCCACAGCCCCTCCTCTGCCCTCCGGTGGAAGCCCACACCCCGCCAATACACACCCCCTTTTCCTCCCTGAGCTCTAGCACCTGCTTCCTGTTCTCCTCTTGCAGGAGGCGGCCGGCCCCCTACAAGCCTGCCCCCCGTGTTTCTGGAGGGCCCGAGCCTCGCTCCTGCCCCGACAAGACGCTCCCCTCCATCTGTCCCCTGTCGGTCGTTCCTGCCCCTCCTCATCTGCCGCCCTCCGGCACACACTTTCGCCTCTGCCCCCCAAGACGCCCAGTCCGGGCCTATCTCCCGTGGAAGAGCAACTTTCTCTATGGTGGCCTACGGAGCACACCTCACCTCCCGGAGGCGGGCACAAAGCCCTTCTGCGCCCCCAGAATGCGCAGATCGCCCCCCACTACGGCCCCCCAGGTGTCAAACAGGCCCCTAGTTCTCCCCACGGAAGCCACCTCCCCATTCTGGCCGTACGAACGTGGGTGTGCAGCCAGGGCCCCTGGCACCCGCCGCCGCGGGCCCGGAACACACCTCCTTCGGGGCACCGCGGGGACACGCCTCGCGGCCACCCGGGGTGCTCGACACCCCCCGGCCCCTCCCCGCCGCCGGCCCCTCCCCGGGCTCGGCGGGGCCCGCTTGCCGGCCCCTCCCCGCCGCCTTCTCAGCCGCAGC
>NW_004524611.1:13375680-13377620 GCF_000260255.1 Octodon degus
GCTGGAGCAGCGCGGGGCCGCCCGGAGACCAACCTGCCCTGAAATTCTAGGCCGCCTCTCTGATCCCCTTCTCCCAGTTCACCACACCCCCAAGTCCCGACTCTCCCCCACTGCCAGTCGTCTAAACCATGTAGGATTATTTCACGTTTCTCCATTCGGATTGGAACAATTTTCTGAGTTTCGCCTGGCGCCACCTCATAAAGTTACACTGGTCGTTCGTCCTCTCCAGGCCTTACTTTTCTCGTCTGTAAAATGGGATGATCACACACCAGCCCCCTCAAGAGATAGGGAATGTTGCCCCACCCATCCTCCCAGAATAAGGGAGGTGGAAGCGGGAGAATGGAGAGTTCAAGGACGACCGGGGATAGACAGAGAGACCCCACCCCCAGGTCGAAGATCTAAGCCTGGGGAAGCACCTTGAGTACTGACGATAGGTGCATAGGTGCCCAATATGGGTTACTGGTTTATTTATTCATTTGGTACAGGATCTCGCTGTGCAGTTCGCACTCACACTGATCCTCCTGTCTTAGCCTCCCCAACGCTGGATTACAGGCGTGCGCTACCAAGCCCGGTTTGGCGCTGGCAGGGCATGCGGTACCGGGGATCGAACGCCTTGTACTTGCCAGGCAGGCGCTTAGACCGCCGAGCTGTCTGTCCACCCCAGGTTGTTGTTATATTTGAGACGAGGAAACATGCTGGAGATGATGTCACCTCCCCAAGTCACATTACAGGTCAAGGACGGGCAGTCCCAGGTCTCCACACTGCCATGCCGCACAGCCCGCTGCCTCTCTGTGCAGGCCCCTGATACAGCTTCTGTGGTGACCCTGACGTTACCCTCACTGAGTGAGGCAGAGTCCATCCCCTTTTACCTAAAGCTAAGGTGAAGCAGAAGGGCAGGTGTCCCCACAGGATGGCTTCTAGCCCCGTGAAACACCAGATATGTACTCTGTCTTTACAACGAGGCTGGCCAGTGCTACTGTCCCCACTGCAGGCATCAGACACTCACACATTCAGTGCTGTGTACCATCAAACAGCAGGGAGTGCCCTTGTTCTCCAGACCACATTACTATGAAAGCATGGAGGTTAGACCAGTGTAACCAAGAAGGCTTCCCAGAGGAGGTGACTTTAATTTGGGTTTCAATGGGTGAATAGGAGTTCTGAAATTTAAGGAGCAAATAATGCAACCAAAGAGAAGTACTCTCTCTCTCTTTGCTGCTGGAAGAGCCAGACAAGACTCTGCCAACCCAGCCAGAGCACACAGGTGAGCTTCGTGCTGATAGCCAAGCGAAGGAGGGAGACGGGTGCGGCCGACTGTGAAGGTTCACTTTGTCCACATCTTATGCCTGAGGATTTTTTTTTTCAGTACTAGAGTTTGAACCCAGAGCCTTTGCCCTGAGCTACACCCCAGCCCTTTCTTTCTTTCTTTCTTTTATTTTATTTTATTTTTTGCTTTGGCACAGGGTCTTGCCACATTGCCCAGGCTGGAGAAGCTGCTACAACTCCTGCTGCGCCTTTTGGGTCGCCCTCGGCACCTGCTTGGTGTCGGCATCCCTCAGTTCCCTCGCCTGCACCGGGGCTGTCTCTGTCTCTGTGTCCTTGCTGTGATTTCTGCATGTAGACTAAAACCTCCTGCTCATAGCTTGTGAAATCCCCGGATGCTCAGTACTTCCTGCGCCCATTTCCTAGGCAGCCCCTGTGCTTGATTCAATCTCAAGTGACCTCCCTCCTACCACTTCAAGGACCTCCCTCTAGCCAAGCTAGACCCAAGCTCATCGACTCACCTCTCTCTCTGTCTCTGTCTCTCTCCGTCTTTCTCTGTCTCTTTGTCTCTGTCTCTCTCCCTGTCTTTCTGTCTCTCTGTCTGTCTCTCTGCCTCTTTCTCTGTGTCTCTGTCTCTGTCTCTCCTCTCTCTCTGTCTCTGTCTGTCTGTCTGTCTGTCT
>NW_004524611.1:13377720-13381628 GCF_000260255.1 Octodon degus
TCTCTCTCTCTCTCTCTCTCTCTCTCTCTCTCTCTCTCTCTCTCTCTCTCCTTCCCCTCTTTCTCTCTCTCTCTCTTTCTCTTTTCCTGTACCTGGGCTTGAACCTGGGGGGGGGGTCTTTTCACTAAGCTACATCTCCAGTCTTTTTTTTTTTTGTTAAAATTTGAGACAGAGTCTCCCTAAATTGCCCAGATTGAGTTAAAATTTGGTTAAAACTTCCTGCCTCAGTCTCCCAGAGTGCTGGGATTACAGATGTATGCCACCAGGCCTGGCTTCATCAGTGATTTCCTGACTGCCAGGGACCTTCCTTTTCACATTCCACACCACTGATCACCCTCTCCTTTAGCCACATAACCTCCAGAGCCCAGGCATTTCACAGTCATCAAGTTGGAAACATTAAAAAGTCAGATAACACCAAGTGTTGGTGAAGATGGGGTGAAGCAGGCAACACCTATGCACTCTTGGTGGGAGAGAGAATCCATTTACTTTGGAAAACAGTTTGACAATGGAGTGATTAAAAAATGCTTCCCTGGGCTGAGGAGAGTGGAATAAGCACTTCCCTGGCAAGCACAAGGGCCTGAGTTCAATCCCCAGTTCCAAAAAAAAAAAAACAAAAAACAAAAAAAACCACAAAAACTCCCCTCACCACACCCCACCTCCATTTTCCCTTCCCTATTACACAGAACAGCACCCCCAGCAAAAGAAGCACATCTGAACTCTGGACCTGGGACTATGTCACTGTGCAGAAGGGACTTTGCAGATGCCATCAAGGGTCTTGAAGTGGAAAGAGAGGATCCTGGATAACCCAGGCAGGTCAGACCTGATCACAATTGCTCTTAGAAGAAGGGTCAGAGTCAGAGAAGGTCATGGGACAATTGGAGCAGGGAGAGATTCGAAGACGCTACAGCGTTGGCTTTTGCTTGGCTTTTGGAACAGTTAAGACAGAGTCTTACTGTGTGGCCCAGGCTAGCCTCCAAGTCAAGATCCTCCTGCCTCAGTGGTGCCCAGCCCATTGCTGGTTTTGATGCTGATTCGTGGAGCAGTACCAATAATGGCAAAAAAAAAAAAAAAAAAAAAAAAAAAAAAAAAAAAAAAAAAAAAAAAAAAAAAAAAGCCAAAGATACAAAACAGGAGAAATGCAAAGAATCTGCTGTCTCTGTACAGTGGAGAACTTGGTCCCACCCAGCAACGGAAGGGAGCACACTGCAGCCACACCTACGAATGCGAATGAATCTGTCCAACACAGTGAAGTAAGGAATCCCAGAGTCTGATGCAGTGGTGCATGCCCACAACCCCAGCTACTTTCCAGGCTGAAGCAGGAAGATTGCAAGGTCAGGGCCAAAGTGGGGAACTTAGCAAGACCCTGACTCAGAAAAAAAAAAAAAAAAAATTAATGCAGGGTCTCCGTCATGGCCCGCAGTACTGGGGATCAAACTTGGTCCTTGCACTTGCTAAGTAGATGCTTAGACTGCCGAGCTATCTCCCCAGCCCCATCTGTCTCAAAATTTAAAAAGAGAAAAATGGTTGGGAGAGGTGGGGATGTAGCTCTGCAGAGGTCCTGAGCTCAAGCACCACTACCACATATAGATGAAAATAAAAAATTAGGAGGAAAAAGGACTTGAAAATATATTTCATAGGATGCTATTTTATTTTTGTAATTTTGTTTTCCAGTACTGAGGATTGAACCCAGGCCATCCTTTTGGTTTTTTTTTTTTTTTTTTTTTTGAACTGGGGATTGAACTCAGGCCCTTGCACTTGCCAGGGAAGCACTTATTCTACTGAGCCATCTCCCTGGCCCCTATTTTACTATTTAAAAAAAATTATTCTTACCTGGCAAGGTAGATACCATGATCATATAAATTTATTTATTTATTTATTTATTTATTTATTTATTTATTTATTTGGTACAGGGTCTAGCTATGCGGCTTGGACTCATAGTGATCCTTCTATCTCAGCCTCCCCAGTGCTGGGATTACAGGTGTGTGCCACCATGCCTGGTTTTGGAGCTGGCCCAGTGTGCCACAGGGGATCAAACCTGGGTTCTTGCTCTTGCCAGGCAGGTGCTTAGACTACCAAGCTATCTCCCCAGCTTATTTTCTTTTATTTTTAGACAAGGTCTCATTAAGCTGCTAAGTTGTCCAGGCTGGACACAAATTTATGATCCTCCTGCTTCTGCCTCCCACAGGGCTAGAATTATAGACATGCTCCACCACACACGGCTCCACTATTTCTATAAAGATGAGAAGCAGGCAGAAAAATGTATTGCTTGAAGAGAAATATACAATAAAGATGTAGGAACAATAACTACTGAGTTCAAGCTGGGATGCCAGGCAGAAACATAGATTTGGGGCAGAGATGCTAAAGACTTCAGTGGCAAGGATGGTTTGATCTCATAAACTGGGCATGCCCACAGAGGTGTCTGCTGTATTGCTCTTTCTGATTTTTGATATTTCCAAGACTTTATACAAAATTAAGAATTTTTGAGGGTCAAGTTTGAAAATTGAGCTTGAGATCAGAGTCTTGGGTCTTCCTTTGCACTCTGTCATTTCCTGAGTTGAACCAAAGGCAAAATGTTCAAGTCTTGCAGCCTCAGGTCTATCTGTCATCTGTAAAAGGCAAGGATTAGGGGAGTTGGCCCAGTGTTTAGGAGGCTGAGGCAAGTGGATCACCACAAGTTCAAGGCCTGTTTGGACTACATAATGTGTTCAAGTGTAGCCGGAACTGTAGAGCAAGAACCTGACTCAAATAACAACAACAATAACAAAAACCCAAAGCAAAACAAAAGATTAGAAGATTTGCAGGTCATAAACAGCAGCTGGTATGGCTCTCTGTCTCTGTCTCTCTCCTCTCGGTCTCTGTCTTTCTCTCTGTCTCTGTCTCAGTCTGTCTGTCTGTCTCTCTCTCTCTCCCCCCTCGCTCCTTTCCTCTCTCTCTCCCTCCCTCTTTCCTCACTCCTCTCTCTCAACTGCCTAGAATCTATCTATCTATCTATCTATCTATCTATCTATCTATCTATCTATCTATCTATCTATTTATTTTGTGGAACAGGAGATTGAACTCAAGACCTTGAGCTTGCCAGACAAGCTCTTATTCTACTGAGCTGTCTCCCTGGCCCATCTTCCTGGATTTTAGTTGGTAGTGTCTGCCCATGTCAGGATCTGCAGGCTTCACTGTATGATGGGGACACTTCATCCTCATGATTTTGTTGCCTTGTTCCATCTCTGAATGTGTTACACTGTAAACTTCATGCCTCTATTTTTTAAAATTTTTAATTCATTTTAATGAGGAAAAAATAGCAATGAAACAATTTCAAAACAGGTTAGTAGCACAGTAACAGTAATTAATACATTGCATATTGTTGTCTTTGTAGTAGTTATTCAGAGGACAAGATGCAGACATGATATCTTGTCTAAACGATATTAATACAAACCTTTCTTCTCTAACCTTCATGCCTTTAAAAATTCTTTATTGAGATATAATTCACAAGTCAATCAACTCAGCAATTTAAATTGCATACAGTCATGATTTATTTTGTATATTTGCACACTTGTATATCTATTGGCACAATGTTAGAACATTTTTGTCATGCCCCAAAAGATCCTGGTCCATTAGCAGCCCCTTCCGCGCTCCTCCCCATCCACCCACTCCCCGCCCCTAGTAGCTGTTAAATACTTTCATTCTCTATGGATTTGCCTATTCTGGACATTTCACATGAACTCAGTTATACGATTTATGGGTGTTTGTGTCTGTCTTCTTTTCTTTTAGCATAATGTTTTCAAAAATTCCTTTATATTGCGGCAGATAGCAGTCCACGGTTTCCTTTCTTTTCCTTTATTTCCTGTGTAGTACTGGGGAATTGAACACAGGACCTTCCCACTGAGCTACCTAGCACGCTTTTTTTTTTTTTT
>NW_004524611.1:13381903-13383989 GCF_000260255.1 Octodon degus
TTTTGAGACAGGGTCTCACTGTGCAGTTCAGGCTGGCCTTGAACTTGAAGCAACTTGTCTCTAGGCTCCCAAGTGCTGGATTACAACCTTTTTTTTTTTTTTTTTTAGTACTGGGGATCAAGCTCAGCACCTTGTGCTTGCTAGACAGGCCTTTAAGCCCCTGAGCTATATCCCTGGTCCACACAACGTTTTTCTGTTGAGACAAGGTGTCACTAAGTCACTAAGTTTCTCGGGCTGAGCTCAAGCTTGCCACCCTCCTCTCTCAGCCTTCTGAGTGCTGGCATTACTGGTGGGTGCCTCCATGCCTGGCCTGCCTGCTTGGGTATTTATTGGGAGCAAGTCTTTTATTAGATATACAATGTGCATCTTTCTTTCTTTCTTTCTTTCTTTCTTTCTTTCTTTCTTTCTTTCTTTCTTTCTTTCTTTCTTTCTTCTTCTTTAAATGTATTTAGTACAGGCTCTACAGGATCTTACTATGTAGGTTGTACTGGACTCCTAGTGGTCCTCCCGTCTCAGCCTCCTGAGTGCTGGGCTTACAGGCAAATGCCACTGTTGTGGTTTGTGTATGGGTGTCCCTCAAAGCCTCATGCAGTCATGGGGTGGCTTCTGGGGCTTGTGATTGATTATCGTGGCTGTGGATGCCGCACCTGCCCTGGGCAGGCAATTTGCGTTACAATGAAGGAAAGCAGCTACCTGGGGTGCTGCCACTTCCTGGGCTCTTGCTCTTTGCCGCCACCGTGAAAGGTTGCTCTCTGCATGTGCCGCTCTGCCAACGGAGTATGCACTGAACCCTCCAATAACTGTGAGCTAAATAAACCTTTCCTTCCTTCATTTTGAGGGTCAGGTATTTGTCCCAGCAACAAGAGTAACTGAGGCAACCACCACACCCAATTTTGGGCCATCACAGCACAATCCAGGTTCCAGGGTTCTGGAGCAGGCATGGCATGCAGTACTGGGATCGAACCCAGGTCCTTGCGCTTTCCAGGCAGGCGTTTAGACCACCAAGCTATCTCTCCAGCCCAAGGGAGAAAAATTGTTTCAGCTCACTTCCTTTTGTTTTTTTGGAACAGGGTCTCACTATGTAGTTTCAGCCAACCTTGAACTTGCAGCAATCCTCCTGCCCCAGCCTTCCAAGTGCTGAGGTGACAAGTGTACTCCCAGCCTACGTTTTTCTTTTACTTTGAGAGAGGGTCTCTCTAAGTCACTAAATTGCCCAGGAAGGGCTCCAAGTATCATTCATCTTGCTCCAGATTTGAAGAGTACTGGTTTTATTTTTAATTTTGAGACAGAACTTCACTAAATTGCTAAATTGCCTAGGCTAAGTTCACACTTGTGATCCTCCTGCCTCAGCCTCCCAGAATGCTGAGAGTACAACTGTGTACCACGTTCCAGCTCCATTTCTTATTTCTTTGTTTAAGGGAGGGTCTTGCTAACTGGCCTAGCGTGAGCTCAAGCATGGCAGTCCTCCAATCTCAGCCTCCCAGCCAGCTAAGACTCCAGGCATGCACCCCAGGCGACTCCTACCTCACCCATTTCTCTTCAATGCTAAGCCTCAGGAACACAGAGATAGATCATTTCCAACGTGTGCATGTGTGTGTGTTTAAGCACAGTCTCCTCTCCTCTTTGGTACATGTGTCCTTCCTTTCACTTGTTCATTAATTCACAGCGAGCACAAGTGAGTCCAGGACCCAACCCTCCAACTGAGACCCCAACAACGATTCACATCTACCAGATGCCCCTTTCTAAGCTTGCTCTCCACCCAAAGTAACCACACCTCTGCACCTGAGATTGATTGATTGATTGATTGATTGACTGATTGATTTTGAGACAGGGTCTCACTATGCCATTTAGGCTGGTCTTGAGCTCACTTTGTTGCCGCCCAGGCTGGTCTCAAACTTGCAGCAATCCTCCTGCCTCAACCTCCCGAGTGCTGGGGTTACAGGCACACACCACCACACCTGGCCTTTTTTTTTTTTTTTTTGGTCCCTTGCTTTTTTAAAAAAAGATGATGATGATGATGATGATGATGATGATGATGATGATGATGGTGATGATGATGATGGTGATGATGATGGTGGTGATGATG
>NW_004524611.1:13384766-13386378 GCF_000260255.1 Octodon degus
GAGAGAGAGAGAGAGAGAGAGAGAGAGAGAGAGAGAGAGAGAGAGAGAGGAAAAAGTAGCTTTCTTGAGCGCTAATTTTGGTGATAGGTACCACTTTAGTTATTTATTTATTTCTTTTGGTACAAGGTTCTGCTTTGCAGCTTGGATTTGTAGTGATCCTCCTGTCACAGCCTCCCCAGCCCCAGGATTATAGGCATGGCCACCATGGGTGGTTCCGTGGTGGCACAGTACGTGCTACAGGGAATCGAACACGGGTCCTTGCACTTGCCAGGCAAGCACTTAGACCACTGAGCTATCTCCCCAGCCCCGAACTGTACATATTTAAAGCATGCGCTTCGATGAGCTTTGGCATAGTTATGCTACCATGAAGTCAGCACCTATCAGGGCAGGAATGTATCCATCACCCCCCAAGGTTCCTGTGCGCCCATTTGCCATGCTCCCCGCCTGTGCCTTCCCTTTCCCTTGTACTGCCTCAAATACCATCTTCATCTGCTATCTGTCACTGCAGGTTCCTCTCCATCTGCTAGAATTTTGTCTAAAGGGAATTTTGTCTGCAGGGTATTTGGCTTTTCGTACGGCTTCCTTCACTCAGAATACTTATCCACATTGTGGCATTGATCAACAGCGTGCTCCTCTTTATTGCTGTGCAGTATTTCATCATGTGGGGAGACTGCAATTTGCTAGTGCACCTATGTGTTTCTGGGGACATGAATTATCCCATTTGGGACTGTTACAAATAAAACTGCCATGGGGGCCAGGAAGATGGCTCAGTGGAATAAGTACTTCCCTGGCCAGCGCAAGGACCTAAGTTCAATCCCCGGTTCTGAAAAAAAACCAAACACCTGCCATGGACATTTGTGCACAGGTCTTTGGCTGTATTTCCTTACTTTTCTTGACTAAGTATCTAGGAATAAAATGGCTGACTTGTGTGTTAGTAGTTTTCTAAATGCCAGATGGTTTTCCACAATGTTTTGTGTTTTTGCTTTACCTGTTCTAATTTATGTGTCATTCCTTTGCCTAAGTACGGACATTCAGGTCTAGACAGTACAGAATATGAATATATATAGATATATATTTAAAATAACAAAACAATCATCTATCCTTTTGGAGCATGGTGTGGTGTCCTCAAAGCTGTGTACCACGTACAACCGTCCTGTCGGGGTCACGCACACGCCACGGCCTCAGACCCTATTTCTCTGTGCTAGGAACTTTTGAAATCCTGTCAGCTCTTTTAAAATACACAATTCATAGCTTTCACCATAGTGGCCCTGCTGTGCAATGGTTTTTGTTTTGTTTTTTTAAAACATTTATTTATTTATTTATTTTGTGTGTGTGTGTGTGTGTGTGCGCGTGTGTGTGTGTGTGGCCAGCTCAGCTCACCAGGGGGCGGGGCTGGCTGGCATGTGGCGCTGGGGGATCGAACCGCGGTCCCTGTGCTTTGCTAAGCTTATTCTAAGTAGGTGCTTTAGACCACTGAGCCATCTCGCCAGCCCTGTGCAATGGTTTGTGTATTCAAAAACACTTGAAGAGCTGACCAAATAGCTCAGAGGATTAAAGGGCCTGCAAGCAAACGCAGGGGCCAGGGGTACGACCCCGGGCCTGCCACGCCATG
>NW_004524611.1:13387718-13414586 GCF_000260255.1 Octodon degus
GCCGAACCAGGGATTGAACTCAGACCCTTGTGCTTGCCAGGGAAGCACATATTCCACTGAGCCATCTCCCTGGCCCCAGGGCTTTCTCACTGAGCTATATCTCCAGCCCTTTATTTAATTAAAAAAATTATTTTAGACAGCATCTTACTATGTAGTCCAGGATGGCCTTGAATTCACTGTGTAGCCCAGGTTGCTCTCAAACTTGTGGAGATCCTCCTGCCTCAGCTTCCCAAGTGTTGGGATTACAGGCATGCACCACCACACCTTTCCTCTTGAAAATGTTTTTTAAGTGTGAGACAGGGTCTGCTAAACTGCCCAGACTGGTCTCAGATTTGTAGCCCTTTTGCTTCAGCCTCAAAGTGTGCTGGGATTACAGGTGTGTGCCACACCCAGTTTGCACTTACGTCATTCAGGACTGGCCTTCACTCCCGTGAGACTAGAGGTCCCTGTGAGAGTGAGCCAGGTTCCTCTGCCCAGCTTTTGCCGGCAGCACAGGATGTACTACATAATAGGGATGGTCAGGCCACCTGCACTCCAGTTCCAGCTCTGCCACCTGCAGTCACCTAACTTCCCAGCCTTCTGCTCTTATCTGTGAAATGGGGAGGAGACACCCTCCCTCTGCTGGCTGCGGAAGGAACTGCATGAACTAACCCACAGAAAGGGCTTAACGTGTGCGGGGGGGGGACCAGGCATGTGCTAGGTGTTCGGCAGACCAGGCGACTGCATCGCGTTGTGCTGAGTTGATGTGACAACCTTCCCTGACTCTAGTATCTTTATGTGCCACTTTCTGCTGACCTGGGGACCCTTCCTTGTGGGACACACCTCCCCAGTTTCCCTAAACGCAGGGAAACTACCCACCAGGAGCCACCCTCCATCCACCCCACCCACACTTTATCCGGGCCTCCAGGCAACCATGAGAATCTTCTTTCTTCAGGAAGCCGTCCAGGATCGGGCTGCTTCTGGAAGCGTCTCCCCTCCCACATGAGGGCCCTGTGACCCTCAGGTAAGGATTTGTCCCCCTGTGGTACCAAGGGGTGTACTCAGGGCCTTTGCTCTATGCTGTGTCCCTAGTCCTTCCTTTTTATTTTGACAGTCTAACTAAATTGCTGATCTTGAATTTGCAGTCCTCCTGCCTCAGCCTCCCAGAGTGCTGGGATTATAGGCGAGGCCACTATATCCTGTTAGTTTCTTTTTACTGGGTAGAGCTGGAGTAAGAGGGACCCTGAGAAAAACCATCTTGTCCCAGCCCCTGCTGCTGTTGCTGTTTTACCTATGGTAGGGTCAATCCTGGAATCTCAGATAGGTTATCAACATTTTAGATAAGCATTGTAAATGATCTTTATTAAAGTGTACCCCAAATATTGCATGAAACATACTGATACACCCCCCAAAAATCATAGTTTATCTTAAGTTGAAATTTAACTAAACATCTTGGATTTTATTTGCTAAATCTGGCAATCTTATTATGGGGAAACTAAGGCTGTGGGCAATGGCATAGTGACAAAAGTACCTTTCCGTGTGATAGTCAGTCAAGGGCAGGATCAGGGAGGGCTACACCCCAGGCTGCTTGCGTCCTGGTTCAAGGTTCCTTTTTGTCTCTCTGTCTCTGTCTCTTTCTCTGTCTGTCTCTGTCTCTGTCTGTCTCTGTCTCTCTGTCTCTGTCTCTGTCTGTCTGTCTGTCTGTCTCTGTATGTCTGTCTGTCTGTCTCTCTCTCTCTCTCTCTCTCTCTCTCACACACACACACACACACACACACACACACGGACACGGACACTCTGGTGTCCTTCTCTGCCTGGGAACCTGTGTCTGTCCAAGTCCCCACAGGAAGAGTGGTATGAGGTGACACTCTCCAAGGACAGGAGGGCTGGGAGAGAGTAGGGGCCGGAAGAGGGTCCCCCCTCTGCCCCTCTTCCCATGAGCACCTGAGTGAGGCAGCAGGAACTGAAGCTCAAGCGGGTGCTATCCTTTCAAAGCCTGCTCCTGTGCTCCGTAGGAGACTCATGTCACCGCGAGCTCCACACCCTCCACACTCCCTCTGTAGCCCACCTCCAGAGGCAGGGGCAGAGCTCCTCCCAGGCAGCTGACTCTGAAGCCAGGCACTATTTCATGGCTTGGAATCTCCTCCTGGGCCACTATGGTGGGTCTGGGTCTGTCGCTGTCCCTGTCCTCCCTGGGGGTTGCTCCACGAAGGGAGTACGCGTATAGCTGTAGAATGAGTTGTAAGGATCAGCAGGAGCCTGCACTAAGACCACGAAGACCAAGGGGCTCAGGGCTTGGTCGGCTAAAGGAGGCAGGATGGGGCTAGGACAGGGGGCTCTGGAAAGGGGTTGGAGTCCACGGAAGGGACTGAGGGTCGGGAAAGGGTGCTAGGAGGGGAAGGGACTCCAAGGGAGGGGGCAAGGAGGAAGAGGAGGAGGAGGAAGAGGAGGAGGAGGAGGAGGAGGAGGAGGAGGACGTGTGGACTCTGGAAGGGAAAAGAGGTCGGATAGAGTGGTTTCAATAGCTAGGCAGGGTGGCACATGTCTATAATCCCAGCACTCCGGAGGCTGAGGCAGGGGAATCGCGCCAAGTTCGAGGCCTACCTGGGCTCCATAGGGAATCAAGGCCAGCCTGGAATTCATAGGGGGGGACCCTGTCTCAACTCCCACCACCACCACCAAGAAAGAGAAGTTCCAAGTGGGATTGAACAGCCGCTGTGGAGGGCTCTGGGGGAAGAAGAGGGATTTCAAAGGAGTGGGATTCTGGCAGCTGGGGGATGGGCTAGGCAGGGGTGAGCGATGGGGGGCGGGGCTTAGCAGCGACCCCCGCGCTGAGTTCCAGGTGAAGCAGGTCCCGGGGCCAAACCGGCCGGACACACAGGAACTGGGACCGACGAGGCCGCGCCAGGCTTCTCTCTACCCCGTTGCCGCGGCTCCTCCTCCTGTTCTCAGGCTGGTTTGGGGGCCCGAGCCCCGCAGGGGGGTAAAGGTGAGCGCGCACGAGCGGGCTGGGGTTGGCAGGCGCGCGAGCCCACGGCCCGGGCCACTGCTGCGCCACAGCCCGCCCGCCGGCGGGGCGGCTGCCACCCACGTGCTAAGGAGAGAAGGAGGCGCCGGATCAAGGGGCAAAGGACAGCGTGCCGCGGCGGGCGGGAGCCCCAGTGCCTTCCACACCCGCGGCTAAAAGCTGGGCGCAAGGCGCCCGGAGCAGAGCATCCCGCAGCCCGGAGGACGCCCTGGGACGCGGGACCCTGACGCCTGCAGATCGCCTCGGTGAGCAGGTGAGTGCCGGGCTTGTTCCAGAGAAAGCATAGAAAAACTGTTCCAGCCTCAGTTTCCCCAGCTGTACAGTGGAAAGGGCACCCCTTGGCTGGGCAGGCAGAGGGGCTTATACCCTTGGCACCATCTCATTTGGTGTAAGGCCTGCTGGCCAGCTCACGCCCGAGGGCTCTGGATCCCCAGGAACCCACGGATCCATCCTGGTGGCCCTTGCCAGGGAAGCACAGGAACAGGCGCTTGGGCCTCTGGCTGCCTCTTGGATCCCCTTGGTTGGGCTGGGATTGAATCCTGGCCTCTAGAGGGGTCTCCTTGGAGCCACCTATGTGCCCAGGGTGCCAGGAGGAAGGGCTAGATGTCAGGGCCTTGGGGCGTGTGGATTTTTGGCCGCAGAGGTTTGGAGAGCGGGGCTGGGCCCTCTCTCTGGCCTGGTGTGGACTGTGAGGGTTTCCTGCTGGCTTCCAGCCACCAGTGCCGCCCTTGGATCTCCTGAGGCCATCCTGGTGAAGAGGGGCTCCCATGGTCAGGTCTGGGCTGAGTTTGGGTGCCTGGGGCTTGTGTCCCAGCTAGCTGTGTGACTTTGGACCCTTCACTTCCCTTCTCTGGCCCTGGCTTGTCCTCGACGACTTGGGATGTCAGCTTCTGGGTCACTCATAGGGAGGCAGAGACAAAATTGAAGGAGGGGCCCTGGCCTCGATGAATGAGCCCTGAGGGGCTTTCCAGCGAGTGATGGGATCATTCCAGGGATCCAGGCTGCGTCTGTCCCAGAAGTGCAGCAAATCTTCAGTACCTGGCCTGTCCCACTCCTGTGCCAGCACCTGTCCAGAGGAGGCCAATATGGGTGTCTTGGATCTCAGGCCCCCAGGGCTCCTCTCAGCTGAAAAGGGAGGTCCCAGCTGAGGAGCTCAGAGCTGTGGCCCCTGGGATTTTTCTAAGGAGAAGACCCCCTGCATCCTGTCCTTAGGACACTATCTATCCCAGCCCAGGACACAGTTTTGAATCTGGGTCACGGCTCAAGGGGAGGGCAGCTGAGGAGTACCTGGAGACTTGGTAGCTTGTGACTTAAATCGTAGGGCCTTGGGGTCAGCAGCACTGGTGGTGATGTGTACGTAGACTTAGGTGGAGAGTTGCTCATGAGTGCCAGCCGCTGCAGGGTGGCACAGAACAGACAAGGGGCAGGGCCCACAACCTTGGGCCCCCGTGGCCACAGCTGGCCAGATGCTTTGCTCCCTTCTGAGAGTCTCCTCCTGGGCCCTGGCTCTGAGGCCAGCGCTGCAGCTGTCCAGGCTGCGAGGAACACCTGGCCATCGCAGTTCTTATTCTCCAGCACAGCCCAAGAAGGCACCCAGGCGCCCAGGGGAGGGAGAGGCTCAAACGTTCTGTGCACCTACTATGAGCCAGGCACTGCCATGGATTTTTCTGAAACCATTTCCTTCTTCCTGATCACCTGAGAGGAACTTTGTAGATGAGGAAGCCAATACCCAAAGAGGTCAAGACACTGGCCCAAGGGCATGCAGCTGAGCAACAGCAGAGCCCTGCAAACTCACACAGCCTGATTCCAAAACTAGGATTTTGTTGTTGTTGTTGTTTGTTTTGTTGTTATTGTTTTGAGACAGGTCCTTAGGACATAATCCAGGCTGGCCTCAATGGAGGCCATCCTCCTGCCTTAGCCTCCTGAGTGCCGGCATTGTAAACATGCACCAGTACGCCTGGCCTAAAGCTGTTTTCTGCTCCCACCACCACTTCTAGTTTACCCCTCAGTTCACCTTGGCCAGTTGTGTCCTCTTCTGGACTTCACTGTGGCCTGCTGTCACCCTGCTATAACCTGTGACTACAGCAGCTTGGGCAAGGGTGTGTTCTGCCTTGGGGGCTGTGTTGGCTGCGTCTCAGCCTCCTAGAACAGCTCCAGGTGTCTGCACCACCCCTATCCTCCTCACCTACCTCCCCACGCATCTTCTCTGTGTCTGAGGCTCTGGCAGGGCAACTCCTGCCTGCCTTTTCTCTTCGAGGTAACTAAGTTGACGTTGGAGAAAGGGGACCTATTCTGGACAGGGAGGAGTAGAGGATTCCCAGGGCAGGTCCTGGCACGAATAAGGGGTGATGCTTTTTTTTTTTTTTTTTTTTAATTTTCCCCAAGATATGTGGGTTGTCTGGGTGATGGAATCTGTCCTGGCCTGGAGTTCCTGCTTAGCTCCTCTAGCTATATGACTCTTAGTACCAAATGTGCCCCCCCCAGGTACCCCCTTTCTAGTCAATCCTGGGCCTGGGGCTCTGACAGGGTTGGTATGGGACCACTTAGGGGGTAGATGTAGGGAACCAGGGTGGAGGAAGGCTGCCACCTGCCTCATATGGTTCGAGGGGGACTTTTCTATTTGAGTCCCTTGGCAGAGGCTATCACTCCATCTTCTGTGTTCTGCAGCACCCTGTTTTCTATGTGAGCACGCGCGTGTGTGTGTGTGTGTGTGTGTGTGTGTGTGTGTGTGTGCATGTGTGTGTGGCAGGGAACACTGGAGTTTGAAGTCAGGGCCTTTGCACTGAGCTATGTCCCTGGCCCTTTTGATTTATTTATTTTTATTTTGAGACAGTGTCTTACTAAACTGCTATGTCACTCAGGCTAAACTCAAATTGTGGCTCCTCTTGCTTATGCCTCCCAGAGTGCTGGAATCACAGGCATGTGCCACCACACCTGGCAAAAAAACATGTGATGGTGCATGCCTGTAATCCTAGCTATGCAAGAGTCTGAGGCAGGGGGACCACAAGTGCAAGGAAAATCTGGGCAATTTAAAGAGCCTCTGTCTCAAAATAAAAATGTTACTATTACTATTTTGGGTTTTTTGAGACAAGTTCTTGTTGTGTAGCTCAGACTAGTCCTGAATTTATTATGTAGCCCAGATTGGCCTCAGACTTGTATCCCAAGAAGACCACCAGTGTGCACTACCATGCGCAGCTTTCAAAGTAAATGTTTTTATGTATTTATTTTGATGTTTAATTTTGTTTTATGAGACAGTGTCTCACTGTATAGTTTTTTTTATTTTTATTTATTTATTTATTTGTGTGTGTGTGTGTGGCCAGCTCAGCAAGCCTGGGGGCGGGCTGGCTGGCATGTGGTGATGGGGATTGAATTGCGGTCCCTGTGCTTCACTAAGCTTGTTCTAAGTAGGTGCTTTAGACCACTGAGCCATCTCACCAGCCCGTCACTGTGTAGTTTAGGCCGGCCTTGAACTCAAAGCTTAGACTGGGGGCTGGGGAGATGGCTCAGTAGAATAAGCACTTCCCTAGCAAGAGCAAGGGCCTGAGTTCAATCCCCAGTTCCGCCAAAAAAAAAAAGCTTAGGCTGGCTTTGAACTTGCAGCAGTCCTTCTGCCTCAGCCTCTCAAGTACTGGGATTGTAGGCACAGTCCACCACTCTAGCCAAAGTAAAAATTTTTTTAAAAGGGCTGGGGATGTAACTCAGTGGTAGAACACTTGCCTAGTGTTCCGTGAGGCCCTGGGTTCCATCTCCAGTGCAAAAATTACAAGCAAAGTAAAAAATGAAACCAGGAAAGAAGACAGGAAAAAAGGGCAGAGGTAGGGGAGGAGCGGAGGGAGTAGCTTGCGGTCCACAATAGGGGCCAAGTTCAAGTGCCACAGTCCACACCCTGAACCCCTCACCTCTGCGCCCAGGAGGACACTGCTGTGTGTGACCCTGATGTTCCCTAGCTACACAGGGCCTGGAATGGGGACAGTTTTGACAACCGTTCTGCCCTCTCCAGGCTCCCCTTTCACCCCAGCAACTATGTAGAGACCTCACCCTGGCATGCGGAGTTGGCTACAAATGGTGCCCAGCCTGCCTGTCTGGACACATCTGCTTGCTGGGCCTCTGTTTCCTCAGCTACAAAATGGGCTGACTAGCTCCGTGTGGTGATGCATGCCTGTGATTCCAACACTCTGGGAGGCTGAAGCAGGAGGATTGCAAATTCGAGCTGAGCCTGAGCAATTTAGTGACTTAGAGAGATGTTGCATCAAAAGAAAAAAAATTAAAAAGATCCTGGAGACATATCTCAGGGTGAAGGTCCTGAGTCCTACCCCAGCTTCTCCCTCTGAGGAGCGTGAGGCCTGTCAGTCACCTTTGCTGGCTTCTGCCACTCATACTGGGCTGATGCCAAACTTCACAAATGACAGCCAGGAGCCCTGATCAGTAGGTGGCATTGTGCTCATTCTCAGCCCCCTCCCCAAGCATCTGGGAAAGACATGGCAGCCCTTCCTCAGCACAGCAAGTATTCACGAAGGGCCTGCTGTACGCCAGTTGCCCCCTTGTAAACAGTGCACACCTGACTTGGTGTTTGCACAGCGAGCCTAGGGGACAGTTAGCCTTCAATTTCTCCAAGCCACCCCTGCAAAGGCTCAGATTCTGCCACTGCTCACCTGGGTTCACATCTGAGCTACACCACTCTTTAAACATGTGACCCAGGTGCCCATCCTCATCTCTAAGGTATTTGGGAGCAACACGAAACCCTCTGGGCCTTGCCGTGTCACCTGTGATGGAGCCCTTCACCCAGTCTGGGTGTGACAGCACAGTCTGCCAGATTGTCACTTAGGAAACTGGCAGGCAGGGACCATATCCGGTGGGTCCCTGGCCATGGTACTAGGAAAGACATTTTTTGTCTTTGTCCCTGGTTCCTGGCCCAGGACTCTTAAAACCTTTGGAATCTCCAGAGTGGTAAGAGTGTCTTATGCTCAGGAGATGACCAGTGGCTGGAAGACACTAGATAGTTTCAGGATGTCACTAGCTGGGCTAGTTACATGTTCACAAGGTTGAACTTTCAGCCCTAAGCCCTACCTCAACTTGTGGCAATCTCTGGAGAGGGAAGATATTGAGCTGAGTTTGAGTTCAATCCCTACATTAGTCAGCATTGTGTTACTATAATGAAGTACCTAAGGCAGTTAACTTTATAAAGAAAAGAGGTTTATTTAGAACCCCAAACTCTGAGAGATTCAAAGGTGTGATACTGGTATTGCTCAGTTCTGCAGTGGCTTTCTTGCTGGCAAAGTCTCCAGGTGGCGCAAGGCATCCTTTGGCAAAAGACAGGGAACACATGTATCTACAAATGTCTGCTCTCTGATCTTTGTGTTGTTTTGTTTGTATGTTTAATTTTTTTTTAAATTTTTGATTAGTGTGTGATTACATTCTTTTTGGGGAATTGATATACAACACATCTCAATTCTTTCTATTTCCCCTACCTACTCCTCCTTATGTCCTCCATTTCTTGCTCCCTTTCTCATTTGTAAGAGATCTATCTACATTTTTTTTTAACATTTATGAGGGGCTGGTGAGATAGCTCAGCAGTCTAAAGCACCTCCTTAGGCAAGCTTAGGCAGGCACAGGGGACTGAGGTTCAATCCCCAACGCCCCACCCTCAGGGTGAGCTGAGTCCACCAAAAAAAAAATATGTTTTATTTTACTCTTTAAATCACTTATACTGGGGCTGGTGAGATGGCTCAGTGGTCTAAAGCACCTACTTAGAACAAACTTAGCAAAGCACAGGGACCGCGGTTCAATCCCCCAGCACCACATGCCAGCCAGCCCCGCCCCCTAGTGGGCTGAGCTGGCCACACACACACACACACACACACACACTAAATAATAAATAAAAATAAAAAAAATATAAAAAATAAATAAATAAATCACTTATACTTGGAGTTTCTCATATAAGAGAAATCACACATCAGGAAGTTAAGACTTCCCTTCTGGACAAACTCACAGCATTTTAAATCATTCTACTGGGCCTTTGCTCTTGATTTTCAACATATAACTGGCTAAAAGCCCCCACCAATAGCCATGTCACAGCCTCAACATTGGACTGCCCTGCAATATCTTCTGCCAGATTAATTAGTCTTCTGCCCTAAATCTCAGTCTCAGGCAAAGTCTGTGGACATAAGCAAAATGCAGACAAACCTTCTGCCAGATCATAACACCAATCATCTGGAGTCCAACAGCCAATGCAGTCCTGAGGTTTCCCAGCATAAACCTCCTGAGCCTGACCTTTACTGGCAGAACTTCTATCAGCCTTTTGATCTTCTGAGCTCTAACCAGAATCTCCCATACAGAACGGCTTAAGGTGTTCAAGCTCTCCTTTTTTAGCCAGCATCTCTGAACCTTTTCAATCTCTTCCCATAAGCCATTCCCAAAGGCTCTTGAACCACATGGTCAGGTACAGTCACAGCAGCAACCCCACTCCTGGTACGAAAGTCTATCTTAGTTACTTTCTTAGTTCTTTTGCTTAGACAAAACACCAGACACCAAAGTTAAAGGAGAAATGGTTTATTTAGCTCACAGTGGTATAGAACTACAAAGTCTAGATTCAGCTGCCTCCAAAGAAGGCCTTCTAGAACTACATGAGGCTTTAGGCGGACATCTAGACCCAAACCATAACAGTTGCCATGGCACAGAGGAACCATGAGGTAGGTGGAAGACAACAAAAAGCAACAAGAGCAGAAGGGGAAAGAAAGCCTAATTCTGCCTTTTTTCTTATCTAGACTGCTGGGATTAGAGCAGTTCCAATTTAATCTGTGAACTGATCCAGTAGTCACTCATCCTTAATCCCAGCATTGCACTACAAATCAGTCACAAACTCTAGATTCAGCTGCCTCCAAAGAAGGCCCTCTAGAACTACATGAGGCTTTAAGGGGACATCTAGACCCAAACCATTACAGTTGCCAAGAAATATGAGGATTCCCATGCTATCATCTGCTGCACCACCTCCTAAGGATTTCTTTATTGGAGGGTCAGTGCTGATTTCAACAATAATGCATATAATGCAATACCCAAATTTATGGAAGTTTACCAAGTGTCTCTGCTATCAGCCATGCTCCCACCAAAGACCTCCGATGTCATCATTTGGGCCCTGGATGTCTCAACTTTTCTTCTCCATGTTATATGTGATATTTATTATTGTTAATATTTATGCAGATTAGGGCCAGCCAAATAGCTCAGTGGATTAAAGTGCCTGCAAGCAGGCACAGGGGCCAGGGGTTCAATCCCTGGGCCTGCCGTGCCAGCCCCATCCCCAGGGTGTGCTGAGATGGCAACTGAGATTGGGTGTGGTGGTGCGCACCTGTAATCCCAGCTCTTGGGAGGCTGTAAACAGGTGGATCACTATAAGTCTGTCTAATAGTGAGACCCTGAACACCCTGTAGACCCTTTCCTAAAAAAAAAAAAATATGCAGGTTGGAGCTGCCTTTCCTACTGACCATAGCTTTCTTTTTCCTCTGCTGTCTCTCCCCATGTCTACCCCCAACTATAATGACAACAGTAGCTCATATCTTCCACCTGAACACTTTGCAAGTTTTGGTTTACTAAAGCCTCATGAAAGCTGTGAGGTGGATACTATCATTACCTCCATTTTATAGACGAGGCTCTGCTAAGAGCACGTAGTATTCCACTGCACAGACTTACCCAAATTTGGTCAACCACTGTCCCATTTTTTTTTTTAGCATAATGGATGGTATGACAAGGAATTCCTTGTACATCTTTGCATAGTAGTGAATTTTATTTATTTACTTATTGAGAAAGCACTTCCCTATGCAGTCCAAGCTGGCCTTGAACTCATTATGTAGCTCAGGCTAGCCTCGAACTCACAGTGACCTTCCTGCCTCAGCCACCCACCACTGTGCCCAATTGAGAATTTTTTTCAATGCTGGCGACTGAATCTAGGAACTTCCATGTAAGTATCACATGCTAACCAGTTGTGCCACTGGAGCTGCGTTTATTTACTTAGGTACTAGGAATCGAACTCAGGACCTTGCATTTGCCAGACAGGTGCTGTGCCATTGAGCTATATCCCGGGTTACTTCCCTTTTTTTTGTACTGGAGATCATCTTTGATTTGCCAGGCATGTGCTTATGCTGCTGAGCTATCTCCTTGGCCCAAACCCAGGACCTTCACAGTGAGCTACATACCCAGCCTTCTTCTTCTTCTTCTTCTTTTTTTTTTTTTTTTTCTTAGTTTGAAGTAGACTCTCACTAAATCAGCAAATTGCCTAGTGATTCAGTGATCTTGCCTTCAAGGCGAGATCTTCATGCCTCAGCCTTCCACAGAGCTGGCATCATAGGTGTGCACTACCATATCTGGCACTTCTTTGCCTTCTATGTTCCATCTCAAGCAGCTTTCCCTGCCAGCTAGGCTTCAAGTCACCCCTCGATCCACTTCCATAGTCCTGGCCATTATGTCTGCACCTCACTGAGAAGCTGCTGGGCTTGGCTGCCTCCCTCTCATCCCTGCTGACAGCCTGGTGTCAGCACATAGTTAGTGTGGTGCATGTGCTGGGTGGGCGATGAGTGGATATGCAGGTGGGTGGGGGATGAAGAAATGGGAAAACAGGTAGATGCAGATAGCAGGTGAACAGGTTGACCAATAGGAGATGGGTGGATGGATGGAAGGATGGATGGAAGGATGGATGGATGATGGATGGATGGATGGAAGGATGGATGGATGATAGATGGATGGATGATGGATGGATAGATAGTGGATGGATGATGGCTGATAGATGTGATGGATGGATGAATGGATGGATGGATGGACTGCTGATTATGAGTGGAGAGAAGAGGGCCAGCGAGATAGCTCAGTGGACTAAGCACCTGATTAGGCAAGCACAAGGCTCAGGGTTCAGTGGCCAGCTCTGGTGGCCCACACCTGTAATCTCAGCACTGGGGAAGCTGAAAACAGGAGGATCACAATGAGTCTGAGCTGTGTAGTGGACCCTGTACCAAATGCATTGGAAAAAAAAAAAGAGAATGGAGAAAAGGGTGAAGACTGATTGCTAAGTGATGGTAAATGGGTAAATGACTCAATGGATAAATGGATTCTTATTTCATCTCTAACCTGCTGTGCTTGCTCCTATTTTCCTTCTCCTCCTCCATGTATGAGTGTGTGTGTGTGTGTGTGTGTGTGTGTGTGTGTGTGTGTGTTTTACTGGGGATTGATCCCAGTGATTCTAAGCTATGTCCCCAATCCCTTTTATTTTTTACTTTAAGACAGGATCTTGGGTCTGGGGAGACAGCTCAGTAGAATAAGCGCTTGCCTGGCAAGCACAAGCCCCTGAGTTCAATCCCCGGTTCTGAAAGAAAAAAAAAAAAAAAGACAGGATCTCACTAAGTTGCTAGGCAAGACTTGAGCTTGGAATCCACCTGCTTCAGCTTTCCACTATGTTGGGAGTACAGGGGTGTACAGTACCATGCCTGGCTCTACCTCCAAGAAAGAGATGGAGAGAAAGAGAGAGAGAGTGAGAGAGAGAGAGAGAGAGAGAGAGAGAGAGAGAGAGAGAGAGAGAGTTGTATTCAAAACTGAAGCCAGAGTCTTTCCACTGAGCTCAATTCAGGGAGAGGGTCTTACTGACTAGGTTGCCCAGGCTGGGCTACAATTTGGGATCCTCCTGCCTCAGCCTCCCAGAATGCTGGATTAAGAGCACACACTACCACATCTGGCTCTTCCTTCATTCCTACAACCTCAAAGCACAAATGCTTCTCAACCAGAACCAGAGACAGTCTACAGGACTCTCTGTTTTTGTAATTTAAAAATGTATGAGCAAAGTGATTGCTATCTGCGTATCAGTAAAGTCACATAGAGAAGCGGTGTTCTGCTTTGGTTTGTTCTGTGTTTAGGGCAGGGTCTACAGGGTGTTCAGGTCTCACCCTGTAGATCGGACTCGTAGTGATTCTCCTCTTTACAGCCTCCCAAGCGCTGGGATTGCAGGCAGGTGCTACCACGCCCAGTCTCAATTACCATCTCAGCTCCAGGGACGGGGCTGGCGTGGCAACACTGCCTGGGAGCAACCTGGCCACTGTGCTCTGCCTAAGCAGGCGCTTTGGCCCGCTAAGCCATCAGGCCAGCCCCAGAAGCAGTGTTTTATAAATACAGGGATTTGTATTTTTTGATATAGAAGACTTAAGTGCTTCTGTAATAAAAATTGTTCTGTTTTGACACCGTCATTTCCTATTTATTTATTTATTTATTTATTGAGATAGGGTCTAGCTTTGTAGTGAAGGCTGTCCTTGAACTCACTATGTGGCCCAGGCTGGCCTCAAACTCAGGACAATCCTGCCTCAGCCTCCTGAGTGCTGGGATTACAGGCAGTACCCATGGCCAGTTTGACTGTCATTTTAATGTAATCACAGTCATGACGTTTCCTTCATGGGCTGCCCACCTATTTTATAGGGGTACAAGCTGAGTCTTTTATCCACCTCATCATCCATTGCCAGATCCTCCCCTGGGTCTTATCACTGTCCCCTTTTCCCGGGCTTAGATGCCCTCACACGGGGCAGCCCTGCAAGTCCCACCCAGAAGAAGGAGCTGAGGAACCAGCAAGAAGAGGTGGAGGTTGTGTTCCTGGTCGTGGGGTGCTCAGGCTGAGCAAGGCTCCTTCGAAAGCTAGGCTTTGAGACTGCGGTTTGCAGGAGCAGGAAACAGGTGTGGCAGGGGACCTTATCAGGGCAGTCAGAGAGGTGGCTGTGGCTGGGAGTGGGAAAAATAACCCATTGAGCACCTGTGTGCTGTTGTGACCAGACTTGGGTGTGGGGTGGTTGGTGCCTGTGTTTGCGTCTATGTACAAGCAGTTTCTTTTAAAATTACTTCTATGGAAGGGCTGGGCAGATAGCTCCAGTGGCTTAGGTGCCTGCCTAGCAAGTGCAAGGTCCTGAGTTCAAACCCCAGTCTCCCCCCACACACACACATGCACACACAAACCCAAACAATCAAATAGTAAAATTGCTTCTATGGGGCCAGCAGGATAGCTCAGCGGACTAAAGCACCTGCTTAGGCAAGCTTAGGTAAGCACGGAGACCACAGGTGGTGCCAGTCCCGCCCCCAAAGCAGGACGAGCCGCCCACAGAGTCCGGGCGTGGTGGCATATGCCTGTAATCCCAGTGCTGGAGCAGCTGAAAACAGGAGAATCACTACAAGTCTGGGCTGCATAGTGAGACCCTGTAACAACCAAATACACTAAAGAAAAAAAAAAAGAAAGAAAGAAAAAGAAATTAGAGGAAAAAAAAAATAGCTTCTAAGTCCATGTAAAAAGTGTCATATCCTAACTATCTGGTACAATGTGTTTCCAAGGGACACACTTCTGTGACCAGAACCTAGATCAAGAAGTAAAATGGTAGCAGCACCCTCGGAAAGGTGCTGTTCTTTTCACCTCGAGGCTAAATGAGACCCTGATTCCTAACACCACAGCAGACCCTGTCACATTTATCATGGTGTAAGCAACGTTCCACAGTGTGTGTTGTCTCCACGTGTTTGTCTATAAGGTAATCTGAGTTGCTTCCAATACTGGGCAGATAAGCCCAGGGCTGCAGGGAGTGGCCTTTACACAGCCTTTGGTGCAGAGAGGCGCATTTCTGCAGAATTGCTGGGTCCTAACATTGTTGAGCAATTAATGGGTTTAGATTCTCCTCCCATGAAATACCTCGCATGAAAAAATAATAACAATAAATAAATAAATACTTGCATTGAGACACCCCCTAGAGGCTGTTGCCTAATCCTTTTCCAAACTGGTGTTTTGGGGGGATTTTATTTTATTTTGAGACAGGGCTTCACTCTGTAGTTCAGGCTGGCCTTGAATTCATGGTGATTCTTCTACCTCAGCCTCCTGAGTGCTGGGATCCTGGGCACGCGCCATTGAACCCAGATTTATTTTTGTTGTTTTTTTGTTTTGTTTGTGAGACAGCATCTTCCTGTGCTGCCCAGGCTGGTCTCGGACTCAAAGGAAGCTGCCGCAGTCGCTCAAGGGGATGGAACTCTGAGCGTGTACTAGTCCTTTTAATTTGAGATCTTTGCTTGTGGAACAGACTGGCTTCAAACTGGCTGTGTTTGAACCCAAGTTCCTTTAACCTGACCTTTGGGGACTGGGGGCGTGGCTCCGTGATAGATCATTTGTGTGTTCCAGGCCCTGGGTTCAAAGCCCAGCACTGAAAACAAAACAAAACACAAGCTGTGTCCTTTAGCAAAGCCTAATGTTTGTTTACAAGATAGGTTCAAAGTCATGAGGTGCTTCCGAAGATTCTGTGGGTCTACAAGTGGAAAGCGCTCCATAAATGTTGACTATTGGTTGTTCTCCTCCACAAGGTTCTTCCAGAGCTTCTCAGGGCCTCAGTTTTTCCCTTTTGTGAAATGGTGAAAATACTGACACACTTCTGAACTGGGCATGGTGGTGCATACCTATAATCCCAGGACTTGGGAGGCTGAGACAGGAGGATCATCTTGGCTTTAAAGCCAGTCATGGCTACACAGTGAGTTCAAGACCAGTCTGAACTCCATAGTGAGACACTGTCTCAAAAGAGTGAACTCAGACCCTTGCACTTGCCAGGGAAGCACTTATTCTACTGAGCCATCTCCCAGGTCCCCAACTCCAGCTGTTTTTCAAAACTTTTTTTTGTTTGTTTGTTTGTTTGTTTTTCAGTATCAGGGATCAAACCTAGGACCTTGCACTTGCCAGGCAGGTGCTTATACCATTGAGCCATATCCCCGGCCCCTCAAAACATTTTATTTTGAAATAGGGCTTTGCAAAATCAATAAACTGCCCAGGTTAGTTTAGAACTTGAGATTCTTCTGCCTAAGCTTCCTGGGGTTACAGACGTGTGCTATTGTACGTGGCTCTTCGCCACCCTCCCCAGTGCCAGCACTACCGGCACACCCCACTATCCCTGGCCTTTTCTAAAGTTTGTCATTTGCTTACTGTGTATTATTTTGCGACAGGGTCTCACTAACTGCCCAGGTTGGCCTTGAACTTGCAATTCTCCTGCTTCAGCCTCCCAGTAGCTAGGAGTGTGCCACAGAGCCTGACAGCATTTAACCTTGGCTCAAGTAAAAATGAAACACCCCAACATATCAATTCTTGTGTCTACAGTATAGTCCAGTTGGTGGTCAATTAATGTGTTTTAAACTACCCCTCCTCATTAATTTTTTTATTTTTTTATTTTTTTTGACAGAACTGGGGATTGAACTCAGGCCCTTGCGCTTGCCATGGAAGCGCTTATTCCACTGAACCATCTCCCCAACCCCGTCATTAAATATCTTGCACTGGGACAAACACACATTTTTTCTGTGTGATGGCCCGCTAGCTGGCTGGGTGGATGGATAGAGTATCTAATAGATTCCTGTAACATAAGCTCATTCATTCAACAAATACCCACTTGTGCATTTGCACTTGAGGAGGAAATAGGCTATGGAGAGAAATAGGATGCAGCTCCCGCCTGCAAGGAATTTGCCACCTAGTGGGAAGAGGAGGCCTGTGCACCTCTGACTCGCCACCAGGAGCAGAAGGAAATAGTCCTTGTACTGATGGGAACCAGGATTGTGGGGACACCGGTAGTAACCTGGAAATCGGGGAAGATGTCAGAGGGGGACCATCAAAGCTTGGCAAGCTCGTGACAAGGGGGGACAGTTGGGGAGAAGCCCTAAGAGCTGAGGTGGGGAGGCAGGGAGGGCACAGTGTCAGGTGGGACCACTGGGGACTGCCAAGTCTTTTCAGCCTGAAGAGAACCTTGTCTTGTAGCTCCAGGGACTGTGAACTGGGTTTGTTTATTTAGAGGCATAAACTCCAGGCAGAGGTTAATAGAGGGCAGATGGGAAGGCAGTGAGAGGTGAGCCAGGCTGGCTCACACCAAACCTTTGCTGCCAGCTGGGCAGGGCCATCCTGCAATCACTGTGTCAGAATTTGTGGACAGCTCCCATTTTGTTTACTTCAGTGCTTTTGTTTTGCACTAAGAATTGAACCCAGGGCCTTTGCATTGAGCTACAGGCTCCACTCTTTTATTTTTATTTTTATTTTGAGACAGTCTCATTAAATTGCCCAGGCTGTGATCCTCCTGCCTCAGCCTCCCAGAGTAGTGGGGTTGCAGATATGTCCCACCACACTTGACTTTGGTGTTGTTTTGCTTGTAATTTCTTAGGCAGGACTGTCTGCTGTCTTTTTGGCTCTGGGTCCCCCAGAGGTGTCTGAGACCCTGCAGAGGGCAGAAGGGACAAGCAGATGGTTTTCGAGGGTCAGGCAGTGGCTGGGAAAGCCAGGCATGTGGGGTGAGGGAGAGAACTCACCTCTGATCCTCCGGCTGGATGCAGACCAGCTCAGGGAAGTCTCTGGAATGGAAGGGAACTGTGCCAAGATTCTGCTGGGGCACAAGGCCAGTGGAATAACCTGGAGGGAACTGGGGATACTGAGGCAGAAACTTTGAGCCAAGAGTGATCAAAAATGCTGGGCCCTAAGAAGCCCCCCATTTCCCAGGAGAGACAGAACCCCAGTAAGGGAGATTCACCTGTGTTTGTGGGATTAGTGGCAGAGGAAGGATTGTCCAGGTTGTCTGCTGGATCCAGGGCACCTATCCTGCCACAGACAGTGACCCTAAGCTTCCCCAGCCTTCCACTTCTTTCCCCAACCGTTCCCAAAGTTCCCCGGTATCTGGTGTGAGGCTTCAGCGACCCCAGAACATAGTCCTGCCTCAAGAGGCTGGCAGAGCAGGAGAGAAGCCGGACAACTAAGCGGAGAGCAACAACTCTGTCAGGCTCTGCTCGGATCTCAGAAGGGACACTTGGCCATGGTCAACTTGGGGAACACCCTCACAGATGGCGGCAGGTGGGCAGGGAGAATGGACTCCCCACCCAGGGCATCAGAGAGCCAGCAAGGGTCAGGTGACTATGCAGATGACCATGGTGGGGACAGAGGGGGTACCCAGCCTTGGGAGGTGGTGGGGAAGGTGATGGAAGGAGTGTGTCACATGCCTATAGTATTCCCAGCAGGAGGAAGCTGAGGCAGGAGAATTCAAAGTTGGAGTCCAGAATGGGGGGTTTATTGGCCTAGTAAGAACCTGTCAAAAAACTATAAAAGATCTTGCGGTGCAGCTCAGTGCAAAGGCCCTGGGGTCAATCCCCAGTATCACAAGCCCCCAAGACAACCAAAGTGTGTGACCCATTCCCGAAGCTCTGATACACAGTCAATCCCTTCCTCCTGGTTTCCCACGGGACCACAGACAGGTCATACAGTGGGCAAGGGCAAGGCTAGATTTGTCTCCTGTTCTGCCCCCACCGGTAACAGCCCGGGAATCAAACTCAGAAGTACCTTGCGCTTGCCAAGCAGGCACCTGTCACAGAGCTGTACCCCCAGGCCTCCCAAGGGGTCCTACAGTCTTGCAGGAGTCACACGTGGAGATCCCCGGAACTTATGTGTAGCGGTAACAGCGATCCCAAAGGTCACTAGGGGTGCTAACAAGCTCTCATGAGCCCGGCCTTTGGGGCATTGCCTGTGTGGAACGCCCCATGGAGAGGTGGGGGCTCCCGGCTGTGCAGAGGACCGAGGCAGGGGTAAAGGTGAGTCGAGGTAGGGCAAGCGGGTGAAGCGGGGGGTTGCCTCGCTGGATGCACGAACGCCAGGCACTGAGGAGCTTTGAGGATCAGGAGGTGACAGCTGGCCTTTCTGGAAGTGATAGCGCAGACAGTTAGAGCTCCGAGACTCACCCTTGGGGTATTGATTACAATAATACCCGCCAGGCCTGCTTGCAGTCGCCTCGCCAAGACCACGCCCACGCCGTTGGCCTATCCCAGATAAGGGGCGGGGCCATGCTAATAAGGCCAAACGGGCCACCTGGAGCGCGCAAGTAGCTCCGAGGAAGTGCAGGCGAGGTGGTTGCAGCCGCGACCATGGCCCGGGCGCTGGCAGGTCTGGCCTCGAGCTTGCAGGTCCCGCGGATTGTCTCCAGCCCAGACTCGGACTCGGACACAGACTCGGAGGACCCGGGTCCCCCGCGCAGCACTGGCGGCCTGCTCCGCTCACAGGTCATCCACAGCGGACACTTCATGGTGTCATCGCCGCACAGCGACTCCCTGACCCGGCGGCGCGACCAGGAGGGACCCGTAGGGCTTGGTGACTTCGGGCCACGCAGCATCGACCCCACACTGACCCGCCTCTTTGAGTGCTTGAGCCTGGCCTACAGGTGAGGGCGGCTCCGGACCCGACGGCTTGGCTCTCTGCTGCGGGCGCGCTGGGGCGGCCCTGGTCACCCACGCGCGCCACTCGCGCGCCTGGTCCCCACTGCTCCAGGGGCTCTGGCCCCCACGGGGCTTCCCCACCCCAAGCCCTCTGTGTCTTCTGATCCCTGCCTAGCCGGCGGTCCCTCAATGGACCAGTCACCTTTCCCAAGTGTCTTTCTCCCTGAGCGCTGTCCCCAAGGCTGACATCCCTCACACTTTCAGGACACTAGACCATCCTGACTCATCCCCACCTTCCATCCCTGAGCCATTCCACGTGGCCACCTGCTGTGGACCCGGACCCCAACTTCCTGACCAGCAGCCCCCTCAGAGACACATTCTTTTCCTGCATCCCTTTATACTCCCAGCACCCATAGTCCTCCCAATTTCTTAAGTACTGGGGGGGGGGTGAACCCAGGGCCTTTGCACTGAGTTACATCATCACCCGTTTATTTTATTTTATTTATTTTGAGGCCCATCTCACTAAATTGCCAAGCCTTGACTCTGATCAGGGATTCCCCTGCCTCAGCCTCCCTTAGCGCTGGGATGACAGGCCTGCGCCACCAGGCTGGGTTTGCTTATCCCAATTACTGGCTAGCATCGACTGAAACTGAATCAGTCTTGTGACCACCGTCCCCCATCCCCATTACTGGGACACCTTTTCTTGACCAGCTAGAGCAAGGGTGCCAGGAGGGGGATGCCCCGAACTGGCCCAAAGGGGCGCTGTTCAAAGAGGTTGTGGGCCCGGCAGGGGTGCTGCAGACTGCCCAGGGCTAGTGCAGGGGAGGCCAAGCGCCTAGTGAAGCCTAGGACCCCGGCTTGTGGCACGGAGCGCTCAGGCCGCACCCGGCTCCGACTCCACGCCCGTGTCCCGGAGGAGTGCTAATCGGGGTCCTGGCCCAGTGCCTTGGACCAAAGTTCCCTGCAGTGGAGGGGCCGGGATAAATTATCAACCAAAAACAGTAGAGAAGAAAGGGGGATCGGCCGACCTTGATCTTTTTTTCTGTATGGAAATACACGAATTCTTCCTCAGCGGCTCTTCCCGGTCGGAGAACCGCTGGCCACCTACCCGCGCCTGTCGCCACCTCTAGGGTCCGAAGCCGGGGTGGGCATTGAGGAGCTGAGTCCCTTCCCATGTCTCCTGGCCACGGGACCCCATTGGCTGGAGACAGAGTAACCTTGGCCCACAAGTCCTGGCCACCAGCCCAGGTCATGTTGCAACCTGATCGTGCTGGGCGCCCGACCGATGTGGAAAGTTCAGATTCCCGTCCCTTTCCCCCCTCCTGCCCTGAACATCACGAGACCGCCCCCGCCCCGACAGGGCATCTGAGGTGGCGGGACAATGGCCGTGGCCTCTCACCCCAGCACCTCCCCCAAGCCCCCCTCCCCTTTTCCAGGCCACTCTCTCTTCCTTCCAGCTTTCTGCTCTGCTTGCTCCGCAGCCGTTGGCTGGCCAAAGCCCCAACCCGTCCCACCAAGGGTGACCAAAAGGGGAGGTCTTGGGGATGTAACAAGTGAGACAGAGCACACCCCAAGAACTTCCATACACCACAAGAGGTTAAGGAGAGGCAGCTGGGGTGAAGAGGACTTCATCTTGACCCAGTTCCCAGAATGTTAAATCTGCCTTCCTGAGTGGGTAGGGAAACACTAAGAATGGAGGTGCCTCAGGCCTCTGGAGACTTTGTTTCCTCTTTTTTGGCAAAAGAAAAAATGGCCTTGGATTGGCACAGAATTTTAGCTTTAGAATGCTCCTCCTGTATGAAGCATAATCTGGGCCAGGGAGATAGCTCAGTAGAATAAGTGTTTGCCTGGGAAGCACAAGGTCCTGAGTTCAATCCTTGGTTCCACCAAAATCAATCAATCAATAAATAAATAAATAGGGTTTCCTTGGAGGAAAGAAGCCAAAGGTCCCATGAGAGGACTGGATAGGAAGGGAGTGGCTGGGCAGGGTTAGGGTCCTGAAGGGGTAGGGAAGAAGTGGTCCTTGGACCAGGAGGAGGACAGCCTGCAGGCACCCAGCCCCTAGTTCTTTGATGTGCAAGGTGGGGAGTAGGAGGAAGTTTCTAGGATTCTGTTCTGGGGGTTCTGGGGACAGAAGCCCCAAGTTAGGTTGCAAAGGCTGTAAGAAACTACCTGCAGATGGGCAGAGCTGGCTGGGGAAAGTGGCCTCGGGGACAGCAGAACCTGCTGGCTCTCTAGCAGGGGTTCCTGCATGTTCAGCGGCTGGGCTGTTCTGAACGTTCCGCAGCCGGTGGCCAAGTCTCCCATCTTTCCCTCAGTTACAAGGAGCTTTTGAACCTTGGCCCTGGGCTTTGTGCACCAAGCTGGGCCACTCCCCTCCCACCCACCCAACCAAATCCTTTCCTCAAAGGCTTGGCTATTGTTACTGTGTTCCCCAGCCTTGGCTGGGCCTCCAACCTCAGCAGGAAGGTGGAAGAGGACAGGCAGGCTGGGTGGCACTTTGGGTAGTCAGTGGGCTGGAAGGTTGCTGGGATACAGGCTGGCGACAAACTCAGGAGTCCCCTGACCAGTTGTCACAGAAGAGCCTGGCCGAGGAGGAGCAGATCCTCTGTGCCCACCGTCCATGTCTCCTTACCAGACAGATGGTGTTTATTCAACTGAAGAATGGAGGGGACCAGCCTGAGGGGCAGGGCCCTGGCTGTGTGCTCTATTTGGGTAATCAGGCCTATTGTCCCCTGAGATGGCAATTCCTCCCCTGGTCCCTGGAGCTGCCACCCCTCCCCACCCAGAGCAAACACAGGAGCTTAGAGACCAGAGAGGAGAGGGGATCCAATGAGCCGTACACCCGTGGCGCTACAGGGAGCAGAGCTGGAGGAAAGACCTTGCCTCTGCCTGTGAGCTGAGCTTGGAGAGGGGCAGAGGACTCCCACACAGACACGGCCTCTAGACCCTGAGAAGAGGTGGGGTACCCATAGGAGCCCAAGACCCCGAGTATCTTGGCCTCGTGGGTCAGCTTCATGGTGGCATCGGGCTTCTTCTGAGAAGCCCTGGCACTCCATGAACTTTGCTTTTTTGCTTATTTATTTGTTTTTGTGGTACTGGGAATTGAACCCAGGACTTTTGCACTGAGCTGCATCCCCATCCCTTTCTAGTTTTCATTTCGAGATGGAGTCTCACTAAGTCACTAAATTGCCTATGTTAGGTTTGAATTTGCAATCTGTCTGCCTCAGCCTCTCTTCCAGAGTGCTGGGATTACAGGCATCTGCCTGCTAGGCTTGGTCACGCTGCGCTTGGTGCCGCTATGGTCTGAGGATGCTGTCTCTCCTCTGACTGTCCTTGGGCTCTGATGACTTGTTGCATTATGGTGCCCTGGGGAGGGCCCACCTTCCAGCTTAGTCTGGAGTGCCATCCTGGGATGACAGATAACAGACACAGAAAAAGTGCTGGCTGTTCTGAAGCCACTTCTGGGAAACAGGCTTCCTCTACCTCCAGCAAACCGTCCCCAGTGCCCAGGCCTAAGGGGGTCATCGATTCATAGAGAAAAAGCTGCAGGCTCCTAGTTAGTGGGTCCCGGCCATGTAACCTTGGGCATACCTCTTTCCCTTCTTGAGTCTCAGGAAGGTCTGTTATTTGTTTATGCGTTTGTTTGGGACAGGGTCTCACTGGCCTTGGAACTCACTATGTAGCCCACACAGGCTCTGCACCACTGAGTTAAATCGCCTTGGGCTACACCCCTCACTATGTAACTCAAGCTGGCCTTGAACTCAATGCAGTCCTCCTGCCTCAACTCCCTGCGCACTAGTTCTCCCAGCCAGGAAAATCATTAAATAAGAAAAGCAAGGGGAGATGGAAAAATAGAATGTTTTTAAGTAAAAGACACACTACTATTAGTGTGCCTCAGACTTCTCCCCCTTGCTTCAAATGCACTGACCCCAGCCTTCTTGCCACTTCTGAAGTAGTTCTGGAAGTTTTCTTTTTTGAGGGTCTTTACAAAGTATGATTAAAAAATGTGGTGCATGCTGCTGCCAAGTGCCATCTAACAGAAAGGCAGACTTGTAAAAGTATGCTGGTGTGTGCTCATCCACCTTATCCACCGGACCTGGCATCATGTGACTTCTGCTGTTTCCCAAGGTCAAAATGTCGATGAGAGAGAAACGTGTTGAATTGATTCAGGACATCAGAGCAGTCACAACAGTGCAGCTGAGACCCTTGTGAAAGAGGACTTCCAGAACTGCTGCAGAAAGTGCCATGAGTGCTGGGATCAGTGCGTTAGAAAGGAAGGGAAGTGTTCTGAGAGGAGCTCACAGCAATGGTCTTTTGCTGTAATCATTTTAAAAATTTAAACACAGATTATATTTCTCAATCATACTTCCAAGTCCAAGGCCTTTCCCCAGTTGGCCTAAGAGGAGGGAACCTTTGGGCCACACAGGACCTTGTGGTTCTGAGCCTCAAGCTGACAGGGCAGGCATGGCTCGGCTGTGGCTTGGGGAGCAGATGGACAGGCAGGAACAGATGGGCGCCTAGGAGGGCATCTGCACAGTCAGATACCAGGGTAGGAACTTCAAGTAGGCAGTCGAGCAGTGGGATCTGGAGGTACCTCAAATTCCAACCCTAGATGGAAGCCTGGTTGCAGCAAATGTGAGAGCCTCCATGTGCGGAGCTCCTTCTTGTCCACACCCCAGCCTCACCCTCCCTCTCCCCAACAGTGGCAAGCTGGTCTCACCCAAGTGGAAGAACTTCAAAGGCCTCAAGTTGCTGTGCCGGGACAAGATCCGCCTCAACAACGCCATCTGGAGAGCCTGGTATATCCAGTGTGAGTGGGCACCTCGGGCTCCTGGCGGCAGGGAGGACCTTGCCCCAGGCAGGGGGCTACTCACAGAAACCCCCAAGGCCTCGGCGTGACCAGGCCCCCAGAAGGTCTTGGGAAATGTGTCTAGGGTTGCCTCTCTCTCTCTCTCTCTCTCTCTCTCTCTCTCTCTCTCTCTCTCTCTCTCTCCAGAACCAGGGATTGAACTCAGGCCATTGCACTTGCCAGGCAAGCGCTTATTCTACTGAGCCATCTCCCTGGCCTTAGAGTTGCTTTTCTTATGAATCCACGCACAGAAGATGGCACAGCTTGGAGTAGGCAGAGGCCACGTGTGGGAGCACATGCTTGTGAGCTCAGTGCTTTGGAAGGCTGAGGCAGAAGGATCACATGTTCAAGCTCAGCCTGGGCAACTGAGTGACTTAGTGAGGCCCTGTCTCAAAATAAAAGATCCAAAAGGGCCGTGGATGTAGCTCGGCGCAAAAGCCCTGGGTTCAGCTTCGTGAACTGAACTTCATAAAAAAGAAAAAATAAGCTGAGATGTGGGGGGTGGACTCAGCCCATTCTGCACCGTATTCATGTCCGGTGCCTCAGATGCCAAGGGACGAGGCCACATGAGGTCATAGGAGGTGGGTGCACCACTTTTGTCAGTGGGGGACCATGGAGAGTCATGCACAAGTCTCCACCAGCCTGTCATAGTCTTTACTGAATGCCCAGCAGTGCCCCCCATGGACTTTTGGGAGACGAGGCACCAAGAGGCCCTGTGGCATAGAGCCGGGACCCTGGTCTTAAGAGTCACCGAGAGCAATTTCCCCACCCTGTCTCTGGGCCTTCCTGGCTGTGTGACTTTAGGCAAGTTGTCTAACCTCTCTCAGCCTCTTTCTTTATCTACAAAATGGGATGAATAGTCCTCCCCAGCACAGTGCACATGGGAACCAGAGCTATCCACTGGCCTAGCACTCACTTGCCATTCAGGAAATGCTGCGCACCTGTAATGGTGGCCCATACCTGTGGACCCAGCACTGTGGGAAGCTGATGCAGGAGTATCACAAGTTCAAGACCAGCCCAGGCCATATGATTTCGTGAGACCTCATCTCAAAATAAAAGTTAAAAAGGGCCAGAGATGTAGCTCAGTGTGAAAGACTTGAGCTCAAGCCCCTGTACTCAAACAAGCAAACATACATCTCAGGGAAGTCACAGCCATTCTTTGGGGGATAGCCCCCTGCAGCAGGACATCAGAGGCTGAGAGGACATGGCCTGGCCAGCCTGGTGTGGACCCTGTCCATCTCTGTTAGGTCCTTCTCAGAATCAAAGCTGCACTGAGCCTGGGCCACACAGCCTGGGTCAGTGCTGGGCTCCTGTTGCTGGGTCCTCTCAGCAGCGAATGGAGTGTTGTCCTGGGATCTGTGTATCTAGTGCCTGGCACTTTCAGAATTCTCTAGGGCATTCTTTTTTTTTTTTTAACTTTATTTATGTGTGTGTGTGTGTGTGTGTGTGTGTGTGTGGCCAGCTCAGCCCACCAGGGGGCAGGGCTGGCTGGCATGTGGTGCTGGGGGATTGAACCACAGTCCCTGTGCTTTGCTAAGCTTGTTCTAAGTAGGTGCTTTAGACCACTGAGCCATCTCACCAGCCCCTCTCTAGGGCATTCTTGAAACTCTCCAGGGTGGGTATCTGGCTCCCACTCTATGGTGGAACCCCTGAGACTGACAGCAGGTAACCTATGGAGAAGAGGCAGGGCTCTTTGTGGGTCCTGATTCCAAGCCTCCCCCAAGACATGCAGGTCCTGAGGCAGTCCAGGAAGTGGGAGCCGCCTGCCTTTTCTTCCCAGAGTTCTGTCACTTCTGAGAACTTGTATCACAGGCCGAGGCTAAACTAGGAAGCTGATATGCCCGGGAGCCAGAGTCCGGCCACCCCCAGGCTTCCCCATCTCCATCGTCTCAGAGCGGCAGGGACATAAACCCCTCACTTTCCCTTCCTTCCTTCCATCCTTCTTTCCTTTCTTTCTTTCTTTTTCTTTCTTTCTTTTTTTTTTTTTTTTTAGAACAAGGGATTAAACTCAGACCCTTATGCTTGCCAGGGAAGCACTTGTTCCACTGAGACATCTCCCCAGCCTCACCTGCTTTCCTTTCTTTCCTTCTTTCTCTTTCTTTCTTTCTTTCTTTCTTTCTTTCTTTCTTTCTTTCTTTCTTTCTTTCTTTCTTTCTTTTGGCACTAGGAATTGAAGCCAGGGTCTTTGCCCTGAACAGCATATCCAGTCCCTCTTATATTTTAAATTTTTTTTTTTTTAATTTTGAGACAGGGTCTTGTTAATAAGTTGCTGAGGCTGGGCTCAAAGTTTCCATCTTCTTGCCTCAGCCCCCCTGAGTGCTGGGATACCAGGTGTGTGACCTCATGCCCAGCTTGCAGTTTTTGATGCCAACTCGGGAGAGGTCTGTGGGGTCCTTACCCAGACAGAGCTGGGTTTGAGCCCAGTCCTCTCAGGCCCGTGGCGAAGGCTGCGCCCTCCCTGACCTGAAGCTAGTTTGTGTGTGAGATGGGGGTCCCAACAGGTCTAGCATCTGAGGTCGCTGTGAATTTTCACTGAGCTCATCTGTTTCACAGCGTTGAGCCTGCTACTCCAAGTGCTCTCGGGCTGTGGACAGCGGGGCCTGAGGATCAGCACTGCCATCACAGTGGCAGCACACAGTGGGCTTATTACAGAGTGCTTTAGCTGGGTCTGGTGCCTGTAATCCCAGCACTTGGGTGATGGAGGCAGGAGGATCTCCATGAGTTCAAGGCCAGACTAGGCTACGTAGCAAGACTCGGTCTCAAAAACAAACAAACAGGGGCTGGTGAGATGGCTCAGTGGTCTAAAGCA
>NW_004524611.1:13415096-13426961 GCF_000260255.1 Octodon degus
CATCTGTCCCTGTGAAGGAGGGAAGGGTTAGAGAACGGAGGAGCTTATCAGGGCAAAGCCAAGCCTGTGCCAGCCCAGGAAGCCACCTTGGCACAGCCCCACTGTCCAGAGCATGAGGACCCTGGGTGGGGGTGGGGAGGGCCAGGCTGGACCACGGATTCTCTGGGGGCCCTGGTGTCACACCCTCCTTGGGGAATCCACACCCCCATGGCTCCAGCAGCCAGGTGCAAGCCCCTCCGCCAGTCTTGAGTGCCCATTGGGGAGAGTATCCTTTTGGGCAGAGCTGTGTAAATGATGCTGGAAGCCCTAATAAATACTGTATTCCTGTGGGCCCCTCTGTGTCATCAGTCCCAAAAAAAGTTGGCTGAGGCTGGATGGAGTCTTGTGGTCTAGAAAAGCAAAGGTTAGGATTAATGCTCTTCATCAGGGTTGCCTCGTGTGTGCACGCATGTGTGTGCACGTGTGTGTGTGTGTGTGTGTGTGTGTGTGTGTGTAGCTCTGGGATGGAACACAGGGCTTTGCACACAATAGGCGCTAAGGACTAGGCCACACCCTTAATGAAGGTCCGCTTTGAGCCCTGCTGTGTGCTGGCAGCTGCTCCTGCCTCCACTCGGGTTTGTGGAGTGGTGCGAATTTGCAGAGACTTGACAGGCAGGAAGGATCAGATCAGGACAGGATCCTGGGCCTTGGGCAGATAGAAGGCTTCCAGGAGGAGGCCTGGGCTGACAGCAAAGAGGACCCCACACACACATACACACAAACACACATAAAGGCCAGAAGGCAGACTTGTGACTTCAGGTGGCAGGTAGAGTGAGGAGGAGCTTGGAAACCAAGCTGAGGGGCACAGTCCTCATTCTGGGACCCTAAGCAGACACAGAGGTTTCAGACTTGCTGCAAGAAGAAGGACTACAGAGTGTGAGGCCAGAGGTAGGCCCTGTGGAATTGAGTTTGTCTTTTGACTGGATGAGGAACACTAGTAGCTGATTGGGACTTTATTTTGTTTGTTTGCTTATTTGTTTATTTCTTTTTTTTTTTTTTATTGTCCTTTTGAGAAGTTTCGCTATGCATTTCAGGCTGGCCTTGAACTCACTGTGTAGCCCTGGCTGGTCTTGACCTCGAGATGATCCTCCCGCCCCTGCCTCCCAAGCTGGGATTATAGGTGTACACTGCAGTGCCCAGTTCATTGGGACTTCTTATGACTTTTGGGTCAGGTTGGACCTTTGGGTGGAGGTGGAAAGAAGCATTGTGGGAGAATTGAGAGTGGGTGTTCAGAGGAGGCAGTGTTTGGTGAAGGACAGCAGGAGGAGGGCACGCAGTGCAGGTGCAGGAGGAGGGGATGGGTGGGGACACACGCTGGGCTTCAGGGGTCAGGAGCAGGCAGGGCTGTGCAGGTGAGGGGCAGTGACATCCCTGGAACTGGGGCAGAGCAAAGATGTTCAGTGACTTAGGAGGGGAGGATAAGTTTGGGGGTTAAAGAAAAGGTTGGAATGGCAAAGGGGCCAAAAGGAGTCTGCAGAGAGGGCAGGACTAAAGAATGAGGTGCTGAGGGGTTGGGACCAGAGCTTGGGTAGGTGGCAGGTGGGACATGTATTTGGGCTGGCCCTCTGGGATCACCATGTCCAGAGGTTAAGCAAAGGACCCTGGGACCTATGGCCCCATAATCCATTCAGCAATCTTTGCCTGTACCTCTAACATGCTCCCTAAGGAAGCAGAGATATAGAAGTGGAAGTTCGCCAGATATAAGGCCTGTAAATATCAGCACTCTAGGAAGCTCAAGCAGAAAGATTTCAAGTTCAAAGCCAGTGTGGGCACCTTAGGGATCTGGCAGGGACCTAGCGAGAAATTGTCTCAAACTGAAATCAATCAATCAGAGTGTTGGGGGTGTAGGTCAGCATAAATGCCCTCAGCTCAATCTCCAGTGGGGGAGGAGGGGAGATTGGGGAGGGCCAGGCAGACGAAGTCTTCTTGGAGGCTGTGGCAGCGCTTAATGCCAGCACCCAAGGCAGGCAGGACTGCATAGGATGCCCCTTGAGTCTCCGTCTCTTTGAGGGGCAGAATGAGGGCTGGGTGCCTCTGACCCGGCCCTCTTCTCTCAGATGTGCAGCGACGGAAGAGCCCGGTGTGCGGGTTCGTGACGCCCCTGCAGGGGTCTGAGGCTGACGAGCATCGCAAACCCGAGGTAGCCGGGCCTGAGCCCACCTCGATCTGGAGAAGGGCGGGACAGGGTGAGGGGGCAGCGCCCAGTGTCGCCCCGCCTTGAGCCCCTCTGTTCCTACTGTCCCCAGGCCGTTGTCCTGGAAGGGAATTACTGGAAGCGGCGCATCGAGGTGGTGATGCGCGAGTACCACAAGTGGCGCATCTACTACAAGAAGCGGGTCAGTGGGGGGACCGTGGAGGAGTCCTGGGCTTCCTGGCCACTGCCAGCCCCCCAACCCAGCGCGGACCCTCCAGGAAGTTCTGGCCGGACAGCGCCACCGTGTGGCCATAGGCTCTCCTTGCAACCTGCTTACTTACTGGAGCGGCGGCGGGGGGGGGGGGGGGGGGTCCCTAGGATGGGGGCGGGAGGGGCCCCTAGGGGGAGACTTAATGTGCAATTCTGTCCCTGCAGCTCCGTAAGTCCAGCAGGGAAGGGGATCTCTTGGCCCCTAAGCAGGTGGGTGCTGCGTAAGTTCCACAGTGCAGGAAATCTGGAAACCCTAGGTAGGTGGCATGCAGTGACAGTTTCCTCCTCAGTGGCTGCAGAGTCTGGGCAAGAGGGTGGGATGCAGGGGAATGGTCGTGGCCACCAGCCTCTGGGTGATGCCTTGATCTTTCCTCTTGAGAGGCAAAGTAGTGGGCAGACCCCCAGGGAGCACCTGATCAGGTGACAAGAGGCATGGGGGACATGACATCCTATGGACCTGGTTCCTGACAGAACAAAGCATAGTGGCAGGAAGGAGACAGGGCAGTTGGTAAAGGCCCATGGGCAATCTCAGCCTTCCAGGTAGCAAACCCAGGAAAAGTGGGGTGTTGCGTCTCAGGGGCCAGGGCAGTGACCAACTGGTGTCTTGCCAGGCGGAAGGTGGGTGGCCGCCACCAGAGCGATGGTGCCAGCAGCTCTTCTCCAGCGTGGAGCCCGGCGGGCGGCAGCTCCTGGACCTCGACTGCTTTCTGTCCGACATCTCCGACACACTCTTCACCATGACACAGCCCAACTCTTCGCCCCTGCAGCTGCCTCCCGAGGATGGTGAGGGCCTGACTCTGGGCTTTGGACTCGAGCACCTAAGATGGGGATGGGGGCAGAGGCAGGCACTCTCAACTCTACCCTGCCTATTGCTCCTGACACGGCCACTGCTCCTCCAGCCTACATCAGCAATGCTGACATGATCCAGCCGGACCTGACGCCCCTACAGCCGAGCCTGGATGACTTCATGGAGATCTCAGGTATGGCAAGGAGGGACAGCTGGGGTCAGCAGACCTTCAGTGGGGAAGGCAATGTGGGGCATTTCTGAGTGATCTTTCTGGTCCTCCTTGACCTGAGCCTGGGATGCAGAATCAGTGCTGTGGCCCCCTTAGATGACAGTAGGGCCTCCAGGGACCAGGTGACCTGGACCTTGAAGCTGCAGGAAAGCTGTGGATGCAGTACTCTCTTAGAGGGCTGGCAGTATAGCTCAGAGGACTAAGTGCTTGCCTAGGTAAGTGCAGGGGCCAGGGGCTGATCCCTGGCCCCACATACTGCACCGGCGATGGAGTCCAGGCATGGTGGCACACCCCTGTAATCCCAGCACTTGGGAGGCAGAAATCAGGAGGATCGCTATGAATGTGGGCTGTGTAGTGAGACCCTGAACGGAAAAAAAAAGTACTCTCTTAGAGGGAAGAGAAGGACTTGGATCTGTTTGCTTCTATTTACTATTTACATCATACATTTCTAAACATATTTATTAAAGAACAATTCAAACATACATGCAAGTAGAATAGGTCATCAAATCACATGTTACCAGTGTCCCCACCTTTGCAACGCAGACCTACTCCTGATTCATCTGGATCTGGACTGTCCTTCCCTTGCTTTTTTATCTTTTTTTTTTGTTCTTGTTTTTGTTTAGAGACAGGGTCTCCCTACGAAGTGCACACTGGCCTTGAACTTGCTTATACAGCCCAAGCTGTCCTGGGACTCATGGCATTGGTCTTGGGTCAGCCTCCCGAGTCCTGGGATTTCAGGCATGCACCACCACACCCAGATTTTTTTTTGGGGGGGGGAGGTTTTTTTTTTTTCCCGGTACTAGGGATTGAACTCAGGGCCTTGCACTGCGCTTATTCTACTGAGCTATCTCCCCGACCCCTCTTTGCCCTTTTTTTGAGACAAAGTCTTGCTATGTAGTTCAGGCTGGCCTTGAACTCACTACGTAGCCCAGGTTGGCCTCAAACTCTTAGTGATCCTCTTGCCTCAGCCTTTTGAGTGTTGGGCTTACAGGTGCGCACCACCATGTCTGGCTCATAAAGCATTTTTGTAAAGCACTGAGTCTTCTGCCTTCTCTCCTACCCCAATGGCACCAAGTTTCTGGGCTTCTGCTCTCTTCCGAGAGGTAGTCACACCAGTGTAAACAGACCAAGCCGTCTTTGTTTCATGATGGACTCTTTCCTACCTTGCTTTACTCGCCGTCCCGTAGATCTTGCTGAATGTCTCTGTGTACAAGCATTTAGGGCCTCCAGAACCACACTGCGGAACAGATGGACGTCAGGGCTCAGCCCAGCTCACTCAAGGCCCAGGGGACAGAAAGAGGGTCCTTGGCGTTGAAGCCTCGGTTCTGCAACCCTCTAGCTCCTTCCCCATAGGGTCTTGGGTCTGTCAATAAAGAGGTAGCAGCCTATGGGGCGGGGACTCGGGAATGAGGAACCTCCCCCAGCCCTGGGTGGGTGGGGGCTGTCAGGGGCAGAAGTGTAGATGGCGGTGCCCTCGGAGCAGAGCAGCCAGGGAGGGCGGCCGCCCTGTCTGGGCACGCAGACTCCTGGCACAGGTAGGAACCCACTGTGCCCATCTGGGCTGTGGGCATATTCCAGAGATTGGGGCTGGGTGCCTACTGCTGACCTCCTAGGGGGCTGCTGGGTGGAGGCACATGTGGTCACTTGCGAGTGCTGTATGCACTGGTGCCACTCTGAGAGAGCCCCCCTGGAGAGGCTGGGCCAGAGACACCGTGAGGGGCAGATTGCGGTGGGCCAGAGGCTGGGTGCCGAGAGGATGCCGCAGGGATTGGGGCCTGGGCAGAAGGGGTTACTCTCAGGGCAGGGTGGAGACAAGCAGATAGTCATGAGAGGGTGGCCGGGAGTCAGGGGTGAGATGCACTTGTCACCCCACGCCCTTCGCCTGAGGCCCAGGGCTAGACAGCAATGCTGAGCGGGGAGTCCAGTGTAAGGCTGGTTCTGAAGCCCTGGGCTTCAGGCAGCTTATTGAGGCGGTCCTTGGTCTATAGAGAGACACGGGTAGAGGATCAGTGCCCCCTGCTTGGTCCCTACCATCCCTCTGTGAGAGAGTGGCACAGCACAGCAAGAAGCCACCTTCTTAGTCGGTCGTGGTGGTACGTGCCACCTATAAGCCTAGCACTCTGGGAGGCTGTGGCAGGAGGATTTCAACTCTGAGCCCTGTCTGGGTAACTTAGTAACTTAGTGAGAACCTGTCTAAATAAATAAATAAATAAATAAATAAATAAATAAATAAATAGGTGGGTATATAGCTTAGCGCAAAGGCCCTGGGCTTTGAAAAAAAAAAGAAAAAGTTCTAACCAGACTTCTGACCAGATGTGGGAAGGACATGTGGACACGGAGCAGATGTATACACACCAAGCCATCACAGCCACATAAAGACTCAGAGTGTGGATGTGAGGACAGACACCCAGGGAGACAGGCAGAGGCTTTGTGTATGACACCTAGGCCCAGGTCTTTTGACAAGCACAACTACCTAAGACAGAAGACGACAGGCACACCCGCACCCATGCATTCACGTGCACATACACGGCTGATCCTCTAAGTCCTGGTTTCCGTGTGACCTGCTTTAACATTCTCCGGTCAGGGGGCCTGGAGGGAAGTGGGGGGGCCCGCACCAGGCCAGGTGGGAGCTGGCACAGGGGTCTTGGGTCTGGCCAGTCTCAGTGGCCTCAGGAACTGGCACTGGCTGGCCAGGGTCAGAGAAAGGTGCCCGGAAGGGAGCGGGCAGGCGGGCGGGCGGCGGCGGCCAGCCCCGGGATGTGGTTAGGCCACAGGCAGCTGCTTCCCAAAACCAGAATAGCCTGGGGCTTACACAACCCGCACCCCAAACACTCCATCTGCCTGCCCCCCAGCTCTTCAGGCTTCCCAGCCCCCTTTCACTCCTGTCCCCGGCCGGGCCGCCTTGGGCCTTCAGCCTATCCCAGGCTGTATCCTTACGGCCCTCCTGTTTGTCCTTTCCCACCATCTGCTTGTCCTTTCCCGAAGTCTGCCCTCCTGACCTTGGGCACCCCCAACTCACCCTGAACTCTCACCCTGAGGCTTCTTGCCTGCACCCCACACAGTCCTCTCCGAGGCCTGCTCTATGCCCCCACTTTCCAGACAGAGATGCTAAGGGATGGATGTCGAGTATGGAGCCTCCATCTCACCCCTGCCCCTGCACCCCAGCCTTTGGCTGTCTTCCTGAGCCTATGGAAACGCCCCTCCCCCTCGACGCCACCCCCGTTTAGAGGCCCAACACCAGCATGAGTCCTAATCACCACCGCCCTGTGTGTCCACGTTACAGGTTTCTTCACCAGTTACCGCCCCCCACAGACGCCCACAGCTTCAAACTTCATGGAGCCCCCCATCTTCAGCCCCATGGCTGATTCCAGCCTCAGCAGCGCGATCCTGGCCCCAGGGGCTCCCCCAACTTCCTCAGGATTGCCCCACCTCCCAGGACAGAGCCGCCTGCAGGTGAGCTCACCTGCTGCAGCAGCCTGCCAGGGTCACCTCCAGCCCCGCCATGTGCAGGGGTGGCTGGGCCCTTCCGGAAAGCCCTGTCTCCAGCATGGCAGGGCAGGAAGTGCCTGAAACAGAATTGGGCAAGTTGAAGGTGGGGCACACAGAACCCTGGGACTGGGCTGCTGTGGAAGGCTTCCTGGAGGAGGGGACTTCTGGGTCTTCGTGAACTGGTCAGGTTTGGGCAGAAGAGTTTGGTAGACGGAAAGTTAATCAGAAGGAATTGCTGGAAGGAAAGCTTCAGAGGCAGGAAGCTGAGCACCTGTTTAGAAAACTGAATGGGCCAGTTCATTCAAGCAGTCTGGGGCCCAATCCCCATGAGCCTCCTTGCTGCTGCCGTAGGTGCCTCTCCCCTTCACCATGGACTATTCAGGTGCTATGCTAGATAGGTGCCTCTCCCCTCCCCTCCACCACACACTGTGCTCCGTACTAGAAAGACTGTGTGATGCTCCCCACTGACTCCTCAGTGCCTAGCACTGTCCAGGCATATAACAGCCCTCAGTAGATGGTGTACAGTAAGGAAGCCAGTGGATGGATGAGGGTAGAAGGGAGTGGAAGCATGTATTATAGACAGTGATGCATCCTTGTGTGGACTGGTGAATATATAGGTAGATCGTGGCTTTTGTGTGGTCAGGCTGGTGGATGAATTTATAACTATGTAAGTAGTTTGATGGATTAGTGAAGGGGCCAGTGGAAATGACTGGTGAATGTACAGGTGATGGATGGATGGGTGGGTGGGTGGATGGGTAGATGGAGTATAGGATATCTCAGATGGGTGGATGAGTGAATTATGGATGAGCTGGTATATAGCTTAGTATGTGGAAAACTGGTGTTGGGTTAGGTAAGAGAACTAGCTCAAACCAGGCATGGTAGTACATGCCTGCAATCCCAGCGCTTGGGAAGCTGCGGCGGGTGGATCATTGTGAGTTTGAGACCAGCCTGAGCTACAAAGTGAGCTTAAGGCCAGCCTGAACTACCCAGTGAGACCCTCTCTCAAAAAGACCAAAAAAAAGAAAAAGAAAAAAGAAAAGAAAATAAACTAGCTCACAGCTGAGAATAACTAGGTAAATGAGGGAGAATAGATGGGTGGATGGATGGATGGATGCGTAAATGATAGATGTGTTGGTAGATGGACAAAGAATGGATGAGTGGATTGCTTAGCAGCTGGAGTATTGGTTAAATGAGTAGATAGAGAAATTATCTGGCAGATGAGTGGAAGAGCAGGAAGATTAATGGGTTTTGTTATTTGCACATAAGGGCATTCCAGTCACTCTGCTCATTAGTTATAATTTCCACGTGCACGTGTGTGTGCGTGCACTTGTGCTGGCATGCAAGGATCCTTTCTCCTGTCTCTCCCCAGCACCCAGTCCAGAGCTCAGCAAGGGCAGGAGGCTGGCCGGAGTGGCTGCAGGCACAGCCCTCTCCCTCACTGAGTGTCTCTCTACCTCAAACCAGGCTCGGAACAGCTGCCCTGAGCCCTTGGACCCCCGCACCTACCTGAGTTCTGATTTCCTCCTTCCGGAAGAGCCCAGGCCCAAGCTCCCACCGCCTCCTGCACCTCCACCCCTCCTCCCATACCCTGATCCTGACAAGCTGCCAGGCCTGCAGCCCTGTACTCCATCTCTCTTCCCTCCAGTGGCTTCAACCCCTGCTTTGCTGCAGGAAGAACCCCTCTTCTCAGCCAGGTTCCCCTTTCCCACAACTCCGCAGGCCCTGGGAGCATCCCCACTGCCTGCGCCCACAGCCTTCCCAGCCAGCCGGGCAGTGCAGCTGACCCCAGCCCCTGGCCCGGGTCCCACCCCCTTCCCCATAGACCCTCTACCCTCAGGGTACCCAGAGCCCAGCTTCTGCAATCCCTTCCCAGCACCTCAGGGGGTGCGGCCCAGGGGCGAGCCCCCTGCCCCATCCCCCAGGGAACGGAAGGCCAGCCCCCCCACCTTGGCCCCTGCCACCTCCCCAGGCAGCAACCTCTGCCTTACCCAGCTGTTAAGAGCAGGTGAGAGGGGACAGGGGGGTTTGGACACCAGGCCTAGGAGGAGGTGCTAGGAGACAGTGGGGACGTTTAGAGGCAGGAGGGAGTTCCAAGCAGGAATGGGGTTGGAGCAGCTCCAGCACCCCTCACAGTCCCCTTGTGCACAGCCAAGACCGAGCAAGCCCTGGAGCCACCACTTGTGCCTGGTGCCCTCCTCCGGCCCCCAGGGTCTCCGGTAAGATGGGGGACAGGGGAAGGTGGGAAGGAGCCCAAGGCCTCAGCTCCAACTTTCAGCCCTTCTGCACCCCAGCAGGAGACGGTCCCCGAATTCCCCCATGCCTTCTTTCCCCCACCCCCGGCCCTTACACCACCCCGGCCACCACCTGGCCCAGCCACCCTGGCCCCTCCAAGGCCCCTGATCGTCCCCAAAGCAGAGCGGCTGTCACCTCCAGCACCCAGTGGTAAGGACAGGTTACTGGGATTGGGAGGATCTAGGGGAGAAAAGAGAAGAAAAGAAGGTGGAACTGTGTCTGGGGCCACAGTGAGAGGGACAGGACAACAGGACCCTCTCTCCTGTGTGTGGGTCTCTCTGGGGGTCTGTCTGTCCCTCTCACAGGCAGTGAGCGGCGGCTGTCTGGGGAACTCAATTGCATACCAGCCCCGGGAGCCCTGAGTGTGGGCGTCTCTCCCCCTCAACCTGTCCTACGCCGAGTACGGCCAGATAACAGCAAGGTGAGCACTGTCCCCCGCCCCAGATGGGTTTGCACCAATTCTCCTGAGCTCTTTCCTGGGTTCACCCTTCACTGTGCTCCCCAAGACTGAGAACCGGCGCATCACACACATCTCGGCCGAGCAGAAGCGGCGCTTCAACATCAAGCTGGGCTTCGACATCCTTCATGGCCTTGTGAGCACACTTAGTGCCCAGCCAGGCCTCAAGGTGAGTCCCCTGCCCGGACTGGTCCCCCAGGCCCTTCCTGGGCCCGCCCAAGAGCAGACCACAGGGCCCCCCAGCCATGCAATGTCATGGCCTCCAGCACATAGGCCTGCTCTGGTGGCACCCACAGGTGAGCAAGGCGACCACGCTGCAGAAGACAGCCGAGTATATTGCCATGCTGCAGCAGGAGCGTGCCGCCCTGCAGGAGGAGGCCCAGCAGCTGCGGGATGAGATCGAGGAGCTCAACGCCGCCATCAAGTAGGCCGGGCCCAGGCAGGTGCTGGGCAAGGGAGCGAGTGCCTGCCAGGCCCCTGGCCTCTGACCCACCCATGCCCGCAGCCTGTGCCAGCAACAGCTGCCCGCCACAGGGGTGCCTATCACGCACCAGCGCTTTGACCAGATGCGGGACCTGTTTGATGACTATGTCCGGACACGCACACTGCACAACTGGAAGTTCTGGGTCGTATCCACACTTGGGGCAATGGCCTGGAGGTAGCACGGGGCAGTGGCTGAGCGCGGCTGGCTCGCTGCATGGACCTGGGAAGCAGCTCTGATTTTATGTCCCAAGCCACCCCACTTCTGGGCCTACGGCCAAAATGCTCAGTAATGGGCTGAGGCCTGAGAAGGAGCCTGCACTGGGGAGGCGGCAGGCAGAGCCCCTGAGCGAGGGCCCAAGGACGATGTGGAATCTAGCCGGTGCAGTCCCAACACTCTGGGAGGTTGAGGCAGGAGAATCATAAGTTGGAGTCCAGCATGAGAAATTTAGAGACTACCCAAACCCTGCCTCTAAAGGAAAAATTAAAAGGGCTGGGGATATGGCTTGGTGCAAAGGTCCTGGGTTCAATTCCCAGTACTGGGAAAAATAAAGGCATGTGATCCACTCCCTTACCTAGCTCAGGGCTCAGGTTCTTGACTGAACTGGAATAGGGAGCCCAGTTGGGGGGAACAGTGGAGCAGGCTAGGGAGCAAGCAGGGACAGGGCTGAGAGCCAAAGCAGGGGAAGTAGGCAGCAGGAGTCCTCGTGGTTGACGCTTACACAGTGACCCGCCCTTCCTCCCTGGTTGCGTCAGGGGTCAAGGGTCCACGTGAGGTGATGGGTACCATCTGGACCACAGGCTGCTCCTTGACCTGGGCCCAGTTCAGCATCCTCATCCGGCCTCTGTTCGAGTCCTTCAATGGGATGGTGTCCACGGCGAGCCTGCACAGCCTGCGCCAGACTTCACTGGCCTGGCTGGACCAGTACTGTTCCCTTCCTGCTCTCCGGCCCAGTACGTGAGCTCCTGCCTGCCCAGTCCTGGGGGGTGCCAGGCTCTCTGCCCTGCCTGATTCCCTGGACCCCCTACCACACCCCTCTGCAGAGTGGCTACAGTCTGAGGTCCTGGAAGGGCATCCCTTGGACTTGAGCCCTGATCTCAGTGGGTGCCTCTCTCTGTCTCCCCAGCTGTCCTCAACTCCCTTCGCCAGCTGAGCGCGTCCACCAGTATCCTGACCGACCCAAGCCTTGTGCCCGAGCAGGCCACTCGGGCAGTCACAGAGGGCACCCGGGGCAAAGTGTTGTAGTCCTGGCACACCCTCCAGGTGCTCCCCTCCTGCCCCAGGCCCTGGTTGGCACCTTCCTGGTGTCCCCACCTCTCAGAGACTGACATGAGCCAGGGAGTCCCGTGCCTGCTCTGCCTCTGTCCCTGGTGACTTGAAATCTCTCTGGAGGGTGGGGAACCAACCAACATGGACCTGTGGCCTTAGCCAAAATGCCACCTGGTGACTCAGGGAGCTCAGGGGAGAGCAGGGGACAGTCCTGTCTCTGGGTCACTCCTGCCTGCTCCCTTGGGAATGCCAGGCTCCTTCAGGGTGCCTTCTCCTGAACAAGGCCTGGGAAGGTTGATGCCGGGGAGGACCTATGCCAAGTCATCTTGTGTGTGTGTGGCTGTGTGAGTGGGTTTTGTAAAGAATTTTTGAGCAATAAAAGCAAAAACTGTCCACCAGCTTCAAGGTTGTATATGGT
>NW_004524611.1:13435400-13435960 GCF_000260255.1 Octodon degus
ATTCAACAACACAATGCACATTCTTCTTAGCAGCACTTGAGATATTCTGTAAAATAGGCCACATATTAACTCATAAAACATGCTTAAGTTAATATAAAGGAATTGAAATTATCCAGGCATATTATCAGATCATAGTGCAATAAAATTAGAAATCAATGGCAAAAGAAACCACAAAAACTACATGAACACATTGAAATTAAATAACACTCTCAGCAACCAATGGATCACAGATGAAATTAAAGAAGAAATTAGTTTCTTTTTAAATTTTTTTTTTAGAAATTAGTTTCTACAATGAAATGATAATGTTATACAAAATACTGGAACTTATGGGATGCACTGAAAGCAGTCCTAAGAGGGAAACTTATAGCAGTGAATTCCCACAACAGAAAAATAGATAAATAACTTAATGATGAACCTGAAGCTTCTAGAAAAAGAACACTGAGTGAAACCCAAAATGCGTATGAGGGAAAAAGTTATAAAGCTCAGAGAAAAAATTAATTAAGAAAATAATACAGGGCTGGAGAGATGGCTCAGTGGTCTGGAGCACCTACTTAGAACAA
>NW_004524611.1:13436470-13439373 GCF_000260255.1 Octodon degus
TACCAAAACTGAAGCAGGGAGATATAAAAATTCTAAATAATTCAATATCAATTAATGAAATTAAATACATTAAACTCTTCAGGCCACCCTGAATTGCATAACGAGATTCTGCCTCAAAAAAGAAAAATAAAAACAAAAACTACAGATAGATAGATAGATATTAATCTGCCAACAAAGAAAAGGCCCAGGGCCTGAAGGATTTACTACTGAATTCTGCAAGAACTTTAAAGAAGATCTAGTGCCACTATTCCTCAAACTTATTAATGAAATTGAAAGGAAAACAATACTCTCAAAGTCATTCTTGGAAGAAAGCATAACTCTGATAGCCAAACCAGAAAAAGATCCAACCAAAAGAGAGAACTACATAATGAACTTAGATCCAAAAATCCTCAGTAAACTGTTAGGAAGATAGCTCAGTAGAGGGGCCAGGAAGATGGCTCAGTAGAAGAAGTGCTTCCCTGGGAAGAGCAAGGGCCACCAAATCATCAAGAAGATTAGATGCCATAACCAAGTTGGATTCATCCCAGGAATACAAGGATGGTTCAACATATGCAAATCAATAAAATTAATATACCACATTGACACAATCAAAGACAAAAAACCATATGATTATCTCAATAGATGCGGAAAGGCATTTGACAAAGTCCAACATTCATTCATGATTTTATTTTTATTGTTTTAGTACTGCACATTGAACTCAGGACCTACGCTTGCCAGGCAGGCACTGATGCATCCACTGAGCTACCTCCCTGGCCTAACATTCATGATTTTAAAAACCTACAGAAAATTGAAATATATGGTTTTTGTCTTAGTCTGATAAAAGCCACCTATGATAGACCAACAGCCAACATTATACTCAATAGTCAAAAACTAAAAGCTTTCACACTAAAGTCAGGAACAAGACAAGGATGTCCACTGTCACCACTCCGGTTCAATACAGTTCTGAAACATTAGCCAGAGCAATTAAACAAGAGAAAGAAATAAAAGGAATATGGATAATAAAGGAAGAAATTAAATTACCATTATTTACTGATGGCATGGTACTCTACATAGAAGACCTCAAAAACTCTATCAAATGACTTCTAGACTTAATAACCAAATTCAGTAGTGTAACAGAATATAAAGTCAACACTCAAAAATCAATTGCAGGGGCTGGTGAGATGGCTCAGTGGTCTAAAGCACCTACTTAGAACAAGCTTAGCAAAGCACAGGGACTGCGGTTCAATCCTCCAGCACCACACGCCAACCAGCCCTGCCCCCTGGTGGGCTGAGCTGGCCACACACACACACACACACACACACACACATAAATAAATAAAACTAAAAAAAAAACAAAACAAAAATCAATTTCTGCTAGGGAGATAGCTTAGTGGCACAGCTCCTGCCTGGTAAGCAAAGTCCTGAGTCCAATTCCTCATACAAAATCTCAATTTCATTCCTGCACACAAATAACAAACCCACTGAGAGAGAAATCAGGGAGACAACACTTTTCACAATAGCATCCAAAAAGTAAAATACTTAAGAATCAATCTAATGAAGTGAAAGACCTGTACATTGAAAACTATGGTACTCTGAAAAAGGAAGTCAAAGAGCATATCAGAAAGTGGAAAAATATCCTTGTTCTTTGGTAGGAAGAACCAATATAGTGAAAATGGCCCTATTTCCAAAATTGTTGTACAGATTAAATGCAATCTTGATCAAAATACTAATAGCATATCTCACAGAATTAGAGAAAACAATCCTAAAATTCAAAATTCATTTGGAACAGGAAGAGACGTAGAATAGTACAGGCAATTCTGAGCAACAAAGGTAAGCATGGGGCACAATACTTGACTACAAAGCTACAGCGGTAGAAACAGCACGTTCTTGGGGCCAGGGAGATGGCTCAGTAAATAAGGACCTGAGTTCAATCCCTGGTTCCTAAAAAAAAAAAAAAAGCATGGTCCTGCCCACCTGCCCCCCAAAAAAGAAAGACCAAGGATCAGTGGAACACAGATTAAAAGATGCAGAAACAACTCCAGGCATACTCAGCCACCTTATTTATTTATTTATTTTCCCCAGACAGGGTTTCACTATGTAGTTCAGGCTGGCCTAGAACTCACTTTACAGCCCAGGCTGCCCTGGAACTCACAGTGATCCTCCTGCCTCAGGCTCCCGAGTGCGGGGATTAGGCTTGCACCACTGCTCCTGGCCTCAGCTACTTTACCTTTGACAAAGGGGGCAAACACTCTCCCTGGGACAATGATAGCTTCTTTAATAAATAGTACTGGGATGGGGCCGGGGAGATGGCTCAGTGGAATAAGTGTTTCCCTGGCAAGTGCAAGGGTCTGAGTTCAATCCCCAGTTCCGGAAAAAAAAAAAAAAAAAAAATAGTGCTGGGATGGCTGAGGAGATAGCTCAGTGGCATAAGTGCCTGCTTGGCAAGTGCAAGGTCCTGAGTTTGATTCCTGGTACAAAGAAAAAAAAAAATCACAATAAATGGTGCTGGGAAATTTGAATATTTTTTTTTAAACGAGAAATGAACTTGGGACCTTGTACTTGCCAGGCACTTGCTGCGCTACTGAGGTACCGATCACCAGCCTGAAAACTGGCTTTCGATATGCCAAAAATTAAACATAGATCCATGTCTTTCAGTAGGCACTAAACTAAAATTGAAATGGATCAAACATGTAAATATAAAAACAGAAAGAACATTTCTCAGATGAAGTAAAAACAACAAATAAATATATGAAAAAATGCTCAACATAATTGGTCATTTGAGGAATGCAAATTAAAACAACACTGAGATTTCATATCATTACAAAAAGAATAGCTCTCTCATCAAGAAATCAACCAGGGCCAGCCAAATAACTCAGTGGATTAGAGCACCTGCAAGCAGGCTCAGGGGCCAGGGGTTTGATTCC
>NW_004524611.1:13440138-13466479 GCF_000260255.1 Octodon degus
CTGCCTCAGCCTCCCGAGGGTTGGGATTACAGGGATGTGCCACCACTCCCGGCATTACAGCAACACCATTTGCAATAACTAAATCTTAGAAACAGCCCAGACATGGTTGACAAAGGAATAAAGTATGGTATTGATATACAATGGAGTATTATTCTGCCAGAAAGAAGGATTAAATGAGTGTTTTGTAGGAAAACAGATGCACTTGCATAATCTTACATGAAATCGCACACAAGTTTCAACAGCACCTTCTCTTGTGTGAGAAACCCAAAGAGTAAATAAAGAGCACAGTGAGGATAAATATTGGGAAGCAGAATGTGCTCAGATGGGCAGGGGAACAAGGCAGGGGCGAGTGAGAGAATCCCAGGGCTGCGCCTGGAAAGTTTCTGAGTAGCAGCTCTGGGGTGAAGTCTAAGCATGTGCGTCCCTAAACTGCTTGTACCCTATACCCTTGCTTGTGGCTCACTTTCCCCATGTGGAATCCCTCCACCCGCTCTGCCCACCCTGGAAGCTACAGCCAAGTCCTCCTTCCCTGACCCACCCAGCTGGCCTGAACCACGCTTGGTGTCAGCTGGGAACTGAACCTAGAGTCTTGCATGCGTTCAAACAAGCATTCTACTACAGAGCAACATCCCCACCCCCCCAGCCCTCCTGGCTATTTTTTGTTTTTTCTCTTTAATATGCAGACCTGGCTGGCCTTGAACTTACTATGGAACCCAGACTGGCTTCAAACTCAAGGCCCCTCTCCTGCCTCAGCCTGCTTGGGATCACAGGCAGGAGCCACCATGCCTAATGTCATCATGTTAGCAGTCATTATCAAATCAACTGAATTCACAGTGTGGAAGAGTTTTGTAGCTGGCCTGAGCTGTGCAAGGAGGGCGACTGTTTTTGCCCCACATTCATAGGTTGGTGGCAGGCCTGCATGCACCTCCAGGTCTGATCTCCACCCATCTGACTCTGGGAAAGTCACCGTGAGCTTCTGCCTTTATGAATTGTGAGAAGTTCCAGTGAAACACAAAGCTCCTGGATCAATAAAAGTCACGTGTGAAATGCTTGGAAAAGGAACTTTTCTTAAAAGTACTGCTTTAGCCTGGTGTGGTGGCACACCTGTAATTTCAGCACACACACACACACACACACACACACACACACACACACACATCTGTAATTCCAGCACGGGAGAGGTTAAGGCAGGAGGATCACAGTGAGTTCAAGGTCGGCCTGGACTATGTAGCTAGAACCTGTCTCAAAAAAGAAAAGTACCTCCCAGCACTTCGGAGGCTGAGGCAGGAGGATAGTTTCAAGTTTGAGACCAGCCTGGACTCAAGACCAGCCTGAACCACATAGGACAGCTTTGTCTCTGAGTGTTGGAGGAAGAGGGTTCATGGCTGGGTCTGTCTGTGGTTCTAAATAGCAAATTAGGGAGGAGAAGGCCTGGGAGGCTCTGGACACCCACTCCTCGCCCTCTCCACCCTATACCCACAGCTGAGTCAATGCCAGTTTCCCAGAAAAAGACAAAAGGGAAGGAAGTGAGGCCACGCCATTTGTTCAGACTGTATCTGCTTCCTCACCCCAGATGGTGGGTGTGTCCGTCTGTCTGTCAGTCAACCTCTGAACTGCCAGTTTCCTCAGAGCCTTTTTTTTTTTTTTTTTTTTTTTTGTACTGGAATTGAACCCAGAGCCTTAGGCCTAAGCTAAATCTACAGCCCTTTTTTTTTAGTTTTCATTTTGTCAGGGGGAATTGCTAAATTGACGTGGGCTACTAAATTGCCCTGGCTGAGCTTCAACTTGAAATCCTCCTTCCTCAGCCTCTTAGAGGGCTGAGATTCCAGTTCGAGGCTAGCCTGGACTATAAAGTGAATGAGTTCAAGACTAGTTTGAACTACTTAGTGAAACTGTCTCAAAAAGACAATAATAATTAAAAAAAAAAAAATCCTGAATCTGTCAGTCTCTCAGAATAGGTCTTTTCAAATGACATTTGGTTCCCTCTGCAGAGATTTTATCAATGTAAGGGTCCTGGTTGTGATATTCTACATGCTTGCAAGACATTATTATGGAGGAAAACCGAGTACAAGGACCCATGGACCCTCTCTTCAGTTTTGAACTTCCTGTGAGTCTATAACTAATTTTAAAATAATTTTGTTGTTAAAAATCTTTTCGGGCCAGGGAGATAGTTCAGTGGCATAAGCATCTGCCTGGCAGGACAAGGTACTGAGTTCAATCGACCATACCAATAAATAAATAAATAATTGGACATGGTGGTGCATGCCTATAACCCCAGCAGTCTGGGAAGTTGAGGCAGGAGGATCTAGAGTTTGAGTCCAATCTGGGCAATTTATCAACTTAGTGAGACCCTATATCTAATAAATAAATGAATAAATAATTAAAAGGGGCTGGGGATAAAGGGGGATGGGGATGTAGCTCAGAGTAAGTTTTGTGCTCAGTCCTCAGTACCAACAGAAAAGCCTGCAATCACAGCACCTAGGAGGCTGAGGCAGGAGTATTGTTGTGAGTTCGAGGCCAGCTTGGGCTACAAAATGAGCTCAAGGCTAACTTGAACTGCATATGGAAAGCCTGTCTCAAGAAGACAAAAATAACGGGGCTGGGGAGATAGCTCAGTTGAATAAGCACTTGCTGGCAAGCTCAAGGACCTGAGTTTAATCCCCATCTCTGAAAAAAAAAAAAAAAAGACAAAAATAAAATAAGGACTGGAGAGATAGCTCAGTGGTTTAAGCATCTGCCTGGCAAGCTCAAGCACCCAAGTTCGATCCCTGCTGCCGCATAACGTGCTAGGCCCCTAAACCCTGGGAGTGCAGTGCCAGCTGAAACCAGGTGTGGTGGTGTACGCCTGTAATCCCCGCGTTTGGGAGGCTGAGACAGGAGGATAACTCCGCGTCTGAACTGCATAGTAAGACTATATATAATAAGTAAATAAATAAAAATAAAAATACATATAAGATTAATAATAAATAACTTTTTTAAAAAATCCAACTTTTCAGAGACTGGGGCATAGTTCCGTGTAATGTTTGCCTAGCATGCAGGAGATTCTGAGTTCCATCCCCAGAACAGTAACAATATGAACTTTTCAATGTCCCTTCCACACCCCAGGCCACCCGAGTCCCGGTCCTCTCTTTGTCCTTGGTCTTTCCACACAAGGGCCCATCCAAGGATCCCTGCGAGGAGCCCCGTGAGGCCGGAATCCAGGCCCAACCCCGCGAGCTCGGCCCCGCCCCGCCTCTGCACGATGTTGCCCTTCCCTTTCTGCTCATCTGCCTGTCCCCTGCGGATGGCAAGACTCCCAGCTGTCATAAGGTAATCACAGCCCCTGCTCTACTTCCTGGAAAAGATCCAGGGTGGTGATACTGGGAGAAAACCTTTGGTTGTTAATTTATTTGCCTTGTACTTCAAAATGGCCTTGAACTCACTATATAGCTCAGATTGGTCCCGAAATCGTGGCAATTCTCCTGCCTCAACCTCCCAAATACTGAGATTACAGGTGTGGGCCACCATACCCAGCTCTGAAAACCTTTGACAAACTATTATCAGTGAGTTATTCAAGGAGAGGCGACCCTAAACGCCAGAGGACCCAGCAATGGCCAGGCCCCGCCCCTCAGCATACACCAACCAACGACCGGGCCACGTCTTGAAGGACAGCGGTCCACGCCCCGCCCACAAGGAGGAGCCAATAACACTCAATTTACACCGAGGCTAGGCCCCGCCCCCTGTGGTGGCGCTCTTCCCTCCCAACCCCGCCCCTCAGGACGCCCCAACGGCCTGGGCCCACTTCGTCGCAGCGCGCTAACGGTCGGCCCCGCCCCCTGTGCGTGGAGACGTACGAACGCCGCTACGTCGTCGTGGGCTGAGGTGGCAGCTGTTTGACCACGATGGAGCTCCAGGCAATGTCAGAGATTATGGTACTGTCCCTGTTCGTTGGCTTGCTGGCCCTGATAGTGACAGCGGCTGTGGCGCGAGGTTGGCTGCGCGCCGAGGGAGAGAACGGCAGCCAGCCTGTAGGTACGTGGGGCCGCTGCGGGGCAGGGGTGACGCGGGGACGCTGGCTCCTGGGCCTGTTTCTTCTGTTTGAACGATTTCCCGCCAGAGGTGTGGTGCTGCCCCGCACCCTGTGTCTGGCTGAGCAGAACCAGGGGTCTCGGTGCCCGGGACTGCTGCAGCCTCCTGCGCTCTACAGGGCTTCTCGGAGTACTTGCTACCCCAGGACAGGGTTGGGGGGGTCTTTGAATGAGTCCAGTGGAGAAGTGGACTAAATTGTGCCTTGAGATTCTAAATCTGTGAAAGAATTTTACAGAATCCTGTAAAAATGCAATGAAAAATCGATGCACCTGGAAGGCGCATGCCTGTATTTCAGCATTCTAGGAGGCTGAGGCAGGAAGGTCTCAGGTTGGGAGCCCAGCTGGGGAAACTTAGTGACCCTATCTCAAAAAGAGGCAGTGAGGATGTAGCTGTTACAAAGTACCTGGGTTCAGTCTTTGGTATAGCAAAATAGTGTAACTCATTTCACAGAAAGGTCTGCACTAGAAACGGGAAACAAGATCCCTGCTTTTGGGGAGGAGTAGTCATACAAATCTTCAGAGAAGGAAACGGTTTTTTTTGTGTTGTTGTTTTTTAGGTGTTGGGTGCTGGGGATGGATCATGTCTTAGACAGGCTCCCTATCTCTGAGCTACATGGCCAGCATGTGTTATGGGGTTTTGAAGGACAGGGATGTTGGAAGAGTTTGCCAGGAAGCTAAGGGAGAAAGAGGCAAAACTCCTGAAGGCAGGAAACCCTAAAACTGCTGTTGGTGTGACTCAAAGGCCAGGAGGGAGCAGGGCCAGACCATGGCCATCTTTGTGCACAGGGACAGGCATTCTTTCCTGTAGGATTTGGGAAGCATCTGTGCCACTCCCCCCGCCTGAGTCTCAGGTATTTTGTGCAAAAGTGATGGGCACCATTGCTGGCACAGGGTCAATGCTCAAACTACATGCAGAGTTCCTAGAGGCCTTCAGCTTCTAATGCTTGTGTTGGGCCCTTTCTGTATGTATTATCTTGTCGAGTTATCTGGGTCACTCTTCAAGGAAACTAAGACCTGGAACAACTACTCCTCCAAGGCTACCTGTTTAGTAGTGCGCTTTGTTCCCCTGTCTATGCTGCGTCAGCCCCCAGGGCGCCTGTCCTGCAATGCATTGAGGTGCACTGCGGTCCAGCGGGGAGCAGCCTCCTCCAGCTGGGTACTATCATATCCAGGCCTTGGGCCAGTTCTGAAGCTTCCATTTTTGCCCACATCACAGGCTTTCTCGCCTCTAGCATGAGCCATGTCTTGCTGTCCCCCTGGTTGGGAGCAGCTGAGTCACAGGTAGTGTTCATAAGTGAGCAAGTAGATGAATGGTGTCGCTCTTCCTTATAGCCCAAAAAATAAATGGACCCAAGAAGCCAGGATCCAAGAAGCAGAAACAGCAGCAGCGGATTCGAAAGGAGAAGCCTCAGCAACACAACTTCACCCACCGCCTTCTGGCTGCCGCGCTGAAGGTATGAGCGTCCCCGTGGGTCCACACACATGGCACACACGCCTGCTGTCCTTTGCTTTTGTCATCATCTGTGCCATTTCAGACCCGCCTGCCTCCGGCCACAGTCAGTGCCGCATCTGCCCAGGCCACCCTCAGCTGGCTGAGCACCCATGCAGCAGGGCCCGGCATCCCTAACGTTGGGGCTCCCGGGTCTGGCTGCGCTGTCTGCTCATGTTTCCCACACCCTTTACCCAGAGCCACAGCGGGAACATATCATGCATGGACTTCAGCAGCAACGGCAAGTATCTGGCCACCTGTGCGGACGATCGCACCGTCCGCATCTGGAGCACCAAGGACTTCCTGCAGCGGGAACACCGCAGCATGCGAGCCAACGTGGAGCTGGACCACGCCACCTTGGTGCGCTTCAGCCCTGACTGCAGGTGGGACAGGAAGGAGCCTCAGGTTTGCCTGCAGGAGCCCAGCCCCAGCTTCTGGCCATCTGGGATCTGGTTGGGGGAGTGAGGAAAGGCCCAGGGTCTCAGTGAAGGAGAGAAAGAGAACATCCAGGTAGTACGGACACCGCCTGCAGCTTCCTGGAGGGCTGTCGCACTGCACAGCACACAAACAGGGCTGAAGCTCTCTTGTACCCAGCAGCTTCCAAGGCCAGGCTTCCAGATGAGTCTTGGGAGCCCTGAGAGTTTTTAGAACCTTAGGGAAAAGCTAAAGGAGCCAAGCACTGAGAATCCTTTGGGGTTTTTTTTTTGTGTTTTGCTTTCTTTCTTGGAGATTGAACTCAGTGCTTTTGCACTAAGCTATGCCTACCTTCTCCCTCCCTCCCTTCCTTCCTTCCTTCTTTTCTTTCTTTCTTTTTTCTTTTGTTCTTTGTTTTTCAGATGAGGTCTCACTGTGCAGTTCAGGATGGCCTTGAGCTCACTTTGTAGCCTAGGCTGGTCTTAAACTCACAGCAATCCTGCCTCAGCCTCTTGAATGCTGGGTTTACAGGTATGGGCCACCATGCCTGGCTTGTTTTTTATTTTGAGACAAAGGTATCACTGAATAAGTTGGTAGGACTGGTCTCAAATTTTTGATCTTTCTGCCTCAGCCTCCCAGAGTGGTGAGATAACAGAGAATGTGCCTTTTAATAGTATTAAGATATTTTGAGCTGGAGGGCGCCGGGGAGATGGCTCAGTAGAACAAGCACCTCCCTGGCAAGTGCAAGGGCCTGAGTTCAATCCCTGGTTTCGCCAAAAGAAAAAAAAATAATAATAAAAAGATATTTTGAGCCGGGATGTTACATTGTAAGGCTATTCTATAGGGTGTGAAGGGAGATTTTGATTTTTCCTAGAAACGGAGCACAAGGGCTCAGCAGATTAAAGCACCTGCAAGCAGGAACAGGGGCTAGGGGTTCGATACCCCGTGGCCCTCTGAGAGTGATTGACACTGGGCGTGGTAGCGTGCACCTGTAATCCCAGCACTTGGGAGGCTGTAAACAGGAGAATTACTACGAGTCTGACCTAGTAGTAAGACCCTGAACACCCTGTAGACCCTGCCCTAAAATACAAAAAAGAAAAAAAAGAAACCGAGCACGGGGCCTGAAACCCTCAGCCTCTAAGTCTAAGAGAAAGGATGTCTTATCTGCTCTGTCTCTAGGGCCTTCATCGTCTGGCTGGCCAATGGGGACACTCTCCGCGTCTTTAAGATGACTAAGCGAGAAGATGGAGGCTTTACCTTCACAGCCACCCCAGAGGACTTTCCTAAAAAGCACAAGGCACCTGTCATCAACATTGCCATTGCTGACACAGGTGAGAGATGTTCAGAGGGTGGAAATGCCCACAGCATGAGAAAACCGGATGAGGTGTGTTTGCCAAGTGAGTCTTTGCAGTCTGTGGGTTTTGTTGGGCTTCAGTGTGACCAAGGGATGGTGGCTCTGAGCAGCCCAGCTCTGTCCTTTCCTGAAGTCCCAAGGGCTACCACATGTTCTGGGAGAAATTGCAGTCTTCAGCCCAGTCCTTATCTGTGGTAACCTTTGGCCTGGGAGGGGATCATGGGGACTTTGGACAGCAGAGGCTTTATCAATGTCTCTTTGGGGAATGTCACTTGGTCAGTTTGCTGCCTGCAGCTCACATCCTTCCCCTTCCCTTAGGAAAGTTCATCATGACAGTCTCCAGTGACACAACTGTCCTCATCTGGAATCTGAAGGGCCAGGTGTTGTCCACCATTAACACCAATCAGATGAACAATACCTACGCTACCATATCCCCTTGCAGCAGGTGAGGGAGTGGGTAGGGCACTGGGCACAGGGCACAGTTGGGCCTGCAGTGGGTACAGAGCAGAGAGGCCGTCTGTGGAGAGGGGCCTTGGAATGCTTAGGTCAGGCCTCGGCTCTCCCCTTGCAGTGGTGGAATGTCCTGCATCTGCCACTCTTCCGTCTCTGTCTGTTCCTCTGCAGTTGTCAGAGGATAAGGTTGGGTGCTGTATATCTTAGAACAAGCTAGGAGGTCACATATACAGAAGTACTTGGTATATTCTGGTTTGTTTTTTCAGTACTGAGGATTGAACTCAGGGTCTTTGCACTGAGCTACATCCCTAGCTCCTTATTTTTATTTCAAATCAGACTCTTCCCTGAGTCAGTAAGTTGCCCAAGTGCAAGGACCCAAGTTCGATCCCTGGTATCACGTGCTGGACCAGCCCCAGAACCCTGGGCACACTATGCCAGTCCCAGTACAGGGTGTGGTGGCACACACCTGTAATCCCAGCACTGAGGGGGCTGAGATAGGAGGCTCACTGCGAGTCTGAACTGCATAATGAGATACTATATCAAATAAATACATGGACCGACAAGATAACTCAGCTATCTAAAGAGCCTACTTAGGCAAGCTTAGGCAAATGCGCAGGAACCTTGGTTTGATCCCTAGCACCACATGCTGTGCCAACCCCGCCCCCAGGGTAGGCAGAGCTGGCCACACACACACACACACCAAATATCCTTCAAATAAATAAATAAATAAAAATTTAAAGAAGAAAGAAGAAAAAATAAGTTGCCCAGCCTCGTCTTGAACTTGTGGCCTTTCAGCTTCACCCTCCCAAAGTGCTGGGATTTGAGATGTGTGCAGCACTTCACCTGGATTGATTGATTGATTGATTTTGGTACCAAGAATCAAACTGAGGACTTTGTGCTTGCCAGACACTGTCTCCCTGGCCCTTTGACTGGCTTCAGAAGCGCTTGGTAGCAGGTGCCTAGCTTGGGCGGTAGGGTAGGGCAGTGGTAGAACACTTGCATAGTGTGCGAGGCTCTAGGTTTGGTCCTTAGCATTGCAAAAAGTGCCTTTTTCTCAGGAAAGATGTTTAAGGAGTTTGAAGGAACAAGATTCCCTTCAAGTCCAGTTTTCAAGGATGCTGGGTCTTGTGGCAGGTTTGTAGCCTCATGTGGCTTCACCCCAGATGTGAAGGTCTGGGAAGTCTGCTTTGGCAAGAAGGGAGAATTCCAGGATGTCGTGCGAGCCTTTGACCTGAAGGGCCACTCGGCGGCTGTCCACTGCTTTGCCTTCTCCAACGACTCTCGGCGGTGAGTGCCTGGAGCACCGTGAGCTCCTCCAGGGCTCTTCTGCCTGTGGGTGCTGGGGTGTGCAGGGGGTGGGGCACCTAGCCCTTACAGGAAGCCGTGGGATCGCTGGCTGCAGTCCCACAGGCCGTCCCAGGGGCTTCCCTGCCACAGTGCAGTTGGGGCTCAAGCTGTGATATCCCGTGTTGCAGGATGGCCTCTGTGTCCAAGGACGGCACATGGAAACTGTGGGACACTGATGTAGAATACAAGAAGCAGCAGGACCCCTATTTGCTGAGGACAGGCCGCTTTGAAGAGGCGAGCACCATGCCATGCCGCCTGGCACTCTCCCCTGACACCCACGTCTTGGCCTTGGCCAGCGGCACCAGCATTCATCTCTACAACACGCGGCGTGGTGAGAAAGAAGAGAGTTTTGAACAGGTGCATGGGGAGTGTATCGCCGACTTGGCCTTTGATGTCACCGGCCGCTTACTGGCCTCCTGTGGGGACCGGGCAGTGCGGCTCTTCCACAACACCCCGGGCCACCGGGCAGTGGTGGAAGAGATGCAGACCCTGCTGAAGCGCGCCTCGAGCGACAGCACCCGCCAGAGGCTGCAACAGCAGCTGGTGCAGGCCCAGGAAGCCCTCAAGAGCCTGGGTGCCCTGAAGAAGTGACTGGCTCAGGCTTGGGCAGGGTCCTGTCGCCTATGCCCACCACCGCCACTTCATTCCCAGGTGCTTCCAGTGGAAACCTTCTGAAAGGAGTCCCCTGACTTGATTTTCTTACTGGTGGCCTCTCTGGTCTCCGTCCCACTGAACATATTCTTGCCTACTTGGACAGCTCTCTCTCCTTACTGATTCCAGTTCCTCCTGGACCAAAGAGCAGGGGTGATGTCTGTCCTCCCCCAGCCCTGAGGAGAGTGGTAGAGGAGTGAGAGAACTTGACCTTATGACAGTGCACCCTAACACCCTGAGAAGTTCAGAAATTAGAGGTGCAACATAGGGACACCCATGAGCAAGGCAGCAGCTTTGTAGGCAAGACATTGGGAAGCTTGCAATTACAGAGTGGGGCAGTAAGGTTAGGGAAAGCCAAGTCTTCACCAGGACCAGGCTTCTAACTGGCTAAAAGGAAATGGGAATGATTTCATTCAGGACTTTATTTTCTTTGCAAAATAAAGAACAGGGACAGGTGTGGTGGTGCATGCTGTAATCCTAGCACTTGAGGCTGAGGCAGGAGGATCGTTGGAGTTTGAGGCCAGCCTGGGCTACAAAGTGAGCTCAAGGGCAGCCTAAACTGCATAGTGAGTCCCTGTCTCAAAAAGAAGAAACCAGCATCATGGCTTGTTCCACAGAGGCTCTGAGGTGAAGCATGTAGAAAGTTCCCATACTGCAGAGGATCAGGAAAAGATGGCCACTGTCATTAACAGTCAGCTACAAGTGGGGGTCAAACAGCATGGACAAAGCCAAACTAGAAACACATTCCTTAGTAAGGCACAGTCACAAGACCTGACTGTTTTGTACCTGGCTCGGCTTCCCATTTTGTGGAGGAATAGTGTCATCCAGAGGTGGGTTTTCTGCTTTCCAAAGGTTGCAGCCTGCTCGAGAGCCCTCTTCAGCTCATCACTTCCTTGCCTAACCTGACAGCACTAGACAGGGATGACAAATGTGAAGGCGTAGCCTCTGCCTCACAGGTGGCTGAGGTAGGAAAGAAAGACATCTTTGGTTTTGCTGTAGGAGACTGTGGTAAAGGGCAAGAGAGGCTTGCAGTCAGGATGGAGGCACTGGGTAGGAAGTGGAAAGGATAGATTTGATACAGGATTAGATCTTCAGAAATCTGCATTTTGAGTCGGGCCTGGTGGTGCAAGGCTGTGGTCCCAACACTGGTGAAGCTGAAGCAGGATCACTTAAGAGTTTGAGGCCAACTGGAACTGTATAACAAGACTGTATCTCCAAAACGAGTTTAAATTTTGGGATTTGGAGACTGCTTGGCTAGGGAGAGGCCAGGAAATGCCTCTAGGAGGACTTGGTATGTAGCAAAACATATTCATAAAAAATCCCAAGTCTTGGTCTCGTGGCCAAAACCAGGGCCTCTCCAGTTGTCCCCAGGACTGTTGAGTGTCAGAGCAAGCCACAGCCTAGCTATGCTCAATTGCTCCCTTTTCTTCGCACCACTTGCCACCACTACCTCACTCTCGCCTCAGAAACCCCCTTTACCTGTGCTTCTGGTGACATGCAGAGCCTGCCACCTCTCGCAGTCCTACCCACTGTCACCCAGTGGGTTCTGTTTCCTTTGGTGCCTGGTTAATTTGCTTTTCAACGTAAACTGATCTTTTGACAGTGTAAAATAGATCATGCTATTTTCAAAAGTTTCTCTTTGCTCTTGGAACAAAGCCAGAATCCTCACTGACTCTCACGGTGCTATGTAGCCTCGCTCTGTCCCTCTGATCTTTCTGCTCTCCAGCCATCCCTGTCTTGCTGGTGAAGAATGGGCAAGCTCTTTGCCACCTCAAGCAGGCTGTGTGCCTTGCTGCTGCTTCCCCGGAAGCATTTTTCTTTTCCGTTGGCAGCAGGCTGGCCACAGATCAGTGCTACGTTTCTTTGTACTGAAGTTGCCTTCCCTGCCCACCGTATCTGAAGTAGCCCCTTCCTCCATCACAAGCTCACAGCTAATTTTATTTTGTGTTACTCAATGCTGTGTGAGAGCATCTTGTTGGGGTGTTTGCCTGCAAATCTCAAGTGGGTACCAACATCACTGGAGACCGCAGTAAGCCGGAAGCTTGCCTCCCAGGTGAGGAGCGGGGCAGGCCACTTCCTATTAGGATCCAGCACAAGCTGCCCATTTCAGAGAAGCTTGATGTTGGCAACTTAACAAAAACCTGAAACACTATAAGGACCACGCAAGACACTAATTGGGCAGCATAGGACCTGCCATTCTCCTGGCAGCTTGGAGTCAGAACCCATAAGAATATTAACTGCACAAGGGCAGAGGCCATCTGCTTTGAGCTGGGTCCTGGGCAGAATAAGCCCGCAGTACTGAACGCAGCCCGGGAGTAGTGGGTACCATTTTTTGGTATCCTGTCTGTCTGGGGCATGCCCAGGCTGCACTGTGGACTTCTATTCCTAAGGGTGATGGAACTGCACCGGGCCTGACGGATGCTCGGTTGTCGGAACAACACTTTCCTTCCTAGGCAGCTTGGGGAAACATCGCTGGCCTTACTCTATGCTAGATCTGTGGAAAGGAAGGACTGAGTGTTACTAAATTTAGACACCCCTGGGTCCAGTTGTAGCTGGGTCACTTACTGACTTGAGACGAAGAGCAAGGATCTGACTTGGCCTCTGAGTTAGTTTCCTGTAAAATGGGAATAAACTCTGCCCTGCTTACCTTGCTGTGTTGTGAGTTTCTGAGTAAAAACCCTACAGAAGGCTCACTGTAGTCTCTTAAGGGACTGGAAGTTCTTCCCGGGGCGGCTGCTCTGGTAACCATAGAGGAGTACCTGGATACGAGTGCAGAGTAGGGATTGCCAGGTTTCTTAGGTCAAAAAGTCTCTGTGAATAAAGGATATGTAAATAGTTCAGTGTTACTATTTTAAGTTTTTTGGTGGGTTCCCCTCCCCCCCCCTTTTTTTTTTTTTTTTGCAGAATTGGGGATTAAACTCAGATCTTGCGTTTGCCAGGGAAGCGCTTATTCTACTGAGCCATCTCCCTGGCCCCTAAGTTTTCTATTTTAAAATGTTTCAGTCTCAATAAAATTATGGAAAAATAAAATATTTCAGAGTTACTGGGCACGGTGGTGCATTCCTGTAATCTGGGACTTAAGAGGTTAAGGCAGGAGGATCACTAATTCAAACCCAGTCTGGGGTACATAGTTCTAGGCCAGCCCGAACTATCTAGTGAGACTCTGTCTCAAATATTTTTTGAAAGTAGAAAAATGGGAAAGTTTGGGTGTGGTTCAATGTAGAGCCCTTGCCTAGTACACCCAAGTCTCTGTCCCCACCACTACCCAAAAAAGCATGGGGGAAAATTTTAAATGCCATGTAGGCTACTTTAAAAAAAAATTTTTTTTTAAATCTTTTATTTGGTACAGGCTCTCCCTACACATTTCAGACTTGTAGTGATTCTCCTCTCAGCCTCCCCAGCACTGGGATTACAGGGGTACCACCACACCTGGTTTTGATGGCCAGCACAGCGCACCCAGGGTTCCTGGGCCAACATTGGCATATGGTACCAAGGATCGAACCTGGGTCCTTGTACTTGCCAGGCAAGCACTTATGGCTACCGAGGGGACCTGCCCCTTAGCTCAGTTTTTTAAGTGGCTGCTTCAGCAAAGCAGTCAGGCTCAGGTTGCTGGGGTTGGATCCCTACTACTCAAGCCAGCCAAACCTGCCCTGAAGGCATTAGGACCAAAAAAAAAAAAAAAAAAAAGACTGCCGAGCTATCTCCCCAGCCTCATGTGGCCTATTTATAATTGATCATCAGAAACTAAAAAAAATAAGGGCCTGCCAGATAGCTCAGTGGACTAAAGCGCCTGCTTGGGCAGGTACAGGGACTGAGGTTTGATCCCTGCTGTGCCATGCCCTGCCTCCCCAGCTGCCAAATGGGGATAAATAATCTTACCTACCTCCTTGGGAGAGGGGAAGTTCTGAGAATGGAGTCGTTCTTAGCGTTCAAGTGCTAAAGGTGGTTTTGGGGGAACAGAGTGACTGAAACCGGCTTGTTTGCTGCAAGCCCTGCACTCCCCTGCTTCATGCCTTGAGAACGGTCATCCAGTCAGTGAGCTCGGGAGTCCAGGCTCCTGACCTGGCCATACCCTCTTCGATCTCGTTTATGTCACAACCAGATACCAACTTATACTGCATTTGAGATTATTCCTTTCCTTTTTCTGTCCCCCATTTGCTCTGAATGCTTCTTTCTGTGGCTTGTTTCCTACCGTGGGGGCCTGTGGGGTTGGGGTTCAGTCTTGAGGAATCTCCTCAGTCTTGGGTGAAGGCCTTATTTCCGGATGTTTCATGAGCAGCCTATTTCTAGGAATTATTGTATGTATGGGTTTGTCCCAGGCAGCCTTCTTTATATAAAAGGACTGTTTTTCATCAGCTGAATAGGGTGACACAGCAGACACTCAAGAAGTGTCCACGATGACACCAACTGAGGGTCTTCCTCATGAGAGCAAACCTGTACCTAACCAGGTGCCAACCAAGTCATTTAAGTCAAAGTACTCTTCACTCAGGTGAGTTGCCACTGCCTCGTCTGATAACACCCACTGGGTTGTGGAAAGAGAATTTGTGGGGGACCTGCGCAAGTTAGGCCCTGACATTTCTGCCATGGTGCCTCTTCTCTTCTTGCTACCAAAGCAATACCAGCAGCTCCCCTTACACTGAGCCACATGTGCATAGCATGTCAACCCTTGATTTTGCTGAGCTGCGGTAGCAGCTTTCGTTCATAAAGTGGGGTCCCCAGGTAAAAAGCTCTGTGCTGTAAATCTTGGTCAGAGCTGTCCATGCCCTTAGCTTTTCCTCTAGTTCACTCTTTTCTTCCAGATACAAGAAATAAGAGTAAACTGGTGTTATCTATTTTTCCTTATAGGACTTATCTAACTTTGTAAGACATGAAAGTAGTTTTTAGAGAGGGAGCATTTTATGGGAAGTTAGCTTTTTGGGAATGGGCAGTTGGCAAAGGCTGATCAGTCCCTCATGAATGTTAGGACATTCCCAGAGCTTACGGTTAGAAAGGGAGGACTGCTAAACTTTGGAACTGTACAGAAATGCTGGTCAGCACCATATAGAAGAAGGGAAACCTGCTAGAGGATGTTTCAAAATATCTTAAGAGTAGTCGGGTGTGATGGTACACACCTGTAATCCCAGCCCTCAGGAGGCTGAAGCAAGAGAATCGACCCTGTAGGGGGAAAAAAAAAACCCAAAAACCTGAGACTTAGCTCACCATTCTCATCAAGATTATTATAATTGAGAAAAGGGATCTGGCAGTTCAGAATTAGTATTGTACGCAACAGGAGAGCTCTCAGCAAGTCAGATCTGGACTGACCCTTGTACACTCTTGGTTCCAGTTGGTCATAGCACCGCAGCTTTCTCTGTGCTGCTTTGCCACTGCTGCGCTTCGTTCACTTCCTGCCTGCTGCCCTCCATATCCCCTGTTCTTCCATGTCTTTGGCCATGTAAATTAAAGTCAGGCATCTGTCTATTCTCATCTGTGTTTTGCCAGTGTGACTATCCAGCAAGGTCATGTTGAGTAGGGATGGTATGATACTGCTGCTGCTGCTGGACTGATGAATGCAAATGGATATGGCCTCCGTGATGTCAGGGGCTCTCTGGCTCCAAAGATCTGCCTGTCTTGAGAAAGAAATAAGCAGTTACTATGAGAGGCTATTTCTGTTGTATTACTTCTCTCCCTTTCTTTTTTTCATCTGTTTGAGACAGGGTCTCACTATGCATTTCAGGCTGGCCTTGAGCTCACTTTGTAGCCCAGACTGGTCTCGAACTTGCAACAATTCTGCCTCAGCCTCCCAAGTCCTGGGAGTACAGGTGTGCACCACCATGCCTGGCCAGTAGCCTTTCTTTCCTTTGTTCTTTTTCTTCCTTCCTTCCCTCGCCTTCCCCTTCCCCCCCTTTCCCTTCCCTTTCCCTCTCCTCCCCACTTCCTACCCTTCCCTTCTTCTCCTCTCTCTTCCTCTCCCCGCTTCCCTTCCTTTCCTTTCCCTCCCTTCCCCTTCCCCTTCCCCTTCCCCTTCCCCTTCCCCTTCCCTTTCCCTTTCCCTTTCCCTTGAGACAAGAGTTTTACTACATGGCCCAGGCTGGCCTCAGATTCACAGCAATCCTCCTGCTTCAGCCTCCCAAATGCTGGGATCACAGGTGTGTGCCACCATGCCGTTTGTTTCTTTTGTGGTATCTTGCATTATCTTTTAAAACCAGTTAAAAGGGAACTACATTAAAGGCCTGTGCCCGCATCTCAGCAAGATTCATGTAGTTCCAGTCACATGGGTTCTAAGGTTGGGAGAAGGCTTGAAGTTTGGAAGAAGTAGCAGTTCCAGCATGATTTTTTTTTTTTCCCCAAAGAGCATTATTAGACAATTTCGGGAAGCATAAGATGGTAATATTTAAACCTGTAGAAGCAGGCATGTGGTACAGTTGACATCACATGGGAGCTGAAAGTGGACATAGGATGAGTGGGAAAGGGTTCAGATCAAGTGGAGTAAAGATAACTGGTTGGACACAGGATTAGGCCATAGTCTTAGAAGCAAAGTAAATAGAACAGAGGCCAAGTTTTAAGGAGATATCTTGACTTCCTGGACTAAGGTTTTGGTTGTTTTTTTTGACTGAGTTTATTAAAACTACAATATGTTCCAAATGGGAAAAAATGTATACCACAGTTGAAGAGATGAACTCTGCTGGGTTGGATTTTAACTAGGAACCTATTTGCCCTTTGCTATGAAGCCTCCACTCACCCTCCCGGGATAAGAAAGGTCTCCTTCACTGTGCAGTAATAAAATAATCATCCATGTCAACACACACACACACACACACACACACACACACACAAGCATTTTAAATATGTTCTCGATCTGTATGAAGTACTGAACCACAAGCACTGTTTTTGTTTGGGTTTTGTGGTACCTGGGATGAAACTCAAGACCCTCTGGGTGCTCTGCCAATGAGCTAAATCCCAAGTCCCCCCACCCCCCTTGAGACTAAGCCCAGGGCCTCTGCACTAAGCTATACTCCCAACCATCTATCCATCTATCTTATCTCAGACAGGGCCTTCCTAAGTTGCTAAATTGCCCAGACTACAGTCAAATGTGATCTTCCTGCCTCAGGCTCCTGCTACTGGGAATTATAGGCACATGCCACCATGTCCATCGCTAAGCCCCTTTTAAAAATTGAGACAAGGTCTTACAAAGTTGCCCAAGCTGTGCTTGAATTTGAGATCTTCCTACCTCAGCCTCCAGAATAACTGGGGTTACAGGCCTGTACAACCACACCTGGTGAACAAAAAACTCTTTAAACATAAAAACACCAAAAACACATCCCCATTACTGGGCACAGAGCCCTCCCCGAAATACAAGTCATTTAATCAACAATTGTTGAATTATATGACAGGGAAATTGAGAGCTAAGTAGAAGGGTATCCCTGAAAGTTTGAACTGGACATTGGAAAAGTAGTTCACTCTTCAAGTAAAGAGTTAAGAGAATACCTGGTGGGAAACCTAGGTGTGAAGGTGAGAAAGCATGCGGAAGCCAGGTGTGAAATTCCTGTAGTTGGAGCAATCTTTTTATTTGAGGTGCTGGGTTAGGATGATGCACAACTTCAATTCCATCGTGGTCAACTGCATAAAATATTCATTGAAGCAGCAACAGCAAGTTGGTGGTGATCTCGATATCTCTTGGGAAAGCCTGAGGACCGCGCCCACCAGCGGCGCTTCGCACCTTGCCCTGTGCACAGCCCGTGCGTCTGGTTCCCCGCGCACCCCTGCCAGGCAAGAAACCTAGGGAACGCCCGGGGCGGGACGCGCAGGCGCGCTGAGGCCTCGAGCCCCAAGGGGCGGGCGGGTGCGCGCGCTCCCTCGCGCACGCGCGCACGGAGGGGGCGACGGCCGCCGTGACGCTCCGGCGGCGGCGCGTGAGGCGCGCGATTCTCCGCTCTTGGGACCAGTGTCCCGGCCGCCGCCGCCATGTCGGGCCGCTCCGTCCGGGCCGAGACCCGCAGTCGGGCCAAAGATGACATCAAGAAGGTGATGGCGGCCATCGAGAAAGTGCGGAAATGGTGAGGGGCGGGAACTGAGGGTGCCTCCTGGGCGGCTAAGGGCTCAGGCCCCGAGGAGAGCTGCACTGGCAGGGGTGGGAGCCGAGCGGCCGGCGCTGGGGGAGGGGGGCGCAGGAGAAGGAGGAGTGTGCGCCGGAGTCGGCGTGAGGTTAGAGGGCGCGCCAGCCGTAGCCAATCAGCGGCCCGCCCGGCTCGCGGGCCCGCCCACCTGTCGCCCCCGCGGGCTTCCGGCTTCCTGTCTCGCTCAGCTGGCTGATCCTGGTGTGGCGCACCTGATTGTGGGACTCACCCACCCGTGTCGCATCCTAGTCTCAGTTTCCAAACTGACCACTGATGGTGGTGAGTCATTGTGAAGTGGTCTCGGTCTGCCACACCGAGAGCGCCCCATGTATTAAGTCGTTTAAGTTTAGAGAGAAGTTTCTTGGATAATCGTAACTGTCACAGGAGCGAATGTGATCGTCGGAATGGAAATCTCGCTCCTTCCTCGAATACCGTGTTCTGTCACGCTACGTCCTTGGGAGACATTTTCTTTTGGTGTCCTGGAAGCCATCACTTAAGTCGTTAAAAGGTATCTAATGTTCACTGAAGACGCACTGGAGCGACTATTTTTGTTCTTGTTTTGCGGTGCTGAAGATTGTACTCGGGGCTTTGTCCCTGAAGTACATCCCCAGGCCTCCGTTTTTTGAGCTACATCCCCATCCTTCCCTGTTTTGTGTCAGGATCTCTGATGCCTTCATCTCATTAAACTTTCCCAGCCCATCTCCTGAGCCTTTTTCTCCAGCTGATTAGTTTAGGTAGGTGTTAACTTTCTCCAGGAACTGCTCACCTCTCCCACTCTTCCCTCTCTCAGCCCTCACCGGACAGCAGTACTGAGCACTTTATTGTCCACTTCTCTCCAAGAGGGAAATTTTTTCTGGCTATATTCAAGGTCCTCATGTATACTTGAGATTCAGGGAATAGTTAAATAGATTAGGTTTCCCCCTTCCTTGGTATCCTCCTGGATTTTGGTGAAACCTAAACGTCAACATACCATCTTGTCATCTGTGCCCCGGCAGCTTGCGCCGGAGGAGTGGCGTCTCTCACTTGACGCTAGCTGTCTTCCTCTTCCCTCCCTGTGATCAGCCCTCTCCCTCTGCCTCTTCTCTTGCCCATTCCCCATTCTGCTCAGGTTGTACTGCGTGATTTTTTTTTTTTTTTAATCTTTTCCAAGTACCAATCTGCTTCTTCAGTGAATGGTACATTACCTTTTAACGAGCTAAGTGATGGCTCCCAGGGCACCAAAAGAAAATGTCTCCCAAGGGTGAAGCGTGATAGAACACACATGCATGCACGCACGCACGCTCACTTGCTCGCAAAATACAGTAAGATATAAACACACAACATAGCACACCTCTGCTTCCAAAGAGATGATTCTGCTTTGGTGCGTTTTTGTTTTTCAGATAACAAAGAAATTCCTTCCTGTCTGGCTCTTTCCCAGGATGCTACAGGCATGCTGCTGTTCTGAGAAGGTGCCTCACATCCTGTGTCCCCTCTTTACCTAGTTAACGTACAGCTTAGCTGCAGACTTGCCTCCCAAAGGTTACCTTTTTGAGATTCCCAATCCACATCAGGTCCCTTTCGCAGAACTATCCACAGCTGTATTAGATTGAGCTGCAACATGATCTGTGTTTGACATTTAATGTACAAACTGATAATTCAGCTGGGTGACACATGCTTGTGATACCAGCTACCTGGGAGGCTGAGGCAGAAGGATTTCATGAACGCAGGGGCTTCAGGTCAGTCTAGGTGAGAGACCCCATGTCTTGGGGGAAAAAAGGAAAGGGGAAAGAAATAGTTAAACCTAGTGATTGAGTAATTAGTGCTGGAGTGGTTTGCTGTTTCCTGCTGGAATGCAGGCTCCAGGTGGGGAGAGACACCTGGGGTCTAGCATAGGATTCCTTGCATTCCTGGAGCCAGGCAGGAACTTTTGTCTATTAAATTTTTGTTGACTGAAGAAATGAAGAGCTCTGGTCAGGGAATAGTTCCAGTTTCCTGAGTCTTTAGCTCATTCTTTCTGTTACATTACAGTTTCTCAGGGCATCCACTTGGTTGGAACTGGAGGAGTAGCAAGGAGTGTACTAGAGGTGGCAGTAGCTTCGGCTGTCGCAGCAGTGGGTAACTCAGGGTCTAGTGAAGATAAGAGAAACAAGCAGGCCAGAGCTGGCACAGGAGGGGGGCAGCCAGCCTCCTTTGTTGTTCTAGTTCTGTAGTGTGACTTGAATTGTTGCTGGAATCTCACAGATTATACTTCTAGTCCTTTCAGTATGTTGGTGCACTTTTAGCAAATCCTTTCTTGTTTAAACTAGCTGGTGAGGATTCTGTTGTCTATACCTGATCATGCTGATAAAGGAAATTCTTTTTTTTTGGTGGGGGGAACCAGGGATTGAACTCAGGCCTTTACACTTGCCAGGCAAGCGCTTATTCCACCGAGCCATCTCCCCAGCCCAAGGAAATTCTTTATGAAATTTAAAAAATGGCCAAGCATGGTGCTGCACACCTGTAATCCCAGCACTTGGGAGGTAGAGGCAAGAAGTTTGTGAATTTGAGGTCAGTCTGGGTTGTGTAGTAACAATCTGTCCATAAACAAACAAACACAGTGTGCCAGTTCGGAACAGTGAAATTAATCAGTTCTAGAATTGTCAGGATTTAAAGTGATTTAGAGAAAAGCTGGGGGGGGGGTGCATGCCTGTAATCCCAGAATGTGGGAGGCTAAGGCAGAAAGATCACTGTGAGTTTAACGCCAGCTTGAAGTATAATGTGAGATTGTGTCTCAGAAAATAGAGATTTTAGGCAAGATATCCCTCCCTCCTTGTGCCTTTGTACATATGCTTGCTAATTACTGCAGTTTTCTGCCTTGTTGTGACAGTGAGAAACAAAAATTTCTATGATGCTTTGAATTTGAAAATTTCTCTCGCCCAGTCTAGCCTAGAACTTGCAGTCTTCCTGTCTCAATCTCCTGAGCAGATGTGTGTCACTGTGCCGGGCTCCGTATCAGTTTATTTGTTTTGCGCGTGTGTGTGTGTGTGTGTGTGTGTGTGTGTGTGTGTGTGTGATGAATTTGAAAATTTCTTCAGAAATAATTTCCTTCTCGATACGTAGTCTTTTGCCCAAGCGGTGCTTTAAACAACCGAGCATTTCCAAGGCTGTTACTTTCCCTCCTGCAGCACGTGTTTCTTGTGATAGTTTAATCCTTTGGAGGATCCTTCAGATGGAAGATGAAGAGGCATACTCACTAAGATCGGCTTAGAGAAATTAAAAGACTATTTCTTAAAATCGTCATTATCATTGCCTCCCCCCCCCCAGCATTATGGATTGAACCCAGGGGTACTCTACCACAGAGCTATGTATTCCCATCTCTTTTATTTTTTTTAATGTATCTGGTACAGGGTCTAGAGACTCTCACTATATAGATTGGACTTGTAGTGATTCTCCTGTTTTCAGCCTCCTAAACGCTGGGATTATAAGCATGCACCACCAGGCCCTCCCAGTTTCACTTGTGGTCTCAGCGTGCCCTGGGGGCAGTGCCAGCACAGCATGCCAGAGCTCAAGTGTCCCCAACTGGCTGGTGCCCTCTGCCTAAACAGGTGCTTTAGTCCGCTGAACTATCTGGCCAGCCTATCATCCCTTTTATTTTTTTATTTGGATATTTTGTTTTATTTTTAAGGGAAGATTTAGCTATGTTGTTCAGGCTAGCCTGAAATTCACTGTGTAACCCAAGCTGGCCTTGAATTTACAGTAATCCTTCTGCCTCAACCTCCTGACAGATGGATTAACATGCCCAACTTTATTTTTATTTTGAGATAGAGTCCTACTAAACTACCCAGTCTAGCCTAGAACTTGCAGTCTTCCTGTCTCAATCTCCTGAGCACCTGGAGTACAGGTGTGTGCCCCTGTGCCCAGCCCTGTATCAATTTCTTTGTTTTGCTTTTGTGTGTGTGTGTGTGTGACAGTCTTGCTATGTAATTCAGCCTGGACTTGAATTTGTTGTATAGTCCAAGGTGGCTTCAAACTCATATCAATCCTCCTTTAGCTTCCCAAATTGTAGGATTATAGGCATGCACCATCACACCCAACCATAGACTTCTTTTTCTTTTTAGTTTGTACCAGGGATCGAACTCAGGACCTTGTGCTTGCCAGGCAGGTGCTTAAGTAAATTTTTATTTAATTGAAAAAGATCTTAGCAGGTATAGTGGGGGCACACCCTGAACACGTTCCTGCTGGTTTGAACCATCAGTGGTATATGTATGAGGGTCTCATTGGCTGCTTGTACCACTACTGGTGATACAAACAGATCTGATCACTTCTGTCAGTCTTTTTACTTATGAAATTAATAAAAAGCAGCCTAATGAAACAAGTTATGCACATGCAAGCTTCCTAGCTGCAAGACATAAATTATAGCCCCCTTGTTAATATGTTCATCATAGCTACTTGGGCAGCTGAAGCAAGAGAATCAAAAGTGGTGTATAGTGCCAGCTGGGGCAGTTTAGCAAGAACCTGCCTCAAATGAATTTTTATTTTGTAATTTGTTTTTGTTGTTTTGAGAAAGGCTCTCACTATGTAGTTCAGGCTGGCCTGGAGCTCATGGAGCTCGTCCCGCAGCTTCCCTAAAGAGAAGATGCTGAGTAAGAGTCAGAACTCCTTCATGCTGTATACTCTTATTTACTTACATTTCTGGTTTGTTTATTTTGAGACAAGGTCTTCCTATGTAGCCTGTGCTGGCCTCAAACTTGTGGCAATCCTCCTGCCTCATCTCCCGAGTGCTGGGATTGTAGGTGGGCTTTACGGACTGTGCAGTATACTTTTAGAAGTGTGGAACTCACACTGGGCACAGTGGCACTCCCATATAATCCCAGCACTTTGGGCAACTTGAAAGTTCAAAAAGTGAGCACAGGCCAGCCCTAACTGCATAGCAAGACCTTGTCTACAAAAATAATAATAATAATGATAATAATAATAAATAAATAAAATTGTGGCTGCTAAAGCTGGAAGGCAGTTTGAGGTTATTTTGGAGATGGGGTTAAACAATACATTTATTTATTTTTTTTCTGCAGTGCTGGGAAGTGAACTCCAGGCGAGGCAGGTGCTCTAACACTGAGCTAGCTCCACAGCCTTTGTCATTCCATTTTAAGACAGTCTTTCTGAATGCCCAGGCGGGGGCCTAAGTGATCCTCAGCCTCCCAAGAAACTGGAACTACAGTAGTGTGCCACCAAGCTCAGTTCAAACGTTCTTTTTCACTTGAGTTACTTTGTGTGCTTTTCTTTCTTTTTTTTTTTTTAAGGTTATTTTATTTTATTTTTATTTATTTATTTGTGTGTGTGTATGTGTGTGTGTGGCCAGCTCAGCCCACCAGGGGGCGGGGCTGGCTGGCATGTGGTGCTGGGGGATTGAACCGCGGTTCCTGTGCTTTGCTAAGCTTGTTCTAAGTAGGTGCTTTAGACCACTGAGCCATCTCACCAGCCCTTGTGTGCTTTTCTTTATCAAATTGTGAGATATTTTGTGTGTGTGATACTGGGGCTCAAACTAGGAGTATTCTACCACTTTTATTTTTATTCTAAAACAAGGTCTCTCTAAATTACCCAGGAGGAATGCTGGGCATAGTGGCGCATGCATATAATCCCAGCAGTCAAGAGGCTAAAACAGTTCGAGACCAGCCTGGGCTACATGGTGAGCTCAAGGCCAACCTGAACTGCATAGCAAGACCCTGTCTCAAAAAGACAGTAAATAATAAATAACCCATCCATGAGGGACCTGAACCCTTTTTTTCTGAGACAGGATCTCACTACGAAGTTCAGGTTGGCCCTGTGCTCACTTTTGTAGCTCTCAGGCTGGTCTAGAGCTCAAGTCATTCTGTGTTTACCTCCCGAGTGCTGAGATTGCAGGCATGCACCACCACGCCTGGTTCACAATTTGATTATTTGCTGTTCCCAGCAACACTTCAGGTATAATCTTACAACACTGGAATTGAAGGAATGATCTGCTGAGAAATAGAAGAACACAAATTAATGAACATGAAATTTATTTTGGTTATATTCTAAGAATTGCCTTTCTTTTAGGGAAAAAAAATGGGTGACTGTGGGTGACACATCCCTTAGGATATTTAAGTGGGTTCCTGTGACAGACAGCAAGGAGGTAAGTGTGGAAGAAAATCCAGACAACAAAAAGGTATTGTTCCCTCTTTCCCTGTCTCTGTCTCTCTCTTTTTGATGACCTCTTAATAATAGAGATTTATTTCTCCAGATTTGTTTTGAAAATACTTGAGGGTGTCCTCTGTTATTGTTCCATTTGAGGCCTCTTTATGTTGTCCCCTTGTTGCCTTCACTTAGTCCATTCTGCTTTCCCAGGGCTCGAAAAGTGACAGCCCAGCCCTGTTTCCTTCCTGGCGTTTGTCAGTGTAGCGTTTTGGAACGCAGCAGTGTTCCCTGAGCCCACAGCCTCACATGTGCTAGGCCAGTGCTTTACTTCTGAGCTGCACCTCTGCTAGTACAGACCATTTTTGAGGCAAGGTCTCACATCTGTGATCTCAGTACTTGGAGGGCTGAGTTTGGGGACAGCCTGGGTTACATAAGCGAGTGTAGGGCTGGCCTGGGCTACATAGTGAAACCTTGCTTCCAAAAACAACAACAACAACAACAAATTGCCAACTGTCCATACACCTCTGTGTCACTCTTTCGGACAGGCTTTTCCCTTCCTTTTAGAGGTAGTTACTGTCTCTGCTTTTCTTACCTCTTCTCCGGTCACTTAATAGACATTTTAAACTTGTTTTTCTTGAGACAAGGTCTTTCTTTTTTTTTTTTTTTTTTTCCTTTTCTTTTTGGTGTTACTGGGGATTGAACTCAGGACCCTGCGCTTGCCAGGCAAGAACTTATTCTACTGAGCTATCTCCCCAACCCTGAGATGGGGTCTTGCTGTATAGTTCAGGTTGGCCTTGAGTTCACTATCTAGCCCAGGCTTCCTCCAACACACTACAGTCCTCCTGAAAACATTTTTAACTTTATATAAGCAGCATATATATTTTTGGCCTAGCATTATCATGTTTGTTTTTTGTTGTCTTTTCTTGGTATCAGAAATTGAACTTGGGCACTTGCCAGGCAGGCATTTTGTGCCACTGAACTATGTTCCTGGCCCAGCATTATGTTTATAAAAATTCATGTTATCTTTTAAGCTATTTATTTATTTTCTTCCTTTCCACTTCCCTTCCTTTCCTTATTTTGCCCAGACTGGCCCTGAACTCTTGGGCTAAGCCCTCTTCCTGCCTCCACCTCCCCAGTAAACTAGTTACTTCCAAGTTTTTGTTTGTTTTTTTTTTTGTGGTACTGAGGATTGAACTTAGACCTTGTGCAGGTGCTTATGCTGCTGAGCCATATTACAGGCCTATGTTTTTTGGGGTTTTTTGTTTTGTTTCTGTTTTTTTGCTGTACCCTGGGGTCTTTTTCTTTACTTTTATTTTGCTGTATTAGGGATGATCCCAGGCACATTCTTTTTGGAGACAGGATCTCAATAAGTTGCCTAGTGATCCTCCAGCCTCAGCCTCTCCAAGTAGCCAGGATTACAAGCATGTGCTATCATGCTTCCGTATTTTATTTTTGTTTTTATTTTTAAGACAAAATGGCATCTGGAGCTAATGAGAATTGTAATTCTGGAAAGCAGAGAATTAAGCAGGCTCGAAAATGTGCTCCCTGCACTTTTTCAGCGCAGTGCAGTGTGTCATTATCTGACTGTAGTCATTTTTTTTGATTCTCCTGTAGATGGACACTTGGCTTGGTCTTGCTTTGGGGTGAGGGGAGCAGTGACCCTACAAACATTTTTTGTTCAGTATCCAGGTCAGTATGTTGAACATTTTCCCAGGAATGTGTTCCTAGGAGTAGGATTGCTGGGCCTTAGGGTATGTGTACTTGCACCTGTTTCTCTAATGCTGATCTCTTTTCCAGAGTGATCATACACATTTATGTTCCTACCAGAAATATGAGAGTTCTTCATTGCTCCAAATCCTCATCAGCTCATGGCACTGTTAGACTTAGGCATAAAGGTAGTTCCTTATGGTTTTCATTTGATAGCTTCCTATGTCATTGCTAGTAAGGTTGAGTACATGGTCAGTGATGTCTTTTTTTTTTTTAATTAGTACAGGGTCTACAGGGTCTTACTACATAGATTGGTCTCATAGTGATTCTCTTGTGATCAGCCTCCCAAGCACTGGGATTACAGGTGCACTACCACACCCAGTCTCAGTCCCTGGCTCAGTGTGCCCTGGGGGTGGGGCCAGCATGGCACGCTGGGAATTGAACCCCAACTACTGCGTTCTGCCTAATCAGGCGCTTTAGTCCACTGAGCTGTCTACCGGGGCCCTTACAGTGATCTTTTGCATTACCTTTGTTAGGAAGTGCCTGTTTAAGTCATTTGTCCATTCTTCTGTTTGGTCAAGTAGTCTTTTTCATCTAACTTGTAGAAATTCTCTGTTTATAGTGTCCCCAAGTTTAAAAAAAAAAAAAATATATA
>NW_004524611.1:13466929-13489272 GCF_000260255.1 Octodon degus
AAATAAATTAAGTCTTGGGGATGAGGAGGGCTGGTGGCTGGTGGTTGAATCCAGAAGTGGGGGTTGAATCCTTCCAACTGAGCTGTATCCCCAGGCCTTTTTTATTTTTTTAAATTTTGAGACAGAGTCTCACTACACTGCAGAGTTGCTCAAGTGTGGCTGGAACTTGACATCCTCCTGCTTAGCCTCGCAGATGTTGGCATTACAAGCATACAACACCATACCTGGCTGTTTTATCATCTTGACTTGTCCTGCTCTTCCTCACATGTTTTTGGATTACTGGACATACTAGGATTACGTTTATTTTTTTATTTGGTACTGGGAATTGAACTCAGGACCTCGCGCCTGTCAGGCAGATGCTATGCTGCTGAACTACACCCCAGCCCTAGGGTTAGGTTTAACTGTGACTAAAACCCCCCATTTTTTTTTTTTAATTGTTGTTTTCTGTTACTAGATTGAACCCAGACTTGTTTATGCTAGATGTGCAGCTCCCACTGAGCTACATCTCAGACTTTTTTTGTTTGTTAATTTTTTAAAAAAAATATTTATTTATTTAGTGTGTGTGTGTGTGTGTGTGTGTGTGTGGCCAGCTCAGCCCACCAGGGGGCGGGGCTGGCGGGCATGTGGTGCTGGGGATTGAACCGGGGTCCCTGTACTTTGCTTAGCTTAGCTTGTTCTAAGTAGGTGCTTTAGACCACTGAGCCATCTCACCAGCCCCATTGTTTGTTAATTTTTTTTTGAAATAAGGTCTCGCTATGTAGTTCAGGCTGACTTTAAACTTGTTCTGTAGCCCAGGCTGGCCTTGAACTCATGGTGATCCCCTGCCTCAGCCTCTTGAGTGCTGGATTATAGACACGTACCACCATTCTGAGCATATCAATGCAATTTTCACTCAGAAATCTCTTCTTCGGTTATATCTATTTGTACTAGATTCATCACTTAATTTTTTTTTTTTTTTTTTTTTTGGTGGAACTGGGGATTGAACTCAGGCTCTTACGCTTGCCAGGGAAGCGCTTATTCAACTGAGCTATTTCCCCGGCCCCTCATCACTTAATTTTAATTCTGAAGGATTATATTTTTCATGCCATGCTGCCTCAGTTTGCAGCATCAGCCTGCCTTTTCAAGGAGACTCGCCATGTTTGGCTTCCCTCCTTTCATGCATCTGTACTGTGTTCTGTGGATGTCATGGTGCTGGAACTGCCCAGTGTCGGGGGTGCCTTTTGTGTGCCCATCCTCTGTGGTTTCTCTGGCTGTTAATCTGTGACAATTTGTTCTGGCTTCCTGTTAGATGAATTTAGGGCATGGGGTTCGTGCCCTGGCTCAGCCTTTCTTGTTTGCCCTCTCCCATCTTTCCTCTCCTAGGACCCCAGCACCCTTCCTCTGGGGCTTTTTCTAGGGGCAGCCATTCCCAGGCATGCTGGCATCCAATGATACTCTGGTGAATATCTGGGGGCTCCAGGGTGGCCGTTTGTGCCCCACAGCTCTTGCTGTGGTGGTGTTTTCATCTTGTCCCTGAGGGCCAAAGTCAAGCAGTAGGATCTTGAGGGCAGTTGTGTAAGTGGGGAAGGACTTCCTTCCTCCCCGAACTTTACACACCCCAGGCTCGCCTCCAGGGATGTGTAGAGCCTGTGAACACAGCCAGCTTGCAGCCATTCAGGAGAGCACTGGGAATAATGCCCAAGTCACCGTCCCCTGCAGACAAGGCCAGGGCCTTCCCCGGGGAGCATGCAGCAGCCCATGTGGGGGGGGGGCAGATTCTTGAGCATGCCCCATCTAATGTGCTGCTGCTTTGCAAGCTGCACATTCACACAGTGGTGGACCAGCCTGCCTATGGGTGGAGAACTTTAGTATTACAATAAGTGAAGTTTGTTCTGGGTCACTCAAAGGGTGAGACTGGATGGCACTGTGGTTTTGGCTGGTTCTTTGTAAGTTTTTCCCTTCTGGTCCTGTAAAGGGGCAGCAGCTTTTCCTGCAAGTATAACTAATGAGCCCTGGAGGCACTTGCACGCAGCCAGCTTCTGCTAGTGTTTGTGTGACTGAGCTGGGGGCTCGGCCCACAGCTCATTTCCCTCCCTGGCAGTAGGAAAGATGGGAAGCAAGAAACATGAAGATCAGGGCATGGGACAGCTGCTAATGGGACAGTCCATGGGCACGAATTTGATACAGGTAGGGTTAGTCAGGTATGTTTCTTTTTTTGGAGGGGGCGGTACTGGGGATTGAACTCGGGACCCTGCGCTTGCCAGGCAAGCACTTATTCTACTGAGCCATCTCCCCAGCCCTCAGGCATGTTTCTATTATTTCCATTTCTGTTCATGAGATTTCAGACTGTCAAAGTATTTTCCTTTGGATTCATAAACTTTAAGGACTTCATCCTTGGGAGATAATTGTGATATGTTAATGGTCATCTATAATGCTGGGTATTGCAGTATTGTTTGTAATGTTTAAAAATGTCCGGGCTGGTGAGATGGCTCAGTGGTCTAAAGCACCTACTTAGAACGAGCTTCACAAAGCAGAGGGACCGCGGTTCAATCCCCCAGCACCACATGCCAGCCAGCCCTGCCTCCTGGTGGGCTGAGTTGGCCACACACACATACACACACACAAATAAATAAATAAATAAATTTTTTTTTAAAAATGTCCTCTGTGGGGGCCTGCCCCTTAGCTCAGTTCTTTAAGTGGCTGCTTCAACAAAGCAGGCAGGCTCAGGTTGCTGTGGTTTGATCCACAACTCAAGCCAGCCAAACCTGCCCTCAAGGCATTGGGAGCAAAAAATAAAATAAAATATAAATAAATAAATAAATAAATAAATATGTCCTTTATCTATTTGGGGAGCTAGCTCAGTGGCATAGCGCCTGCTTGGCAAGTGCAAGGGGTCCTGTGTTTGATTCTCAGTACCAGAAAAAAAAAAAAAGATTACATTGAGGGAACCCACAAAGTTAGTGCATACCCAATTGTGTAAAGTTTTGTAATACTTATAAAAGATACCATAAATGCAGGCACTTTAGTGCACATGTGGAATCCCAGCACTCTGGGAGGCCAAGGTAGAAAGAGTGCAAATTCAGGTGAAGTCCGGGTAATCTAGTGACATAGCAAGACCCTGATCAAAGTAAAAAACATAAAAAGGGCTAAGAGTTAGCTCTGTGAAAAGTCCTTGGGTTCAATCCCTAGTATGGCCTCCACTTATAGAAGGTTATTCAGTGAAATAGAGAAATGTTTGTAATACAGTGAGGGAAGAAGGAAAAGCAAATTATAATATACACAATAATCCTTTATCATATTAAATATGTGCAGGTTGTCTCTGCAGGTGATTTTCTTTTTTCCTGTGTTTTCACAATTTTGTATAATAAATATTGTTTTATGCACACATTATCACTAAAGTAGGCCAAGCATGGTGGCACATGCCTGCAGTCCCGCCATTTGGGAGACAGGCAAGAGGATCACTGCGCCTTGGAGACCAGCCTGAGCTACATAATGAGTTCAAGGCCACTCTGAACAACATAGTGAGACCCTGTCTCAAAAAAACAAAACATAATCAGTAAAGAGATTATAAAAAGGTAATGGTAGGGCTGGAGAGATGGCTCAGTGGTCTAAAGCACCTACTTGAAACAAGCTTGGCAAAGCACAGGGACCGCGGTTCGATCCCCAGCACCACATGCCAGACAGCCCGCCCCCTGGTGGGCTGAGCTGGCCACACACACACACAATAAATAAATGTAATAAATAAAAATAAATAAATATTAAAAAAAAAAAAAAAGGTAATGGTAAAGCCAAATGTTGGTGTGGTGCTGTGAAACTGGTACATCAACATGCTGTTACAGCCCTATTTTATTGTTTGTGGTGGTAGGGTTGGAATGCACTGCCTCGTCCATGCAAGACAAGGGGCTTGGCCACTGCACCATGCCCCCTCCTGCCATGTCCTTACACAAAGCGGTGACATATGGTGTATTTCACAACCAATGTTATGGGGTCTTTTTGGGTTTTCTTGTTTTGTTGAGACATTGTCTTCCTATATAGTCCAAGCTGGCCCTAACTCACTGTGTAGTCCAGTCACACTCATGGTGATCCTCCTGCCTTACTCTCCTGAGTACAACAGTCCCTTGCTGTTTTGTGGCTTGACTTTCACAGACTCACTGTTTCGTGGGTTTTCAAAAAAAATATTTATTGCAGATTTTTTGCTAAATTGTGGGATTTTGTGGTAGTGTGCAGTACCGTATACATATTTATATGCATAGTATTTATGATTTTAATTATTTTTGTCTAAACATTTTAAAATATATAAAAGTATGTTTAAAATGTTAATTCTAACGTATTAGTACATTAAATCAAAATAAAATGCACTGTTCACAGTATATATTTCATCAGATGAATACATACTGTATCATACAGTATATATGTTAAAGTTATGTAGGTTTACAAGTTTAAGAAATGCTTAAGAACATTAGAAGTGTTCTTAAAAGTGTGGGAAGGGTTTGTAAAGCCTTAAAATATATATAAATACTAAAGTAAGTATAACGTCACTATTTCATTGATTTTCACTTCTCAGGGTGTCTGAAACGTGACCTCTGCCATAAGTGAGGGATCACTGTGCTGAGATTATGTGTGTGTATAATATATACATGTATATGTATATATAATATATGTGTGTGTATAATTATATATATATTTTTTCTTGTGGGGGGAGGCTCTATAGGGTTTTCAGGGCACACTGGTAGATTGGACTGTAGTGATCCGCCTGTTTACAGCTTCCCAAGAGCTAGGATTGTAGGCAAGTGCCACCACACCCAGTCTCAGTTGCTGCCTCAGCACATCCTGGGGGCAAGGCTGCCCATGCACCTGCTTGCAGGTGCTTTAATCTGCTGAGCTATTTGGCCAGCCCTCTGAGATTGTAGGCTCACTATGCCTCGCTCTGTTTATACTTTTGATTTTTTTTTTTTTTTTTTTTGTAGAACCGGGGATTGAACTCAGGTCCTTGCACTTGCCAGGGAAGCGCTTATTTTACTGAGCCATCTCCCTAGCCCCCTCTGTTTATACTTTTGAAACTAAAAATCTGTCTGAAGGAGATAATTCAGAAATAAAGGGAATGTTGAGTATTAGGGCTTTATACCAAGAAAGTAGTCATAAACACAGTCATAGTCCCTAGAGTATTATATAATGGTTAAAAATAGGTTTTGCGCTGGGTGTGGTGGTGCACACCTATAATCCCAGCACTGGGGAGGCTGAGGCAGGCGGATCCTTTCAAGTTCTGGGCTACAAAAAGAGCTCAAGGCCAACCTGAACACGTAGAGAGACCCTGTCTCAAAAAGATCAAAAAAAAAGTTTACGTGACATATGTAATAAAAAGCAGAGTATTTATAATTATATTGAAATTACATCTGCCTGTGAATAATGAAGGTAAGGACAAAGCCTAGTGATGTAGTTCAGCAGTAGAGCACTTGTCTAACTTGCACAAGGCCTTGTTCTATCCACAGGGCTGAAAAACAACAGTAAGGACACACATAAATACATAGCTGATTACTGGGTGTGGTGGTGCATACCTGTAATCCCAGCACTTGGGAGGCTGAGGTAGGAGGATCTTTGGGAGTTTGAGCCCAGCCTGAATTGCATAATGAGACCCTATCTGAAAAAGACTGGGGGGAAAAAAAAAGCTGATTTATGCAGAAGCCCAATTGTGCTATTGATACAGCTCTAATAATTAACATGTATGCAGGGTATGAACTGGTAAATTGGAGGTGACCCAGATTTATACATTTAGCTTTTAAAATGCTGTCACTTGCAAGAGCTTGGATTATTTCCTTCACTGTAGCTGGCTGATTGCAAGCTACCACTTACGTGTGGTTCCGCTGCCCACATAAGCTACATCCTGCTTGATGGGAATGATGTTAAAGGCACAGGCAGACATACAGTGATCATTTGGGATGCATCGGGGTGACCCTTCAGCAGTAGAACTACTGAGGCGTCCTTCTGTCCTGTGCTGCGTTCATGACAGACACAGAGACCCCCTTTTTCCCACTAGGGGTCCATCCTTCTGCTGGCTGTTGAGACAGGCTCTTCTCAGATGAACGTTGTGTTTCTTGCCCTTGCACGCAGGAAAGGGCTGTGAGAGCAAGTGGTAAGAGCGGAGCCACAGGGAGCTTAGGAGAGGTGAAAGCACTTGCTGCTCACTTTATTTATTTATTTATTTATTTATTTTTGCGGTACCAGGGATCAAACTCAGGACTTTGCACAGCCAGGTTTGCTGCTCACTTTTGATTCAGCTTCTTCACCCTAGAAGTATTCGTTTTACACACGATGCCAAGGCTTGAGGAGCACGTTGGCCAGGATTCTGTTATCCTTGGCTCCCTGGAATCTCAGCCCCTCTTCTGCTCCCTGTTAATCCTACTCCCCCAACTGTTACGGGTTCTTACATAGCAGAGAACCTTTCTCCCTCTTTGTGGGTCTCCTGCTTGGCTCTGTCATATTCCTCTTGTTTTCCTTTTCTAGAAAGAAAAGTCAAAATCGAACAGTTCAGCAGCCCGGGAACCTAATGGCTTTCCCTCTGATGCCTCAGCCAATTCCTCTCTCCTTCTTGAATTTCAGGGTGAGTTGCATCTGTATGTCTTCCTGCAGGAAAAAAGAAACTTAGATCATCTCTCAAGAGTAAGGCTAGGGGCCGGGGAGATGGCTCAGTGGAATAAGCGCTTCCCTGGCAAGCATAAGGGCCTGAGTTCAATCCCCGGTTCTGCCAAAAAAAAAAGATTTAAAAAAAAAAAAAGAGTAAGGATAGTTTGCGTGCCATCTCCTTCCCTATGGTTCTGCTGGCATTTTTCTAGGTGCGTCACACAAGGTTCTTCATTCACATCTCACAGTAACTCTGCAAGGTAGATGGCAGTAGCCTCATTTTTCCATTGTAGGAAACTGAAGTGATGGGTAGTTAACACAACTGATACATTGCAGACCCTGTGTTGGGGCCTGATGTTCTGGCCTGAAGCTTGCTTTTCTTGAGTTGGTATAGTTATGTCTTAGAGTCAGCCACCCAAGGAAGACTTTGCATCTTCCAACCCATCCTGTGTCAGCCCTGGAACCACAGTCCCACGTTTTAGTGCTCTTTCCAGCTACATGGCAGTCATTGTTATTGAAGCACTTTATTTCTGTTTCTCATTTTTATCTATCAGCCTGTGATAGGTAGTTATTATCATCCCCAATTAGGAAACTGATGCTCAGACAAGAGTGCCATAGCTCACAGTGACAGAGCATTAATCTTTTTATAATAAGACCTGGTTTAGTAGAGGATAGAGGTCTTTGTAGAAGTGAAGACCACAGTGGGCCTACAGCCTTCTCCTTGGACCAAGACTTAGAGTTGGCTCAGCACGCAGCAGTCTCCTGCCCCACCCAGTCCCACCCTGCCCAGATTAGTGGCTCACGGGAAGGAGAATCCAGAAGGTGCTCCTCAGGCTGTGTACATGTGTTTAATAATCCCAAGTGTCTGGACGGCTTACGAGGCTGAATTTCCTGTCTGGTCTCTGTCTCCTCTTCATTCAGGAAATGGCTAATGAGCTCCTGCTATGTGCCAGGTACTTACTGTGCATTAAACATGCACAGTTGTGTGAAGCAGTGCACGCAGGTACACAGGTCCCAAGAGAGGCATCACAGAGAGTGTGAGCTCTTCCCCCACATGAGCAAGGAGCAGGACCACTGCACTGCAGGTGTAGGGCTTTCCAGCGAGCCTGGGCAAGGAAGTCATAGCAGCACAGAGGACCGTGTGTGGACGAGCCCTTGGGTTAGCGTGGAGCTTGCTGAGGCCCAGGCAGAACAGCAGGCAGTAAGGCCAGAAATCAGCTAGACTTCGCATGTGGTGGTGGGGCCATCTCAAGTGCGCCCTAAGAGACTTCCTGTAGGTGGTAGGGACCATGCAAGGGTTTGGATCAGTCACTCTGGCATGGTGAGGACAGGGTACTTAGTGGCTATCACAGAAGCCTATATAAGGGACAATGAGGGGCTGGGGTTATAGCTTGGCAGCATAAACACCTGCCTGGCAAATGCAAGGTCCTGAGTTTGATCCCTGGCACCAAAATAAATAAATTAATAAATGAGACAGTGAGGCCTCAGGACTGGGGATTTAGCTCAATAGTAGAGTGCTTGGGCCTATGCACAAGACCCTAAATTCAATCACCAGTACCACAAAGAAGAAAACAAAAGACAATGAGGCCTGAACTAAGGCAGCAGGAGAGGACAGAGCAGGTACAAGTGAGCTCAGAACAGGAGACGATGTGGATTGGGTGGCCAGCCCTGGAGGGGAAGAAGAGGACAGAGTTGTGGTTGTTAGCATAACCCAGACTTCTCATGGTGTATTGGTGCTTAGAATGTGTGGTCAAGTAGAAAGTGCTTAATCAATCCCCTTAGACTCTGCAGACAATTGGCAGTGCACAGAAGCCCCTCGGGCCCCCTTTTCAGGGAGTGTCTGCAACAGCAACACTGTGCGAAAGGCTGCCTGTGCAGACGCTAGCTCCCTAGCTGTGGACTGAGTTTCCCTTGAACATTTCTGCCTCAACTGGTGCCCTTGCTGTGTTTGGTTTTCAGACGAAAACAGCAACCAGAGTTCCGTGTCTGATGTCTATCAGCTCAAGGTGGACAGCAGCACCAACTCGAGCCCCAGCCCCGAGCAGAGCGAGTCCTTGAGCCCTGCACACACCTCTGACTTCCGCACTGATGACTCCCAGCCCCCCACTTTGGGCCAGGAGATCCTTGAGGGTGAGTTGTGGGTGACTCAGGACAGCATCACAGAGGGGCCTCTCTCTGGCCTGATTTTTCTCTTTTAATGCCAGCACTTGGGAGACTGAAACAGAAGGTTTGCAAGTTTGAGACCATCCTGGGCTACACAGTGAGTTCAGAGTTGGACTAGACTATAGGAGTCTCTTCCTGGTTTTCCTCTCAGTCTAAGAAGTTAATATTTGTAATCCCAAAGATACATTATTGGAATCCCACCAAGTTAATTTCAATCTACCACTCCCGCAACCCACAGCAAAAGTAAGGACACTAAAGTATATTTGTAATTTTTTTTTAAATTTTTTTAATTTATTTATGTGTGTGTGTGTGTGTGTGGCCAGCTCAGCCCACCAGGGGGCGGGGCTGGCTGGCATGTGGTGCTGGGGGATTGAACCGCGGTCCCTGTGCTTTGCCAAGCTTGTTCCAAGTAGTGCTTTAGACCACTGAGCCATCTCACCAGCCCCAGTATATTTGTAATTATTAGGGAGCCAAGGGGCCTAAAATCCAGCCACAAAGATGGCTTTCTGGAACAGAGAGGCTGACCCAGGGCCTCACCCGGTTTTATTCAGTGGAGGAGTCGTTTGAGGAGGAATGACTGAGAATTATGGGAAGTAGGTAACTACTGTGAGCTGAGCTAGGTGGGTGGCCTACATTTACCTCTCCCATATGCAGAGAGGATATGCAGAGACAGTAATCTGCTTTATGCTATTGAGATAGTATCTAATGTTTTGGGGGGGTCTGGTGCTTCAGTTTTGATGTAGTCTTTCAAGCCCCAGGAAGTCACAGTCTCTGTCTCGATCCCAGCTGGTGAGGCTCAATCCCAGCTGGTGGCGCAGAGCATTGGCTCTTTGTCCTGTCTTGACCCTGCTCACATCAAGGAGCAGCAGGTGTAGGTTACAGGGAAATACACTTGCCACCTTCAAAGACTATCACTAGCACCTCAGCTAACCAATATATATTGCTTAAGGCCAATTGAAAGGATAAACAGAAGTCCTAGCCAGCTCTGTACAGAACAATATGAGGAAATAGGGTCAGGCTCAGTCAAAATGGAGACAGTCACTCTTCTTTCAAGGAGAGCTGCTCAGATGGTCCTCCACACTGGACTAGATAGTGAAACGCAGTCTAAAACTAGTGGAATTAGATGTTACCTTAAGTCTTTCTAATGTCAGAGTTCATACTCTTTGCATTATATTCTGGGATTTGTTAGTATAATAGATGTGTATATGTCTTTGGCCCTTGGTAGCTTTTAGTGTGTGACCTGTTTATAGCAAGCTGCAAAATAGAACTGGTTTCCCTGTGGATAATCCCTAGTGCAGCTTATGTTTGCAGTATACTTACTATTTTTCACTCACGATAGGGCTCCTTCCATGTATTAATTCTCATAGCAGCCCTGTCATCACACTGGACAAGAGTCATGATTGGGATGCCTGGGCTCGCTCCCAGCCTGGCCGGATGGAGGCCTCTGACCCAGCCATACTGCTCCTGTCTACCATCTACCATTAGTGACTGTGGTTCCTCACCAGAGTCTTGGCCCCACTGGGCCACTGTTCCTCTGTCTTCACAATTTCACCTCCCTGTGATTTGTGAGACAGCTCCCTGGGGTGAGGCTGAGATTCTGGGTCTCCTGCCTCTATGAGGCCCACACTGGGGCTGACCTTGCTTTTTCAGAGCCCTCCTTGCCTGCCTCAGAAGTTGCCGATGAGCCTCCCACACTTACAAAGGAAGAACCAGTTCCACGGGAGACCCAGGTAAGGACACCCTTTCGCCTTGCCTGTTCCAGGGCAGGAAGGACAGCTTTGCAGTGAGGTCACAGGGACAGGGTTACATGTCCCAGGTGGGCTGTGGAGCCAAGTGGGCTGCATCTCCAGGTCTTGGGAGGGAAGAAAGTGTCTGCAGGGAGGCACAGGGCAGATCCAGGATATCACTGAGGATGACAGTGAGGGTATGTCGCCACAGGCCTCACCTCTTCTGGCTCTGCTTCTTCTAGATGGCCGAGGAGGAGGAGGACTCCGGAGCCCCACCACTGAAGCGCTTCTGTGTGGACCAGCCTGCAGTGCCGCAGACGGCCTCTGAGAGCTAGCACTGCCCAGTGCACTTCTCCTGGCCCTGCCTCTATTTATTGCGTTCTGGCTCTGGCTGTGCGGTGTCACTAGGGTTAGGGTAGCACCGGGGTCCAGAGCCTGCACATGGGAGTCCTCCAGGCTAGAAGGCCGGCATAGGACCTAGGATTATAGTGTCATCATCCTGTCCCTGGCATCTGTGTCAGCTTGCTTCTGGGAAGAGGAGTGCTTATGTCCTTTTGCACCTGAGCAGGCTGGAGCCTCTGCCATTCCAGGGTCCGTCTGTCACCTCCCAGTAGCATTCTCTGCTCCAGAACCTCTGGGTGGAGCTGCTGGCACTTCTTCAGGAGAAAGAGATGTGGAGGGCACCTCTGAGGAAGAGAGTGCCTAGGTTACTTGAACTTGAACGAAGACTATAGATTGTAGGACTTTCGCTGGGCCTGGCCCCTGTGGTTTCCTTTGGAGGACTGGGTGGAGACATGGTTGGGCTGGGAGAGGCTCCTCTTTCAGGAAAGAAGGGCCTTTCTTGCACAGGGCCACAAAGTCCCTGTAGTTTTCTTGCCATCCTGGCCCTTCTACCTGATCCTCTGGAGGTGCTGCCTCTTCTGGGTGCTCCCGCTGCCCACAGCGCTGTCCCCGTTACTCTCCTGGCCCCTCACATACGCACACACGCAGCTTCCTGTCTTCACCTGTACGTTTCATTCCAGTATCCCCTGCCTCCTGCTACTACCCCAGCAAGGATCGAGGTTCTGACAACAGTACCCATCCTCCACAGTACTCATCAGCTCAGACTTTCTAGAAAGTTCCTTTTTTTTTTATTTGAAATCTGCATGTTTAATTGAACTTTATGATTTTATTTTTTGTTTAAAAGAAGTTTAAGAAAATGAAAATGGGCAACAGCAAGTGAAGACTTATTTTAGCACTGAATAGAATATTTTTAAAATTAAACTATTTGAAATATGTCCTGTTGGCACTTGAGTTCTTCATTCTCAGAGGTGAAGGGATGGCGTGGCAAGGTGGCCGAGCACCTGTGCTGTCATGTGGCAGGGTTCTCGTGTTGGCACAGCATGAGAAGCCTCTGAGATTCCCTTTGGGGTTGGTGGCTCCTCTGAGTCCTACACTGAGTGCAATCAGGTGCTTGGGACAGATTCCTGAGTTTACTTTTTTTTTTTTTTTGCTCCGAATGCCCTCAGGTGGTTTGGCTGGCTGGAGTGTTGTGGGCATCGAACTACAGCAACCTGAGGCTGACAGCTTTGTGGAAGCAGCCACTTAAACAACTGAGCTAAGGCCAGGCCCCACTGAGTTTACTTTTTGAAATTGTGGTAAAATACATGTAAACGTAAGATACCCATTTAAATTTTTTTTTTTTTTTTTTTTTTTTTTCAGAACCGGAGATTGAACTCAGGCCCTTGTGCTTGCCAGTGAAGCGCTTATTCTACTGAGCCATCTCCCTAGCCCCTGTATTTTTTAGAGAAGGGTCTACAGGGCATTCAGGGTCTCACTACTAGATCAGACTTGTAGTGATTCTCCTGTTTACAGCCTCCCAAGAGCTGAGATTACAGGCGCATGCTACCATGCCTGGTCTCAATTGCCATGGGGGCAAGGCTGGCACGGCATGTCCAGAGATCGAACCCTGGCCCCTATGACTGCTTGCAGGCGCTTTAATCTGCTGAGCTATTTGGCTGGCCCAAAAGGATTTTTTTTTGTGGGGGGGAGTGGGGGCTCGGGCTGCCTGAAGAGCAGGTCTGGTTAGGCAGGTGGAAATGGGGATCGAACCGAGGTCTCCTGCTCCTGACTGCCTTTGCATGAGAAGGCGCTTAAACAACTGAGCTAAAGGCAAGCACCCCTAAAATTTAGTTTAGGTGTTTTGAGACAGGTTCTCTATCTAATCCAAGCTGGCTTGGAACTCACTGTGTAGCCCAAGCTGGCCTGAAACTCACTGTGCTCTTCTTGCCTTTGCCTCCTGTAAGTGCTGGGCTTACAGGACTGGGCCACTACACCCAGCTTTTAAATTATTTTAAAGAACACATTGGACTGGTAATAAATACATTCATGATGGTATAGTCATCTCTGCGATATAGCTCTGAACTTGGTCACTACTCCAGACAAAAACCTTGTACAAGCCTGGCATGATAGCCCATGCCATAATCCTATCTACTCAGGAAACTGCAGGAAGATCACCGTGCTCAAGTCCTGCCTGGGAGAGCTAATGAGACTCTTACCTCAAAAAAATTTTTTCTGAGTAAAGGATTCGCTTTGTAGTCCAGTCTGGCCTTAAATTTACTATGTAACCCGGGGGGCAGGAGGCTTGAACTCACATCAGTCCTACTGCCTCAGCCTCTCAAGAGCTGGATTTTTTTTTTTTTTTTTTTTTTTTGTGTGTGTGTGTGTGTGTGTGTGTGTGTGTGTGTGTGTGGTACCAGGGCTTGAACTCGACCTTATGCTTGCCAGGCAAGTGCTTATTCTATCGAGCTATCTCCCGAGCCCAAGTGCTGGATTTTTATGGTGTGGGCCATTGTACCCCGCTTCCTGTGTCAAAATTTTTAGAAGGGCTGGGGCACCTTGGTTTTAGTTTCCTTGGGTTCATTCCGTAGAACCACAGAACAAAGCAATAGCAAAAAGTCATACTCAGCAAGTAATTATTCTCAATTTATCCCTCCCCTCAGGCTTGGGCAACCATAAATTTTTCTATCTTGAGTTCTTTTTGTTCTTGATTCTAAAGGAAAAAGAGTCATGATTGGAAAGAAGCCAGCATTCTGTATGGTTTAAGTTTCATTTTGGTATACTCTGAAGCAACTCAGGGGCTTCAGTATGGGATACGATGAGACTAGAATGGAAGTTCCACTACCTATTACGCCACCCTCGTTTGCTTTTTCTTAAAGTTTACGTAACATGTAAGGTACAGTGGCTCATGCCTGTAATCCCAGTACTTGAGAGGCTGAGGCAGGTGGATTGTGAGTTTGATGCAAACCTGGGGAACAGGGAAATCAAAGCCAGTCTGGACTACATATAGCCAGACCATGTCTAAAAATGCCAAATACCAAACAAAACAAGCAAATAAGAAAGGGGACTATGTATGGGGCTCAGTGCTCCCTGGTTTCATTCTACAGGGCTGCAAAGAGAAAAAAAAAAAATAACATACTGTTACCAAATGAGTGGTACATAAGATTATTTTATCAAATGAGTGGTACATAATAAAGTAAGATTATTATTTTATGCTAGGCATGTACTCTGCAACTTTTTTTTTTTTTTTAAATTTTTATTTGTGTGTGTGTGGCCAGCTCAGCCCACCAGGGGGCGGGGCTGGCTGGCATGTGGTGCTGGGGGATTGAACCGCGGTCCCTGTGCTTTGCTAAGCTTGTCCTAAGTAGGTGCTTTAGACCACTGAGCCATCTCACCAGCCCCTGCAACTTTTTTTTTGACATGGGTCTCTATGTAGTCCAAGCTGGCCTCAAATTTGTGGCACTCCTCCTGCCTCAGCCTCTTGAGTACTAGGATTATAAGCATAAACCATTAATCTGGCTAAGTGCTCTACTACTGGAGGAGGTATGTTCCCAGCTGTTTTTTAAATTTTGAGACAGGGCCAGGGAGATAGCTCAGTGGCATAAGTGCCTGCCTGGCAAGTGCAAGGTCCTGAGTTTGATCCCCAGTACCACAAAAACAAAAAACCAAAACATACCAAAATAATGAAGAAGAAGAGGAAGAGGAGGAGGAGGAAAATTAAGGTGTAAGCTCAGTGGAAAGCTCAGTCCTGAATACTAGAAACAAATTATTTTTTAAGTTTTGATCCCGGGGATTGAACTCAGGACCCTGTGCTTGCCAGGCAGGCGCTTATGCTGCTGAGCTATCTCCCTGGCCCTTGGAAACAAATTTAATAAAAGATCCAAAGAAATAATCAGGCAGATTTGACAGAAGGCCAAGTGGAATTTCTATAAATGAATAACAGTTACTGAAATCAAGCATCAGAAAAGGCAACCAAGTGAGAAAAATAACAAGGGGCATTAGCAGTCGAGGCATGGACATTATCTCGGTCACTTTTCTCTTATTGCTGAGACAAAATACCCGACACCCAAAATGAGGGAAGGAAAGATTTATTTAGCTCACAGTTTGTGGAGGTTTCAGTCCATACTCAGCTGGCTCCAAGGCAGAGTGGCACATGGCAGAGGGCAGCAGTTCATGGTGGCGGAAAGCAGCAAGAGTAGAAAGGGAGGAGCAGCAGCAGGGAGCAAGCCTCTCTCCCTTAGGTTGCATTCACACTATCTGCCCCAGGGCCAGTGCAGCGCTCACACCCATATCACAGCACTGGATTATGAATGAATCACAAACTCTAGAGGCTCACCCCAGGACTGCATGAGGCTTTGGGGGGGGACATCTAGACACAAACTATAACATATATTGACTTTGTGACCAGATACTAGGCCTGGGTGACACAGCAGTCAGGAATCCCAGCCATCAGAGGCAAGCATGATGGTGCACACGTGGCAGCAGGAGGCTGAAGCAGGAAGGCTTGCGCCCTACCCAGGCAATTTAGTGACTTTGCTGTCTCCAAATAAAACATTAAAAAAAGACTGAGGAGGGCTGGGGAGATAGCTCAGTAGAATAAGCGCTTGCCTGGCAAGCACAGGGTCCTGAGTTCAATCCCAGTACCGGAAAAAAAAAAAAAAAAAAAAAGGAATGGGGATGTAGCTCATTGCAAGGGCCTAGGTTCAATACTCAGTGGTGGCCAATAGAGCTGGATAGGAGGTAGTATGGTGAGTACTGCAGCCCATTCAGAACCCTGTAGTGTGGTGAGGAAGATGGTACAGAATCCCCCCCCCCCTTTTTTTTTTTTTTGTACCAGGAATAAAACTCAGGACCTTACACTTGCCAGGTGGGTGTTATACCACTGAACTATTGTATCCCTGGCCCAGAAATCCTTCAGTTTATTATTTCATTATCTTTCACTTCTGAACCACTTCACTGAAATTCTTCTATGAAATGCAGGCTAAAAAAAAAAAAAAAAATGCAGGCCAGCAACTTTCTCCACCATCCTAGAATCTTGATAAGATGTGGGATAGGAGGATGAGAAGAGAGAACACAGAAAGCCAGGGAATGACCACATGATAGTCTCCCTAGGTGTAGGTTTTCTCCAGGTCCAATACTTAGGCATATTTGAATTTTTTTTCTTGTAGTGCTAGGGATTGAACTCAGGCTCACATGTGCTGGGCAAGTGCTCTACCATGGAGCTACATCACCAGCTTCACATTTGAATCATTGTTATTTTTGGATATTTATTTGTTTCATTTTTATTTGTATTTATTTAGTATTTTTGTTTTAGTAAGGGTCTACAGGGTCTCACTATGTAGGTCGGACTCGTAGTGATGTGCCTGTGTTCAACCTCCCAAAGAGCTGGGATTACAGGCTTGCCCACCATGCCCAGTCTCAGTTGCTGTCATTGGGGGCACCCCTCACCCGATATCAAAACCCGGCTGCTGCGGCTGCCTAAGCAGGCACTTTAATCCGCTGAGCTATTTGGCAGGCCCTATTTGCTTCATTTTTAGTACCCACTCTTAGATTCCCTTTACAGTCAACATGCTATGATCCATGCTTTTGTGTGTGTGTGTGTGCGTGCGTGCGTGCGTGTGTGTGCGTGTGTGTGGTGCTGCGGTCCTTCAGCAATCTAGGCAAGAGAAGGCATGGGCCCTGCAGCCAGTGCAACCCCAGTCTTTCTTTTTGGAGTCAGGGCTTGATCTCGATTCATAGTCCAGGTGCCCAAGTGCTCTCTCTATAGAGCCCAGGCTGGTGCCCTGCATGCTGGGATTACACACTTAGGCCTCTGAACCCAGCCATGGTTTTAATATCCAAATTGTTCCACATTTGGTCAGTTAGCATCCTTTGTGCTGACTCCTGTGCTTTTGAATATTTTGTCCTTATTTTTTAAGCAATTTCTTACTTTTGGGTTCAACAAGATGTTCCAGACTAACACTTGGGACTTTGCCAGCTTCAGTCATTTTCCCAAATAGCACTGGATCCTTTTAGTGGGAAATATTTTTAAAACCTAGCTAGGCTTAGTGGCTTGTGTCTACAGTTCCAGCAGTTGGGAGGCTGAGGCAGGGGATTGCCGTGAATTTGAGGCCAGCCTGGTATACATTCCAGTAGCGAATTCAAGACCAGTCTGAACTACAAAAGGAGACTGCATCTCAAAAAAAACAACAAACCAAAAACAAAAATCTAAGTAACTAGGGCTTTGCTGAAGAGAAAGTAGTAGAAAGACAGGACAGGTCTTAGGGTCATCGAGGTAATGGTTTGGCTCTATTCTGAGGCTCCAGGGAAGCAGTTAGTGGACAGGAAGGAAGTAGGGAGGCAAACTGGAAGGACATCGACTACCTGATGTGTCTTTCTTTCTTTCTTTCTTTCTTTCTTTCTTTCTTTCTTTCTTTCTTTCTTTCTTTCTTTCTTTCTTTCTTTCTTTGGCAGAACTGGGCATTGAACTCAGGCCCTTGTTCTTGCCAGGCAAGTGCTATTGTACTGAGCCATCTCCTCGGCCCCACTCATGTGTTTTTCACACTGAAGAGATTTAAGAGTTCTGTTAATCTGGGGATAGAACAGTGAGAAGCACATAAAAGAAAACAAAAGACTGAAACAATCCAGAGAAAACAAAAGGGAGTAAAATCAGTTTGTTTGTTTTTTAATTTTATTTATTTATTTATTTGTGTGTGTGTGTGTGTGTGTGTGGCCAGCTCAGCCCACCAGGGGGCGGGGCTGGCTGGCATGTGGTGCTGGGGATTGAACCATGGTCCCTGTGCTTTGCTAAACTTGTTCTAAGTAGGTGCTTTGGACCACTGAGCCATCTCACCAGCCCCGTAAAATCAGTTTTACAACATGGATCATTTGTGAATAATCCTAAGTACACACTGTGTACTGATTTCACTGATCACAGTACAATGACAATATCATTACTTGGGGGATATAGTTGTGTGTGGTATTTATGGAAGGATATGAGATGCCAGCCAGGCATGAGCACACATCTGTAATCCCAGCACTTGGGAGGCTGAGGCAGGCGAGGGTCACAAGTTTGAGCTAGTTTGAGTAATTTAATGACTTAGTGAGAATTAAATATTTTTTTTCGGGCTGGTGAAATGGCTCAGTGGTCTAAAGCACCTACTTAGAACAACCTTAGCAAAGCCCAGGGACCGCAGTTCAACCCCCCAGCACCACATGCCAGCCAGCCCCGCCCCCTGGTGGGCTGAGCTGGCCACACACACACACACACACACACACACACACAAATAAATACATAAAAAAAAAAAAATATTTTTTTTTCTACATACAAAGAATAAAAGGTTTGGGATGTAGCTCAGTGTGAAGCCCCTGGGTTAAATATTAAACCCCCAATGTGAAAGCATGAACATGTGTGGGGGGATGAAAAGCCAAAATTACAACACATTAAAGGACAGGTCTAATTGGCTTTTATTCCTGATTTATGAAGCAGGGTAACCTTCATTCTGCAAAAATAGAGTGAAAGCTCCCTTTGGGCAACAGAACAGCAGCCTGTAAGAAAACAAAACAAGAGAAAAGAGCTGGTTGCTTAACAGGTTACTTCAGATTACTTTTTGTAAGGTTAAAGTATATGGGACTTCTGTATGACTCTGACTCAGGTTGACTGGAATCGCCTGTTTTTGAGAAAGCAAGTCTATTTTGGAATCTATCTGCTTCCTTAAAGTTTGTTTGATTATGTGGCTCTTAGTGTGAGTGACTCCACTTTGCTTTCCTCTGGCCCGTCGGGCCTGGTAGAGAAGGTCTGTTGAAAACACTGGCTTCCCAATCCTCTCATTGCAGTAAATTTTTAAGTCCTCATTTCCCAGTGGAAAAGTCAACAGCTAAGCCAGGGGGCCCAAGCTTGTAATGCCTGTTCCACAAAAGTAAGTTAAATTAAATTTAACAAAGACTAGGAACATAGCTCAAGGCAGAAGCCCTGAGTTCACGCTCCAGAACTAAAAATAGAAAAGAATTATGGATGTAAAGGTCTGGAGATGGTCCTAGGTTTAACACTCCAGCACTGGAAAAGAAAAAGTGGATCAGGACAATTGCTAGAGTTCTGCTTTTTGTAGAAGTTATTTGATTTTCTTTGAAATATGTTTATGCGTTTTTCTTTGGAACTTTTTACATGAATAAGGTATCACTTACTCTCTTTTGCATTTTGGGTTTTTTTATGGGGGAGGATACCCGGAATTGAACTCAGGACTTCACACTTGCCAGGCAAGAGCTGTGTCACTGAGCTACATCCCTATTTCCTACAACACTTTAAAGGTGAAAACCATTATAATAATCATGTAAACTAGAAATAATAGAGGCTTAAATTAGGACACTGTTGGGATGGCAGGAAGGGGAAATAATTTGAAAATTTAAGTGGGTACCAGGCAGGTGCCTGTAAACTTAGCTACTCAGGAGGCTGAGGCAGGAGCACCACAAGTTCTGACCCAACTTGGGTAACACAATGACTCAGCAAGCCCATCTCAAAATAAAAAATAAAAAGGACTGGGGATGTAGTTCCCAGGCTTAGTGGTACACAACTGTAATCCTAGCATGTGGGAGGTTGAGGCAGAAGATTGCTGTGAGCTCAAGGCCAACCTGGGATACACAATTCAAGAGGAGCATAAACTGCACAGTGAATCCCTGTCTCAAAAACCCAATAAACTGGGGTTGGGAATATAGCTCAGTGGCATAGTGCCTGTCTGGCAAGTGTGAGATCCTGAGTTCAAGTCCCAGTACCAAAAGAAAAAGGAAAAAAAAACCACAAAAAAAAACAAACAAAATTACTCCAGTACTGCTCTATAAAAGGAGAAAATCAACCCTCATTCTGCTTCTCCCAGGTCAGCACTGTTACTCTGGGAGCCCTTCAGCTCTGTGGTTGTTCCTGGGGCTCCAGGTGACAGGGTCTGCTCACAAAACCCCACCCCAGTTTCTACTTTGCTTTTCCAGATTCCCAGCTGTGTCTGCGATGGCTCTCTAGGATGCTGAACTCCAAGTGCTTGGCTGATTTTCCCATCTATCTCACAGACCTGCCTCCCAGACACTGGCACTGGACTCTAGCCCACACCTGTCCCAAGTGCTGCCATTACCATCGTGCCAGGATCTGCTGTGCAACGAGACCACAGAGCCCTGGATTTCCCCCCCCCCAGCTGGGGAATGAACCCAGTTCCTGGCACACATCAGGGAAGCATTCTATGCTGAGCTATGCCCCAGCCTAGACACCAAAATGTTTACCTAACTTCTTTTTTTTTTAAATTTGAATACTTTAATACTTTTATTATTTTTTAAATTTTATTTATTTATTTATTTATGTGTGTGTGTGGCCAGCTCAGCCCACCAGGGGGCAGGGCTGGCTGGCATGTGGTGCTGGGGGATTGAACCGCGGTCCCTGAGCTTTGCTAAACTTGTTCTAAGTAGGTGCTTTATTTTTTTATTTATTTATTTTTCTTTTTAAATATTTATTTATTTATTTTGTGTGTGTGTGGCCAGCTCAGCCCACCAGGGAGCGGGGCTGGCTGGCATGTGGTGCTGGGGATTGAACCGCATTCCCTGTGCTTTGCTTAGCTTAGCTTGTTCTAAGTAGGTGCTTTAGACCACTGAGCCATCTCACCAGCCCTAAGTAGGTGCTTTAGACCACTGAGCCATCTCACCAGCCCCTACCTTCTTTTTTTTTGGCGGAGCCAGGGATTGAACTCAGGCCCTTGTGCTTGCCAGGGAAGCACTTATTCCACTGAGCCATCTCCCTGGCCCCCTAACTTCTTAATGTTTATGGAGTGCTTCCTCTGCGTGAAGTCTGTTAGTATCAATCGCTGTGGACTACTTCCTGTCAGTCCCCTTCTGTGCCCCACTCAGATCTGATCCTGTTCCATTTGGGCCATCAGAATCTCTGCCACCAGATGCTGCAGTTCTTTTATGTTTTGTTTGTTTTGAGACAAGGTCTCGCTATGTAGTTTAGGCTAGCTCTAAACTCACTGTGTAGCCTGAGCTGGCCTCGAACTTGCACCAATTCTTCTGCCTCAGCCTCCTGAGTGCTGGGAGTTTCTTTTGTGGTGTTGGGCTGGGATCCTAGGCTTTGCACATACTAGGCAAGTGTTTTATTTATTTTTTTTCAGAACCGGGTAGTGAACTCAGTCCCTTGCACTTGCCAGAGAAGCACTTATTCCACTGAGCCATCTCCCTGGCCCCTAGGCAAGTGTTTTATCACTGAGCTACATTACTAGCTCAATTCCCTTCTTAGCTCTGTGCCCAGGATGACCACCTCCAGGACCACTCTGGTCACCTGAATTTTTGGCCACAAAACCCTTATGTTTTAGGCACAAAGCCCTGAGCTTAACCACAATTTTAACCCTGCTGATCTCTCAGCTTTCAATTTTGCCCTCATTTTTCTATCTGGAAAACTTCTATTTTTTTCACATAGTGAATTCAAACGATATCTTCTGAATAGAGTTTTTCCACTCCTCCTGGAAGAAATATCTGTACTAGGTGATCAGAGGAGGTTCTGTAGATGGGGTTTCTGACCTAGAACCTACCTTACTGGGAGACTGGTTTTACCACACTGCCCCCTCCCTTGGGATTGAGCCCAGGGAGTCCTGTGAGTTAAAGCCCCCAGCACTGTGTCTTTTCTTTTTTAATATTTATGTGTGTAGGGGGGGCAGCTCAGCCTACCAGGGGGTGGGGCTGGCTGGCATGTGGTGCTGGGGGATTGAACCGCGGTCCCTGTGCTTTAGCTAAGCTTGTTCTAAAAAGGTACTTTAGACCACTGAGCCGTCTCACCAGCCCCTGTGTCTTTTCTTGAGATAGGTTTTTTTTTTTTTTTTTTTAAGTACACGATCTACAGGGTCTCACCATGTAGATCGGACTCGTGATCCTCCTGTTTACAGCCTCCCAAGTGCTGAGATTATAGGTGGGAGCCACCATGCTCAGTCTCAGTCACCATCAATCACCCCCAGTCCCTGCATCTGCCTAAGCAGGCAGCTTTAATCCGCTGAGCTATTTGACCTGCTTGAGGCACGGTCTTGCTAAATTCTCCAGGTTGGGCTGGAATTCCCAATTCTCTTGCCTCAGCCTCTCAAGTACCCATGCCCAGCCAAGCCCCGGATTTCACTGAGATGTGGAGAAAAGGAGACAAGGGTCTAGAACAGGCTGGCTGCCTTCAGGGACATCTACCAGCCTAGCCTGTTAAAAGATCAGGCTGGGAAGATATCTGCTGGGAATCTTTGAAGCAAGGAGACAATTTAAGGAGAACATTTAATCAAGCGTGCTCCTGATTGTTGTGGACAAGCTAAGCAGTTTGACTATATGTGTTCTCTGTATGGAGAAACACCTCAGAGGTCCTCACCCCACAGGCACCTTACTGCCATTTTTCTACGACGAATTTTTTTTTTAATTTTTTTTTTTATTTATTTGAGAGAGAGAGAGAGAGAGAGAGAGAGAGAGAGAGTGTGGTGTGTGTGTGGCCAGCTCAGCCCACCAGGGGGCGGGGCTGGCTGGCATGTGGTGCTGGGGGATTGAACCGCGGTCCCTGATGCT
>NW_004524611.1:13489372-13496318 GCF_000260255.1 Octodon degus
TGGCATGTGGTGCTGGGGGATTGAACCGCGGTCCCTGATGCTTTGCCAAGCTTGTTCTAAGTAGGTGCTTTAGACCACTGAGCCATCTCTCCAGCCCCTCTACGACGAATTTTGTAAGCACGCACCATAACGAGCTCTGATTGCTAGGGCAGTCTGCCTTATTTTTTCCCCTCTAGCAGCCAACAGTGGATCTGAAAGATGGCAGGTTGCATAAGTGGTTGTAGCTTCACAGATGTCCTTTAAAATTATTTTTTCAAAGAAGCTACTACTATATCTTTTACAGGACATCCCTAGAAACAAGCAGGATATTAACACAAAAATTTCAACCACTCTTGTCCAGAATAAGCTAACTCTGGAATAGGCAAGAGCATGGTTCAAGTTACCCTTCCGAAAGCTCTTGAGGGGGTTACTTCCCGCCAACCCATCCTTGCAGGAAAGCTCCACCCGCCCAGCCCCGGGCGTGGCCGAGCGCGGCGCCTTTAAGAAGGGGGCGGAGCGCAAGTGGAAAGACAAAGCCCCTGGCCGCGCGCTCCCCTCCCCCCTCCGGCGCACCAAGCGGACAGTGGTGCCCGGATGTCGGTGTCGCCGTCGGTGACAGATGGCGCAGTGTCTGTATAAGTTAAGAGTGCTCCGCTGGCCTGACCTCCTTGAGCTTTCAATGCCTCTCGGTTCCCCGCTGTCCTGCACTTTTAACTCTGCCGCTGGAGGCCCGCACGTCTGTCACCAGCGCTTACATAACGTGACCTTTCACCTCTTCAGACTGCCCTCTAGTGCAATGCAACCTAACTACGCGGCAGGGCCAGGGGGCGGGATCCAAACGCAGAGCGGCAGCTGGTGAGAGCCAATTGACAGTGAGCGCTGACCATCTGTCCGCCTATTGGCGCATTCTCCACCGGCGCCACTGGGGAGCAAGTTAGTGTGTGCGCTGGCCCGGCGGGAGGGAGGAGGGGAATCTCCCGCCATTTTTCAATAATTTCCTCCGGTGCTACTGAGGAGTCGTAACTGCTGGCCGCGGGGATCCACAGCGAAGGTCGGCTGAGGGTGAGAGAGGCTGCTGGGAGTCGCAACAGTGTGCGTGGGAGCTTATGCGCGTCCTCGCGCCTCGCTCCATGGCTGTCGCGCGGTCGCACCGGTCGTGAGGGAGCCGGAGTTCGCGCCGCCCTCTCACCCTTCCCCTCCCCCACCGCCCCGGTAGCCAGGCGCTAGCTCGGGGCCCGGGGCCTAGTGCTGTGCCTCGGGGCCGGCGAGGAGCCGTGCGACCTGCGCTGCCGCCGCCGCCTTCTCGTCTGCCGCGATGGCGCCGCTCTTGGGCCGCAAGCCTTTCCCGCTGGTGAAGCCGCTGCCCGGAGAGGAGCCGCTCTTCACTATCCCGCACACGCAGGAGGCCTTCCGCACCCGGGAGTATCCTTTTCTAGCTGCGCGGGGCCGTCCGGGTACCCGCAGGCTGCGTCGGGCCGTGGTGGGAGGACGGGCCCGGGCTCCGGGACCCGGATAGCTGTCAGCACTGCCCGGGGGCCGGGTACCCAGCCTTCCTCGAGCCGCCGGCCGGGTCCCGGATCCAGGCTGTGATCCAGGCCCGCTTGAGCCTCCCCGAGCCGCGCGCCTGCATCCTTCTTCCCCAGCCCCGCACTTTGTCCCCGGGTTTGGCGACGACGCGCGCACCTCGGTACTCCCAAACTTAGCGGCGTCAGGCCCCAAGTATCGGGGAGAAAGCAGGCTTTAACCTTTGCGGGTTTTACCCCTCTTTTTAAAAAATTTAAATGAAACCGTCGACTTAAGTTTTTGAAATTGTACCCGCGCGGCCTCGTGATCCAGCTCGTGCGAGTCTCAATTGCGTCTCCGATCTCCGCGAGGGCAGTGAGGATGTTTTCTCCTCCCGAGTGGACATTAGGCCAGGGATGGACTGACAGGACTGGGAGGTCCATTTGCAAAGAGATAGAGGGGAAAAAGCTGCTTTGGAGGACAGGAGCTCATGCTCTTCTTGAGTATACACACGTTTGGAATTTTGAAGATTTATAGGGAAATTCTTTGAAAAATAAAATTAAAAGTCAACCAAGATCTATTTAAAGTTTTCATGTTTTATTTTTGGAATATAAAGCTTACATCTTAAATAGAAAGCTACTGTTCTGCTGAGAACTAGCATTTCGTACACAATCATACAATCTTTCAATTATAAGTTCTGTGACTTATTTTTGTTGCGGATGCCAGGTGAGTCATTTTTAAGGCATATATGTAAAAAGAGGTAGATTTCAGAGTCAGGCTGGATGGATTACTAGTTTTATCAGCTGTTTTCTGTTAAATGAGATTTAATAGTTTCTGTTTACTTCTCTATGGGAGGAAGTGTTCAGGTGAGCTGTTTTATTTCTCTTTAACCTTCAATGGAATACTTAATGGGATAATACAAGTTTTGTTTGACTATGGCTAGGAGTTTGGGCACAGAGACTTAGGAAAAACCGAGTCCATATTATAGGAGAATTGTCTTGACAAACTATAGTATAGCCCCAGGCAAGGTAGTGCTTGCCTGTAATCCCCAGCACTTTGAATGCTGAGGCAGGAGAATCCTTGCAATTTGGAGGTCATCCTAACTATACAACAAGCTGAAAAAACAAACCAACTACAAAAAACCAAAGTATGTATATCTACAGCATCTAGGATCTGAAATGGATCTTGGAGATGATCTAATCTGCCTTCCTGGTTTGCTAAGTAGACCCAGGAAGTTGACCTGTTTAGGTCAGAGTCTGGTGAGAATCAGGATTACACACAGCCTAGTGCTTTTCTTGCTTCGTCCCTGTAAGTTAGTCAAGAAAGTGCTTTGCTGGGGATGAAACCTAGGGCCTCACAGCCTAGATCTCTACTACAGAGTTGTATTTCTAGGTTCTCCACTTGTAATTAGTCTACTTTGTGTCATTCTGCAGTATAAGATTTAATTGGTGTGATGGTGGTGCACCTGTGTGTAATCTCAGCACTGTGGGGAGGTTGAGGCAAGAGGATAAGATTGAGTTTGTTTTGAACAATTTAGTGACCTGGTGAGATCCTGCCTCAAAATAAAACAAAAGGATAGGGATATAGCTGAATGTACAGCTCCTGGGTTAAATACCCAGCAGTAAAAGGGGGGGATTTTATAGTTGGTGATGTAAGAATTATCTCTATTAAATACAGCATTATTTTAAAGTTAGCCCTCTTTATTTATTTATTTATTTATTTATTTTTAAAGTATTCCCAAACATCAGTGGAGTAAAAATTTACTGGTGGGGGGCTAGGAATGATGACTCTTGTCTGCACTCACAGTACTTGGGAGGGTGAGTCAGGAGGATCCTGAGATTGAGGCTAGTTTGGACTGTGTATTAAATTCAAGGTTTGCCTTGATCAAATCTTCCTTTTACTTAAGGGAATCTGGCAGTCTTTTCATGTCATTTATTCTTTCAGTTGTTCATAGTCACTCATACTAGTATTAAGAGTTTAGAGAGTTGTTTTTTTGCGCAACTGGGGATTGAACTTGGGCCCTTGTGCTTGCCAGGGAAGTGCTTATTCCACTGAGTTATCTCCCCAGCCCGAGAATTTTTTAATAAGTTAATTTTTCAAGTGTGGTTCCATTGGAGTGAGTCTAAGAAACATGCTGTAGAGCAGAGATGAGGTACAAATCTGTAACATACACTGAGCCAGGTGAAAAGTGATCACAGATAACTAAAAACTGACAGCTCAGGTTTTTCATGTAATTTAGTGAAATTATTGAAAAATATATATGAATATTTCTTAAGATACCAGTTGCAACCAGGCATGCTGGCACAGGCCTGTAAGCCCTGCACTCAGGAGGCTGAGGCAGGAGCATTGTTGCAAGTTTGAGACCAGCTTGAGCTACAGTGTGAACTCCAGGCTAGCATGAACTGCATGGGGAGATCGATCCTGTGTTTCAAAATGACCAAAAACAAAACAAAACAAAAACCCCAATAGTTGCAAACTGATATCTGAAATATTTTCAGTGCTATGTAATTTAATAAACATTCATTTTTTTTTAATTTCCCACAGCAGTATTTAAAACTCTTTAACAAAGGAGTTCTTTAAGTGTTTTATATTAGGGGGAAATTGCTGTCTTGGGAATTTCTGTAAGGGGAAGCTTTGAGGATGGTTTTTAAGCAGTTGTGTTCTATGGCTGGCAGGTTGGCATATTTATTAGACTATTAACTGGTTTCATAAAGGAGAAGAAAATAATGGTTGTGTAACAGCTGCATTTGAGGTTTTGTTAATCTTGAGAATTTATATTTACTACTATATTTTAATAAGATTTAATACTTTTAGCACCTTTTGATTGCATCTGTACTGTAACAAATTTATATATTTTGTTGACTTCAGACAGAGCAGGTATGTTCTTGAAAGTACATTGTATATCTTCAACAAACTTCCAGTAGAAGTTGTGAATAATTACACATCTAACAATTGGGTGCTATATATTGTTTGTTTATTTATTTATTTATTTTGTGTGTGTGGCCAGCTCAGCCCACCAGGGGGCGGGGCTGGCTGGCGGGTGGTGCTGGGGGATTGAACCGTGGTCCTTGTGTTTTGCTTAGCTTAGCTTGTTCTAAGTAGGTGCTTTAGACCACTGAGCCATCTCACCAGCCCCTATATTGTTAATTATTATGTTATAGCTTTAAATGTATGGCACATAGCTTCTCAGGATAGTAGCACAGCTAAGACAGTGGATTTTTTTTTTTTTTTTTTTTTTTTTTTTCAGAATTGGGGATTGAACTCAGGCCCTTGCGCTTGCCAGGCAAGCACTTATTCTACTGAGCTATCTCCCTGGCCCCAAGACAGTGGATGTTAGTTGAAGAACATAAACTATATTGTTAGACAGGGTCTTACTTTATAGTGTAGGCTGGCCTTGAACTCACTTTGTGTCCCAGACTGGCCTATAAACTCAGTTCTGCATCAGCTTTCTGAGTGCTGGAGTAAGATGGGCTTTAGGCAAAAACTGAGTTACAACAGCCTATTACGTACTGTATTTTTATTGGCTACTTCAGATGTCAGTTTCAAAGTTTTAGAAACAACTGAAAAGTTACTGTATAAAAACTTTCAGATAGTATGATAGATGGTTATTCCTACAGTTAAAATGGCTCCACGCAGGAGTAAAAAGGGGCACGTTTTTCTTGGGGGGGGTGGATACTGGAAATTGAACTCAGGATCTCACCCTGAGCTATATTATTTCCAGCCCCTCATAGCATGTTATAAGTTGGGTAGCTATACTTGAGGTTAATTTGCAGTTGCAAGCAAATTAATTAAAAAATTTATCCAACAGCAGTAGGAAAAATGATCTTATGGCTTTCACACTGACCTGCATCCCCAGCCCTTTCTTAGTTTTGTTGGTTGTTTTTTTTTTTTTTTTTTTTGTCTTTTAAGTCAGAATCTTGGGCTGGAGAGATAGCTCAGTAGAATAAGTGCCTACCTGACAGGTGCAAGGTCCTGAGTTCAATCCCTGGTTCTGCAAAAAAAAAAAAAAAAAAAAAAAAGAATATTGCTAGATTGCCAGGTTTTCTAGGCTGTGCTTGAACTTGCTATCTTTCTGCCTCAGCCTCCCAAAGTGTTGGGATAAAAAGGTATATGCTACCACACCGGACTGAGACAGGATTTTCTTGTACAGTTAAAATACTCTCTCAGGTTGATTTGTATAATTTATTTCAAGTGAATTATACCTGGTTTGATTTATTTTTTATTTTTATTTTTATTTTTTGCAGTATTGGGGATTGAACTCAGGACCCTGCACTTGCCAGGCAAATGCTTATTCTATTTAGCTATTTCCCTAGGCCCCTGATATATTTTTTTACATATTTATCTACTTGTTTATTTTTTTGAGATAGGACTTTTCTTAGTTCAGGCTACCTTTGAATTCCCAGGGATCCTTCTGCCTTAACCTCAGTTCTGGGATTATAAACCTGTGCTGCCACACCCAGCTTTTATTTTATTTTTATTTTTATTTTTTTTATTTTTATTTATTTGAGAGAGAGAGAGACCAGCTCAGCCCACCAGGGGGCGGGGCTGGCTGGCATGTGGTGCTGGGGGGGATTGAACCGCGGTCCCTGATGCTTTGCCAAGCTTGTTCTTGTTCTAAGTAGGTGCCCCAGACCACTGAGCCATCTCTCCAGCCCGACACACCCAGCTTTTAAAGTTGCTTAAAACTACTTTCTTGCTGACTGGTTGGTGGTGTACTAAGTACTAATCAATCTTAGTACTTGGGAGGGTGAGGCAACTTCGAAGATCATAGGCTTGAGACCAGCCTGGGCTTTGCAGTTCCAAGGCCAGCCTGAACTGCATAGCAAGACCCTGTCTCAAAAAAAAAAAAAAAAAATCCCAATCTTACTGGCAGTCTGTGCCTAGAGAAAGTGGGATAAAGGTAAATCCTCCCCTCCCCCCCCACCTTTTGAGATAGGGTCCTTTGTATAGTTCAGGCTGACTTTCAACTCATTCAGGCTGGCTTTGAACAGTGCTGAGATTACAGGTGTGCCACCATGCCCAGCCCAAAAAGTAAATCTTGAGTTGATTTTGTCACTTTCTCACTTAGAACACTTAGGATTACAGTTACGCTTTTTAAATCTCTGCATCTTTTTGGGGCTCTTGCTCTTGTAAAAAAAGAAAGTCTTTGTAAGGGTAAAGAAAACAGTCTATTGTAAGAGTAGGTACTCTTAAGTTATAAAGTAGATGCATAATGAAGTCCAGGATTTGAAAATATCTTAACATTTATAGCTTACACAACCTTTGGAGAATTGCTTAGACATTTTGTCTGCAACTGTATGAGCTGCTGTTGATGGAACACAAAAACCTCATGATACTTGCTCTGAGTGGTTATTTGAAAGTGAGTGACTTATTTTGGTGACCTAAAATCCGAGATAGGAATAAGAAGCAGCAAACTCAGTATCTTTCTAATGGGCTTTGTTTTCTTTATACTTTTTTTTTTTTT
>NW_004524611.1:13497408-13500523 GCF_000260255.1 Octodon degus
GGCTGGCTGGCATGTGGTGCTGGGGGATCGAACCGCGGTCCCTGTGCTTTGCCGAGCTTGTTCTAAGTAGGTGCTTTAGACCACTGAGCCATCTCACCAGCCCCTACCTAGACTAATTTAAACCCTATACTCCTGCTGAGATTATAGTTGTGTTCCACCAGGCCTGGCTCCTGACCTTTTTTCTTTCTTTTCTCCCCCCTCCCCTCCCTGTCCTGGGGGCAGCATACTGGCGCTGTGTGTGGTGCTGGGGATCAAATCATGGTCCTTTCTCATTTGCCTAAGCTTGCCTAAGGAGGTACATTAGACTGCTGAGCTATCTTGCTGGCCCCTTTTTTTTTTTTTTTTTTTGGCAGAACCGGGGATTGAACTCAGGCCTTTGTGCTTGCTTATTCTACTGAGCCATCTCCCCAGCTCTTCTGACATTTTTAAAAAAGAGAAATGAAACTGTATGTGCTTCAAAATAAAAATAATAAAAATTGAGGCTGGGGCTGGTGAGATGGCTCAGTGGTCTAAAGCACCTACTTAGAACAAGCTTAGCAACGCACAGGGACCACTGTTCAATCCCCCAGCACCACATGCCAGCCATCCCTGTTCCCAGGCGGGCTGAGCTGGCCACACACCCCAATAAAATAAATAAATAAAATAAATTTTAAAAAAAAAGTTGAGACTGTAATGCAAAGGTTGTCGGGTAAATTCCCAGGACCACAACAACAACAAAAGGCAACTAGACCTAGGTTGAAGGAACACTCCTTGTGTGTGGCATGCCTTTCTTGTGATAGTGAGTAAGCTGGAGGAAAACATGCTGGCTTTTAAAATCTCTGTTCAGAAGTGGCGTGTATCACGTTTGTTAGTCCTGTTGTGTGGCCAAACCCTGTAGGATTTTATTGGCCATTAAATACTGAGCAACATCAGTGGGGTGAGGGTGTGAATTCCTCTTTACAGTCTATATTGCTTTGGATCAGGGTGAAAATCTAGAAAGGAGGTAAATTTATATTGGAACAGTATCTACCATGTTGAAACAGTAATCTACCATGTTTGAAGGATCAGGAAATGTTTCCTGGGAGCAGTTGTTTTTGAGATCTAAAGGGTCTTTAAAATTAATCAGGTAAACTATATACATATATAGCACAGCTTTGAGGAGTTGGGTATGAGTTTAAAGGATCTTGATTTTTCCACTCCCTCTCTTTCTCTCTTTTCTCATTCTATGTTTTGTCACTGTGTTAACTAGGTTAGTCTTAGATTTATGAACCCAAATGATCTTCCCTTGTACTGAATTTGAAAGTTCTTGATTTTTAGAAAGTTGAGAAAGCTAGGCATGGTGGTATATACCTATAATCCCAATGTTCTGGAGGCTAAGGCAGGATTGCAAGTTTGAGCCCACCTAGCAATTTATGAATTTGGGGAGACCTTCTCCTAGGGGAAAATGGCTGTGACACCATATGAAGGCCCTGATTTCAATCCCCTGTACTGCAAAAAATGAAAACCAAAATGAAAAATGATTAGCCTTTCATATGTCTGGAGTGAAGAAGTGGGTTTGGGTTGAGGTTACTGTAGTGGTGAATGGTACAGAAAAGAGCTACATCAAATAGGTACTTATGAAGTAGTCTGACAGTTGTAGACTTGGCCTTTAATTTAGTGGAAGTTGAAAAATTTCAGTAGAAAAGAAGACTTTAGGATGATCCCTGGCTCTGTTGAGAGTGGTTCTTTAGCCTGGACTGTAGAAGCTTTTGGAATAATGAAACAGAAACTAAAGTTGTGTGGCTAATGTATAGTGGTAGGTCTGAGTACATACGTCTACCAGTTCTATAGTAGACAGTTTATAGAGGTGAATGAGGTGGGTTTTTAAGGATTGGGAATCAGATGCGGTGGCCTATGCCTGTGGTCCTAGCACTTGGGAGGCTGAGGCAGGAAAGAGAATCATCATGAGGTCAAAGCCATCAAAAAAGCGCTAACGATATAGGTTGGTGGGAGGGCCCTGGGTTGAATCTTGAGTACCAAAACAAAAGCCCAAGACCAATACATTGTAGTATATACCTATAATTTCTGAACTTTGGGAGGCTGAGGCAGGAGGATTCTAAAATTGAGTCATTTGAACAGTGTAGTAGAAACCTGTTTCAAAAAATGGGCTGGAGATGTATGTCAGGGCAAAAGTCCAATGTTCAGTCCCAGTATCCTGCCCAGGTTTATTTTTTATTTTTTAGAACCTGGGATTGAACTCAGGCCCTTGTGCTTACTAGGGAAGCGTTTATTCCACTGAGCCATCTCCCAGCCCCCAGTTTTTCTTTTTAATTTTTTTGTTGATACATTTTAGATATACATAATGATAACCGTCATAGGGAGTTTGTACCTATACATGTCATACCTTGCTGCTGCTGCTTTTTTCCCCTACTCCCCTCTCTTCAACCCCTCTTTCCCTCCTTATTTACAAAAGCTTTGTTTCCATTTTTTTCCTTCTAATTTTTTTTCCTGTCTCTTGCTTTGTCCTTCCCTTGTTCTCATTTGAACATGTTCTTCCCATTTCCCAATATCTATTACAAATTTGGGTCCTTACTTACACTTTTGGTTTCTCACACCAGAGAAACCATTCGGTATTTAAACATGTCTGTCTAGTTTATTGTACTTACAAGTATAGTGTTAAAGTTCATCTATTTAGCTAGAAATATCTCCAGCTTATCCTTTATGGCTGAGTAGAAATAAAAAACAGTATGTAAACAGCCACTGTTTGATGGGCATTTGGGCTCTTTCCAAGATTGAGCTACTACAAAAATGTGCCCCTATATAGAGGGGAGTATGGGACTGGGAGATAACTCAGTAAAAAGAAGCGCTTGCCTGGCAAGTGTAAGGGCCTGAGTTCAATCCCCGGTTCTGCCTCTCCCCCAAAAAATACTAAACGGGAGTATGCATGTATTGTTGTGGTATGTTTTTAATTCATCTAAAAAAAATACCAAGAAGGAAACTAGCTGGGTCAGATGAAACCATTAGTCCTAGTTTTTTGAGGAATCTCCACTGATTTCCACAGTGGTTGAACCAATTCACACCTACCAGCAGTGGGGAAGGGTTCCTTTTTCTCTACAGCCCCACCAATATTTGCTATTGATTGATTTTTTTTTTTTTT
>NW_004524611.1:13500946-13502301 GCF_000260255.1 Octodon degus
TTTTTTTTTTTGTTATTTTTATTTTTGGTGCTAGAGATCAAACTCAGGACCTTGCACTTGCCAGGCAGGCAGTTATGCCGCTGAGCTATCTCCCTGGTCCTCTTTGTAGCCCAGAGTGGTCTCAACGCTCACCACCATGCCTGGCCAAATTTTGTTTTTGATATTTTTAGCTAGAGCCCTATCACCCCTTTCTTCTCTTCCTTCCTCTCCTGACTTATTCCCTAACAGATATTCTCAGCCTCATGGAACGTCCCACGAGTCCAAGTGGGTCTCACTACATAGATCACACTCATAGTGATCTTCCTGGGTTTCAGGTTCACACCACCATACCTAGTCCCCTCACTGTCTTAGCGTGCCCCAGGGTTGGGACTGGCATGGCAAGGCATGTACCCGCCCCTGCGTTGTGCCCTAAGCAGGAGCTTTAATCTGCTGAGCTATCTGGCCAGCCCTCAGAATTTTTTTTAAGTTAAAACTGCAGGGTGAGAAACACAAAAGACTAGAGAAGAGGTCTATAAGGGAAGCTCATTAAGTTGTTTTAATGTGTTGGCTGGCTGAGAAATGAGGGTTAGAGGCCAAGTTTAGATAACTGCTCTGTGACTGGGTACAAAAGGACTGAATTAAGAAATATACTACTGCAGTTTTTATCTTTGTTGGTATGTGTTTGCATTTTGTAATGATTACATTGTTTGTGGTGAAGTGAGAAATAATGGTTGTAGTTTAGGACAGACTATGAAAATGATTCTTTGATTTCAGACTTGGACTTGTGGGATATTCCATGAGGTTGGGAATAACTGTTAGAGAATAGGTCAGGAGAGGAAGAAAGAGCAGAAGAAAGGAGTGATAGGGCTCTAGCTAAAAAGAGCTGGGATATCATTGAGGCAGGCAGGGTTACGCTTTTGAAACTATTGGCCACATCAGTCTAGATCCATGGAGAATGAACCAGTCATGTTATTCCTACTGTGAAAAAAACTAACAAGTCTGGTCATGGTAGTGCATCCTGTAATCCCTGTACTTGGGAGGTTGAGACAGAAGGATTGCTTGGGGTTTGAGACCAGTCTGGGATACATAGTGAGCTCAAGGTCAGCTGAATATATGGTGAGATGCTGTCTTAAAAAAGAAAAAAAGAAAAAAAAAAAAGAAACCCTAATAAAAATTCTGTCTTCTCCAACATACTTATTTATATTTTTCTCACATTCTCCCTGATGACACAGGATTTTGCAGTGTAGCCAAACAATATATTAAATTGTTGTGAAAGTTTAAATAAACTTAACTAATTCTTTCTCTGTCCTTATTTTATCTCATTCCTGCTTCCCTAGTACAAAGACTTAAACAGAAAACAAGTCTTTTTTTTTTTT
>NW_004524611.1:13502401-13521514 GCF_000260255.1 Octodon degus
AAGTAGGTGCTTTAGACCACTGAGCCATCTCTCCAGCCCCCAGAAAACAAGTCTTACTGTGGTAACCTTCCTATGTGAGCCATCCTGTTACTTTATTTTCCCTGGGATTGGTCTTATGCTTTGGAACAAGTTTTCCTTGTTTTGTCCATTGCTGACCTTTAGCTCCTGCCCCAGCCTCCCAGATAGTTGGGATTACAGGCAGATGCTGCCACATCTGTGTTGGTTTTGGTTTGTTTTTAAATTAAGGTCTAGGTAGGTAGCTCATGTTGACCATGTATTTGTTCTTTTTTTTGGTGCAGGGTCTCACTACACAGCCCATACTTGTAGTGATCCTCCTGATTTCTGCCTCCCTAGTGCTGGCATTACAGGTGTATGCCACCAGGCCCAGACTCCATCACTGGCTCAGCGTACCCAGTGGTGGGGCCGGTGCGGCATGCTAAGCCAGGGAATGAACCCTGGCCCCTGTGCTTACCTAAGCAAGTGCTTAGTCCTCTGAGCTATATCACCATCCCTTGACCATGTATTTGTTCTGTATCTGAGGTTGACTTAAATCTGAGAGCTCTTGAGTCCTGGAATCAGGACTTTTTTTAATAAATTCTCAGCGACTGTTTCTGACACTTGGTTTTTATTGGTATAGTACAGTTTTTTTTTTTTTTTTTTTTTTTTTTTTTAAGGTATTTAGTTACGGGGTCTACAGGGTCTCAATACACAGATCGGACTCATAGTAATCCTCCTGTTTTCAGCCTCCCCAAGCACTGATATTACAGGTGCATACCACCACACCCAGTCTCAATCACCATCTCAGCAAACCCTGGGGGTGAGGCAGGCATGGCATGCTGGGATCAAACCCCCATCCATACACCTGCCTAAGCAGGCCCTTTAGTCTTCTGAGCTATCTGGCCATGGCTGACAGCTTTTTTTTTCTTTTTTTAATCTTTTTTTTTTTTTTTTTTTGCAGAACCGGGGATAGAACTCAGGTCCTTGAACTTGCCAGGGAAGTGCTTACTCCACTGAGCCATCTCTCCAGCCCACTTGCTTTTTTTTTAATTTTAGTGTATTTGGTACAGGGCCTCACAATGTAGCTTGTGGTGATCGTCCTGTTTTCAGCCTCCCCATTGCTAGGGTCACAGTTGTGCAGCACCATGCCTGGTCTCAGTGGCTGGCTTAGCGCACACAGGGGCAGAGCAGGGGAACTCGTGGTGCCCCAGACCCTACACTTGCCTAAGCAGGTGCTTAGTCTGCTGAGCCATCTCGCCGGCCCTTAGCACTCCTTTTTTATTTAGATGTTACTGCCATGTCTGTTGAGGGAAATTGATTAATTTGATTTTGGCATATCCAAGCAGTCTACAGATAGGAAAGTGCTTATAATATTGGCTAAAATTGTTATTTTGGATTACATATAGATCTGTTCTTATTTTTTGCCTTTTCACTGATCATAACCCTAGAAAACTATAAAGAATCTGCATTGAACATGATAGGTGTTTTTCAGATGAATGGTGCAGCAGAGAAACAGGCAGAAGGAAAAAGGGAAAGGGGCTTTATTTTCTTTGAGGACATGGAGAGAATTCCGGGAGGTCAAGGAATTCTCTGAACTGGACAAAGGAAGGCTGAGGCTTTATGACCTTTTGCCAGGGGAGGGGCTTGAAGGGCATATTTAGATATATCTGAGAAATTGATTGGGGCTCTTGCCTGACGTGATGGGAAGGGTGAAAGTAAATTATGTCCTGGACTAAGTTGGAGAAGAAGGGGGAGGTGGTCCTGGGAACATAGGCCTTTGTTTTAGGGGCATCGACCATATTAGATGGCCACCACAATGATTTTAGCAATTTACACTAGGGCCCAAACCTATCAGAACATTTGTGTGGGGTATGGTGGTGTACACCTATAATCTCTAAGGGTGAGACAGGATTACAGGTTCAAGCCTAGCCGAGGAAACTTAGTGATTTAATGAAATCCTGTCTCAAAATTAAAATTAAAAGGGTTGTGGGTATAGTTCATTTGGAAGACTTTGAGCAAAGTCTCCAGTATGGCAAACAACAACAAAAAAGAAAAAATGAATACTGGCTATTTAGAAGATAATACTACAGAAGCAATTTCAGTGCTTGTATTTCAACAAGTATAATATGTGTCAGTTGGAAAGTATAGGGATTGGCAGCTAACTCTAGTTGTGATGTCAGTTTGTTTTCTTGCATAGCATCTGTTGCTGTGTATGAAAGTGAATTAGTTACTTGCTATTTGAATTTGTGGCTGACTTATTGTGAGTTCCAGTCAGGATGGTGTGGAAAGTTGCCATATATGTATGTGGCACTATGTGCTGTTCTCTTTCTTCAACTCCCTCCAGCTCCCTCTTGAAGACTCAGCTGAACTATATGACTAGAGAGAGAAAAGGCTGGAAAAAAAACTGTATAAAAAGTACTTTTAGGACTTCTTGAGATTTCATTTTTGTAGTGCTGGAGATTCAACCCATAGCTTGGAGCATGCTGAAATACATACCCAGCCCTGGAATTTCCTTTCATTTTTAATTTTTTTGGTGCCAGGAATCAAACTCAGCACCTTGTGCTTGTGGGACAGACTCTGTGCCACTGAGCTAAATATCTGGTCCTGGAATTTACCTTAAAATCCTAGGAAGCACCAAGTGTTTATGAGGTAGAATAGAAGATAAATGGGTCATTAATATGTGGTTTTGGGGTTGGCATGTCACAACATGCCAGGGGGAATCAAACTCAAGACCCTTAGACCACCGACCTATCTCCCCAGCCCCTATAACTAAGTATTTTATGAGAATAGGCTGGTTGTCTGTGTTGGTAAAATCTTGTTTTCCTGAGCCACTACAAACAGAGAGTATGAAGCCCGCTTGGAAAGGTACAGTGAGCGCATTTGGACATGTAAGAGTACCGGAAGCAGTCAGCTAACACACAAGGAAGCCTGGGAGGAAGAACAGGAAGTTGCTGAACTGTAAGTAATAGATGCATTGCTCTCTGACATTGTCTTCACTTTGCAACTTGGGGGTGAGGGTGGTGTGTATTAACCTTAAAGCACTGGGTTTTTTGTTTTTGAAACAAGGTTTTGCTTTGTACTTCAGGCTGGCCTTGCACTTATTATGTAGTCCAGGCTGCCCTTGAACTCTGACAGTCCTGCCTGAACTTCACAAGTGCTGGGATTATAGGTGTATGCCACTATACCCAGTAAACAATCTTTTTTTTAAATGTATTTAGTACATTAAAATGTTCTAACGTACATTTTTAATGTGTTTAGTACAGGGTCTACAGAGTCTCACTACACAGATGGGACTCATAGTGATCCTTTCTATTTTTCAGCCTCCCAAGTGCTGGGATTACAGGTGCATGCTACTGTGCCCAGTCTCAACACCTCAGCATGCCCTGGGGGTGGGGCCAGCATGGCAGGCTGGGGTTCGAACCCTTGGCCCCATATCCACTGACCTATCTGGCCGGCCCCAGCAGTCTTTGTTTCTATTTTGTTATTACTATTATTTTAGACAGGGTCTTGCTATGTAGTTCAGCCTGGCTTTGAACTCACGGTGTAGCCCAGACTGGCTTCTATCTCATGGTGGTTCTCCTGCCTCAGCCTCCTGAATATTGAAATTAAAGGTGTGCACCAGCACGCCCAGCATATACTTATATTTAAGTAAATTTAAATTTACTTGTATTTTGCTAGTAGTAAAGTGGGTGGAATGTATTATGTGTATACTTTTCAAGTGCTCTATTTGCCAGACAGGTGCTGCAGCACTGAGCACATTCCTGGCCTTTCCTCTTGCTATGTACTTTTGCTTAAAAGATCTTTGGAAACAGAGTACTAACCACAGGAGCTGCTATAATCTAAAAGTGATATGGAAGCAGCCATAAGACAGATATTTTCTTCCTTTTGTAGCAGTAAATTTCAGATAATATTTAAAATTAATAAGGATAGTTTTATCTAACTTCAGATTGTTGAATTAGATTTTTAAGTCCTGTTTGAGCCAAGTATGGTAATGCATATCTATAATCCCAGTACTCTGGTAGGCTGAGGCAGGAGGGATACAAATTAGAGCCTAGCTTTGGCAGTGAAACTGCTGTGTCCAAATGAAAAAGTCTCCAGTACTATAAAAAAAAAGTAAAGATATTTGCTTGTTTAAAATGTATTTCATTTGTTTGTTTGCAAGGGCTTTGGAATTCAGATCATGGACTCACCATGTTAACTTCTCCTGAGTTATTTTCCTTCTTTGTAAAATGAAACTTATACAACATATTGTAAGAAGTAAATTAGCTGGGATGGTGGTAGACATCTATAATCCTACTGTTGGGGAGGCTGAGATAGGATTACTGTGAGTTCCAGGCCTGTGTGGGCTACAAGGTGAGTTGAAGTCCAGTCTGAATTACAGAGCAAGACTGTCTCAAAAAAACATAAACAAAATACCCAAAAGTTTTTGTTTTCCTTGTAAACAATATGGTTTTGTTTAGATTTTTTTCGTTTTTGAGGTTGGTGATGAAACCCAGGGCATTCTGTCACTGAGCTACGGTCCTGGTGTTAAGAAAAACGTCACACAAACTGTCACTAAATAGTCCAGAATAGCCTCAAGTTTATAATCCTCTTGTACCAGTCCCCCAAATAGATGGCATTGCAGGCACCAACCACCATATCTCTTGTAATCTTGGTAAACATATCAGTGTGGCACATATATTTGCTAGAGGAATGTTTGTTCCCTAAAACTGCTCTGGAAAGCTAAGTCTTAGAGTTTGAATTGACCTCAGTTAAATCTATAAATAGATTTTTCTGTTTTCTTGGTAACTAATAACATACTTATTTAGTTTGAAGGAGGAGTTCCCTTCTTGGTATGAGAAACTCGTTCTGGAAATGGTTCACCATAACACAGCATCTTTAGAGAAGTTAGTAGATACTGCTTGGTTAGAAATCATGACCAAATATGCTGTGGGAGAAGAGTGTGACTTTGAGGTAAGTGCCTGTTTTTTCCTATATTTTGATTCACTATCAGAATTAAAACTTCCAACATAGATTATAGAACTTGGCTATATGTGTAAAATTATGTTATATGTAAAGTTTGTTTTTTACTTAATATCTTGTCTTGTAGGGGTTAAATTTTAGGGCCATATTGATTACTGGGACTATTTAGTATTGTGATTATTGTGCTACCTTGTGTATTAGTACTTCTTAATTTCTTTTTGATGATTCTATTATATTGACTTTGATTGTATTTATTTATTTTTGTGGCACTGGTGATTGAACTTGCAAGGCAGGTACTTACGCCTCCGAGCTATCTCCCCTGCCTTCTATTATATTGACTTCGAGATAGGCTCTTGCTATGCAGTTCAGGCTGGCCATGAGCTCACTGTGTAATCCCTGCTGACCTTAACTCAAATCTTCCTCAGTTTTTTGTCTTTCTACTTATACTACTTTTTAATTTTCCTAGGGTAGCTTGTGAGAATGATGCCTGACACTAAAGCAATCTTTTTATTTGTTTTCACTGTGTTGAGTTGAGCCTTGTTGCCTGTTGATTGTGAAATCAGGACTGAATTCATAGTAAGAGCTGATTTTCTTTTTTAGGGGGTGCGGCTCAGTCCACCCTGAGGGTGGGGTTGGCATAGCATGTGATACTGTAGTTCCCTGTGCAAGAGATGCTTTTTAAAGCAGAATAAGGGAATTGTTCCCAGAAATATAAAAGATAAAGTGCACCCTTTATTTTTGTATGTTTATCTTTACATGTAGTTGGCTAGGTCTTGCCCTACCTTTGGCTATATGTTGAGAAAGTAAGTATGCTGGCAGGCTGGCAAGAAAAGAGAGGGAAATGGCTTAGGTAGCCAGCTTGGCAGTAACATGTACTATACTTTCTGTGGGATAGGAGAAGGATTTTTTTGCGGGGGGCGCGCAGGATGCCTTCAGGGCAGGTCTGGTTTGGCTTGAGGATGAGGGGATCGAACCACAGCATCCTGAGCCTGACTGCTTTGTTTCAGCAGGCACTTAAACACCTAAGCAGGCCCCCGAGATAGGAGACCATTATTCAAATTCTTAGTCTTTTACTTCCAAAGTCTTTGTTCTTTCCTTATTATCTCACTGACTTACTGTGATTCCCTGTATTTTGTTTTTGTTTTTGTTTTTGAGGGTAGGGAAATTTATTGGAGGAAAAGAATGTGGACTACAACTAGCTCCTGAGAGATGGGAGGAGGGGTCCTGAATGAGTTGCCAAGTTCCTGTGCTTTGTAGCGACTTCTTTTTTATTTGTAATGTCTGGCATTAGTAGATTTTTTTTCTTCAGTATTGGGGATCAGAATTTGGGACCTTGCACTTGCTAGGCCGGCGCTTAAGCTGCTGAGCTATCTCTCTGGCCCTTGGGTTTTTGTTTTTCTTTTGAGACAGAGTCTTAACCATGTGTCCCAGGAACTAGAAAGCAGTCCAGTCTTGTATATAAGCATGAAGAGCTTTTTAGGGTAAATTCTGGAGAATGGTGTTGTGGTTTTGTTTGTTTGTTTTTGTTTTTTGCAGTATCGGGAATTGAACTCAGGACCCTTGTACTTGCCAGGCAAGCACTTATTCTTCTGAGCTATCTCCCTGGGTCCGAGAATGGTTTTTATTTAAGATTTTAGGGCTGTACCTTTATCCATCACAATCTTTCTGTGCTGATACAGCAGGTGTGCAGTACCACACCTGAGGGGTAGATCTTTTGCAGGGCACTGAAAAGTATATGTCATGGCTTTAACCCTTGAGCATGAGGCAAGCCTCCACTCTTTAGTGGAGAAGAATGCAGGGCCCTGGGCATGCTAAGCAAAAGCTCTATGACACAGCTGTGGCTCCAGGCCCTTTTGTAGGATTTTAAATAGATGATTAAAATAATTAAGATACTTGATTTTTGTTTTCTCTTTTTGGTGTCTTAAATCGAACTCAGGACTTTGTGCTTGTCAGGCAGGCATTGTACCACTGAGCTATTTCTTTGTCCAGGCAAGATACTTGTTTTTAAGACTACACTGGCTGCAGTATGGGAAAGTAAACATTGGAATAGTCTGGTGAGGATTTGAGGAGGCTTTTTCTTTCTTTCTTTTTTTTTGCAGAACCAGGGATTGAACTCAGGCCTTTGTGCTTGCCAGGGAAGTGCTTATTCTACTGAGCCATCTCCCTGGCTCGAGGAGGCTTTTTCTGAAGTTAGTGTGGGGGTCCAGGTGAAGGTGATGGCTGGGGCAATTTAAGACCAGTGGACAAATTGAAGATGTATTTTTTTTTATATTTATTTATTTATTTATTTATTAGAGAGAGAGAGAGAGAGAGAGAGAGAGAGAGAGAGAGGTGTGTGTGTGGCCAGCTCAGCCCACCAGGGGGCGGGGCTGGCTGGCATGTGGTGCTGGGGGATCGAACCGCGGTCCCTGATGCTTTGCCAAGCTTGTTCCAAGTAGGTGCCTTAGACCACTGAGCCATCTCTCCAGCCCCTGAAGATGTATTTTTATTTATATATTCATTTGTTTGTTTGTTTGTTTTGGTACTGGGGATGGAACTCAGGACCTTGTGCTTGCCACTGAGCTATCTCCTCAGCCCTGAAAATTGACTTTTTTAAGTGTGGAAAGAATACATAGTTGGATGAGAAGGCTAAGCAAAAAGAGCACTCAAGGACGATTCCTAAACTGGTTGTCATGCAGTGTGTCAGGAATGTGTTCACTATCTTGATTATGATAAGTTTCATAGATGTTATCAAAGCTTATTAGCCAGGAGGGGTGGTGCACACCTGTAATTGCAGTACTCTGGGAGGCTCAGGCAGGAAAATCAAAAGTTTGAGCCCAACGTAGGCAATTTAATGAGATCCTGTCTCAAAATAAAAAGAATGGGTAGGATGTAACAGTGCAAATTATTGCCCAACTAAAAGTGTAAAATCAGTAGATCAATCCTTTGGTGTTGGTGGGACTTCAAATCAGAAAGCCTGGATTTTAGATTTAGCTGTTATTTTTCAGCAGTGAAACCTGTAGGAAGGGGCTGGTGAGATGGCTCAGTGGTCTAAAGCACCTACTTAGAACAAGCTAAGCTAAACAAAAGCACAGGGACCTCGGTTCAATCCCCAGCACCACATGCCAGCCAGTCCCGCCCCCTGGCGGGCTGAACTGGCCACACACACAATAAATAAATAAATAAATAAATAAGAATAATGCCTTCCCTTTTAGAAAAAAAAAAAAAAGAAACCTGTAGGAAGGGTTAGTTTACGTCTCAAAACTGAGTAGTTTGTCCACAGAGACTCAGCTGATTTTTAAAAAATAGCTTTATTTGGATATGCTTATAAAGTAAAATTGCACACCGTTAATACCTACAAAGTGGTTGAGGTATTACATGCTGAAGTCCCAACTGCTAGAGAGGCTGAGGCAGGAGAATCACATGAGCCCAGGACCAACAAGGGTAAGAGCAAGACCCTTCTCTCATAAAATAAAAGCTACAGTTTAACAAGTATTTTATTTTAATTTTATTGTGTTTTTTGTCTTTTTGAGGCAGGGTTTCACCGTGCTATTCAGGCTGGTCTGGAACTCACTCTGTATCCCATACTGACCTTCAGTTCAAGGTGATCCTACCTTATCTCCCAAGTGCTGGTGCTAAAGTAGCAGAAATACCAAAAGGAGACCCAGCATTGGAGACAGATTTATTTTGTGTTGACAGGCATTGATTGGGATCATTCCCAAAGTATCAGGCCCTGATCTCTGTCGGCTCACATGAGATAAGCAAGCCATAAGCAAGCCGGAAATATAGAGGTAGAATGGCTTGTCAGTTGGGGATTGGCTCTTACAGTATGCATCACAGTGACCAGCTGTTTCTAGGAGACGGAAGCAGTGGGAACTGAAACAGGAACTATTTATTACCTGGGCAACTAAGAAACTGAAGTATGCTGGCTGGGGAGGAGGGATATTTTCTGTTACACTGGGATTTCAGGAGTGGGCTACCATGCCCAGTTTATTTTTTGAAATAGGATCTTCCTGTGTGATCAGGGTGGTCTTGAACTCAAATCCTCCTGCCTCAGCCTCCCGAGTGCTGGGATTATAGGTATGTGCCACTTCTCCTGGCTGATGAGTTTTGATATGCGTCTGTGAAATTTATCATAATTAAGATAGTAAACACATTGGTTTGGGGATGTAGCTCAGTGGCACAGCTCCTGTCTGTCAAGCCTGAGGTCCTGAGTACACTTTCCAGTACAAAAACAAAAACAAAAAACCAAAAAAAAGATGTGAACACATTCTTGACATACTGCTCAAGTTCTTAGTAATCTCTACCCCTCTTTCACCTTTCCCTGTGCCGATCTGTTAGATTATTATAGATAGTTTGCATTCTTCATAGAGTTTCATATTAAAAGTCATTGTGTAGGGCCGGGGAGATGGCTCAGTGGAATAAACGCTTCCCTGGCAAGCGCAAAGGCCTGAGTTCAATCCCTGGTTCCAGGAAAAAACAAAACAAAACAAAAAATGTCATTGTGGGCTGGAGAGATGGCTCAGTGGTCTAAAGCACCTACTTGGAACAAGCTTGGCAAAGCACAGGGACTGCGGTTCGATCCCCCAGCACCACATGCCAGCCAGCTGCGCCCCTTGGTGGGCTGAGCTGGCCACACACACACACACACACACAATAAATAAATGTTAAAAAAAAAAAATGTCATTGTGTGTATTTTTTTCATGGTCTGTCTTCTTTCGTTCAGCATAATTATTTTAAGGGGCATCTCTGCTGTTACAGTTATCAAAGTTCATTTGTTTTTATTGCTTCGTAGTGTTTCTTTTGTTTATACTACAGTGTTTATTTTCATATTGATAGTTGGGTATGTTTAGCTAGCAAAGCTGCTATGACATTGTTTGTATTATGAGTGTCAAATAACTGGATCATAGTGGCATAGGTGTAATTTAACTTTTAAGGAAACAGATGGTTTCTTTTTTTTTTAATTTTATTTATTCATTGTGTGTGTGTGTGTGTGTGGCCAGCTCAGCTCACCAGGGGGCGGGGCTGGCTGGCATGTGGTGCTGGGGGATTGAACCGCGGGGGATTGAACCGCGGTCCCTGTGCTCTGCCAAGCTTGTTCTAAGTAGGTGCTTTAGACCACTGAGCCATCTCTCCAGCCCCAGACTGTTTCTTAAAATGGTTAAACTATATTATATTATAATCCCATCATTAATATGTGAAAGTTGTAGTTTGCCAACACTTGGTATGTTCTTTCTTTCTCTCCTGCCTTCTTTCTCTCCCTCCTTCCCTTTCCCCCCCTTTTATTGCATCGTTCTTTTGTGGTACTGGGATAGGCAGACAATCTTTTTGCTTCAGCCTCCCAACTGCTAGGGTTACAGGTACATGTACTACTGTGCTTGGCTCAGAATTTCTTTTTCTTTTAAAGTAGGATCTGGATAAGTTGCTCAAGTTGACCAAACCTGCAGTCTTCTTCCCTCAACAGTCCTGCTTTTGTCTCATGAGTAGCTGGGATTATAGGCATGTTCCTCTGTGTGTGGTAGCTGTTTTTGGTTTTTTTTTTTTACTTTTTTGGTGGAACCGGGGATTGAACTCAGGCCCTTGCACTTGCCAGTAAGCTCATATTCCACTGAGCCATCTCCCTGGCCTGTGGTAGCTGTTTTTATTTTTCTCTTTTCTGTTTCGTGATACTGGAGATTAAAATCAGGGCCTCAGGCATGCTAGACCATCACTGTATCAACTGGAAAAAATAAAACGTTGATAGAGTGTTGGCCTAGCATGCCTGAGGCCCAAATATATATAGTGGCATATGTTGCTACCAGGAATTGAACTCACGGCCTTCATAACCTTGTGCTTGCCCAACAGGTGCTGTGTTGTTGAGCTGTATATCTCATGAGTTTGAGTGCATTAAGGGTGGTATGGCCACAGACTGTTGAGCTATATCCCATATTAATAGTGGCAAAGTTTTATTAAAGGTAGGAAAATAAATAGGCTTTGCAGAATACACCTGGGCCAAGTAAAAGTAGGAAGATAAGTGTACTCTGTAATAGCGTGAGGACCGCCATCTGTGCAATGGAGAACACAGTGGTCCTGAGCTATGTTCTTTTTTTTTCTTTTTTTTGGGTGGAACCAGGGATTGAACTCAGGCCCTTGCACTTGCCAGTGAAGCGCTTATTCCACTGAGCCATCTCCCCGGCCCTGAGCTATGTTCTTTTACTAGTCTTTTGTAACTTGATATTTTGATACTTGAATTTTATCTGTGGTTAGGTTTTTTGTTGTTGTTTTAGGGGTACTTTGCATTGAACCCAGTCTTTCCACTGAGCTATGTAAAGCTTCAGATTTTTTTATGCTTTTAAGACCAAGCCATTGCTAAATTGTCCATCCTGGGCTTGAATTTGGCAGTTCTCCTGCCTCAGTATTCCAGATACAAGGATTGCAGCACGTTTCACCAGCTTGGTTCTCATGTTTAGTATGTTTTTTCCCCAAACAGCTCTTGATGGTGAGTGTCTGCTTCTGTCCTTGTTGCCATCTATTTATTCATATTCATACTTTCTTTGGTTAAATGTTAGTTCATGTCTTGGTCGTCTTTGAGGAGCAAGGTTGTTGGGATTTTAGCCCATGGCCTTGCAAACATAGGGCCTTGCCTAAGTAAGTGCTCTACCACCGAGTTACGTCCTCAGCAGTCCTTGTGTTTTTTGTTTTTTCCTCTGGAACCGGGGATTGAACTCAGGCCCTTGCGCTTGCTAGGGAAGTGCTTATTCCACTGAGCCATCTCCCTGGCCCTCATCCTTGTGTATTTTTTAAAATGGATTGTTTAACTTTTCGAGTGTGTGTATATATATTTTTTCTTTGTGTGTTCTAGATATAGTGTTGTTTGCCAGATACCGACACATGCTTCTTCAGATACTACCCTGTGTTCTTTGGATCATGTGTTTATTACCTTGCCAGTTTCTTTTGAAAACATTTATACTTTTGATGAAACCAAATATTAAATAAATGCAACCCTGTCTGTAGTTACATTAAGCTTAAGTTATGCTGAAGTTCTCAGTTAAAGTTAGAGATTGTGTAAGAAGCTTTATGTTGCCAAAGGGAAAAATACAATCTATTTGTAATCTATTTGTACTCTGTGTAAAAATAAGAGAATGGAAAAAGATATGCCATGCTAATGTAAGCAAAAGAAGTCGGAAATGTTTATGTACATATCAGGCAAACTAAATCTCAGGCAGAGATATAGCAGTTCATTTTTAATGAAAAAGGGGTCAGTTTATCAAGAGGATATAGTAGTTCTTTTTTTTTTCCTGTGGCGGAACCAGGGATTGAACTCAGGCCCTTGCACTTGCCAGGGAAGTGCTTATTCCACTGAGCCATCTCCCCAGCCCCAAGTTTTGTCTTTTTGAGACAGGGTTTTGCTCTGCAGTTCACCCTGGCCTTGAGCTCACTTTGTAGCCCATGCTGGTCTCAACCCGCCATGATCTTTCTGCCACAGCCTTCTTAGTGCTGGGATTACAGGAATGTAGTATTTCGTTTTTAATACTTATTTGTGTGTGTGTGGGGGGGTTGTGTGTGTGGGTGTGTGTATTTGGTACAGGGTCTCACTCTGCAGCTTGGGCTTGCAGTGATCTTCCTGTTTTTAGCCTCCCTAGCACTGGTATTATAGGCTTGCGCCACTGTGTCTGGTCTCAGTGGCCCAGGGACAAGCCTGTGCAGTGCTGGGGATTGAAGCCCTTAGTCTGCTGAGCTATCTCACTGGCTCTAATAGTCTTAATAAAACTCCAAAATACATGTAATAGAAGGGAATAGGACTATAAAGAGAAATAGTCAATTTATATTCGTAGTTAGGGATTTCAACATTTTCCTTTCTCAATAATTGAGAGAAGTAGGCAGAAAGTCAACATGAATACTGACAGCAGTGTCAACAAATATGCCTTAATTATCATTAAAAGGCATTCCACCTAACATACCCATTCATTTTGAGTCCATGCTCTACCAAGAGAGACTGTACTTTAGGCCCTAAAATATTGTCAGTAAATATTGAAGGATTCAAGTCATTCAAAATATATTCAGATACACAAGATCTTAGTGTCTCAGAATTTTTTTTAAAAAAGAAAGGCTGGTAACTAAATGTGAAGTGCAGGGCTCTGGCCCCAGCAGCCTCCCCAAACAAACCCTCATAGTAGTACTTAGTTTTTATGACAATTGAGAGTTGAAGTTTAAAAAGTCACTACCATTTACAGTAGCATCAGAAAATACATAATGAGGTATGTTATGAAACATAATTTTATGAAGAATTAACAATGAGAGCTGAGAACTACAGATTAAATAAATGGAGAGTTACAGTTTGTTCAAGGGCCAGAAAACTCATTAAGGAGTCATTTCTTCCCAAATAATATATAGAGTTGCATTAAAGTTACATAAAATCTTAGTACCTATTTTGTAAGGATTGGCAAGCAAATTGTAAAATACACTTAGATGTACAAAGAACCTAGCCAAAGAAACTGAAAAATATCACAGAAATTACAAGCCTAAGAAATCTGATTTCAAACCTTAATTTGAAGTTTTTGTGTTAAATAGATCAGTGGAGCTGGCTAGCATGCAGAAGTAGACAAGCACAGCTGATCTTCAGTAGACATGGAAAGGTAATTAAGTAGAAAAAGGAGTCTTTTTCAACAAATGAGTCCTCAAACAATTTGATACCAGTATAATTGAGTTTTTTAAAAATGTAAGTTCTTATGCATATTTTAGGCTAGTGGCAGTGATTGTCCTTTGGTCTTATACATTGGGACATGGATTGTGAACTAGATTGTAATCTTTTTATTTTTAAAGATACCACTTTGGCCCAAAAGTTTGAGAAATAAAGTTCACTATTTTTGAATACTTAGATATCAGTAAATTTTTGTTAGGTAGTTGAGGAGGAGAGTTTACTGACTGGATCAGATACTAAGTATTGTTCAGTTTATATTCTTATTAAATATTTTTTGGCATTCTTTTTTTATTTCCTTTATAGGTTGGAAAGGAAAAAATGCTTAAGGTGAAGATTGTGAAGATTCATCCTTTGGAGAAAGTGGATGAAGAGGTCACTGAGAAGAAATCTGATAGTGCCTGTGATTCTCCATCAAGTGACAAAGAGAATTCCAGTCAGATAGCTCAGGACCATCAGAAGAAGGAAGCAATAGTAAAAGAAGATGAAGGAAGAAAGGAGATTATTAGTATGTATGATCTTGGTTTTTTTTATGTATTTACTACAGGGTCTATAGGGTATCACTACACAGATCGGACTTGTAGTGATCCTTCCTGTTTTTCAGCCTCCCAAGTGCTGGGATTATAGACTTGTGCCACCATACCCAGTCTTAATCACTGTCTCAGTGTGCCCCCGGGGCAGGGCCTGCACGAGAGGCAGGCCAGGGATCAAACCCCCAGCCCCTGCATCTGTCTAAGCAGGCGCTCTAATCCACTGAGCTATCTGGCTGGCTGATCCGGGCTTTCTTGAGTTGGACTGTTTATTTTCTTATATACAAGTCTTAAGAGTTCTCTAGGAAATTAACATATAGTTAAATTTTTGTATAGACATGCATTTGTTCAGTTATGATTCAAAAAACAAATAAAATGTCCTCAAAGTGAATTAAGACTTGAATCTCCTATTGTTGTTGTTATTATTTTATTTTTATTCTTTTGGCCAGCTCAGCCCGCCCTGAGGGCGGGGCTGGCATGGCATGTGATGCCATGGTCTCCTGCACTTGCCTAAGCTTGCCCAAGCAGGAGCTTTAGACTGCTGAGCTATCCCACTGGCTATAATAATGATAATAATAATTATCATTATTATTTTATGCTAGGGATTCAACTCAGGACCTTGTGCATGCGAAGCAAGAACTCTACCACTGAGCCACATCTTCAGCCCCTCTGTGTAATTAGTACTCATAAGAAGTTATTCCCTGTAGTTGTTTAGAAATTTGTGTGCTCATTGCTGATTACTCAAGACAGTAAAAGTTTGTTTTTCTTTTTTGGGATGTGTGTCTGGGGGTGGTGCTAGAAAATGGACCCAGGGCCTTGCACTTGGGGTTCTACCACTGACCTGTGTATCTGACCTTTGCTAGTTTTTGGAATACTGATGATCAAACCTAGGAAGAGTCTACCACTGAATTACTTCCTCACCCTTTTTTTAGTCTGAAGCACGGTCTTGTTAAGTTTTTCAGGCTGGCTGGGTGAGGTGGCACATGCCTATAATCCTAACACAGCTGAGGCTCGAGAATTGCTGAGTTTGAGACCAGCGTGGACTACATAAGTGAATTCAAGATCAGCCTGCATAGTGAGACCTTGTCTCAATATACCTCCCCTACCCCCCAAAAAGTTTCCCAGGCTGGCTTCAAACTTGTGATTTTTTGGCCTCAGCTTCCTCCTAAGTAGCTGGGCTAGAGAGTGGGCACCAGCGTGCCCCACACACAGCCCTGTTACTCTTAAAGTTGCAGTCGTGGTTGGACAGGCAAATTATGCTAATCCGAGTTGCTGTTTTCAGAGCATGCCAGTGTGGTGACTCAAATACTTGGATTTCATGGAATCTAGTCTCAGATGGAGCTGCTAGGGTTCTAAAATACTGTAGTGTCTAAAAATAATTCCTAGAGACTTACATACTATTAACAGTGATGTTTTGAAAATCGAAGAACTGAAACATTGCCCTCTAGAGAAATTATTGGACTTCTGAGACTTTCTCTCTCTCTCTTTTTTTTTTTTTTTTTTTTGGTTAATTTATTTAAGTAAGAAATTTAACTTTTGTCTCTAAATTTAGTTCACAGTGTGTTTGGTATGTATTAATCTGTGTCTGTTAGAGAATCAAAATATTTTATTTCACTATTTAACTTTCAGACTTTGGACTAGGTATTAACTAAAATGTCATATTTTATCTATTCTGTTTTGTGTCTCTAGATGTTTTGGGTGTGTGCCAGATGGTTTTTGAGGGACTTTTTTTAAAATCATAGTCTGAAGAAAACTTGAGATTGTGGTTAAACTAGGCAATCCCAGTTATGGATCTTTCAGTTTTTCTGCTATGCTTTATAAATGTAATGACTATGTTTATTTAGTTTCTCTCTCTCTTTTTTTGTGGTACCAGGGATTGAACTCAGGACTTTTCACTTGCCAGGCAGGCGCTTATTCTACTGAGCTATCTTCTCGGCCCTAGTTTTTCCTTTTTAATATTGAAGTTTTGTAGCTTTTCGGTGTTACTTATACTGATTCCCTGAGGTTAAGATTTTAGGGGGCTGGTGAGATGGCTCAGTGGTCTAAAGCACCTACTTAGAACAAGCTTAGCAAAGCACAGGGACCGTGGTTTGATCTCCCAGCACCACGTGCCAGCCAGCCCCGCCCCCTGGTGGGCTGAGCTGGCCACACACACACACACACACACACACACACACAAATAAATAAATAAATTAATTAAAAAAATTTTAGGAGTTGGTTGATGATGTATCTATCTTCTAATGCTTTTCTTCTAGAATCAGATCATTAGAATATCAATGATGTAGTACATTTGTTAGCTTTACATCTGAGCATTATGTACCATAAACCCCCAAATTTTATGCTTTGAATTCTTTTCGTGTTTTCTGCCTTAGTTTAAATTTAAGTATTTTGAATTGTTATTGCTAGAATGAGAAAGAGGGTGGTAGTCAGGCTAAATAATTAAATATTATGATATATTTTTGAATATTTTCTGAAAAATTTGACTAGAATTTTCAAAAGAACGTAATTAGACAAACTATTATAACAGTTTTTTTCAGGGGCTTGATGGTTAGCTCAGTTGTTTAAGTGCCTGCATGGCCAAACCCAGTCAGGCGTGGGGGATTGCCTTTCGATCCCCAGCTCCACATGCTGCACCAGACACTCCCTTTCAGCAGCCTGAGCCAGCCAAAAAAAATCCTTCTCAACTTTTAAGGGCCGGCCAAATAGCTCAATGGATTAAAGCATCTGCTTAGGCAGAGGCAGGGGCTCTGGAGTTTGATCCCCTGGTCTGCAGTGCCAGCCCCGCCCCCAGGAAACACAGAAAAGTTGATTGAGACTGGGCCTGGGCTAGGTGGCACATGCCTATAATCCCAGCTCTTGGGAAGTTGTAAACAGGAGGGTCACTATGAGTCTGATCTACGCAGTGAGACCCTTTGTACCCTGTATACCCGGTCCTAAATGCAAAAACAACAACAACAAAAAAAACCTTTTTTTTTTTTTTTTTTTCCACCAGATGACTTGGCCTTTACTTTATTGGTGTGTGTGTGTGTGTGGGTAATGTATTAGGCAAGAATGTTTCAGCTTTGTTTCCTCCCTTCCCATAATGTTAGGGATTAGACCCAGGCCTTAGACCCAGAAGATGCTAGATAAGAGCTTTGCCTCTGAACTAGCTTTGTGTTTCTAACCTTATGGTTTCCATGTCCATTACAGAAGTAGGCTATCTTCTCTTAGGCCAAGTCACATGTGCTTTGAAAACTATTCCATGTTTTTTTTTGTTTGTTTCATTTTGTTTTTTACCCTCAAGGACTTGCTTTCATTCTAAGTGTTTTCAATTTTCTATTAGTTCTTCTCAAGTTATTAAAGTTCAGTTTTCTAAAAATAATAATGCTTACCTTTGGTTCTCTATATTCTATCCTATTCAAGCCAGGGTTGGTTTGGCTTTATTTTTTATTTTTATTATTTATGGGTTTTTTTTTGTTTTTGTTTTTTTTTTTTGCGGTACCGGGGATTGAACTCGGGACCCTGCGCTTGCCAGGCCAGCACTTACTCTACTAAGCTATCTCCTGGCCCCATATACTTTAGTTTTGTTTTGTTCTGTTTCTGGAAATTGAACGTGGGATACTTCTCCATTGAGCTATGCCTACCCAGCCCTATTTATTTATCTTTTAAAATTTTAGGATTGGTTCTTACTAAATTGTCCAGGTAGGACTCAGTGTTATAATCCTCTTGTCTCAGCCTCCTGTAGTGCTGGAATTACAGGCATATACTCCATTGTGCCCAGCTAAATTAAGCTTTCCCCTTCCCCCGTTGGTTGCTTTGTTGTTGTAGTAAAGGGTGACCTTGAGCTCTAGTAAAGGGTGACCTTGAGCTCGCTATGTAACACAGGCTGGCTTTGAACTTGGGATCTTCCTGCCTTAGTCTCCTAATTGCTGGGATTTTAGGCCTGCATCACTATGCCTGGCAGCTGAGGTTCTTGAGATTAATTTTTGGCCTTTTTGATATAGGGTCTCACTGCAGTTCAGGCTGGTCTTCAGCTCACTTTGTAGTCCAGGCTGGTCTCAAACTCATAGTGATTCTCCTGCCTCTGCCTCCTGAGTCTAGGGATTGCAGGCATGTGCCACCATACCCAGCCGTGAGAATGTTATTTGTAGTTATTGACCATTAATATATTCTTTTTGTTGAGGTCAAACTTACACCTCTTTATGCAGTTCCTTATAAATTTACAAGTGATTTCCTAATTGCGTACCTACAGATTTCTTAGTTTGATTTTCTCTTATATTTAAGGTTGGTATTTATTCTTATATCTTTCCCTTTATTATTTATGGTACTGAGGACTAAATGCAACCTTTGCACTGAGCTGTTTTCCTAGCAACACCCCCACCCATATATATTTTCTGAGACAGGGTTTTACTAAGTTGCCCAGGTTGAACTCAAATTTGCCATCTTCTGCCTTTCCTTCCCAAAGTACTGGCTACTTTTATCTCATTTCATACACTGTCTTCTACTTCTCCAAGTAAAGTATTCTGGTTCTTTAATGTCTTTATTTTCTTGCCATTCTTTGGGTTTTTTTCTTTTAAAGGGTTGTCTTTTTTTCATTCTGCGTACTGTTGTATCTCAGTCATGCCCACAATTTAAATTTTGATCTGGGGCTGGGGAGATGGCTCAGTAGAATAAGGACCTGAGTTCAACCCCCGGTTCCGGCAAAAAATAAAATAAATTCTGATCCGTAGGAAAGTTGTTGATTCCCTAGGTCAGACATGTGAACTAACTATAGACCTGATTTTAGTTGTCCTAGGGGCAACTTGGATCATATACCTATTTGTAAGCTAAATGATGGGCCCATTGTTGTTTCCTCAAGGCAAGTAAATAAGAACCTTGCATTCTCTTTTCTCTTTTTTTTCTTCTCCTTCTCCTTCTCCTTCTCCTTCTCCTTCTCCTTCTCCTTCTCCTTCTTCTCCTTCTCCTTCTCCTTCTCCTTCTCCTTCTCCT
>NW_004524611.1:13521614-13551561 GCF_000260255.1 Octodon degus
CTTCTTCCTTCTTCTTCCTTCTTCTTCTTCCTTCTTCTTCCTTCTTCTTCCTTCTTCCTTCTTCCTTCTTTCTTCTTCTTTTTTTTTTTTTTGGTGGAACTGGGGATTGAATTCAGACCCTTGGGCTTGCCAGGGAAGCGCTTATTCTACTGAGCCATCTCCCTGGCGCCCTGCATTCTTACTTGGGATAATGAGGCCATCTACACGCTCTCTGAGGCAGAAAACTTGGAAACCTTTACTTTTCCACATGTTCTTGGTAACCAAGCCTATCTCCTAGATGAATATTGTATGCTCCTTTATTCTCATTCAGTTGTTATTGTTACTATTATTGTTATTATTTTGTTGGTCTTTTGAGAACAGGGTCTCACTGTGTAGTTCAGGCTGACCTTGAATTCACTTTGTAGCCAGGCTGGCCTTAAATTCTCAATGATTCATCTTCCTGCTTTAGCCTCCTAACTGCTAGGTTTTACAAGCAAACATCACCACACCTGGCTTTTCTTTTTCGTTAGTGTCACATCCCCTGCCCCATGATCTTTCCAGAACATACATATTATTAGGCTGAAAATCTTCCTTTGGTTGTCTAGTGCTCATAGGGCAAATTTCATCCTCTTTACAAAATACATGAGGTCTTATGTAAACCTGGGTGTGGCTTACCTTCTCAGTCTGATTTTTTTTTTTTTTTTAAACCTTTATTTATTTATTTGGTACACAGCATGCAGTGCTGGGGATTGAACCTAGGTTCTTGTGCTTGCTAGGCAGGCACTTACACCACCAAGCTATCTCTCCAGCCCCTCAGTCTGATTTTTGACTACACTAAGTACATCATACCCACCCATGGCACATATCTTGCAGTCTCTGAGTTGTGCTCATTCCTCCCTTTCTACATTAAATAGTCTTTTTTTTTTTTTATTAAGTCTCTCTGTAATTTTTGTTTTTGTTTTGAGACAATCTCACCATGTTGCTTAAGTTGGCTTTAAGCTTATGATCCTCTTGTCTGCCTCCTGAATAGCTGGGTTTATGGACCACTGTATCTGTCTTTTTGGATTCTTGTTTTCCAACTTTATTATTTTTCAACTATAGATTAGTATTTCTAGTATTTACACTATGGCATTGTAATTATTTACTTGTTATTCCCCTATAGACTTTAGCTCCTTGGCTTAGCTTATGATATAAGCTTTGCGCCATATCATTCAGAGGCTGGTGCAGAATAGGTGTTTGGTGAGGTTATTATTTGTGAATGCATGGATAGAATTAAATGAAGTATTTTTTTACTAGTTTTCTATTGATTTTTCTTAGATGACAGAGCACGTAGATCACCACGAAAACTTCCTACATCATTAAAAAAAGGAGAAAGGAAATGGGCACCTCCAAAGTTTCTGCCACACAAATATGATGTGAAACTACAAAATGAAGACAAGGTTAGTTAGTAATTATACACTAAAATCTCCAATATGTGATAAATGTTTAAGAAAATATATAGGGTTAGTTTTCTTGGAGAGAATTCTAAAGAAAAATATAAGTAAATGTCTTTATCCAACAAAATTTAAGTGGGTGTTTTAGTGTGGGTAATTATGACTTTTAGTTAAATTGTATGTTTTTCCTCCCTAGGAAATGGCTGGCTTTTCTTTTGTTTATTTGAATTTCTAAGGGGCAGTAGTACTTTCACAATTGGGCTTCTAATTCAGTTAAAAATTACATTCTTAGAAGTTATAAATTTCACAAGGAGATAGTTTCTCATTTAAAAGTAAAGCAATTTAATATAATTAAACTTAGAAGCTAAGTCAACTAAATTACCACTCTCACAAGGAGGCTTGCAAAACTACAAGCTGATACCCTACAATAGTAGATACTAAATGCTGTATATTTTATTGATCTTAAAATGCTTAGTTTTTGTTATTTGTGTTTTGAGTGGCTGGAGATCCAGTTGAGGATCCTGCACATGGTGCACAACTGCCCTACTGATGAGCTGCATGTCTTATTTCCACAATCAGGGTACATCCCCAAAAGCAGTTGGCACTGCTGGGCATGGGCATCGTGGTCCACACCTGTAATCCCAGTCTTAGCTCAGGAAGGAGGATCATTGGGAGTTCAAGGCCAGCCTGAACTGCATAGCGAAACCCTGTCTTAGAAAGACGAAAAAAAAGTAGTTGGCAAGAATTTTTTCTTGGTGGTATATAAAATAATTATGTTTCATTATTACATTTTTAAGAAATATAGCTTATTTTTTTTAATGTTCCTACTCAGGTGGCTAGAATCTTGGTTATGGATAGAAAGAGCAGGGGTGGGAATGATTTGGAGAGCAGTTACCATTTTGTCTTCATAGATAACCCTTTCATAGAAGCAGCAGCTAAGTCTCAGATTATATAGGGAACTTTCTAAAAATGTAAATGGATACCTAAATTCGATGGTGGAAACTTCTTGTAAATCATTGTTCTAAGGCCAAAACAGTTGCATTTTAATAATACTGTATCTGTATATATTAATTTTTAAAGTGAATCCCTTGTCGATAGGCCTGTAGGTAATAATCCCTCATTTTTTTTTTTTTCTTTTTGCTGTTTTAAGCAGTTAATGATGACTTTATGTTCTGTGTCTGAAATGTTTCTGCCTTTCTAATTTGTAACCCTGTTTTATAGATCTAACTGAAGGTTTTGGAGAGGTATATTTTTGTTCTCATTGGTTAATTGTTTATCTCAGTAATGAGTTATTGCTTCTTATCTCACTAGATTATCAGTAACGTGCCAGCAGACAGCTTGATTCGTACAGAGCGCCCACCAAATAAAGAGATACTGCGATATTTTATACGGCACAATGCCTTACGTGCTGGTGCTGGTGAGAATGCACCTTGGGTGGTAGAAGATGAATTGGTAAAGAAATATTCCCTGCCTAGCAAATTCAGTGACTTTTTACTGGATCCATATAAGGTAAGGTCATTATTAATTTTTGATCTTGCTCCATTCTGGGTACCCACAATCAAACTCAGGGCCCCTACTTGTCAGGCTATGCCACTGAGTTACATCCCTATCCCAGTTACTGTTAATTTTTGAACAAGAGAATGACTTTATTTTCTCTGGTAACTCCAGTAGGATTAGATTCATAAATTCGAATTCAGATGTCAGATAATGAATTTAGAAATGTCCAGATATCTGTGTAGTTTTTTATAGGTGAGTTATGTGACTAAAGGGGAAAGGTCACATTGAATAGCTCCTCCTTTGTGGTTTTTTTTTTTTTTTTTTTTTTTTTTTCCCATTTTTTTTTTTTTTTTTTCCCATTTTATGTATTTTAGTTGAGGGTCTCACTGTGCAACTCAGACTTGTAGTGAACCTCTTGTTTTACCTTCCCCAGCACTGGCCTCTATGCCTGGACTCTGTCGCTGGCTCAATGCCTCCCAGGGGTGGGGCCAGCACAGCATGTGGGAATGGGGGAATAGCTCCTACTTTGATTTATTTATTTTTGAAGTACTGGAAATTGAACCCAGTGCCTTTATACTTACATCCCCAGCCCTTGTATTATACTGAGACATCTCTCAATAAATTGTCTAGGTTGGAATTAAATTTATAATCTTGCCTCAGCTTCCTAGAGTGCTGGGATTACAAGCATGTACTTTCACACCCAGCTTGATTTATTTTTTTGTTTGCGTACTTTAAAAGCTATATACATGTAATATTTACAGTGAAAATTGGTTTTGTATATCAGACAAAATGATTAAATATACTGGTAGCCTTGAGAAAAACATGGAACATGTATTATGTTTTGTGACATGTAGTAGAAAAAGTTAGCAATTATCTGCTTAGTATGTTATTTTTCTCTTGATTCATCTCATTTGATCTTTAGAATGTGTTTTTGTTTTTGGTCTTTTTTGAGACGGGATTCACTATGTAGTTCATTTTCTTTCTTTCTTTCTTTCTTTTTTTTTTTCCTGGAACTGGGGATTGAACTCAGGCCCTTGTGTCTGCCAGGGAAACATTTATTCCACTGAGCCATCTCCCTAGCCCCACTATGTAGTTCAGACTGGCCTTGAACCTAGATCAGTGATGGCAAACCTTTTAGAGACAAGTGCCTAAACTGCAACCTCACGCCTGCTTATCACAAAGTGCCAACACTAGAATTAAACTAGAATACTACTGAGGTTTTAGTTTAGAAAAAAGACATACGTTAACTGACATCTTCCATCTTAAAAGCAAAGCAAATAACATGCATGTCATAGGTTTGCCACCACTGACCTAGATTGTCAGCAGGGCACCAGCATTGCCAGTAGAACATAGTGGAAGGGCACAGACAGACCATGAAACAGTGATTTAATTTAATATAATTTATTGAGGGTTAAAGTTGATCACATATGATTTATTTTCCTCAAGGGCACGTAATATTTTCTGAGTCCTCTTGTGGTTTTATTACTGTTTTGTCAGGCTATTGAATACAGTTGAGCCAGGGAGATGGCTCAGTGGAATAAGTGCTTCCCTGGCAAGCGTAAGGGCCTGAGTTCAATCCCCAGTTCTGCAAAAAATAAAATGAAATGAACACAGTCACTGTGGATGGAGCAGCAAGTTCTTAGCAAAGGACTTGATAGATAGAGAGCCATAGGTGGGAGAGAGGAAAATTTACATATAAGTACAATGATTTTGCAGTTATCTGAGTAGAGTGTAGTGTGCTGCTGCTGCTGAGGGTGTTGTCTCATAAGCTCTTAAATATAAATTACTTGAGAATATAAATTACTTGAGACTAAGAAATCATTTTTTATCTTGTAATTATGGCACAGTACATTGCTTTTAATAGATACATGCTGCTAATCTGTCTGTGTATGTGTCTGTCTGTATCTCAGAGCACTGAGCTACATCCCCACCCCTGTTTATTTTAATTGTTTAGTACATGGTCTACAGAGGCTCACTACACAGATTGGACTCAAAATAATCCTCCTGTTTTCAGCCTCAAATTCTGGGATTACAGGTTCGTGCCACTATCCCACTCTCAATTATTGGCTCAGTGTACCCTGGGGGCGGGGCTGGCACTGGCTCTGGGGATGAACCCTGGTTGCTGTACCTGCCTAGACAGGTGCTTTAGTCTGCTGAGCTATCTGGGCCCCCCCACACCCCTTTTTAAATTTCTTTTTGAGCCAGGGTCTTTTGGAATCCTCATGACTTAGCCTCTTGGCTAGCTGAAATTATAGGTGTGGCTCACCATGCCTAGATGCTTAAGTCTTGAAGGATTTTCATTTTTCTAGGGAAAAAAAAAAAGCCATTGACAGTTGGATTATAAGGATAGCATAATTTTTTGTAGACCTGATGACTTAGAGGAATGATTTATAAGACAATTTGATAAGATAATATTACCTAGGTTGAATTCTGCCATTTTAGTGGTCCATTTCAGTTTTGTTATACACAGCAGCCCCAATGTTTTGTTTCTTTTTTTCTTTTCTTTATTTTTTTTGCGGTACCAGGGATTGAACTCAGGACCTTGTGCTTGCCAGACAAGTGCTTATTCTACTGAGCTATCTCCCTGGCCCTAGTGTTTTCTTATAGTAGTCTCTATAAATTTTTTGTTGTTTTTTTGGTACTGGGGTCCAACTCATGACCTTGCGCTTGCCAAGCAGGAACTTAGGCTGTTGCGCTATCTCCCCAGCCCCCATAAATTTGAGTTATAGTTTTAGAAGTCTTTTAGCAAAGTTAGAAGATGAAGATAAATTTTAGACTAATTTATCGTTGTTCTTAATTCATTTAAAAACTGTCTGTGGTTTTTTTTTGGTCTGTGTGTCTAGTGTAGGGTCTCACTATGCAGTTCAGACTTGTAGTGATCCTCCTGTCTCAACCTCCCTAGTGCTAGGATTACAAGTGTGCGCTACCACACCTGGTTCTGGGGCTGGCACAGCATGCGATAGCTAGGATTGAACTTGTGTCCTTGCACTTTCCAGGCATGCGCTTAGATTGCTATCTCCTCAGCCCGACATTTTATTTTGAAGTAATTTCCTACAGATTTTTCAAAACACTATTAAAGAATTTGTATGTGCTCTTCAGTTATACTCCTCAAATATTAACCTTTTCCATAACTTAGTAAGTTACAAATTAGAATGCTGTTGTACAAAATACATGAATATGCAAGTCTTAAAAATAAGGATATTAAGGGGCCGGGGAGATGGCTCAGTAGGATAAGCGCTTGACTGGCAAACTCAAGGATCTGAGTTCAATCCCCGGTTCTGCAAAAAAAAGAAATAAGGATATTTGCTAAATGGACTACAATACAGTTATCAAAATCAAGAATTGAACAAGAAGTGGATCTATTACCTAATCTGGTGGTGTGAACCTGTGGCATTTGTGCCATAATCTGCTGTTGGTTACCATTAAAAGCTCTAAAAGGTTCACCATCACTGATCTAATATATAGTTCTCACTCAAATTTCACCAGTTTTCAAGCAAAATCGAAACCCCCTTTTATCCAGAAAATTATTTTGATTTTAGTAGGATTCAGTGTAGTATCATGAGTTATTTTGTATTTTACTCTTTGGTCTCTCTTAATCAGGAATAGTTCCTGACTAGTTTTTGTTTGTCTTTCAAAACCTTACCTTATTTTTTATTTTATTTTATTTTATTTTATTTTTTGTACTGGGACTTGAACACAGGCCCTTGTGTTTTCTAGGAAGGCACTTGGGCCACTGAGCTATATCCCTGGCCCAACCTGGGTTGGGTTGGGTTGGGTTTGGTTTTTGTTTTGTTTTGAGACAGAATCTGACTGGTTAGCCCAAGTTAGCCACAAACTCACTGTGTAGCTTAGAATGATCTCATACTAGTAGTGATCCTTTTGCCTCAGTCTCCTGAGACTGTTGAGATTGCAGGTGTGTGTCACTTTTTCCCCACTAAGACCATGGCATTTTAAAATAATACAAGCCAGTTATTTTATTGAATGGATTTGTTTCCTCATGGTTAGATTCAGGTTTTTAAAAGTAGAATTACTACAAAATTAAATTCGTTAATCTCAAAGGATCAAATTAGGTGACATGACATAATTTAGTTTAATTGCTTGTGATACACATTTACAAATATAATTCTTTTTTTTTTTTTTTTTTGTGGAACTGGGGATTGAACTCAGGCCCTTGCGCTTGCCAGGCAAGCTCTTGTTTAAAAATACAATTCTTATCCTAATAATTTGTATAGATATACAGAAGGGATTTGTGGTAAACTCATGTGAATATTAGGTGCAGGGGACCATGGTTTGATCCCCAGATCCACATGCCTTACCAGACCTGCCCTGAAGACAGGTAGAGCCAGCCAAAAAATAAATAAATAAAAATCCTTCCATGTGAATATTGCCCTCAAGCTGTTGGCATGTTATCATAAGTGAATGTCAAGAGTTAAGTACAAGACTCAGAATATAGACTCCCCAACAGATTCTACTATTCATTGTTAATTGAAATTCAAGGTCTACAGCGGATTAAAGCACCTGCTTGGGCAGATGCAGGGACATTGATCTGTAGCAGGCCAGCCCCACCCCCGGAGTGCGTTAAAACAGCTATTGAGACTGGGTGTGGTAGTGCGCTTCTGTAATTCCAAGGCTTGGGAGGCTAAAAACAGGAGAAACACTACGAGTTCAATCTGTGTAATGAGGCCCTGTAGACCCTATACTAAATGCACTTTAAAAAAAGAAATTCAGGGTCTGAACTGTAAAAAAATTTTCCATTTTTAGTTTGTTTTTGTTTTTTTTTCTGTGTGCCTCCCATATTGTTGAAGATTTCATAGATGTTTTTACCTATTTGACGACTAGGGAAGGGCCTTTGCCAAAAAATTTTAATACTGCTGTTTTAGGTACCCATTCTTTTCTCCTTCCCTATATACCAATCTAGTGGATTAATTGTGCTGAGTGGTGGATAGGGGAGACCCTTAGCACATAAGTGGTTTTATATACTTTTTCAGATCCCCTTGAGTCCAGCCATGCCAGCTCCCATTTGGCTGTGACTACCCAGCATGCCCCATGCTGAGATGATCCAGTTACTGAAGGACTGCTCTCGCAGGGAGCCAGCCTGTTGGGAGGGGGTTGGGTGAGTTAATTTCTTTCATTTTTCAGAAAAAAAAATTACACTGTGAGGCTTGGCAAAAATAAATTATATATTATCTCTAATTAAAAAATATTGGATGGGGGCTGGGGAGATGGCTTAGTAGGATAAGTGCTTGACTGGCAAACGCAAGGATCTGAGTTCAATCCCCGGTTCTACAAAAAAAAAAAAAAAATATTGGATGGGTACACTCTTTCATGGCCAAGTCATCCACCTAATGTTTACTTTTTCATAGTACTATATCTAAATTAGAAATTTTTTAGAGATATAATCAGTAAATTAAGAAATGTCCCAGTATTACAAATTTTAATTATTAAATACCTATTTTAAATGCCAAAATTAAACTTAGTCTTGCAGTAATCTTCTTAGTGATTAATTTCATTTCAGGATAAACTTTTAAGTATATAACTGCTATTCTGAGCAATATAAAATGCGTGTGTATGGATGTCTGTACTGTGAAGATTTTCCAAGGCTAACGTTTTTTGTTAGTGATTTGTAGGATAGTTTCTGAAATACTTTTCTCTTTGAAATGCTGATAGTGTTGTCAGTGAGGAGCCACTATAAAATTTAGTTCTTGGAAACTAGAACCAGGAAATTCTATAGTCGGGAAGAGTCTATGGAGGTGTGCTTGGAGTTTTATGTTTTGCAAATAATTAAGACCACTTTCTTATCCTACCCTGAGGATCTTTGGGGAACCAAACTTCCAGGTTTAATCAGACAATAAAGTCAACAAAACTGGGTGTTGGGGGGCCGGCAAGATAGCTCAGAGGTCTAAAGCGCCTGCTCAGGCAAGCACAAGGGACCACGGTGGCACCACATGCCACACCAGCCCCACCTTCAGAGCGGCTGAGCCAGCCAAAAAAACAGAAAACTGGATGTGGATGGACAGTGTCTGTAATCCAAGTGCTGTCGGAGGCTGAGGCAGAAGGATCCCAAATTAAAGTCCCACCAGTCAATTTAGCAAGACTGTGTCTCAAGATAAAAAAGGCTCAGTGCATAGGCTTGGGGTTCAATCCTCAGTACTGGGAGAAGAGACAAGACTCAAACCAGTCAGCTAGAAGAGCCATAATCTGCATGTACTTAGAATTCTTAAAAGAGAGTTTAGTTTTTAAAGTTCGAGAATTTTGGCTGGGGAGATGACTCAGTAGCACAAGCGCTTCCGTGGTAAGCATAAGGGCCTGAGTTCAATCCCGGTTTCACCAAAAAAATAAAAAATAAAAAAAAAATAAATTTTGAGAATTGAGCTAGAAGAATGATTTAATTTATTTCTACTTTTTTTCTTTTTGAGACAGGGTCTTGCTATGCAGTTCAGGCTGGCCTTGGGCTCACTTTATACCCAGACTGGTCTCGAACTCAGTGATCCTCTTGCCTCAGCCTTGAGTGCTGGGATTACAGGTGTGCACCACCACTCCCAGCTGTTTCTACTTTTTATGTTGTGGTTCTGAGATGTTTCTCTTGATATTTTTGTCTTTAGTGTTTCAATGTTGGTTGGCATTGTAGTGCAGCCTGTAAATTTTTTTTTTCTTTCTTTTTTTTTTGTGGAATCGGGGATTGAACTCAGGCCCTTGTGCTTGCCAAGGAATATAAGTTTTTTTTTTAAAAAAAATTTATTTATTTATATGATACAGGGTTTCATTACACTGTTCAGACTTGTAGTGATCCTCCTGTCTCAGCCTCCCTGGCATGGGGATTACAGGTGGGCACCACCCCGCCCAGTTCCAGGGCAGCATGGCATGCGGTACCAGGGATCAAACTTGGGTCCTTGTGCTTGCCAGGCAGGCGCTTAGACCGCTGAACTATCTTCCCAGGCCCCAGCCTGTAAAATTTTAATAAACTGATTTGCTTTACTCCTAACAAGAACATAGATATTATTCTGTGTTATCTCTATTTCTTTTGCTTTAGTTATTTCCCTGTTGTCTTTTTTAGGAACTTAGCCTTTTATATTCTACAATCTCTGTTTTTTTTTCTACAATTTCATTTTACATTAGCTTGTCCTGCCCACACATCCAAGCTATTGATGTGTTAAGTTTTTCAAGGTAGTCCTGTCTGTTGAACACCTGGAGTTTCTGCGTGTGACTTACATGCATAGTTGCCTTGGGTACTAGAAGTCAAATATTCTAAAGATTATCTAGTTTTAATTATGAACTTTCCCCCATGTAACTATATTTTTTAAAGCATTAAAATTACAGGTGGTGGTAAGCCCTCCCCAAGCCCTGCAAAAGAACTGGGGAATTGAGTTTAGGGTGTTTGCACTGAGCAGTGAAGAATTTTATTTTGTATTTTAGGGAAGGGTGAACAGGGTGTTCAGGGTCTCACTACTAGATTGGACTTGTAGTAATCCACCTGTATACAGCCTCCCAAGAGCTGGAATTACAGGTGTGTGCCACCATGCCTAGTCTCTGTTTTTTGTTTTTTTGAGAGAGGATCTCGCTGTGCAATTTAGGCTGACATTAAAATTCACTCCATAGGGCTGGTGAGATAGCTTACCAATGTAAGTGCCTGCCTGTCAAGCCCAAAGACCAGGTTCAATCCCCAGTACTGCATGCCATACCAACCTTGGAATCCTGGGTGCGCCATGCAGGCCCAGAAACAAGGCGTAGTGGCATATGCCTATAATCCCCGCACTGGGGAGGCTTGAGACAGGAGTAGCACTACGAATCTAAACTGTGTAGTGAAACCTTGTACTAAATATATAAATAAAGAAATGATTAAAAAAAAAAAACTTACTGGGGCTGGGGAGATGGCTCAGTGGCAAGTGCAAGGGTCTGAGTTCAATCCCCAGGTCCGCAAAAGAAAAAAAATAAAGCTTATTATATAGCCCAGGCTGGCCTCAGACTTGCAGTAATCCTCCTACCTCAGCCTCCCACGTGCTCAGATTATAGGTGTGTGCTTCTGTGTTTGGCTATATTTGTCTTTTCGTCTGGCTAACAAGAGAATTCTGTATTGCATTTACTTTTTTTTTAGTACAGGGCCTACAGGCTTTCACGACACAGATCGGATTTATAGTGACTGTCCTGTGTTCAGCCTCCCCAGGAGGGATTATAGGCTTGCACCACCATTCCCAGTCTCAGTACGCCCTGGGGGCGAGGCGAGGCCAGCAGGGCAGGCAGGGGATTGAACCCTGGTCCCTGTGCCTGCCTAAGCAGGCACTTTAGTCCGCTGAGCTATCTAGCCAGCCTGAGAATTTTGTATTGATAGAGGAAAAAAAAAATAGGTAACATCACGCTTCACTCCCTTTCTGGGGATACAATGTCTGAAGAAAAATGAGTATGTGACTTTACCTAAGGAAGAGAGCCTTTAAAATAATTATTACTTCTTTAAATGAGTTTAAAATGAATTTTATTCCTGTTCTTAAATTCTAGTACATGACTCTGAACCCTTCTACTAAGAGGAAGAATACTGCATCCCCGGACAGGAAACCCTCAAAGAAATCTAAGGCAGACAATTCTTCTCTGAGTTCACCACTAAATCCTAAGTTATGGTGTCATGTACACTTGAAGAAATCATTGAGTGGTTCACCACTCAAAATGAAGAACTCAAAGAACTCCAAGTCTCCAGAAGAACATCTGGAAGAAGTGATGAAGATGATGTCACCCAGTAAGCTGCACTCTGACTTTCACATTCCTAAGAAAGGCCCACCTGCCAAGAAACCAGGGAAGCACAGTGACAAACCTTTGAAGGCAAAGGGCAGAAGCAAAGGCATCCTGAATGGACAGAAATCTACAGGGAACTCTAAATCTCCCAAAAAGGGTTTAAAGACTCCTAAGACCAAAATGAAGCAGATGACTTTGTTGGATATGGCTAAAGGAACTCAGAAGATGACACGAGCCCCACGGAACTCTGGGGGCACGCCTCGGTCCTCTAGCAAACCTCATAAACACCTTCCTCCTGCTGCTCTACACCTGATTGCCTATTACAAAGAAAACAAAGATAGAGAAGACAAGAAAGGTGCCCTCTCTTGTGTTATCTCTAAAACAGCTCGCCTTCTCTCTAGCGAGGATCGAGCTCGTCTCCCAGAGGAATTGCGGACTATTGTTCAGAAACGCTATGAGCTTCTTGAGCATAAAAAGAAGTGGGCCTCTATGTCTGAAGAGCAGCGGAAAGAATACTTGAAAAAGAAACGACAGGAGCTGAAAGAAAAGTTAAAGGAAAAAGCCAAAGAACGTAGACAGAAAGAAATGCTTGAGAAGTTAGAAAAACAGAAGCGATATGAGGACCAAGAGTTAGCTGGCAAAAACCTTCCAGCGTTTCGGTTGGTGGATACCCCTGAGGGGCTGCCTAACACCCTCTTTGGGGATGTGGCCCTGGTGGTAGAGTTCTTGAGCTGTTATTCTGGGCTTCTCCTACCAGATGCTCAGTATCCCATTACTGCTGTGTCCCTCATGGAAGCCTTGAGTGCGGATAAGGGTGGCTTTTTGTACCTGAACAGAGTGTTGGTCATCTTGCTCCAGACCTTACTGCAAGATGAAATAGCAGAAGACTATGGTGAATTGGGGATGAAGCTGTCAGAAATCCCTCTCACTCTACATTCTGTTTCAGAGCTGGTGCGGCTCTGCTTGCGCAGATCTGATGCCCAGGAGGAAAGTGAGGGTTCAGACACAGATGACAATAAGGATTCAGCACCCTTTGAGGACAATGAGGTACAAGATGAGTTCTTAGAAAAGCTAGAGACCTCTGAATTTTTTGAGTTAACATCAGAGGAGAAGCTACAGATCTTGACAGCGCTGTGCCACCGGATTCTCATGACATATTCAGTCCAAGACCACATGGAGACCAGACAGCAGATGTCTGCAGAGTTGTGGAAGGAGCGACTTGCTGTGTTAAAGGAGGAGAATGATAAGAAGAGGGCAGAAAAACAGAAACGGAAAGAAATGGAAGCCAGAAATAAAGAAAATGGCAAAGAGGAAAATGGGTTAGGCAAAACTGATAGGAAGAAAGAAATTGTGAAGTTTGAGCCCCAAGTAGTTATGGAAGCTGAAGATATGATTAGTGCTGTGAAGAGCAGAAGACTGCTTGCCCTGCAAGCTAAGAGGGAACGGGAAATCCAGGAAAGAGAAATGAAAGGTAAAATTCTATGCTGGGAGGATAGTAGAAGAACACCACAGTAACGACAGGGTCTCATGTTTGTCTTAACTGGTCACTTATTTCTATAATAGCCCAGCACTGACTAGGTTTTATTTGTTTGAGAGACAGGGGAGAAGTGCTGCTGAGGGTTGAAATCAGGGCATTGTATATGGTAGGTAAGTGTTTTGCTAGTGAGCTGCATACAACCCCAACCCTAGGGCATGTTTTAGGAGAAATGTTTAGCATGGATTTCTGCAGTTAATGATAAATTAATCTGATGTTGGAGTCTTAGTAAGGAACCAAACCCACATAAGCTTCTTAGAAGTACATGTATTTAATTATTTATATAAATTCATATGCTTTTTTAAAGTATATGTATTTATATATACTCACAATTACATGTGTAATCACTGGCACAAAACTTTTTTGAGACAGGTTCTTGGTATGTATTCCAGTTTAGTCTTAAAAGCGGCCCAGGCTGTCCTTGAATTTGGCAGCCTTGAACTACTGCCTCAGTCTCCTAAGTGCTGGGATTGCAGGTGTGGTCCACTATGCCTCACTTCCACAATTTTATAACATATCTATCACTTCAGAAGGAAGTCCATACACTGTTTCACCCACCCACCCCACCTAGCCCTAAGTCATCACCACCAGTCCCACATTCTATCTCTAAATTTGCCTAGACGTGTCCTGCAATACAATCATATGATCACTTTGTAGTTTTTGTAATAACTTTTTTTCCTGTAGTATTTTCTGAGGTTAAACCATGTTGCAATCTGTAAAACGGTATGGCATATGAAAGAGGCCAGTCTTAGGATGTCTGCTCTATGTACTTATAAAACATTTCTGTCACCCCCAAGGAAGCCCTGAATGTCACTGACTCTAGCTTCAGCCCCTTGGGATCAGCCACCAGTGTATTGAGTGGATTTATCTAGTCTGGATATTTCTTACAAATGGAATCATATAATTCGTGGCTTTTCATTTCTGACTTCTTCCAGTTAGTGTAATGATTTAAAAGTTTGCCCATGTTATAACATGTATTAGCGTTTTGTCCTTTGGGGGAACTGAATAATATTCTGTTGTTTGACCATATATATATATATATATATATATATGATTATTTTTTTTTGCCATTCATCATTTAATAACACTGCTGTTGACTGTTATATGAATAGTACTACTACAAACATCAGTGTAAAAAATTATGTGCAGATAAGTGTTTTCATACTTTGGGGTACATTGGAATGGAATTCCTGAGTCAAGAGGTCATGTTTAACTATTTGAGGAACTTCCAGGATTCTGATTACATTCCCAACACTTGTTACTATTTCTCTTTGTGGTTATACATGTCTTAGTGGATGTGATTGTAATTTTGATTTTCATTTCCTCTGTTACTAGTAAGTAATCCTGAGTATTTTTTCCATGGACTGTTGGCTATTTGTATTTGTTTGGAAAATGTTAATTCAGTTCTTTTGCTCATTAAATTTGTTTGTTTTTTAAACTTTGTATCTGCAAAGCTTTATTCCAGAGAGGCTCAGTCCTTCTTGGCAGCTGCCTTCCTCATGGCAGCCAGCATGTTTTTCAGCTCCTCACATTTTCTCTTGGCATGGATGTGCTTTTCCACCCTTTTCTTGATGAACTTGAGGGCACATTTGTCCTTGGAGACCTTGAGCAGCTCCATGTCATTCTTAGGGGACAAAGCCACATACCTCCCAGATTATGTCCCACATGATCTTGGTGTGTTTGGCGAGGCATCTGATACTGTGGCTGTGCCTCAGTTTGCTCACATTCTTGGTCACCTTTGGTCCTTGTTGAGGCCCACGGCCATGGGATAGTGTAGGGCCATGGCTACTGTTCTTCAGTGATTGCTGTGACAGAAGCCTAAATTTTTTTATTTACTTTTTTAGATAGGATTTTGCTATGTAGTTCAGTCTGGCCTTCAACTCACTATGTAGCTCAGACTGCCTTATATAGCCCAGGTTGGCTTGCCAAAATATGGCCAAACTACACAGTATTATTCAGTCCCAAAAGAACAAAATACCAGTACATGTTATGACATGGACACTCATGATAGTCCTCCTGCCTCAGCCTCTTGAGTGCTGGGATTACAGGATATCCTTTTATTATTTATTTGTAAAACGTACTTTTTATTTTTTTGATGGAACTGGGGATTGAACTCAGGACCTTGTGCTTGCCAGGCAAGCACTTACTCTACTGAACCATCTCCCTGACCCCCTACATTCTATAATCTTAACTTCCAAGATTTTTTGTCATCTCCCATTCTATATTTATGTGTCTTTTCTATTGGAAAAAATAGCAAGACACTGTCCCTGCCCCAAAGGCATGTAGACATAATGGTACATGTGTATAATCCCAGCACCCAGAGACTCAAGCAAGAGGTTCTCCCTGAGTTCAAGGCTGGCCTAGGCTATAGGCTACCTATACCTAGTTCAGAACCACTCTGAATTACATAGTGAGACCCTGTCTTAAAAAAAAAAAAAAATTTGGTGTTGTGGAAACCCCCATCTTCGTGGGGACTCACATCCAGTCTTCTCTACCATTGAATTACATCTCAGCCCTTTTATTTTGAGATAGTCTTGTCAAGCAGCTGAGATTGGGATGGAACTTGAAGTCCTTCTGCTTCAGCATCCTGAGTACAAGAATTACACACAGGCATGTGCCACCATGTGTGCAAGCCTTAGTGGGGGCAGGGCAGACCAGGGCTTGCTGTGTTCCATATTGGCCTCAAACTTGTGATCTTGCCTATGCCTCTCAGAACGCTGATTTGATCTTTGTGGTTTACCCTAAATTGATATGTTTATAGTTTTAGGAGAATGAGTTTTTTTCTTGATTTTAATTTATCCATTACTCTTTTATTCTTACCTTTGTGCTGTTGTCTGTATAACCATTTTCATAGACATAGTTCATCAGTCTAGAAGACTATTAGGGGTCATAAATTTTTGTTTATCTGTCTTTTTTTTTTTTTTTTTTTTTAAATTTTGAGACAGAGCCTTTACTAAGTAATTAGTTCAAGGCTGGCCTTGAACTTATTATTTAGTCTAGGCCAGGCTTGAACTCACAGTAGTTCTCCTGCTTCAGCCTCCTGAATGTTGAGATCCAGCACACACCAACACGCCTGGCCGTGTTTTATTTTTTAAAATAACTTCTGTTGACAGATGCACTTTCCATTTTTTTCACCAAATATTGTAGGTGTTACCATCAGAGGATCAAAGTTTAAAAAGTTCAGCATTGTAAACAGCAGTGTACCTTACCATGGCAGAATTTGTGACAGTTAGAAACTTAAAAGGTAACACTGTTTGGCTTTTTATTGTTGAGGGAAATTTCTCTGAGTACAATATACTCGCAATGAAAATTCAGAAATAAAATTAATAAAATAAAAAAAAAATTCAGAAACAGTAAAGTTTTTTTTTTTCTATCAATAATAACATGCTGAATAATGTTATTCAATGTGGACTTTTTGAGTGCTTGGGAGTGAATTGGGATTTATAAAAATGCTATACCACTGAACTACACTGCAATCCACCATTGATTATTATTGTTCACACATGCATCTGATCCCTGGCCTTCTCTGTTCTTTTGTCATCAAGGCTGTTGAGAATTAGTGTCAGGTTCCTCAGTCCTAGGTAGGTTTTATCTTGAAATAGTTGTTTTATTAGGTTTTTCATCCTTTTTGAGGATTCAGTGGTTGTGATGGGTGACACTTAATGAAAATTTAAGGAATATAGGGGGACCATATAGAATTGGACTGCCTCATGGCATTGTGACAGAGTTCAGAGAAGGAAGCTTAAGGGTTGTATATATCTCCTTTATACTGGGCACTTTTTTTTTTTTAACCTTTGCTAGTGAAACTAGAACGGGAAGCTGAAGAAGAACGAATACGGAAGCACAAAGCTGCTGCTGAGAAGGCTTTCCAAGAAGGAATTGCCAGGGCTAAGCTCGTCATGCGCAGGACTCCTATTGGTACTGATCGAAATCATAATAGGTATGTTGCTAAATTTAAATCTTTTTTTTTAATATTTATTTATTCATTTTATGTGTGTGTGGCCAGCTCAGCCCACCAGGGGGCAGGGGCTGGCTGGCATGTGGTGCTGGGGCATTGAACCACGGTCTCTGTGCTTTGCTTAGCTTAGCTTGTTCTAAATAGGTGCTTTAGACCACTGAGCCATCTCACCAGCCCTAAATCTTTATAATTTGAAGGGCTTTTGTTACTAAGAATAGCCTTTCTTACTGAATTTTCAAGTTCTGTTTGAAAGCATAATTGCTCATCACCCAGTTTTTGCCTATTAACTGACAAGTGGCAAATGAGCTCACCAGAACCCATTAAGAAATTGGAGGCCAGCGAGATATTCAGCAGACTAAGCACCTGCTTAAGCAAGCACAGGGGCTGGAGTTCCATCCCCGGTACTGCATGTCACACCAGCCCTTCCCCTGGGTATGCTGGGCCAATGACTAAGTCTGAGCATGGTGGCACACACCTGTAATTCCAGCACTGGGGAGGCTGAAAACTGGAGGATCACTACGAGTCTGAGCTGCATAGTGATACCCTCTACCAAATACATTAAAAAAAAAAAAAAGACGACATTATTGGGGCCAGGGAGATAGCAGTCTTAAGCAAGCCAGCCACCGACTGGGTGTGGTGGCACATACCTGTAATTCCAGTGTTGGAGAGACTGAAATAAGAATGAAATAAGAATCACTACGAGTCCAACCTGCATATGAGACCCTGTACAAATAAGTTTTAAAAAACCACAAAGACATGTTCTTTGGCAGGGGATGTGGGTCAGTGCTAGAGTACTTGCCTACCATGTTCATAGTCCTGCTCTGCTCCCCAGAAAGACATGTTTTGGCCCTTAAAGATACCATAAATACCAGACAGACTTACGTGGTAGAGGAAATGTAATCCAAATAGAGTTTTTAAGATGGTATATGTTTTAGTGGAGTTTTTTGGCTCTTCATATCATCAGGTAATATATTTTATTTTATTTTTATTTTATTTTTATATTTATTTATTTTTATTTATTACATTTATTTATTGTGTGTGTGTGTGGCCAGCTCAGCCCACCAGGGGGCGGGGCTGGCTGGCATGTGGTGGTGGGGATCGAACCGTGGTCCCTGTGCTTTGCCAAGCTTGTTTCAAGTAGGTGCTTTAGACCACTGAGCCATCTCTCCAGCCCCAGGTAATATATTTTAAATGCATGCATTGTGTAGAACCACAAATTAGGAGTTTTAGGCATTAAGAGTCTCATTCTAAAAGATTTCTGTTATCCTTTGTTCTACTTTATACTGTTTGTCTGTCTGGAATTCTGAGCAGAGGAGAGGAGCTGTCAGCTGTGGTTATGAATGTCTTATACTCTGTAGTCATCTTCACCAGCAAATCATCCAACAGTGCTGATACATTAATGCATTATTGTGATTTGTAGATACTGGCTTTTCTCAGATGAAGTTCCAGGATTGTTCATTGAGAAAGGCTGGGCACATGACAGCATTGATTATCGTTTCAACCATCATCGCAAAAACCATGTAGACTCTCCTGATGAGGATTACTGTCCCCGCAGTAAGTACAGTATACCAGCTACAGAGGCTGCTTTAGTTGACAGTGGGGTTATATTCTGGTAAATATCTTCTAAGTAGAAGATAGAGTAAAAATCAAAGTTGATTGAGTACATACAGCCTACCAGACACCAGAAGCTCACAGCACAGTGCACTGCAGAGTACGAGTGTTTCTTCTCATGGTTGTGTGGGTGATGGAAACCGACTCCCTTCTGATGCTGCTCAGTATTGCAGGAGTGTGTGTGGTGCCACATATTGCTGGCCTGGGAAAATAGCTCTTTCTACTGTATGTGTGTCACTTTCCCACCATTGTGAAGTGGGAAAATCTTAAGCTTGTGGGCTGAGTGTTAAAGAGTTCCTTTGCTGTGCCACCTTGTCTATACAAAATTTCTTTACTGCCATTCTGTGGATATATTTGAGTAAGATTGGTGAACCTGAATGCATAGAAAGAGGTGAGAGGCCAAGCAAACAGAGTAATAGGTTCTTTTTCTCTTCTTTCAGAATAGAAGAAACATAGCAAAATAACAAGTATTTAGTTAGAAATAAGTGACTCAAAGATAGGTGTGGGGTTGCTATCTGTAGGTCTAGTTACTCAGGAGGCTGAGACAAGAGGATAACTGAGACCCTGGAGTTTGGATCTAGCCTAAGTAACCTAGCAAGATTTTCTATCTGTTTAAAAACAAAAAAGGGGCTGAGAAGGGTCATAAAGGATACTGCCCCCCCATCATAATATAGATGTGTTTGGTTTGTAAAATAAATGGAAGTATGATTTTCTGAATAAATACACATTCTTTTTTGGATTATGTATATTGAATATATTTCAAACTTTAAAAAAAATTTTTTTAAACATGAGATGCCCGTCTTCTGAACCTCACTGATACTTGCATTTTGATGCAGATTATTCTTTGTAGTGGAAACTGCGTTTTCTGTAGAACATTGAGCAACATCCCATGGGAGGCAGCATTGCTCTGTTGAGAGCCACTGGATTAGAACAACCCAGTGAAAATTGCTTCTGAAGACATTTGTCTATTATTTTGAGAAGTGTTCAGTTTTTAAGAAATGTCCTTGTTTTAATACCAGAAATTAAACTCAGAATCTTGTACTTGCCAGGCCAACACTGTGCCGCTGAGCTCCATCTTCCTGGCCTTGTGTTTTTACTAAATTCACAGAATTGTTAAATAAGGAAACTACCACAAATTTTAAAAATACAACCCAAAATTCAAGTATAGTATGTTCATGTTGAATTTTTATGTTAAGTGTAGATTGTTACCTCGTAGAGAAATGTGGTTGGGTTAAACTAGTTTTAAATGGCCAGATGAGGCAGAGGAATTCATAGTATAATAAGGATCTTCAGACTTGAAGAGATTCTGGCTGTTAGAAAGTGTTTGGAAATGAGGCCTAAACAATTCTAGTTCTCTAGGAGAAGAATGGGTATCTACATTCTTTACATCTAAAGTCTTAGAGCAGTGATGATGATAAACCTGTTGAGAGCTTTCAATAATACCAAACAGGTGCCTTTGGCACTTGTGCCATAGGTTTGTTACCACTGCTGTAGAGCATCGTGGTGAGTGTTCTTTTTTTTTTTCCCCTTACTTTAAAAAATTATTTATTTATTTGTTTTTGGCAGAACCAGGGATTGAACTCAGGCCCTTGTGCTTGCCAGGGAAGTGCTTATTCTACTGAGTCATCTCCCCAGCCCTTATTTTTTTGTTTGTTACAGAGTCTCCCTGTACAGCTCAGACTTGTAGTGATCCTCCTGTTTCAGCCTCCCCAGTGCTGGGATTATAGGCATGTGCCACCACACCTGGTTTCAGTGGCTGGTGCAGCTCACCTGGGGTTCTGGGGCCAACGCAGCATACAGTACCTGGGATCAAGCCCGGGTCCTTGTTCTTGCCGGGAAGGCGCTTATACTGCCGAGCCTTCTCCCCATCCCCAGGTGTTCTTATTTTATGTTTTCTGGTTGCACAACTGGAGGGTCTCTTCAGGATTAGCCAACTGAAAAGAGTAAACAGGGTTACATGTTAGCTGCTACAGGTTGAGAAGAAGAGAATAGGACCTGAGGAAGGAGTCAGCTGAGTGTTGACAGGCTTCTGAGGCTCTAAAAGAGGCTTGGATAAATTGGATTCTATCTACGTTAAGGTTATATGTGAGTATGTAGGAACTGATACACAAAGAAATTAATGGTATTGCTTGACATTTGAATCTTCCAGGTATAAATCTGTGGTAGTTTATATGTTTCTGCTTATCTCTACTTCATGCAGCTACCTTTGTTGTTTTTTTTTTTAATTATTTATTTGTGTGTGTGTGTGTGTGTGTGTGTGTGTGTGGCCAGCTCAGCCCACCAGGGGGTGGGGCTGGCTGGCATGTGGTGCTGGGGGATTGAACCGCGGTCCCTGTGCTTTCTAGTTTGTTCTAAGTAGGTGCTTTAGACCACTGAGCCATCTCACCAGCCCCTACCTTTGTTCTTAATACCATGTAAAAGCTAAAACTGGGTGTAGTGGCCTACACCTGTAAATCCAGCAATTGGGAGGCTGAGGCAGAAGGATTACTGTGGGTACAAGGCCAGTCTTGAACAAAGTGAGACCCTGTGTCTCTAAACAACAACAAAAATCATAAAAGAAACAAATTAGTTGCTTTATTCCATCAACCCTCTCTGTCACAGCACTCTGAAAGTTTTCACTATATAGCTAGAGAGTAAATATTGGTGCTCTTCAGTTTATGGTGGGTATTACTGCCTGATACAGTCATTAGAAATTAGAACTGTTGTATGCTTAAAATGCATCTAAAAACCAGCCTTGGTGGTGCTTACTTGTGGTCACAGCTCTTGGAAAGCTAAGCAAGAGAATCATGGAGTTCAAGGTCAGCCTCAGTTATGTCATGAAACCCTGTCTCAAAAGGAACAAAGACCCCCAGGTGTTTACTTAACCAGTGGCATGGCTTAGAAGCAGAGTAGTACACTATAAAGTGTATAGTGCAACCCTAGGAAAAAAAATGGAAACTTGAAGGACAGTTGCCTTTTTTTTTCTTCTTCTTTGGCACCAGTGATCAAGCTTGGAACACCAGACAGGTGCTTATGGCACTGATCTATATCCCTGGCCCAGAAGTACGTGCAGTTTCTACTGATGAATATCACTTTTGTACCAACATAAAGTCAAAAAACAGTGAAGGTGAACTAATACATAAAAAAACAGTGAAGGTGAACTAATACATAAATATCTACTGTGCATATCATGTTTAGTAAACAGCATTTGTGTTGTTGGATTTGGCACTGGGTACTGGTTAGGTTTGAAACTAGGAATTGAGTATTTATTCTGTTACAACTTAATGTTTACATCTTCCTAGGTAAAAAAGCAAACTTAGGCAAAAATGCAAGTATGAACATACACCGGTCAGCACTAGAAAGTGCTGTGGAGACCACCATACCCAAGCAAGGACAGAACCTATGGTAATGTGAGCATTCAGCTGGCGGCTCACTTTTTCTTTGACTATCTGTTAGGACATTTTGTATTACATTGATTTCTTATATGTCATTGTTTTTTGTATGTTAGAACTTTGGTTTTTTGATGAGCAGATATTTGTTTTATTCAAGGCTTGGAATTTCATTTTCTTCCTCTAATATATAATATACGTCTTAGCAGTAGAAATGCACTTGAAGCTATTTAGGATTTTTCTGAATTTTATTAAAATTTATTCACAGTATAGTTATTCATACCTTATAAATCTAATTGAAAATAAATTTGATTAAATTTTATTAACTGAAGGATAAAATTATATACATAGCCATTAGTTTTCCTTTGTATGCTCTTTTGTTTCTAGCTAAGGAACTAAATTTTGAATGACACTTTTGATTGTATTAACTGTTTCAGTTGTTATTGGCTGTAGTTTAAGACCATTTGTCTTTAGTTTTGGGTATAGGGTTAATTATTGAAGGCACAAGTGTTTTTATTAACTTTATAAAATTTGTCTCATTTATCATAGTGGGAAACATTGACTCCAGTGTGCTAGGGTAAACCCAACTTTAAGTCTCACAGAAACAGTAAATTATTTTGATTATAGATAATAGACCTGAACAGATTTGGTGTATTCTACTTTTCTGTCTCCTTTGTGCAGCCCTAGATCCCTTACTCAGTGTTTGATATGGATTATTTTTCACAATTGTAATACCTGTTTGTTTTTTTTTTCTCTGCAGGTTTTTATGTGATAGTCAGAAGGAGCTAGATGAGTTGTTGAACTGCCTTCATCCTCAGGGAATAAGAGAAAGTCAACTTAAAGAGAGACTAGAGAAGAGGTAGGATTTTTCATCTTGCTTCTGTTAAGTGAGAAAAGCTGGAATAAGTATCACATATGATTGTATTTATCTGAAAAACTAAGGATAAGGCATTTGTAGAGAAAGCAGATTTTGGTTTGCCAAGGGATGGGGGAGAGTTGGGAACAATGGCTGCTAATAGGTATGGGGTCTCTGGGGTGGTGGAAATGTATTAGAACTAGATAGTTGTGATGATTTCATAGCATAAAAAGTCCATGAAGTATTTGCTTTAAAATGATTTTGTTGTGTTGTGTTGTGTTGTGTTGTGTTTTGGTTTGGTTTGATTTTTTTTCAGGGATTGAACTCAGGACCTTGTGCTTGCCAGACAGGTGTTTCAACCACTGAGCTATATCCCTGACCCTCCAACTAGATTTTTTAAGTGTAACTTCTTTATATTATTTCTGTCAAAAACTAGTATAAGATTTTTAGAGTAAACCTGCCTCAACTTTCATTTTCATGGCTGAATTTTAAGTTTGGTTTAAGAGAAAATGATACTATATAGTACATTTTTGGCACCACCACCAGATTGAGTGGTAATAGATGTATCATACTGATTTAATGCCTCTGTGTAATATGTATGTCAATTAACATTATATTCTCTTCTCTCTCTCTCTCTTTTTTTTTTTTTTTTTTTTTTTTGTCTTTAGGATAGGGTTTCAGGGCTGGTGAGATGGCTCAGTGGTCTAAGGCACCTACTTAGAACAAACTAAGCTAAACAAAGCACAGGACCGCGGTTCAATCCCCCAGCACCACATGCCAGCCAGCCCTGCCCCCTGGTGGGCTGAGCTGGCCACACACAATAAATAAATAAATAAATAAATAAATAATATTAAAAAAAAAAAAAAAGATAGGGTTTCACTACATGGTTCAGGCCAGCCTTGAACTCACAGCAATCTTCCTACCTGCCTGGCTAGTATTATAGGCATAGGCTACCATATCAGACCAAACTTGTTTTATTTTAATACGGATGTGTCTAGGCAGATTAAGAAAGACAAAAGAAAATGTCAAATACATAACTCGCAGTGGAATACAAATCTCGCAGTTAGGCATGGTGACACACATCTGTATAATCCTGACTTCGGGAGACTGACATAGGCAGATCATCATGTTCCAGCCCAGCCTGGCAAATTAGCAAGAGCCTGTCTCAAAATAAAGTAAAAGGGGCTGGAATGTAGCTCAGTACAAGACCCTGAGTTCAATCCCTAGTGCCAACACCAGAAAAAGAAAATAGGTAACTATTTTTTCCCTTTGGATGTGGCGTATGATAAGTATGTGTTACAAATGGATGGGACCTCTTCTTAAATCATTTTTTTAAAGCCCTTGTCAGTTGGTGGTCTTTTCTTTTCACTTTTCTTTCTGGCTTCATTTTTGAACTCTTTATCTTTTTAAAGGCTATCAAACAGTTTGGGATTTACTGTCCATTACTAGAGTGCCATCCAGTGTTTATTTGTAAGAAAGTATGTAAAATAATGAAGGATATAAGTGAGAGAGTAAGTGAAAGGACACTAGGACAGTTAGAAACAAAGTGGGTTTTTTCCCCTCAGAAATCAGAATATTTATTTATTTATTTATTTATTTATTTATTTATTTTGTATTTTAGGGAAGGGTCTACAGGGTCTCACTATTAGATTGGACTTGTACTGACCCACCTCTTTACAGTCTCCCAAGAGCTGGAATTATAGGCACATGCCACCATGCCCAGTCTCAGTTGCTGTCTCAGCACACCCTGGGGGCGGGACCGACACCTACAGGCCTGGGGATCAAAGGCCCGGCCCTCACACCTGCTTGCAGGCTCTCTAATCCACTGAGCTATTTGGCCAGCCCCAGAATTTTTAATAAACTTTATTAAAAGTATGGTTTTGGCAAACAATTTTAACTTTGTTGTTGTCATATTATGTACATGATAAAATTAAAAGTCATATAACTGAACAAAAAATTCTTTAAGTATACTTAGATATACATTCTGGTTTTGAAAATGAAATCATGTATATAGTTGTATGCCTAAATGTGTCAAATCCAAAGGTATGAACCACTAAGACTCCTGAAGGGGCAAATCTAAGTACCAACAGAGACACTTTCCTGAATTCCCATGTTTCACTGAGCATCAAAAACCACCAATCTTTGTTCTTGTACGTTATTCTGTATCCGCATTCTCTACATCTCATTGGATCCCTGGATTTAATTTTATTTTCTGTGTGACATTCTCCACAGATATATGTCATTGGCCACTGCTTTGGGGGTTGAACATCTTGCTGAGTGTTCATTGTTAGTGTCTGATCTGGGCAACACTGAGAAGGCGTTTTTAAACAAAGTTTTTATTATACTCATTGAACATTTATAAAATAATCATATAATAATAATAATAAAAGTAATTGCAACAAATTTTCTATTTATTTTTGAGACAGGGTCTCACATTATAGTGTAGGCTGGTCTTGAACTCACTGTGTAGCCCAGGCTGACCTCAAACTCATGGCAATCCTTCCTCATCCTCACAAGTGCTGGGATTGGGCTGGGGAGATGACTCAGTAGAATATGCACTTGCCAATGAAATGCTTATTCTACTGAACCATCTCCCCGGCAATAATAAATAAATTTTAAAAGTAGATTTACTAGCCAGGTTTGGTGGTGAGTGCCTATTATCCCAGTGCTCAGGAGGATGAGGTAGGAAGATCGCCATAAGTTAAAGATCAGCATGGGCTACAAAGTGAGCTCAAGGCTAGTCTGAACTGCATAGTGAGACCCTGTCTCAAAAAGACAACCCCCCAAAAAAAGATTTACTATCAGGGATAAGAGTATAACTCCATGGTAGAATGCTTGTCTAGCTCAAGGCCCCTGACCTCAGAATTACCACCACCACTAGAAACAAAAGTAAACTTACAGGACACATTCTCTGAAGTTAGAAATAGAGAACTAGGGCAGGCCAAATGGCTCAGTGGATTAAAGCCCCTGCAAGCAGGCGCTGGGCCCAGGGGTTCAGTCCCTGGGCCTGTCATGCCAGCCCTGACCCCTGGGTACAGTGAGACAGCCAATGAGACTGGGCGTGGTGGCACATACCTGTAATCCCAGCACTTGGGAGGCTATAAACAGGAGAATCACTAGGAGTCCGATCTAATAGTGAGACCCTGAACACCCTGTAGACCCTTCCCTAAAATACAGAAAGAAAAAATAAAGAAATAGAGAAATGATGGAGATCAAAGAGGTCTTAACTACTACCAAGTTAAGTATATTCTTAGATCTGACTTAGATCAAAGGAAAATTATGTAGAATTTAGAAGAAAACCAGTGGGTTGAGTATAGTAGGCAGGGTAATTACACATTTGAGCCCAGCCTCCGTGATTTAGGAAATTGGGGAGATCTTGTCTCAAAATAAGAAAAGGGCTGGGGATGTTGCTTATTGTGAAGGGTCTTGGTTCATTCCCTAGTAACTAAAAAACAATACATAAAACAGTGAGAAATGGAATTATATTCAGAGGAAAATAATGTTTAAGACTTCCATTATAACAAAAATTTACATTCATCTAAAGTGCTGCTGAGCTTTAGTTTTCAGCCATATTCTGTGACCCACTCAGGATTAAGAGCCTTAGAGGAGTCTGTCTTTGTTGCTGGACTCTCAGTTCATTTTACTGTGAGGGCAAACTGTTCTAAACGTAGTTGCTCAGGTTTTTCATTTACATTCACATTTCTTAATGTTGTGATGAGTTCTGAGCTGACAGTTTCAAGTTGTCCCTGGAACTTCTTGCAGCTGCAACTTTCTCACAGATGAAACTCCAGAAAGCTCATTTTTTTTTTAAAGGCACAAAATATGTAAAGAAACTAGACAACATTAATGAAAATTAAAAAACAGTATTTGCTAGTACTAGAATTATTAGATACAGGATAAGTTTTTAGAACAAAGCAAGAAATAAGAGAAATTTGAAAGTTTGTTTAAGAAACATGAGATTAGTAACAAACACCAAAAAGAAACTTTTAAAGGGCTGGAGAGATGGCTCAGTAGAATAAGCGCTTCCCTGGCAAGCACAAGGGTCTGAGTTCAATCCCCGGTTCTGCCAAAAAAAAAAAAAAAAAAGAGAGAGAGAAGAAAAAAAGAAACTTTTAAAAAATCTAAATGAATCTTACAGAAATTTTCATTTTAAATTAAAATGTAAAGAACACCTTCAAAAATTTTCCCTTTTCTTTTGTGGTGTGCGCCCCACCCCCCATTCTTGTAGGTACCAAGATATTATTCACTCAATTCATCTGGCTCGGAAACCTAATTTAGGTCTGAAAACCTGTGACGGGAACCAGGAGCTCTTAAACTTCTTAAGAAGTGATCTCATTGAAGTTGCAACAAGGTTACAGAAAGGAGGACTTGGATATGTGGAAGAAACTTCAGAATTTGAAGCCCGGGTAAGAGTAGGAAAAAATTCTCAGAAAGCTGGTACTCATGGAAACAGTTTAAAATTGTTCCTTGACACTTTTTTTTTTTTTTGCGGAACTGGGGATTGAACTCAGACTCTTGTGCTTGCCAAGGAAGCGCTTATTCCACTGAGCCATCTCCCCAGCCCCTCCTTGACACTATTTGACTTCTCAAGATAACCCTACAAATGATATATTTGATTTTTGTCTTCAAAGATACAGATACAGAAATTCTTTACATACATAGATTCCCCCCCCCCTTTTATATTTAGGACAGGGTGTACAGGATCTCACTATGTGGCTCAGACTCATAGTGATCCTCCTGTTTGCAGCTTCCCAAGTGCTGGGATTACAGGCACGCCCCACCGTGCCCCACTCAAGTGCAGTCTCAGCATGCCCTGGGGGTGGGGCTGGCACAGCAGGCCAGGGGATCTGAACTCCCAGCCCATGTGTCTGCTTAAGCAGGCGCTTTAATCTGTTGAGCTACTTGGCTGGCCTGATTTTCACCCTTTTTATCTTTCGCTGATGATTTTTTAAAAAATCTAGTAATTGGCTCAGAACTTTCATTTGAAAAAAATAAAAAATCTTACCAATTCCTTTTAGTGAAAACTGAGGGCTGGGGAGATAACGTGGTGATCTACGCACTTGCCTGGCAAGCACTAGGACCTGAGTTCAATCCCCTGTATTGCATGCAGTGCTTTCCCTGGGACCCTGGGTATGGTGGTGCATGCCTGTAATCCCAGTGCTGGAAGACAGAGACAGGAGGATAACTCTGACTCTGAACCATGCAGCAAGACTATACCACAGACAGACAGACAGACAGACAGACAGACAGACAGACAGACAGACATAATCTTTCCTTGTAATGCCTGTGCTTTAAAGTGTGACACGTTTGTTTGCTTTTAGCTGTTCTTTATACAGTTACCTCAGTAAAGTTGTTTTATGTTTAACATTAATCATAGTATTTAAAAACTTTTTATAGTTCTGCCATTTATTGCTCATAAAGACCTTTACCAATGATGGCAGACCTTTTATTGCTTCAGTGATAACAAACACTGCTGCAACATGTTCCTCAGCACTGGTGTAACTGAAATTTTGAAGAGGACACCTCCATCCCTCCCATTCCTACATTAGATAGGTTTGGGTATCAAACCTAAAGATAAGGCTGGAAATACTACCCACCAGTTATTAAAGTGTTTTTATTGATTTTAAATCATAAAGTCTGTATAATCCCAGACATTAATGTTTTTGAATCTTTTCAAATTATCCCTTTCCATCTGTATCCACCCTATTCAACTAACTTTGACAGAAAATATTGCAGAAAAAAAATGACAGCTGTACTGAGCATGAAAGACTTTTCCTGTCATTCCTTAAACATTAAACAAAAATATATTTACATAGCACTTATATATGTGTAAATCATCTAGAGCTTAGTGTGGGTTATATGGAAATACAATGCCATTTGAGGGACTCAAATGTCATGGATATTGATACGGATGTAGGATAGAGTTGTGTTCTGGAACCAGTTTCCTGCAGATGTTGAGGGGTGCCCATTTGTGCCTGCTGTGGCATGTGTATTCTTTTGAGGGAGTGGTTTTAAGATAGGGTCTTGCTGTGTAGTCCATACTGACCTCAAATTCAGGATCTTCCTGCCTCATCTTCTCAGGTCTTTGGATTATAGATGCGTATTACCATGCTTGCCTTATTTTTGGTTTTCTTCGAAGTGGTTCTCTATATTGTCTAGATTGGTCTTGAAGTCTCCTCCTACCTCAGCTGGTTAAATTGCTAGGGTTATGAATGTGTGTCACTATTCCTGACTTTGGCATGTGTGTTTTTATAGTTGTTGATTGTTCTGAACACAGGATCTTTTTCCTCATTTTCTCTAGGTACAAGTAGTTTTAATCTCCGTTAATCTGTTTCTCTTAAAATTAGCAAATTGCGTATAACATCTTCTATATGTAAGTTTTCTCTTTTTACTTAACCTAGCAATTTTTCATATATTTCCTAGGAAAATAGATTTAAAATTTTTGGGGTTGTATGATTTTTTTTAATTGATCCCAAATAATTCTTCCAGTTTCAGATGTTAACATTTACTTTTTTTTCATTAGCAGATAATTGTCAGTTGCTTGTACTAAACTTAACCCAGGCTTACATATCGAATGGCATAGGATTTATTCTTTATGGCCATAAAAATATTTCTTAATTGGCATGCCTTGTGTGACTGATGATAGTATGCAGTGTTTGTGAGCATTATGGTGATGCATGGATTTGGCTACCATTTTCTCATCCATAAAGTAGATGCTTAAAGGAGATCAAGTATGTAAAGTATGGTACCTGACAGGAAGGAGGAAAGTAAACTTTGTGTTCCTGAGCTTCTCTTTGCATTAAGACCATAGTTTACCCATAGTAGGTAACTGGTAATTTTTGAACAACCTGAAGTAGATGAAATTTCAGTAGTGGAAATTTCTGGAAGTAACCAGCTACTGTCTGTGTCTGTGTTTGTCTTTCTTTTTTGAGACAGAGTCTCATTCTGCAGTTTAGGCTGAAACTGCTTTGAACTCTTTTTTTTTTTTTT
>NW_004524611.1:13552226-13554675 GCF_000260255.1 Octodon degus
GCACACTCTACATCATCGATCACTTTCCTCTTTGGTCCCATAATCTCCTTGATCAGAAAATTTGGGACACTACTGAGTTCCATGACGTTACAGTACAAGTTCTCATATGTCCTGAGGCTTAATTGACCTTAGAAGGCTAGGGCCAAAATGTTGGCTTTCCTTGCAGCCCTCCTTTTTCTCTAATTTTGGTCTACAAACTTACCTATTAACTATCCATTTGAACTCATTTTGTAACCCAGGCTGACCTGAAATTTATAACGATCCTCCTGAGTGCTGAGATTACAGGCATGTGCCACCACACCTGGCAGTCAGCTACTTTTAAATGCATAATCTATCCAGTAAACTAAGGTACACAGTTATATTATGTCATATGGCCCTTTTGATGTTTGAATCTAGATCAGTTTGAATTTAAAGATGGACTTTTTACATCTTTTCCTTAGCCTTCTTTTAAATAAGTTCTTAAATAATTTCCTTAGGTCACTTCATTGAAGAAACTGAAGGATTTTGGAGAGTGTGTTATTGCACTTCAGGCCAGTGTCATCAAGAAATTTCTTCAAGGCTTCATGGCTCCCAAGCAAAAAAGAAGAAAACTCCAAAGTGAAGATTCAGCAAAAACTGAAGAAGTTGATGAAGAGAAAAAAATGGCCGAAGAAGAAAAGGTATTTAGTTATTAAATGTTTACAGCAATATCTCAGTTCATGAATATCTCACTTCAGCAATATCTCACTTCCATTTGTAAATTGTTCCATTCACAATCATTTGGCATGAGTTTTCATTCCATTCACAAACTGCGCCAAGTAACAGACATAGCCAAGATCATCTTCCCCACACAAACACAAATGCAACCATCTTCCCCCAAATTGTGAAGCTATGTTTCGTAAAACAAGATATCACTGTGTGTTTTTTTGAACCAGGGATTGAACTCAGGCCCTTGCCAGGCAAGCACTTATTCCACTGAGCTATCTTCCTGGCCCACTGTGGTTTTATTCTTGTATCGGAGAGTATAATTCGTTAAAGCCGTCTAACCTTGTGCTTTTAGCACTTGTAAGCACTGTGCTCTAAGCCAATGTTGTTCTGGTTTGTTGGTTGGTTGTGGGAATGGAGACAGGGTCTTGCTGTATAGTTCAGGCTGTCCTTGAACTCACTATGTAATCCCAGCTGACCTCAAATTTGGGCATGGGGTGATACATGCTGGAATTACAGGAGGTTACCACCACACCTATCTCTTCCTGTTTTTAATTCAATGGTCATTTCTACTAGGTTTGTGGTTCACGAATTGATCTGTGAAGCAGAGGTAGAGTGGGTATAACTCTTCTTCCCAGAGTTTAGTTCCCTTTTATCTAAAGGTTTGGCTTTTAAATGTTTTAAAAATTGCAGTAAAATGCTCCTAATGAAGAATTTAGGGAGCCGGGGCAAGCGCAAGGGCCTGAGCTCAATCCCCAGTTCTGCAAAAAAGAAAAGAAAAAATAATTTAGTATTTTATGTGTGCAGTTTAGATACATATTATACAGATATTACCACAATCCATTTCTGTAATTTTTACATCTTCCCAGCCTGAAACTGCATATGCTGAACATTAACTATCCATTGCCTTCTTCCCTTCCTGCCCCTAGCAATGACTTCCTGTCTGAATTTGATAGCCATATGTGTCTCATAGAAGTAGAATTACGCCCTCAAGTTTCATGCATGGTGTAGCACATGCCAGAAGTCTTGTGTTTAAGGCTAAGGTCTATTCCATTATATGGTAAAAGAAAAACATTTGTGCACTTGGTGTACTTCTGACATGAAATAATACGTTTCCACAGTAAACAATTTCCTGCTTTTTTATACCAAGTTTTCCTGCAGTTCAGTTCTGACACTTGCTGCTCTGCTCTTTAGTGGCATTTGCGTCAGATTTCACTAATAAAGGGCTCAGTTTCACAAGATTGCCCTTTAAGTGCCCATCCCAGGTTACTACTATACTGGCTATAAATTGAGGGTTTTTGTAATTTCTTCCTCAATGCTTTCCTAAAATGGCTCGTAGAACTCAGGGAAATGTTTTCCTTAGGCTCACAAGATTATTAAGGACACAATTCAGAAGCAGCCAGATAGATGGAAGAGAAGCATCAAACAGGGCCTGGGGCTAGGGCATGCATGGAGCTCGCATCTGGCTCTGGCCCTCGACTCTCCCCAGTTATTCTGAAAATGCACAGAGTACACCTCAGCCATCCACATCGGGGCTTAATAGCACAGTGCACAGTGAGCACTGGGTATTTCCCGCTTGTGATTACTTAGGTGTCTGGGAGCTAAGGCTTGCTGGTCCTGCCAGCAGCATCAGAAAGTATTTGTTCTGTATTATCATGAGACTAGAAAAAGGTACAGTTTTTTTATTTTATTTATTTATTTATTTTTTAAATTGTGTGTGTGTGTGTGTGTGTGTGTGTGTGTGGCCAGCTCAGCCCACCGGGGG
>NW_004524611.1:13554809-13560010 GCF_000260255.1 Octodon degus
GGGAGAGTTGTGAGGTTCCAACTCCAGCCACCTGAGGCTGACAGCTTTGTGGAAGCAGCCACTTAAAGGACTGAGCTAGGCCCAGGCCCCCTACAGTTTTAAAATCTTCTTGTACTACAATAGCACTTCTATGCTGTCTAAAATCTGAACATTGGAAATTGAATCATTAATGAGTCAGAGGCCATCTATGTCAATGAATGATGCTTAGCTAACCTGTGAGATTTGCCTAGGACCTGTTAAAAGAAAATGTCTCCAAGGAGGTTACAGAGAAGCTAGGTTTTAAAGAATAAGTGGGACTAATTCAGGTTGTGGTAGAAGCGGCATAGGTCTTTTCAGTGTGAACTGAAACTGGCTTCTTTGTCACTGTCACTGACAGCTGGTTCTAGTTCCTCAGTTTACACAGAAGGAACCTTTTCTCCTTATTAAAACACCTCAGATTTGTTCATAGTCTTCCTCTTGTTCCTGAGGCCACAAGTGATGGGTTATATAGGGATGTTCATTAGGCGTAAGAGGCAGAGTAGAGAACAATATAGTCATTCTAGAAAGATTTATTTTTTTATTTTTTGGCTAATTCAGGCTGCATTAAGGGCAGGTCTGATGCAGCTTCTGGAGCTGGGAATCAAACCGTGGTCCTACGTACCTGACTGCATTTACCCAAGCAGCTCATAAACAACTGAGCTATCCGGCAAGGCCACAATATAGTCATTCTAGATATAAAAGTTTAATTCACAACTTAGGGATCTCACAGTTATGTTACCTTCCTGGTGCAAATTGTCATCTTGCTATATTCCTTTTAATTGCTGCTTACCACCTAAGCAACCTTCTAGACAATGTTGAAGATACTAGATCTAAGGTAGTCAAAGGTTAACTTGTCCCCTTTTGTCTTTGAGTATTTTTTTTTTTAAATTTTTATTTATTTGTGGGGGGGCAAGCTCAGCCCACCAGGGGGCGGGGCTGGCTGGCATGTGGTGCTGGGGGATTGAACCGCGGTCCCTGTGCTTTGCTAAGCTTGTTCTAAGTAGGTGCTTTAGACCACTGAGCCATCTCACCAGCCCTGTCTTTGAGTATTTGCCATCTTGTAAAATGCTGCTTAGGTTTTATTTTTAACTTAGTTCTGTATGAAGAATCTTGATGTGTTCTTTCCAAGAGGGCCATCTTTCCTTACCCTCCCTTTTCCTGTAATTTTTGTTCTGATAGCTAAGCAGTGTATGTAGAATTCTCATTAAGCTCTTTTTGAGTATTTGGAGAAAGCAGTCCTCCAGGGAAGTAAGCTCTGCATAGCACATGTCAGAACAGATTTGTTCCTTAGCTTAGGTGGGAGACTCTGCACCCCTCTGCCCCCACCAGGTCTAGACAGCACAGAAGCAGAAAGCTTCTGAAAGTCAGTCTGACAACAGTGTCAAGCTGCTTGCCAGTGTTCTATGTGAACATGGTGGCGTAACCTGCAGTTCCCCACATGGGACACTTTTACTCCAGCTCGGAAATTTTCCACTGTCCTTTGCTTGATAGTTTACACTTAGCAAAGTCCAAGGTTTTCTCAGCTCAAACTAGGCTGTTGTGTGAGTTTATGTCAGACTCTAATCTGATGTGGGCTCCAGTTTCATTTATAAAAAGTAATTTGTCTTTCCAGTCATTTTATGATTTCTTAAGTATTTTAAGATACCATTTTTTGGGGCCAGCCAGATAGCTTAGCAGATTAAAGCCCCTGCTTAGGCAGACACAGGGACCTGAGTTTGATACCCCATGAGCCATGCTGCCCCCGTCCCCAGAGCACGCTGAGACAGCAATTGAGTGGTACCAGGGCTCAAACTAGGGTCCTTGTGCTTGCCAGGCAGGTTTAGACCACCAAGCTATCTCCCCAGGCTGGTACCATTTTAACTTAAGTATTTAAGGTTACTTTGTTTATTTGAATCAAAAGATAATATATAATTTGATAAAATGTTGGTTTTTATTTGGCTGTCTTTGGTTGCATTTGACCTTACAACCTGTTACCTATTTTTTTCATTTTATTTTTAATTGAGTTTAATTACTGTTTTAATTATATAAATTTCTGGGGTGCAGTGCAGTAATTCAGTACATGTATGCAGCATATAATCAGAGTAGTCAGCATCTGTATCTCACATATTTAAAAATTACACATATGCATATTTATGGGATATTGTTGTGATTTCAAAAAAATAAGGAATACCTTGTGAATTTGTTTCTCTTTCTTTTAGAGGCACCATGTGGATCTTGTGTATCCTTCCAATCTTGGAAGGCAGCTAGCCCTTGGCTTTCCCTTTGAGTTGTCTGTTGTAGAAGACTGACAGGAAGCTTTGTTACATCCCTCCCAACAAAGGATAACTGGCTTTCCAAGAGCTAATCAAATGAACTAATAGTGATTTGCTTATATGATTCTTCCTTGTTATATCTATTTCTAACCAGGGATTAACTGTAATTAAACGCTTTATGTTGGAGAATTGGTGAATTTTCCACCAGAATAATATATCTAGGCTCCCAACAGCATGTAGAACACAAGGTTTTTACTGGGTGCCATCACTATTTTGAGTTTGCCAGTGCTTATTTTTTAAAATACTGCCTTGATGGGCCAGCAAGATAGCTCAGCAGACTAAATTGCCTGCTTAGGGGCCGGGGAAATGGCTCGGTAGAATAAGCGCTTGCCTGGCAAGCACAGGGGCCTGAGTTCAAAATCCTGGTTCCACCAAAAAAATAAATACATAAATAAATAAATAAAATGCCTGTTTGGGCAAAGTGCGGGGACTGTGGTTTGATCCAGCATCGCATGCCACACCAGCCCCCAGGGCAGGCTGAGCCGGCCGGAGTCCAGGCATAGTGGCATGCCTATAATCCCAGCACCGGCGAGGCTGAAAAGCAGGAGGATCACCACGAGTCTGAGCTGCATAGTGAGACCCTGTAACAATCAAATACATTCAATCAGTCAGTCAGTCACTACCTTGAATGTAGTTTTTGTTTTTTAAAGTTTTTTAAAAAATTTTATTTGTGTGTGTGTGTGTGTGTGTGTGTGTGTGTGGCCAGCCCAGGGGCTGGGTGGCATGTGGTGCTGGGGGATTGAACCGTGGTCCCTGTGCTCTGCCAAGTCTATTCTAAGTAGGTGCCTCAGACCACTGAGCCATCTCACCAGCCCCGTGTTGTTTTTTTGATGGAACTGGGGATCGAACTCAAGCCTTTGTGCTTGCCAGGGAAGTTCTTAGTCTACTGAGCCATCTCCTCGGCCCCAGTTTTTAAGTTTTTATTTTCTTTTGGTTTGGCTTTTCACTTTGTATGTTTGAAACAGGATCTCACTATGTAGCCCCGCTGGCCTTCAGCTCATTCATGTTCCTTTAGCCTTAGCTCCCAAGTGCTGATGTTAAGGGCTTGAGCTCTCTGTGTATGGGTATATGATACTGGGAGCAAATCCAGGGTACCTCTGCCATAGATATTATCCCCCTAGACTGTATGTTATATACCCCCACCTATATGTTATATAACCCCCCTCCCCCAGCCTATATGTTATTTTGAGATAAGATTTCACCAAGTCACTTAGGCTGACCTTGTAATTGATTCTCTCATAGCTTCCAGAATACCTGGGATTATAGATACGTATAACCATGCCTATTTCTTTCTAATATACTGAACCATTTGGGATATTGTGCAATGAGAGACCAGAATTTTCCTCAAATCTTGAGTGTCTAATGTTTTTGCCCTCAAAATAAAGTGGCTGAGTTGGGCATGGTGGTATGTTTGTAATCCCAGCATCCACAAAAGTAGCAGGATAAGTGAAGTAGAAGGCCACCTAAGTTACACTTACACTTAGGCAGTATAAAGCAGTATTGTGTGTCCATAGGACTGTTTTCTCCAGCACTATGTGCTCTATATCTGACTTTCCGCTAGAGGACAACTAAGGCCATTTGTAGTCCAGCCCCTGCTTGTTATCAGAGTACTAGGAGCTGAACTGAGGTAGGTTGATCACTTGAATCTAGGAGTATGTGACCAGTCTGGGTAACAGAATGAAATTCCATCTAAAAAGCAAAACCAAATCATTTTATGTTAAATTTGTATTCTTTTGAACAGATTTGGATTAGTTCCTTGAAAAGTAATTTGGCAGTTCTGTCTCCTCTCCAGTGTAGATCAGCAAGGCCTCTGACTGTGGACTCAGCTTTAACTAGGAGTTGGGCAGAGGGCCTGAGCACCTGCTGTTCAGAGTCAGTGTTGAAACACACAACAGAAGTTGCAGTAGCAGAGTTGATTTCTAGTAGAACTTTAGTCATCTGTGTTTACATGTAGATTTGTCTGTTTATTGTATCTTTGTTATTTATGTTTAAATTTTTTGGATTCTGTACTTTTGTACAACGGAAAAAGGATAGCTTTTATTCCCTTCCCTCAACCTTCAAGCAGAATGCATGCTCACAGATAGTTCAACTCTCTTTGACCCTCGGTCATGTTTTTGTTTATCCTCCCACACTTGAGGTCAAGCCCAGGGCTCCAGCTATCCCCCAGTCTCTCTGTTGTGCATTTTGACTAAGAACAGTTAGCACTGCATTAGTATTTGTGTACATATATGCTCATTTAATCATTTATGCAAGAGGTACATTGAAACTGATAAAATCCATTTAAAAAAATCAGAATAGTAATACAAATGAACTTGACTAAAATGCTGAGTTTTGGTCCTCCTTAGAATATGTATAAGAGAAAGAGAATCATGTTTACTGCCAAAAACATATTTTCTCTTTCTACGTTTTTCTTGGGCTAATCTTTAATTTGTATTCTCTGTTAATGGGGAAAGGTTAACGAAAGCAGGTTATGCCAAGAGCTAACTGTCCAGGATGAAGTCAGGCTAACTTCTGGGACCTGAAAATGTTTACATTACTCGAAAAGGACCGGGCATGGTAGTGTACTCCTGTAATGCCAGCACCTAGAGGGCTAAGGCTGGAGGATCGATGTGAGTTCAAGCTTGACCTAGGCTACATTTGACTTCAGGCCAGCCTGGACTATTTAGTGAGACCTTGTCCCTGTTTCTCCCACTCCACCCCCCATCCTCCCACTGAGGAGACAGAAGAATATTTTATATTAAGCACTTAATACTTTTGAAGGTTGTCAAAAATGCTTTAGATACTATACCATGTGTAAATCCCATAATCTAGAGTTATGGCACAGATTAGTGTTTAACCGGATAATCTTTTTTTTTTTTTTTTTTTAACATT
>NW_004524611.1:13560937-13592915 GCF_000260255.1 Octodon degus
AAAAAAATAAATGATATAAAGTCTTTTAAGTAGACTTTAATGGAAGAGACCTGTCATCTGGTCATTTCTCTGTTTAATCTTTGTGTGATGTGTGGTGAGGTTTTTCCACTCTTCGGAGCAATGATTTGTTTTTCTTTGTTCTGTTCTGTAAAACAAATGGTTTAGATTGGCAATGCTCTGAGAGGCAGATGTCCTCAGAATTCTCAGGACTCTTTGCCCATTCTTGGTCTTATCTCAGTGCTTTTGAAGTCATTATAGTTGTCTGGCCTGGTTTGCTCTCTGCTTAGGTTGCATCTGCCCTAGAAAAGTGGAAGACAGCAATCCGTGAAGCTCAAACCTTTTCCAGAATGCATGTTCTACTTGGGATGCTTGATGCCTGCATCAAGTGGGATATGTCTGCAGAAAATGCCAGGTGCAAAGTTTGTCGAAAGAAAGGTATGTTTAAATCACTGTTCTAAGTGTAACAGGGAGTAGGACTTCCAGTCTCAAGACCTTCTTTTCTCCTAAAAAATTCTGTACACACACATTTTTATTTTTTCTTTTTTTTTTTCACACACATTTTAAATGCAATGGAGCAGTTTTACCCTCTCCTGCAGTTTTAAGTGTTTGTCTTTTTTTTTTTTTTTTTTTTTTCTCAAAGTTTTATTGACAAACAGATAGCAATGAGACAGTTTCAAATCATATCGGAAGGACAGTTTCAACAAATAATACACTGCATATATTCTTCTTAGTGGTTAATTGCTGTACAAGATGCGGACTTGTGATCCCATTTACAAACACCATTAGAACAAATCATTCTGTTCATTAAGAGAATACAACTATATATCTATCCCAACCTCTTTGAATACACATATACAAAATGGACATTCATCGGTATACCCCATTTTTCCTAAGTTCCGTTATTGAATATTATAGGTGTGTAAACTCAGCAAAATATTCTAAAAGAGTCCAGTAGCCCATAATAGCATTGGGTCTTATATTTAACTGGCATTAAGTGTTTGTCTTTGAAATTGTATGCTAGTGAATTAGAGCAGACCTTTGTTCTTCAGTTTAGTTTACATAATAAGAGTAATTGATCTCTCCAGACTTCAAATTTTTAGAGAGCACATTGAATTAATCTGAATTTTATGATCTTGGAATTTTGAGTTATCTATGCAGTTAGATAGTTGTTTCCAGCAGGGGGCAGTCTTTGCTCATGTGAGAGAATGCCAACTCATTTCTGCCCTGAGCCCTACAGACTGTATCATTGGGAATAATTGTTTTAAAGTTGAGCTCTTTCGGATCTCATGGGTGTAAAAGGAACTTCATGGCTAGAAGCCATGTGACTAAGTTCTCAGTGACTAAAGTCACTTTATGAATTAGGTCAGGGTTTGATTTCCAAGGATAAAAAACAGTATTTAAACTGTTCAGTTGCTGATTAAGAATGAAGATTTGATAGAAATGACCATGGTAAGCTTATTTAGTGTATTTTCAAATGTAAGGGGACTCAGTGACTTAGAATCACACCAGGCATGCATTGGGAAACATTTGGGGTCAGGGTCAGAGAAGAACCATACCTCCTAGCCATTGCTTGGTTTTTGCTGTCTTTCAGTAGATAATACTCACCTGTCCTAGCGCTGGGTAGATTTTTGGGGTATATGTTAGGAGCCCTCTTCTCTAAACTCTACTTCTCAAACCTCTACTTTGGTTTGTGTCATATTTCTTTGAAGAAAATGACTGTCTTTTTTTTTTTTTTTTTTTTTAAAGATGGGTTGGAACTTCTAGGTGTTGGTTCTTCTGTGGTGTTGTGGCTGAGAGCAGTTCTTTCTTCTAAGTCAGTGACAATTGCTGTGCTGTTGACAGTGCTGTACAAGTTTATCTCTCCGCAGGTGAGGATGACAAACTGATCTTGTGTGATGAGTGTAATAAAGCCTTCCACCTGTTTTGTCTGAGACCGGCCCTCTATGAAGTACCAGATGGCGAGTGGCAGTGCCCAGCTTGCCAGCCTGCTACTGCCAGGCGCAATTCCCGTGGCAGGTGAGAATTTTTCTTTTTTATTTATTTATTTTTAAAATTTTAATTAATTAATTAATTAATTTATTTTGTGTGGGGGGGGCCAGTTCAGCCCTCTAAGGGGCGGGGCTGGCTGGCATGTGGTGCTGGGGATTGAACCATGGTCCCTGTTGTTTTGCTTAGCTTAGCTTGCTTTAAGTAGGTGCTTTAGACCACTGAGCCATCTCACCAGCCCCCGAGAATTTTTCTTTTAAGAATAAATGAATGGAAAAAAAAAAAGAATAAATGAATGAATAAATAACCTTCAATTACTTAAACCTGAGTAATTCTAAGGTGCTTTAAGCTAAACTTTTGAATACAGAGCCTAATCACTTAATGTTGCTTTAGTAGGAGCGCAGAGGGTTCTGATCTGATTCTGGTTTTGATTATCAGCCATGTCTGTAGTCTTACTGTTGTTTTCTAAGACAGGATCTCCCTATATATAGTTCAGGCTGGTCTTGAACTTACTGTGTAGCCCAAGCTGACCTTGAACTATAGCAGTCCTTCTGCCTTAGCCTCCTGAGTGCTAGGATTACAAGCGTGTGCCACCACACCTAGGCCACATCCGTAGTTTTGATCGGACGTCTCAGGAGACAATACATCGCTGTCTCTTCTGCCTTTTACAACCAATTTTGGCTAAAAGTCTACCATCAAGCTTATTTTTACCTTTCCTCCCCATAACTGTTTCTTTTACCCGTCATGATTAGAACTTTGACGTCAACTTGGCCATGGATTCTCTGTCCCTTATCCTATGTATTTACTAATTTGCTAAATGTTATCAGTGCATTGTACACATATATATGTGTGTTCATGTCTTTTTGAGGCAGGGTCTTACTATGCAGTTCAGGCTGTCCTTGAGCTCACTTTGTAGCCCCTGCTGGTCTCGAATTCCCAATGATCCTCTGCCTCAGCCTCCTAAGTGCTGGAATTATAAACGTGCATCACTGCGCCCAGCTAATGTGTACATGTTTTAAGGGTCACTCAGCTGCTGTGCATTTGCCACGGTCCCTGCTATTATTTCTCCTCCCCATATCTGACATCTGGGCTGTGTTAGTGGTTTTTCTGTTCTTTACTTTACCTCCTGTTTTTCCCCTCCAGCTATTATAGTGCTATCAGAATGATATGCAAAAGGCAAAGATTTTGTCACTTCCTGAACTAAACTTTCCATTTTTCCATTGCCTCTAGAATAAAGTCAGCACTTTAAGCCTAAATTCTGAACCTTGCACAACCCTGACCTAAGTTTAGAAACCCTTGTTCCTCTTCATACTGTTCGCTTTCCATCATCCTTCCTCCCATCTGGGAATACTGTCTAGCACTCCTAACTAGGTAAAATACCCCGTGGTCTAGCTCAGATTGCACTGCTTTTTTAAAGTCTTTTACATCCTTAGAGTTGTTTTTCATCTGTGACAGCTGAGCTTTCAATCTCTGAAACAGGATTTCAGTGCCTGTCTCTTGCCTTTATGCTGAGTTTTGTATACAGCAGCCTCCCATGAGATTGTCAGTTCCCTGTGAGTAGAGGTGATGCTTTGTTCTATGCTCGAGTATCAGTATGTCCAAACACAGAACCTTGTAAAGAGGAGGCACCTAATATTTGCCAAGTTAATATTGTTTCCCACATTGAAATTTGAGGTTGTAAATGAGCAGCTTATAGGCACTCTGGCATGGTCTCCCTTATAAAGGGCAAAGCTGTTTGATCATGACCCCACCTTAACAGTATTAGCAGGTTATTTCGCACTCTGTTCCAGCTACACTTAGAGAGATGAGGCATGCTGCTGTGAAGTGGTGGAGCTTTGGACCAGCTGCTCTGAGCTGGGGATTACCACTGCTTTGATGTCATGGTCATCTGCACACTGTCTCAATTCCTGGAAGGGGGCCGTCAAGGTGGCGTAACACCTGTCTGGGCTGTCTTTATCCTTTCAGTCACCCCAGAATTGGGGCAGCTGTTAGTACCTGAAATGTTACCTTATGTTGCTTTTTTTGTGAGACAACAGTATTAAAGAGTTTTGTATTTTGCATGGAGAGGGGCACAGTTCCATTTTGGTCTTGATTTCTTTTGCCATTGGTGTCTTGCCCAAATCATTTGGAACTGATCAGAGCGAGGCATACAGCTGGGGCTTCATTCTGAGTTCTGTGAAAAACTGTCCTTGCCTAGTATAGGCCTCTCTCCTTGTCAGCTCAATCCTGTCTGTGCAGAGAAAGTCATCACTGGGACTCCTGTGTGACTTGAGCCTTTCCCAGGAGCACTTCGGTAGCACACTGTGCTTATTACATCTTTCCTCCACACAGGAATTACACTGAAGAGTCTGCCTCTGAGGACAGTGAAGATGAGGAGAGTGCTTCAGGAGAAGAGGAGGAAGAGGAAGAGGAGGAGGAAGATTATGAAGTGGCTGGTTTGCGGTGTAAGTACTCAGTTGGCCTCACAGGCTCCCCAGCTAATACACAAGGCTGGGCTGGCAGTAGCTAAGCATTGCTGTTGTCTTTCTTGGGGCTCAGCTTCCAGGAGTTAAACTGGTTACTAAGATGATGTTCATCACCTGCCTGTTTGGAAGTAAGGTGATGTGGTCTCAAGGACACCAACCTGTGACAGATTGGCTGCTCTAAGCTGTAGTGGCATTCAGGTTTCAAGCATATTAAGGACCAATCTGAGTCCCTGTGGTTGGGAACAGTGAGTGGATAACCAGCCTGTCCTATTACCATCTCCTGACCTGTCTTTTGGCTTCTGATACTGTGCTGCTTTTTATTTTTCCTCTGGCTACAGTGACTTCCCTGGAATGTGCAGCTGTGTGGCTTTCCTAGTTTGAAAAGAGAAAGCTGATTTTCCCTGGCTCACATGGAAAAACTTCAGAAAGCTTTTATCATTAGATAAATGCTGGTAGAAGTGGCCTCCTTATTCATGCTCACCACAGTGTGACTCTACTTACTCTCCCTTCTTCTTTCCTAGACTCAGCGTGTAGCATGCAACCCAGCTTGGCATCAGATTCACAGTAAACTTTCTACCAAGTGCTGGGCATCTCATCTCTGTCCCTCCACTGCCATTTCTCAAATTTTTTTTTTTTAAGGCAGGGTTTCACTGTACCATTCAGACTGATATTGAACTCTTAACAATCCTCCTGCCTCAGCCTCCCAAGTGCTGGGATTACAGGCATGCAGCATCACCCCCAGTTCTTTCCTGTGATGGGGGGGGGGGTGGGCAGGCAGGGTGGTACTGGGGATCTAACTCAGGACCTTGCACTTGCCAGGCAGGCGCTTATGCTGCTGAGCTATCTCCTGGGCCCTATCCAGGGCCTTTTCACTGAGCTAAATTGTCATCCCATCATATGTATTTTTAATTTTTAGAAAGAGATGGGCTTGAACTTCAGAGCCCTTCAATCTTCCTGCCTCAGCCTCCTGAGTAGCTAGGGTTAGCAGTGTGCATCATTGCACCCAGCCGTCCACCCTTTTGACAGGCTTCCTCTTCCCAGACTTCACAAAATATGCTGTTTATACTTCAGTAGAAAATAGATCACAGGGTGGGGGTAGAGCTCAGTAGCGCATCACCTCCCTGGCAAATGTGAGGTCCTGAGTTGGATTTCTGGTTCCAAACAAAATGACCACAGATTGGGATTGAAGAGATGGTACAGTTTTAAGATCATAGTGTAAGGAGAGGGAGCAGGTGTTCAGCTGTCTGTTTTGTTTAGGATTGCAGTGATACTAACAGAAGTCGAGGGCACTGAACTTGCACATTTGTTCATGACCCCACATGTACGTTTGTTTCCTTCCCCATATTTAGGAGGTGCCCACTTACACGTCCAGGTTGGTCGGTTGGTTGGTCCTGTCTGTCTTGTCTGTCTGTCTGTCCATCTGTCAGTCTGTGACAGGACCTCACTATGTAACCTGAATTGTTCTTATACTTGGGAACTTTCTGCCTCAAGTGCTAGGATTACAAGCAGGCTCTACCACACAAGGCCACACCTTGTGTTCTTTCTTTCTTCGGTTTACTAGATGTGATTTTCAGGGCTCTCAGGATAGGTTAATAGGTAGTCCATTACCCTGCATTGTGAGGAGGCCATCCTTGTACTAGATGGGGTAGGAGTCAGAATACATGTGTGTTTATCTGAGAATAGAGTCTGAACATATCATTGTATTGGTTCTGTTTTCAGACCAGTGACTTCTTTTACTTCCACACTGTTGCTTTTTCCAAAGAATTATTCCTTCTCTAGGATTCTAGAGGCTGCCCAAGGATCTAGGAAATACTGGGTACTCCAGGGCCCTTTGTCTTCTCCACCTTTCAGGCTGTTTCCAGTGCAACTCATGGCCCTAGCACCTGAATCTCCACTTTTCTTTTCTCTCCCCCGCCTTTTTTTTTTTCTTCCTTTTCTTTTTTTTTTGCGGAACCGAGGATTGATCTCAGGCCCTTGCACTTGCCAGGGAAGCACTTATTCTATTGCGCTATGTCCCTGCCGTCCCCTCCCCCCCCTTCCACTTGTTTTCCTCTTCTCCTTTCTAGTCTGATCTTGAGCTGGAGGTTCCAGAATAATCAATGAAAGATTATGGTAGAGAGTGAAAGCATTACTCATTGATTCTTTGTGTCACACACTGCCATTTTGGACTTCATCTCTGCCCAGATGTCTTCTCTACAATTTAGAGTTTCAGCAGGGAAAGGCTGAGAAATGGCCTTAGTGGAAAAGCCCTGAATACACCCACATGGAACTTATTTCCCCAGGGAAGATAGAGGGTCATTGGTGGGCCTGATATGGGGCACCTGTTGTAAACTGGAAACAAAAGGGGTCTTGGTCCCCTTATTTTCTCTGCACTGCTATGAAGGCCCTTAGGGAAGTGGAAGGCAGGACTGGGGCCAACTCTGAATTAAATTCAGTGAGAAAGATTTGGCCCATTATATAAGTCACCTTTTCTCTGAAAAGACTCTAAGGATGCTCTTGTGTGTTATGTGTCAGTTTGGATGGATGTGTGTAGGATAACTCGGGGGTTGGGAGATAGTTTTACAATCACATTCCATTTTAAATGTGTGTGGGGCTCTGGCTGGAGGAGACCCAGGTTGCTCTGTTAGCAGTTTTTCTTCCTGGGTGAGTCAGGGTATGGTTGACTCCTAGAAGGCCCTTGTTTGGAGTAACCAAACAGGGTAGAAGTAGTTGTGAACCTAGCCTCTGAAAGGTCTTAGGATGCTGTCTTTAGTGTCCTATTTGGAGGACAAGAGCACCCTATAACCAAAGGGAGCTGCTGTTTAGCCTGTCAGAATGATCTTGTCAGTATTCACCTATTTTCTTTTCCTCTTCTGTTGTTCTGCTCTGAATCCATATTTTTTATTTCAGTGAGACCTCGAAAGATCATCCAGGGCAAGCAGATTGTTATCCCCCCTGCATCCAGGCCAGGCCGACGACCAGGGAAGAAACCACATCCTACCAGGAGGTCACGCCAGAAGACAGCCCTTGGGGATGATGCTGAAGTGGACGAGCTGGTAAGTGTCACTTGGAATCCTCCTTGTTTTTCTGCTCTATTTGCCATTCCCCACCATTGAGAATTCACCAGGCAACAGGTGCAGAGCCTTCCTTCTCTTCCCTCCCCCAGCCAGGGGCTGATGAGGCAGATGGGTGGCCTCTGGGCAGACAGGGGCAGCAGCCCTCCAGGAACAGCTATGTCCGGCATTCCCCTGCTGTGTAGCCTGCAAACTGTCTCTGCTAGTTAGCAGCAGCCTAAAACTTGTTAAGGATTTTAAAATAGTACCCATGTGTTGCTGGTGGGCCCAAAGGGGCTGGGTCTCCCTGTGGGAATGTCAGCAATGTTGGAGCCTCACTTACTGTTGGGTCTTTTGCCGACAGTTGTTAGGGGAGGGGCATTCCCCTCCCCTCTGCACCTCAGCCAATGTAATTTTAGTAGTTTTGTTTTAGATCTTTACTTGAGCTTTGAAGAACAAAAAGAAGCTCTTATGGACTTGCTTATTTTGATAGATCAAATTGGGGTTGGGGGCATAAAACAAGACATTAGGGAGATCAAAAGACATTAAAAATCCTCCTGGGCCCATCCCTCAGCTCTGCAGCTCCGAGAGTTCCAGCTGGAGATAGGAAGAGACCCAGCATGCCTCTGCCATGGAAGAATCTGGGAATGGGAATGGGACCTCCTGCTTTTCTTGCCAGAGGCCTCTCCCAACAAATAACCCGCCTGGCTCTTTCCAGTTGCTTATTTATACCCATCCACAGTATCACCATAATTCCAGGTCTGTCTGCTGTCAGAGGGCCAGTATCTTGTTGACAATGGCCCTCTTTCGCCACTTCCCAGCAGTTCTGCTGTTAATACAGCAACTGCTCCCTGCCCCATGCCGCTTTGATCCCTGTCCACCAGGGAGGAGGCAGAAGGGATGATGGAGGAGGCCTGCCTCATGGATGAGAGTACAGCCTGGCTTGAGCATCAGATCAGTTTTATGTCTTTGTTCTAAAGGAAAAGGCTAACCTCTGTTTTCTTTCTAAAGCAGAGTTACCCATTTCTCGCTCTGCTCTGGGACCTGTAATAAGATTCTTTTTTTCTTTTGCACCAGGTGCTTCAGACCAAGCGCAGCTCCCGGAGGCAAAGCCTGGAGCTGCAGAAGTGTGAGGAGATCCTCCACAAGATTGTGAAGTACCGCTTCAGCTGGCCCTTCAGGTGCGTCAGGCACCAGTGCTGCCCTGGGCCCCTTCCCTCCAGGATGTTTCTCAACAGAGGGATGAACTCTTTCCCATTGGGAGGGAGGGACAATTCTCACAAGGTGGACACACTTCTGTCCCCCAGGTGGCAGATACCCACAGGTGTGGGCCTTCTGGTGCTAGTTACATGACACCAAGGGCTCTCTGAATTGTATTACCATACAGATATCTCCGTTTGGTTTTTCCTCACAGAGAGCCCGTGACCAGAGATGAGGCTGAGGACTACTATGATGTGATCACCCACCCTATGGACTTCCAGACAATGCAGAACAAGTGTTCCTGTGGGAACTACCACTCTGTGCAGGAGTTTCTCAACGACATGAAACAAGTGTTTACCAATGCCGAGGTTTACAACTGCCGTGGCAGCCACGTTCTGAACTGCATGGTGAAGACAGAACAGTGTCTGGTGGCCCTGCTGCATAAACATCTTCCTGGCCACCCCTATGTCCGCAGGAAACGCAAGAAGTTTCCTGATCGGCTTGCTGATGATGAAGGGGACAGTGATCCAGAGCCCATCGGACAGTCTAGGGGACGAAGACAGAAGAAATAGAAGTGGGGGCTGTGGTAAGGGAGGTGGGGGACAGTGGGAGACAGCCGGGGGTAGGAAAGGAAGTTGGAGAAGAACTTGGAAGGGAAGCAGTCATGGAGTCCAGAAAAGCCTGCCAATCTGAGCCTGGGCTGTTCTTCTCCAGCTCCCTATAGGGCCTTAATCAAGCAGAGCTCTTGAGAGGCTGATACTGGCTGATAGTCTCTGCCAAGGAATATTAGGGGCAGAAGAGGGCCTTAATCTGCTTTCTAGCAGTCTCCAGGAGGCCAGGGGCAGTTGCTCCTGGGAACCCAGGTCTTTTACCTTGTTTCCTTCCTTCCTTTCTTCCTTCCTTCCTTCCTTCCTTCCTTCCTTCCTTCCTTCCTTCCTTCCTTCCTTCCTTCGGTTCCTCCCACACTGGCTCCCACAGCAGTACTTCACCCCTCTGGTCTTCAGGGAGGGGTGACTATTAGCAGGATCAAGAGGAACCAGCCAATTGGGAAGGTGGTGTTGATTTTCTTTTTAATCTGTATTTATATACAGTCTTGTTTCTTTAAGCCCATACTCTGTCTCTTTCACCTCCCTCTCAGGTGACAGTATCAGTGAGTGCCATGTAGAACTCTTTGTTCACCAGCATCATGGGACAGTTGTGGTCTTTTGAGCTTGGCAGAGTAAAGGGACATTCCCTGGAATCATTCCTGCATACCCCTTCTTTGTGACAGATCTCTCCCTACTCCCATGTCATCTCACCCCCTCAGAAAACAAAAAACTCAAGGCACTTCACTATAGAGACTGGAGTCCTGCTTGTAATCATGCTTATAACCTTTACTTGGGTGGTTCTGGCCAGAGGGTGTTGGAGCTCAGCCCACCCACATACCAGACAAGCTCTTAGGGAGCAGAAGAGGAGCAGGAAGACTGTAATGTTTAATTTTTTTTTAAATTGACTTTTCTAGTTATTAAAAGTTGCTTGTTTTAGCAGTGATATTGTATAAAGAACATCTTGTAAAATATTTGTCATCTTGCTTTGGCACATGTACAGTACAATTTATATGATGACGTCTTTGCTTTACATCCCGTCCTCCCTCGGCCAGCCTTGCTCCTTCTGAGCAGCTGGGTCAGGGCCCGCGCCAGCAGACTGTGGGGTCTGGTGGTGCCCTGGGCCCTCTGCTATGTGGTGGCTCTTTCAGACTCTGTGTCCCAGCACCCCTTCCCCACTCCGGCCTCAGACTGGAGCTCGAGTGACCTGTGCATCTCAGTGGGTGGGAGAGGGGCAGCAGAAACATCTGGGAGAGCCCTTCCCCCCACCAGTCTAGCCTAGTTGTTACATTTAGGCAAAAGTTTGTAGTCTTCTTTCCCTTTTATGACAGATTTTTGATAAAAGTATAAGACAGGGTTTAATTTTCTTTTCTATTAACTTTGAATTTGGAAAATGTGAGCACCTCAGCTCTTTAACCCTCTGGGGGTCTCCACCCCTCAGACCAAGATAAATAAAGCCTCTTGACCGGACGCTTCAGGTGGGAGCCTTGGGGAGTTTGCTCCAGTGGCTGGTGAGTGGGGTCCTTCCCTACTCCTGCAGGCTTGGAGCAAGCACTGACCTGGCCACCACCGTCTTCCCCTGCTTCTTGTCATAGGTCCAGTATGTCCTTGTTCTAGTGAGAATTCTGTGTTCCCACTGCAGTGACACCTGCATTGTTGGTTGGTTTTTAAATTGTCTTTCAGGAGGAAGGGCCCCATTAAAGGGTGAACTTGTAATAAATTGGGATTTCAAATAAACATTATGTACCTGTGTTTATAAAGAAGGAACAATTGTGGTGGCTTTCTTTGTGCTCTTGGGTGGTAACAGGTCATGTAGCTAGGGAGCTGCCAGAGGCCCGTGGAACAAGGGATTGGCCTTGCCTACTGCCTCCCTTGGCTGTGAGGGAAAGGGATGGCCACTATCCTTATTCCTGGGTAGGTGGCTATAACCTCCAAGCCTGTCCTAGCTTCGTTTGTGTCTGAACCACCAAATTTCTTATGGAACTGGGGGAAAGTATTCACTGTGGGAATTTGTGTGGCCATTTAATACTGGGAAACTCATGACACTGGAAAACATTTTTCAAGGAAAACTTCAAGCATATACAGAAAGTGAAAAGTATAACGAATTCTCCTGTGCATGACTTGCACAGTTCTAACACATGGTCACCCTTCTTTTATTTATACTCATTTATTTTTTAAAGTCAGGTTGATTAGAGTAGGTTGCTGCAGGGCAGCAAGCTGCCTGTGGAATACAAAGATTTTGCTGAGCCACTACTGTGATGCTGGTTACTCAGAAGAGCTGCCTGGCCCGACCACCTGAGCAGAGTCACTGAGCAGTGTTGGTGCCCCCGTGCAAGCTCTGCACTGGCTCCTGGCCATGGTGAATGTGCCTTTCAGGTAGGGCCTGTAACAGGTGCTTGAGGGTTCTCAACATCAGTAGACTAGCTGCAGCCAGCTTGCCTTCTCCATCCTCTAGTGCTGCAGAGACCTGTGCTGAAATGGCTTACCAGCTTGCCCCAGCCAGCGTTGAACTCACATGCTGGCCTTGTGGGCGTGTGCCACCATGCCCTACCTTACCTCCGCATTTTTGGGGAGTCTTTTTGAGACAGGGTGGTAGTAGTCCAGTCTGGCCTCAAACTCTGCGATCTTCCTGCCTCAGCCTCCTGAGTGCTGGAGTTACAGGTGTGCACTACCATGCTCTGCTGCCTCAACCTATTTTAGACCCTGGATGGCATTCAGCATCCCAGCGGCTCCTTGGTTCGCACTGCCTGTGAGGACATCCTGCTCCAGTGTGTCCTGGTGCTATGGGACATCTCCGCACATTGCCCTCTGCCCCAGGGCTGTAATTATTTTTTTGTTTTTGTTTTAAAGTTTTTGCAGGGTCTCACTACACAGCTCTGACAGTAGTGATCCTCCTGTTGGCAAGCCGCCCAGTCTCCATGGCAGCTCAGCGTGCCCAGGGGTGGGGCCGGTGCAGCATGTGGTGCCAGGGATTGAGCCCTGGTCCCTGCACTTGGCTAAGTGCTGAGCCATCTTGCTGTCCCTAGGGCTGCAATCTTAAGGGGAAGAAGCACTTTGGTGATGACCAAGTGGTTATGGCAAACTGGTGTGGCAGTTTATTCTTGAGAATGGGCCAGAACTGCTACTTAGAGGAGTCATCTGAGACCTATGGGTCCTCCTTTGCGCTCTTCACCTCCTGACTGGAGTCTAAAGCAGCCCCGAAGAGGGAGAGCAAGAGCGAGCCTAACCATCCAGGAGCGGCTTCCCTTGTTGCCCCATCCCGACTCCCTCCCGGGCCCTTACTACTGCCTTTGCACAGGACTGGCAGCTTTCTCCTTCAGGGTGCCACTTCTGGGAGGGAGCCTCACCTATGTCCCCTTATGGAAACAGAAGCAGGACTAGAAAGCTTTGTTAACGTAGAGCCTCACGTGCACAAGCTCAGACCCACAGGCCGGGCCAGACGTGGCCGCTGCACCTTGGGCATCAAAGACAGAATGGTGGCACCCATGTTGGTTTCTGAAATACTTTAACTTGGTTCTGAAATACTCGTTTTGAGAGGTTAGGACTAGAAGGCCCAGCTGTGGGAGGGAGTTTGTCCCCCCCCCCCCACCTCCTTTCCCCTCTTAAGCTACACACCTGTCCCTCACTCAGAACCAAATCAAATCCATGGTAAAAATCCCAAGTTTTGTAGATGGGCTCACCTCCCAGTGTGGCCTCCCTGCTGACTAATTCTGAGCCAGCCAATCCCTCTCCACACCTTGTCTCTAAACTGGGGAAAGGACATCAGTAGGACATGTGCTCATTCTTCTTCTGGGGTCTGGGATACTTCCTAGTAGTTTCCAGGGCTGAGAGGAGGCCTTGGCTGCCCTCCTTCCCTCTCTCCCTGTCCTGGCTGTTGTGAATCCTCCTAGCTAAAACAGCTCCTTGGGACCTGCCTTTTTGACCTGTCCTGCAGCTCTCTGTGCTCTCTAACTCCTTCCCATCACCCTGCAGGCTTGTTCCCGCTGAGGGACACAGCTACGAGCCCCTGGAGGGAAGAGGGCGCTTTCGGTGCCCTTCTGATGCTGGCCTCAGGCCCACTTGCCTGTCTCCCCCCAGGTCTCTGGAATGCTGTTTCCCCAGGGCAGCTCCACCCTTCCCGTGCCTGAGGCTCTTTACCCTCCGGAAACTCCTTCACTTTTCACAGACCTCAAGTCAACGGGGAGTTACAAGGAGCCCTGATCGATCACTTGGCTCTGTTGGTCAGAGGCTCGGAACATGAGTGCTTTTTGGGAAGAGAAGGGTAAGGTGAGGATGCTCCCTGGACAAGGACCTGCATAGGTGGAGGGGGTGGGGTCACAGTCACAACTCCCATGGGGATCAGGTTGGTTCTGATCCTCCTGGTGGGGGTGAGCCTTAACCCCTATGACCTGTGACAGACCTGTCTGTGAACTTTATCCAGCCTGTTTGCCTCTCTTTGAACCACTGACACAGGGCAAAGTGCTCAGGTTGAGAGGCTGCACACTTGGGGTTCAGTGCTCTTACTGACAGGAAGCAAGCAAGTGGGCATAGAGGCTCCTCTCCAGCCTGAGCCTCCCCTTGGTTGTAAAGGGGGCTGGGAGCAGGGCAGGGCCCTTTGCATCTCTTGAGGCTGAAGGCTGGCTGTGTGTAGTACACATCCAGGGACAGACACCGAGACCTCATCTGGCCCAGTCAGTCAACAAGGCAGATTCCAAGACAGGGCCCTGGAGCTTGACCCTAGATTGACAAGAGTCCTCTTGGATGCCCATACACACCTAGCTGCCCTGAGCTTCCTTCCTTGGGACACAGACACAGTCCCTTTCCTTACCTCCCAGCACACAAGTGTGCAATCTGTCCCAGTGTGGAGTGTTGCAAACTCCTGGACCTGCCTTCTCATAGCTGCCACCTCAGATCCTTCTGCCACTTCACAAGCCAGGGCCACCTTCCAGGCGCATGTCTCTGCTACCCAGATGCCCTCTGGCCAGCCCCACCTCATCTTCCCCTCCAGCATAGGATGGAAGGGCTCCGAGGGGGTACATAGGCACACCAGCCACCCTCATGACCCCAAACTGGCTAGACACGCCAGGGCCAGAGGTGGCAACGTCATCCCTGGGGATTCCCTGAGTGTCCTGGCAGGCATCCCAGTCCCACTTCAGAGATGTTCTACTCAGGTCCCAGAGACAGACAGGAGAACTTACACAAACACACATCCCCCCCCACACACACACACAGACAGACACACAGTGTCTGGGATGTGAAAAATACAGCTGTTCCTCAGGGGAACTTCCTCCTGATTGGCGCAGAGCCAGAGGTCAGGGGTCTGGGGTGAGCCCAGCGCCAGCTTCCTATAGGATACTTACTCTCCTACCTGCTCCCTTTCCAGCCCAGAGAGGAGTCCGCAGTGCCACACGGGGGTTTATTCCAGTCACAGCTTCCAGAGAACGCAACAATAAATTACATCATTAAATAAACTCCCTGCTGGACCATGCCCTCAGCCCCCTCCTCCTCTCCACATCCTCTCCATGGACCCTCTGGGGACTTTGGCAGCCCCACTCCCTGCATCAGGGGGTACAGGGGCATGAGCTTCACTGGGTCCCTACCTGAGCCTCAGCTCCTCACACTCACGGACAGCTGGACAGCTTCAAGTCAGCTGTCTCCGGGGGGTGGGAGAGGAGGGCCAGGAGGGGACAGCCACTACCTGGAGCCAGGCCTGTCACTAGAGGTGCGTGGGGTTCTCCAGAGAGGGGTCCATCTTAGTCATGTGTAAGACCACTGTGGGGGCCTTATAGTGGCAGTGGGTGCCACGGCCGTAGCCCACAGGGGCCCTGTAGGCCTTGGCCCGGGCCCGGCCAGCGGCCATCTTGCGGTGGCATAGGCTCTGCCAGGTCTGGAAAGTCTTGGAGCTCCACACCCAGACACCGCTGGTGATGCCCACCACCAGCGACATGAAGATTTTGAGCATAAAGACAGCCACAGTGGGCACGGAGCCCCCTGGCAGCGAGCAGTCCCTACGGCCTCCTGGCACAGTGGCTGCTGTGCACGGCTGTTCTGTGGCCCGAAGGCGCCAGAAGTCCATATTGAGGCGTTCGTAGACATAGCAGACAATGACGCAGGTGGCAGGCACCGTGTAGAGGATGGAGAAGACTCCAATCTTTACCATGAGCTTCTCCAGCTTCTCTGTATTGGTGCCACCTGTCTTCATGATCTTCCGGATATGGAAGAGTGCCACAAAGCCTGTCAGGAGAAAGCTGGTGCCCAGCACTAGGTAGCAGGAGAGGGGCACCAACACAAAGCCGGTGAGTGCCGCTGCATCCATGCTGGCCACGTAGCAGAGCCCGGTCAGCTCATCTCCTGCCACCTTGCGCAGAGTCAGGACGACGATGGTCTTGAGCGCCGGCAGCCCCCAGGCCGCCGTGTGGAAGTAGCTGCCGTGGGCCTCAATGGCCTCGTGGCCCCACTTCTTGCCGGCAGCCAGGAACCAGGTGAGTGTGAGTACCACCCACCACAGCGAGCTGGCCATACCAAAATAGTAAAGCAGCAGGAAGACGAGGGTGCAGCCTGTGTTCTCCAGGCCCTCCTGGATCACGTAGAGCGCACCCGCCTCCTGGTCGCAGGCCACGCTCTGCGCGCCGGCCACAGCGCGGATGAGGAAGGCCAGCGAGTACACGTTGTAGCACATGGACAGGAAGATGATGGGGCGCTCAGGGTACTGAAAGCGGTGCGGCTCCAGCAGGAAGGTGAGCACGGTGAAGGCCGTGGAGAAGAAACACAGCGCTGACCATACGGCCATCCAGACGAGTGCGAAGTCCTTGTCGCGCTGGGACCAGAAGACCTCGACGCCGGGTCCGCAGCGCGGCGCGCACGAGCGGCTCTTCTCCACGTACTGGAACTTCTCGGGGTTCTCGCAGGCGCTGCCGCCGCCGCTGCCGCCAGGACCCGGAGCTGCTTCTCCGGGGGGCCGCGCAGGCCGGGGCGCCACCGGCAGCATGCCCAGGCCCTTGTGGGGCTCGGCGGGGCCGGCCGTGGCGTTCTCAGGCGCCTCCATGCAGAGCGCGTGCGGGTCGTTGCGCGTGGGCAGCCGCGCGCAGTCGAGCGAGTCCGGCCAGCCGAAGCTGAAGTGCTGCATGATGGGCGCGCAGCGCAGCCGGGCCTGCTCGCACATGGGCCGGCAGGCAGGGATGGGCGTCGAGACCTGGTCGGTGCACATGGGCACGTAGAGCGAGCACAGGAAGAAGCGCAGGTGGCTGTGGCAGCCGTACTGCACGAGCGGCGCGAACTCGGCCAGCTCCGCTGCCGCCTCACCCTGCGACGTGTGGCCCAGCAGGTTGGGCATGCGGGTCAGGTTGTAGCCGATGCCGCGGCACATGGGGATCTCCACCGCCTGGCACGGGGCGGCCCCGCGCCCGCGCTCCGGGTCGAAGCGGCCGATCTCCAGCGCCGCGCCGCCCGTCGCCAGCAGCTGCCACAGCAACAGCGCCCGGCGCAGCGGCAGCAACACGGCCATCCCGGGCCGAGGGCGGGAGTGCGGCCCCGGCTCACTTGGGCCGCGCCGTCCCGCGCCCCCGGGCCTGCCCACCACGTCGCGGGGCGCGGGCCATCGCCGAGCCGCCCACGTGTGTCCCGGCAGCCGTCCTGGGGACGGGAGACCCCGAGCCCGCCGACTGCTGCTACCCGAGTCGCCGCCGAGCCTGGAACCGCCGCGGCTACAAGATCGGGGCGGGGCTTTTGGGGTCACGCCCAGAAGGCGGGGCGTCGGGTGCTGGGTACGCCCCCCCGCTAGGCTTTAAAGGCGCCGCATCTTGAAACCGGCCTGCGGCACCCAAGGGGTCTTGGGAGCATATAAGTGACCTCATCTGCGCCACTGTTCCCTCCCTTTCTCATTCAGTTCTTCCCATTCTGTTGCGGCCCAACCTCTCCCCGCAACAAAACTGATGGCGGAAAGATTCTGTTGTCTGCACCCACATACTGGGTCACCTCTTTGCAGGTGAGCAGAACATGTCCAAGGCTTCCATTCTTGAGGAAGCCTCGGCTTTGTGCTCAGCACTGATTGAGAGCAGCCTCTGCCTCTGCTGGCTGTGCCTGAGCTTGGTTCCTCTGTCTGAGCCTGTTTCCTTTGCTCACTTCTGCCAAAGGATTCTACGGCAGGCCTGACCTCATGGCATCCTCCGCAGCCTAGGAATATTATTCCTGTTTCCCAGGTGGGAAAACTGAGGCTCAAAGAGAAATGAGCTACTAAGGGCAAGGGCATAGAGCTACTAACTGTCCTGTTTGTTATTGTTTGAGGTTGGGCCCCATACTCCTTTCTGAAGGCTACCATGGCACCTCCAGAGGAGTGATATTTTCCTGCCTCCACACCCCGGAATGCCCCCTTGTGGCCTCTGGGATCTGCTTAGAATCGGCCACGGTTCCGAGCAGCTCTACATGTGAAACCAACTGCCACTAGCTGGCCACCCAGGTGACTGTCCCAGGGCCCTTCCGTTGCCACCTCCTTGGCCTGGGAATCCCTAAAGTACTGAGGCCCAGCATGAGAGCTCAACCCAGGGCCAGTCACGGGATGGTTAGAGAACAACCCAGTGACCTAGGATTGCAGGGAGCCTGCCTGCAATCCTAAACTCCCACTGCCTTTGACACTGACCTTTCTAACAGTTCTACAAGGAAATCTGTGTCCACCGCACAGCTGAGAAGTTGAGCCTCAGATCACTCAGGGAATTTCCTCGGGACTGTACAGCTCACCAGACGCAGGGCTGGCCATCAGGTCTCACCCCTGCATGAAGCTTCCTGTCACCACCACAGGAAGAAGGCCACCTGCTCAGCGCACCTGCTGCCCACCTGGCTCAGCACACCTGCCTGCACACACTGGGGATACAAGAAGGCATTGGGGTGGCGATGGTGAGAAAGTGGGGCCATCGCTTCCCACACATGCCTGTCATTAGTGCTTGCTCCCTTGGACACGGAGCTAGAGCCAGGAAGGGACAAAGAAAGACATATGCTGCCACTGGCACACACCCAGCCCCTCCCGCTCCCAGAGGGCCTGAGACATGGGAAGCTAAGAGATGGGAAGAAGCAGCCTGCCCTGTGCCCAACACCCAGTAGGCTGCGGGCCCACACTGAGCCATGAGAAGTGGAGCTGCCAGAAAGATCTTGACCTTCCCAAGGAGGGAGGGCAGGGGCAGGCCCTCCCCAGGTGTCATCAGCCAATCCCCACAGCTCCCTCCCCTGTGATACCAGCAGCTGTCTGGGGCTATGGACTACGTCCTTTCCTTCCTAGCAGCCTAAGAGGCATGGGGCATACACCAGGAAGAGGCTCAGCCCTGCCTCATGGGCTGTCACCAAGTCCATGCAAGGGGCTCTGAAGCTGTCCCTCTGCTGGTGGCTGGCCTGGGAGGCTCAGATGCTGGGGATATCCACTGTAGGGCTGGCCTAGGAGCTTGGTTTTATAGAAAGAAGTCCAATCCCTTCCTCTGGCAGCTATGGTGGGGAGGGTGCCCCAGGGGCTGTGGGATGCCAGGCCTGTCACCATGGCAACACCTAGCTCCAGGGAAGCCAGAGGTGGGGTGTGTGGACCAGCCCCGCCCCCATGCAGATGCTGCCTGGGAGAGAAGAGGCCTCTTGGGCCGCTTGCCCACCCACCCGGCTTTGTCACTTGATCCCACTCTTTACAAAGGCAGAACAATACCCTAAGCTCTCACTGAAAGGGAGACTATGAGAACGGCTGGCAATGGAAGAGGGAGGTCACCATCAATGCCCATCCCCACTCCTGATTCCCTGGGTCTGGTCCCGCCCAGCTCCTCCTCCTAGGCTGATGGCTTCCCTTCCCAGGGGCCCTGGCTGGGGAGAGGACATCCTGATCTATGTCCCAGCCTGGCCCTCCTGGAGGTCCTTTGGGGCTATGGCCACCACTCACGGCCCACTAGACACCCTCCAGGGTAAGTCCTGCCTCCCCTTCCTCCCTCGGCTCTGATAGTGCCCCCTCCAGGGCCACCCTTACCACTCTAGGTCCTGTTGGCCCTGATGCCACCTTAGAGCCTAAGAGCCACCACACTCCTCCTAGACCTAACTCCTTAAAAGCTGGGGTTCTTAGAGGTCAGATGCTCCTTGGCATGTTTAGCATCACACTTGAAACTGGCACCCATAAATTGTTGGTGAAGAGACTGTCGGAATGAGGAGGAGGCTGTAGATGCTTCCGATGATGTTGAGATTGTCCTTGAGTCACACAGGCATCCAAGTGAATGATTGGAGACCTGGAGGACCATCTTGCAGCTCCACCATGTGCCTAAAACACCCCTCAAGAGGGGCTGTTGGTGCAGACCAGGACCCAGCAGGTACACACACACGGACTTCCTGGGCAGGGGCAGACAGGAAGCCGAGGGTATGCCGTGGAGACCGGCAACGGCACAGGTGCTTGGCTCCGTGTGTGTCTGTGCACCGCAAGGTACACCTAGGTGATTTGTTACCCCTGTACAGAGCTGGGCAGTCCAGGCAAGACCCGCGGATGGGCTCAGGGAATGTACCCACCTTCTGCAGCTTGGGCTCTTCTTCAGACTCAGTTTCCCCTTATGAAGATGTCAAGGCCTGAACTAGACTGCTGTCATCCTTACCAAAGAAGTGTTTCTAAAACTCATTAGCAGGCCTTGGACAATTTTCACAAGGAACTCAATGTTAAAGGCGAGCAGAGAAATAAAAGAATGAGCTTTTCCCTCTTCCAGTCCTTGGCTGTGGTAACCCATATAGGGTCAGCATCTCCTTGGATACTTTCTGCTAGACTCTGCGAACATGCATACCCATAGAATGCAATCCTTTTATTAAAATGGATATGCTTGGTGTGCTGGTGAATGTCTATAATTCCAGCACTAAGGAGGCTGAGGCAGAAGAACTGCTAGGAGTTTGAAGTCAGCCTGGGCTACATGCTGAGGTACAGGCCAGCCTGAACTACATGGCAAGACCCTGTCGAAAGAAAGACAGACAGACAGAAATTGATGCTTGTGGGGGAACCCCTGGGTACCTCTCTTTGAAGGAGGAGCAGTTAGCTCCTTTTTGGCTGAATCTGACTCTGTTTCTGTACTGATACATACAGAGCTGGCTGGGGTTTTTCCTTCTCCCTTCATTTGGCGCAGCCAGGCACTAGTGGTCTTTGAAGCTCATAGGTGTGTTTCTGCCCCCGCCCCCGCCCTCCCCTTGTTCCCTTCTGTGAGCCGGGAGGAGGCAGCATGAAAAGCCAGCGCTCCACACTGTCAGCTGGGGTCTGGGATGGAACCTCAGGGTAGAGGCTATGAGCTCCTGGGACTTGAAAGATCACATATCGGGGCTGAAACACGCACCCATGGCGAGAATAAAGACACTAAGGCTCATTTGTAGTTATGGGGAGCCAAGGGGTCCTAAGTCCAGCTAGAGTGATGGTGAACTGGAACAAAGGCCTCCACCCAGGGCTGAACCCAGGTTTTATTAATTCATGAAGGAGGGCGTGGCTGGGGATGAGTGACTGAGAATGATGGGAAGTAGGTGAGCGCTGTGAGCTGGGCTAGGGAGGAGGCCTGCGTGCACCTCTGCGATATGCAGAGACGAGGCTATGCAGAAAAGTAGTCTGCAGAACACAACTGAGAGTGTATCTCGTGTTCTGGGGTCAGAGCTTCAGCTCTGATGTCATGGCCTCTGTCTTGAGGCTTGATCCCAGATCCCAGGACAGTGTGAAGCACTGGCTCTTCATCCCACTTCCTCCGGCTCACACAAGGGAACAACTGGAGGGTGGGTGTCTGGGGAAACATGGCTGCCACCTCTATCTTCAAAGACGACCACCAGCACCTCGGCTGAACTGAGATGTGTCGCTTAGGGCCGCCTGAAGGGAGAAGGAAAAGCCCCAGCTAGCTCTGTATGTATCAATACGGAAATAGGGTCAGATTCAGCCAAATAGGAGCCAACTGCTCTTCTTTCCAGGAGAGCTGCCCAGGGGGTCCTCCACAGATGCTACGTTCATTGCTTCTCAATTTTCTTGCCTAAAACGCCATCGTGGGCAGCTGCATGGATCTGTGAGAAAAATAATAATGGGAGGGGGTGCCTTGCCTGACAGGAGAGGGCTTGTCAAGCACACCAAGGATTTGGATTCCATCCCCAGAACCTCCAAAATAATAAATAAATAGTAATTTTTATTTATTTTTAATCATTTATTTAGTTAGTTATTTGGTACAGCATCTCACTAAGCAAGCTCGGACTCATAATCTTCCTGTCTCAGCCTTCCCAGCACTGGGATTACAGGCGTGCGCCACCATGCCCAGTTTCAGGGGCCTGCATGGCGTGCAAGGCATGCGGTACCGGGGATTGAACCCAGATCCTTGTGCTTGCCAGGCAGGCTCTTCAACCACCGAGCTATCTCCCTTGCTATAAACAGTAATTTCTGAAAATATTTATTTATTCATTTTTTACAGTTTGGGGTATTGATCTCAGGGCCTTTGCGCTGAACTACATATACTTTTATTTTATTTTTATTTTTATTTTTTGCAGAACCGGGGATTGAACTCAGGCCCTTGCGCTTGCCAGGGAAGCGTTTATTCCACTAAGCCATCTCCCCAGCTCCCCTTTATTTTATTTTATTTATTTATTTATTTGCGGAACCAGGGATTGAACTCAGGTTCTTGGGCTTGACAGGCAAGCGCTTATTCTACTGAGCCATCTCCCTGGCCTCCTATTTTATTTTTTTAAGGGGGAAAAATTTTACTTAGCTCAGCCTTTTTTGTTTTTTTTGCCACAGGATCTAACTAAATTGCCCAGGCTACGCTTAAGCTTGGGAACCTTCTGCCTCACCTTCCCAGAATGCTGGGATTAGAGATATACCCAGGTTACACACACCCCACCATGCCCAGCCAAGAACAGTAATGTAGGTGATGAATGTTTAGGTGCTCACGGAAAGGTTTTATTTTTTTAATTTTATTTATTTATTTATTTATTTACTCATTTTTGTCTGTTAGAGACAAGGTCTTGCTATGCATTTCGGGCTGGCCTTGAGATCACTTTGTAGCCCATGCTGGTCTCAAACTGGCTATGATCCTCCTACCTTAGCCTCTCAAGTGCTGGGATTACAAGTGTGCATCACCATGCCTGGCCTTTATATATGTTTGAATTTCCATAATAAGACAGCCAGGGAGATAGCTCAGGGGCATAAGGACCTGTCTGGCAAGTGCAAGGTCCCAAGTTCAATCCCCAGTGCTGGGGTGGGGTGGGTGGGGCAGGGGCTGGGGCCAGGGCCAGGGCCAGGGGGAAGGTGTTTAAAAACCCATATTATGTATGTTTTTCTCTGTCAAGACCCAAGGATGCAACTGTTCTTTTTAATAACCACTTGATTTCCAGGATTGAACTCAGGACCCTGCGCTTGCCAGGTAAGCAATTATTCTATGGAGCTATCTCCCCAGGTCCCCTCGAGTTGTTTTTATAAACAGTTTTATTGGAACTCAGCAGTGGTTGTTTCTGTAAATAAAGTTTTATTGGAACTCAGCCATGCACATTGGTTTACATAGAGTTCATGCTTCCTTCAAAGCTACAGTGGCAGAACTGAGTTATGACATAGACTACAGAGGCTGCAAAGCTGCAAATATTTACTTTTACATAAAGTTTGCTGACTTCTAAATGAATTTGTGGTTTTATTTTTGTAGTGTAGAGCATGGAATTTCAAATTGCTGGGTCAATCAGTACGTGAATTTTTGAAAGCGCTATTGAGGGAATTCTTGATGACTTATGGTGTTGTACACATACACAAATATACTTTTGTGTGTGTGTGTGTGTGTGTGTGTGTGTGACACTGAGGATGGAAGCCAGTTAAAAAAGATGGTGAGTATATTTATTATTCCCCAAATATCCTTCCTCTCCACTCCTGGAGTCAGACTGTGGCTGAATTTATGCCCTGTCACTATATATCAGTTTGCATTGGTTTTATATAAATGCAACGTTAATGTGATTTATGCAATTTTTTTCTTTGTTGTACTGGGGATTGAACCCAGGAATTTTGTACTCTTCCAATGTCAGCCTCCTCTTCCTATCCCCGCTTTGGAGACAGGCTCTCACTCCACAGCTCAGGCTGGCCTCGAAATCGTAATGTAGCCTAGGCTGCCCTTGAACTTGTGGTAATCCTCCTGCCTCAGCCTCCCTAGTGCTGAGGTTGCAGACGAGTGCTACCACGCCTGGCGTCCTCATTTTTCATTTTGAGGCAGAGACTTGCTAATTTGCTAAACTGCCCAGGTTTAGCTGGAACCTGCAATCCTACTGCCTCAGCTTCCCAGAGCGCTGGGATTTGGGAAAGTGTTAATAGCTGGCGTTAAGTACTTACTCTGCGTCAGGCAAGGGCCACTCTGGGTCCCCCGCAGGTCACACACTGGCTGAGTGCTGGGGATCCAAGATGTTCAAGGCCCTTCATGGCCTGTGGGAGTCACAGAATTGTGACCCTGTGGTGTGCCCGGATGTGGGATGACAGAGGGAAGCCTTGGGGCCACAGTCAGAGCCGGAGATTCCAGAAGAATCTCCAAGCCACGTGGGGCCGGGAAGGGGCGGAAAGGCCTCCTAAGGGGGAGTCTGCCTTGGCAGGGCCCTGGGGAGGAAGCAGAAGAGCCAGCAGCCGCTCCTGGCTCCTCGGGGTTCACCCTGGGCACCTGGACGCCGTGGATGGGTCGGGAGGGAGGGAGCGCTTTCTAAGCTTGCGCAGCGCTGGGGGCGGGGGGCAGCGCGCTCTCAGGGCAGGGACCGGGACAGGCCGCGGGCGCTGCCGGGAAGCGGCGTGGGCGCGCGCCAAGGCCGAGGCTGCGGGCTCCGGGAGGCGCGGCCGCGCCTGAAAGCCGCTTTTGTGCAGCCAGGCGAGCTCCTGTTTCGTTGACGTTGGAACCTGCTGCTTATTTATCCAACTCGAAGGGAAATTCAGCAGCGGCTGAGGGGGAAAAAATAACTTCAGCTGCGGAGCGAGGAGGAAAGAGGCCCCAGTGCGCTCCACGGCCCTGCCCAGCCCAGGGGGGCCCTGGCCCCGGCTGGCAGCCCAGGCAGTGACCCGCTCAAGCTACCCGAGCCGAGGCCGCCTGGCCCCGGGCCCTCCCTCTCCAAGGCCTGGTCCATGGCTTCTCCCAGGGACAGCCACCCTCCTCCTGTGCAGGCCAGCCTCTGCCTGGCCTCTGCCAGGGTGTCTGAGGTGTTCTGGGTCACTCTGCCCTAGCTGGTGGGCCCCGGTCCCAGCCTGGCCACTGTAGCCAGAGGAGGACGCTGGCACTCGGCCCACCCCAGGCCAGGAGCCCGGGGACGACTCTCAGGTGGACCACTGACCTCCCGCCGGGCGGGCACACGGTGGCCTCCCTTGCTGGGGCAGGCACAGGCAGGAAAGGGTGTGGCCTCCCGCTCTGGCAGGCCCTCTGGGGGCAGACAGCCCTTGCCCACGCCCTCAGCCTGCCCCAGTGATGTGGGCCCGGGTGGGCTGGGCGGGATCCTCCTCTACCGCCCTGGTGTGTCCAGAACTGTGGCCCAAAGCAGGGAACACGCCGCCGTGGCCGTGGGTGGGGCTCCCTGCCTGGCCCCAGGGCTGCTATCGTTGTAGGAGACGCGGCGGGGCCAAGCTGGCCGGAGAAAGGCGCAGGACCTGTCCATTTCAGATCCCAGGGCCCCGCGAGATCGCTACGAAGGCGCAGGCAGCTTAAATGCCCGCAGGCCTCGTGGGAAGCCGCTCTGCTGCCTGAGTTTGTGCGCTACCCTGCCCTTGGGTCCAAGTTCGCACTGCAGAGCTCGTTTCTCCCATACCCGTTTATCCTGCACTTTTTTTTTTTTTTTTTTCGCAAAACAGGAGAACACCCCACACTTCAAAAAAAAACGTGTGCACACCGTTGGGCGCGCTTTTTTTTTTTTTTCTTCTCCTCGTTTTGGGCTTTATCTTATCCCATTCCTTGTTTGAGGCAAGAAGAACCTTTTGAACGGTGAGCCATTTCTAAAGGAACCACCGTACAATACTGTGGCGTGAATATGTTCCCTAAAAGTTCATGGTTTGGAATCTGAATCCACAAATTCGTGTGTGTGTGTGTGTGTGTGTGTGTGTGCGCTCGCGCGCACGCGCTTTGTACTGGACATTGAACACAGGGCCTTTATACTGAGTTACACCCTCAGCTCCCTTTTATTTTTGGTTTTGTTTTAGGATCTCACTAAATTATTAAGTTGCCCAGGCTGCACTCAACCTTGCAGTCCTCCTGCCTCAGCCTCCTGAGTGCTGGTGCAATGGCAAGCAGACACCAAAATAAGGCCCAGGATTTGGAGGCAGATTTATTTATGTCGATGGTCACTGATGGGGTCATTCCCAGAATACCAGGCCCCAATCTCTGGTGGTCTAGGGCTCACATGGGATAAGCAAACAGGAAGTACAGAGGCAGAAAGGCTAGTCAGCTGGGGACTGGTTCTTACAGTATGCGTCATAGTGACCAGCTGTGCATTACAGTGGCCAGCCATTTCTGGAGACAAAAGCAATTGGAACTGCAACAGCAACTATTACCTGGGCAACTAAGAAGCTGAAGTATACTGGCTGGTAGGTGTGGGTGTGGGTGTGTTCTGTTACACTATGGGCATGTGCCACCATACCCAGCCCCAAATTCCTATGTTTAAGATATTTGCAGAGGGTCCTTTGGTGGTGATTAGCGTTGGATGAGGTCATAGGATGGAGACCCCTGGTGGCATTAGTGGCTTTAGACTAAGTAAGAGAGATCCAGGCTGGCTCACCTGCTCTTGCTCTACCTCCTCCAGTCACTGAGCAGCAAGAAGGTCCTCATCGGACCTCACCGGAAGTGCTAGCGCCTGGACTCCTGGCCTTCCAGCACTCTATTGAGAGGTCCACATACCACAATGGACACTGGCGTGGGCACCCTGGTCTCTGCATGTCATTCTTCCTCCACCAGCACATTACAAATTGGACCTCCTGCCGGCTGCCTGCGTCCCTCGCCTCCTCTCTCTCCCGGGTCGCTGGGATCCAGCTCTGCAGCCCTCTCCCCAGCAAGCCAGCTCCCCATCCCTGGCTTAGGGGGCTTCAGGACTCACTGAGGCCTCCAGCAGAGCCCTCCTGCTAATCACCACAGGCTTGCACCTCTCCTCCTAATTCCTCATTATCCTCATTGTCCCATGCTGTTTGATTGATCTGAAAGCTCAAGGCCACGTGGGGCTCTGTGGCCGACTTTGGTCTCCTACCTCCTGGACCACCCACTCTTCCCATCCACCTGAAGGGGAGCCAGCCATGGCCAGGACAGGGAGGGGTGGGGTCAGGCCCAGGGCACAGCCTCCGCCCATCACCTTGCAAGGTGGCTCCTGGCATCCCAAAAGGGTGGGCTGCTTTTTTTTAGCAGCGTAATCTTTGCTTCCTCCTTCCTGTCAACAACCTATATGATTTGGGGGTAAAGCGATGTCACAAGACATCGAAGCTGAAGCTGCACCGTCTTTTCTTTTGATCTTTCTTCTTTGGGTTCTGGGGATTTGTAATTTGCAGTTCTCCTGCCTCAGCCTCCTAGAGTGCTGGGGTTATAAGTGTGCACCACTACACCTGACTTTTGCTCTTTTTAAATAGAAAGAAATGTAATATATTGTTGTCTTTCAATATCAGCTGGAGATTGGCTCCAGGGCCTCCCCTTCTAGAATATAAAAGTTTAGAAATGCTCTAATTCCTTGTGTTGAAGGCATAACTTCCAAAATCTTTAATATCGTATCTGGCTGACTTCTAATACCTGCCGCAGGACCACGGCATGAATGCTATGTAAGAGCTGTTAGGTCAAATTTCCTTTTCTTTCTTTTTTATTTTTATTTATTTATTTATTTTTGAGACAGGGTCTCGCTATGAAGTTCAGGTTGACCTTGAGCTCACTTTGTAGCCCAGAATGGTCTCAAACTTGCAACGATCCTCCTGCCTCAGCTTCCCAAGTGCTGGGATTACATACCTTTGCCACCATGCCCAGCTAATCTTTTTTTTTTTTTTTCAGTATCAGTTCAACTCAGGACCTTGCGCTTGCCAGGCAAGCGCTTCTGCTACTGAGCTATCTCCGTGGCCCCCAGCTAATCTTATACATTTAAAATAATGAACATTACACTCTGTGCAAACCTTATTTTTTATTTTTTTTTCTGTGCAAACTTTATGAGTTTAAATATAAGAAACTGAAACCATATAATCTCTCTGCCTCTCTCCCCATCTCTGGAAGGGGCCCCTGCATGCAGTTGGGGGGTATCCCCCTAGATTTTTCAGACTTGGATTCTTACACCTATTTACAAATCAGGAACACTGGGCTGCTTATATTTATTATATTTATTTATTTATTTATTTATTTATTTTTAAAATTATTTATTTATTTGTGTGTGTGTGTGTGTGTGTGTGTGTGTGTGTGGCCAGCTCAGCCCACCAGGGGGCGGGGCTGGCTGGCATGTGGTGCTGGGGGATTGAACCGTGGTCCCTGTGCTTTGCTAAGCTTGTTCTAAGTAGGTGCTTTAGACCACTGAGCCATCTCACCAGCCCCTATTATATTTATTATAATTAATTATTTTCCCCAGTAAAACCCCGATCCTCCCGCCTCATTCACCCTTCTGAATAGCTGGGATCACAGTGTGTGCCACCACACCCGGCTATAAATAATTTTTTTTTTTAAATTAAGCTTCTTGATTTATTTATTTATTTATTTATTTATTTTGCAGAACCAGGGATTGAACTCAGGCCCTTGCACTTGCCAGGCAAGTGCTTATTCTACTGAGCCATCTCCCCAGCCCCTTCTTGATATATTTTAGATATGAGTGATTGGGAATTTGTACTGGTACGTGATATATTTTAATCAAATAACTTTTAGTGAAAATGATACTTGTATCTTTTGCTTGTTTTTTCTTGAGAATGAACACACTCTAACTTGAGAGCCGTGGTGCCCGCCTGTAGTCCCAGCCATGAGGGAAGCTGAGGCAGAAAGATTGCAAATTGTCCCTGCCTGGGCCATTGAGCAAGACCTTGTCTCAAAATAAGAAATCAAGGAGCTGGGAAGGTAGCATTCTTGGGTTCCATCCCTAATCCTGAAAAAATATAAAAAGCACACTTTTTCAGTGTTCAGCATGATTCATAATGACACCCCCAGACCAGGAGACAAAGTGCACCCGGTACCCCAGGGGGCTGCAGTGACCCCCAGACACCAGGCTGCCACATAGCCCGGCTGTGCTGTCCATCAAGGTCACACGGAGCGGATCCGTGGGAACTTGCTGGCAGGCGGGCGCATACCGGGTCTTCACTGCAGGTCATGCTGCCTGTGTGTGTCAGGGACAGAGGCGCCTGTGTGTCCCTCTCCGCCGACGGCGCATGGCTTTGCTCCCAGTTGGAAATAGGCTGTTTTCAAGCGCTCTTGAACTTGCCTTTTGGTATAAGCCCAGCCGTGGAATGTCGGATCAGAGGACTGGGAGCTCAAAAGGTTCCAGTGGTTCAAGGCAGGAGAAAAGAGAGAACAGTAGAAATGAGACAAGGGAGTTGTAATTTAAATATTGTACTTTTTGTGTGTGTAATTTTACCTTTTTCATTTTTTTATTGTACATTTTAGAAATAGATAATGGTCACATTCGTCACAGGAAATTGTACCTGTACATGATGTATTTTGAGTCTTCTATTTTCTGCAATCCCCTCCCTCCAACCCCTATTTCCCTCTTATTTACAAAAGCTTTGTTTACATTTTCTCCTTCTATTCTCTTCTTTACTTTCCTCCTCCTCCAAAATTGTACTTTTTTTGGTACTAGGAATCAAACTCATATTTGTCAGGCACTGTGTCACCACATAACAGCCCTAGCTCCCAAAATTGTACTTTCTCTTTTTTTCTCCAGAGATAATTTCTTTGTAGTTCAGGCTGGCCTTAAACCTGCTATGAATTGGAGCCAAGGCTGACCTGAAACTTGAGGCAATCCTCCTGCCTCAGCCTCCCAAATGCTGGGATTACAGGCACACACCACCACACCTGGCTGAAAATTGTACTTTTCAGAAAACTGTGCCTCTAGGACACAATAATGTGAACAAGGTTACAATGCCCTGCTTATCCTTAGTCCTGTGGTTGGGCTCCTCGCCCCTAATGTCCTGCTAGCTTTAAAGACACTAGAAGCCCACACGCTTTCCCTGTGTCTCATGATAAATCCACAAATTCCACTTCCACTCTCAAAGGAGCCGCTACTGCTACTTTATCTCCTGACTTCAAACATGCCAGTTTGCATTTTAACCTCCTTGATAAAGGCAGTTGTTGCTTTCACCGAGGCAAACCTGACCCTAAAGAAACACACATTAGGTAAAGGACAAATAACTCAAAGAAATAAACACCTCCATCATCTGCACTGAGGACACCTCAAGACCACAAGGCTCCCCCAGCCCCCGACACAGTGCGTCCTGCCACCAGCGCCCCACTCTGAGCCCCGAGCCCGTGTGGCTTTGTTCTGTCTAAGGAATCCACCTGCGCTGCCTGGAGTCTGCAGCTTCTCTCCTTGACAGGTCAAGAGCCTGCTCTGCAGGGTGAGCAGAGGCCTCGCTCACCACTTTGGGATATGTCCTAGTGATGGTTCTGTGAGACTTTTTATTTTTTTTATTTTTTTATAATTATTTATTTATACATTTATTTATTGTGTGTGTGGCCAGCTCAGCCCACCAGGGGGCGGGACTGGCTGGCATGTGGTGCTGGGGGATTGAACCGCGGTCCCTGTGCTTTGGCAAGCTTGTTCCAAGTAGGTGCTTTAGACCACTGAGCCATCTCTCCAGCCCCTCTGTGAGACTTTTGATGCCACCGAAGCTGTCACTCAACCTTCGCCACTTCAGACAGCACCACTCACAATTTTCCAATCCTTTTTCTACTATGGTTAAAAAAAAAAAAGGAGCTGGGTGTAGTGGTACACAACCATAATTGAAGCACTCAGCACTGGGGAGGCTGAGGGAGAGGCTGAGGCAGGAGGATCACTGTGCATTTAAGGCGAGCCTGAGATACATAGCAAGACCCTGTCTCAAGCATAAATAAATAAATAAACAAATAAACAAACAGATGGAAGGGCAGAGGAACAGCGGTTTCTTTCTCCCCATTCCTCTTTGTCCTGGAGCGGGATAGTGTCCTGCCCTCAGATGTCGGAGTCTAAGCTGCCTGGTCTTTGGACCCCAAGCCACATCGGGGTGCCCAGGTTCTGAGGTTCTCGGCTTGAGATGTGAGTTTCACCACTGTCCATTCCCCCTACAATGTTCCTTCTCTCTCTGAGAACCCCGGCTACCACAGGGTTCCTACCACTGAGCCACACGCCCAGTTCTCTTTTCTTTTTTATTTTGAGTCAGGCCCTTGTTAAGTCACTCAGTCGCCCAAGTTGGGCTCAAACTTGCCCCCTCGTGGCCCGCTTCAGCCTCTCAGAGTGCTGGGATTTCAGGCATGTTCTGCCAGGCCCGGCTGCACACTCCGTTTGCTCAGTTTTGATCTGGAATGTCTGCCAACGGCCCATGCGCTGAAGGAGCCCGCAACCCTGGAGGAGGGAGTGTGCCCTTCAGGGGGTGGGAGCTAGTGGAAGGAACTTGGGTCACTAGAGCCAAAGTAAACCTTTCTCTTGGGAAGTAGATTGTCTCAGATAATGGTTACAATGACACAACACTGACCAATGTGTTTACTGCTTTTTTGTTTGTTTGCTTTTTTATGTATTTGGTTGTTGCAGGGTCTCACTACACAGCTCAGATTCATAGTGATTCTCCTGTGTGCAGCCTCCCCAGCGCTGGGATTACAGGCCTGCGCCACTACACCCAGACTCTGCCAGCTCAGCCTGCCCCGGGGGCGGGGCTTGTGAACCCCGGTTCCCTGCACTTGCCTAAGGAGGCGCTTTAGTCTGCTGAGCTATCTCCCTGGCCTAATGTGTCTACTGTTAACCACCCTATTGTTTTAATTTGTAGGAAGCTTTCTTTTCCACTTGCTCCTATTTCTTTTTCTGAACTAGCCTAGTCTTGTTTCCTAGTAACACTGAATACAAATCTGCAAAGGAAGGAAAATGCCAGCCCTAGCGCATCAACAGGGTTAGTTTTTAAATTAGAAGAGAGAGAAGCCCAGCCTGACAGTGTATGTACTGTCACTACGGCTGTGCGGAAGTGGGCAAAACAAAACTGGGCTGCAATTGAGGATAAATGTCAGAGGAGTACAGCAAGTAACCGTCACTCGCTTAGGTGACAGAGTCTAAGGAGTGCAGGGAGGTTGTTAAGATTGGGAGGCCCAAGCAGGGCGCTAGGCTGGGCAGTGTTTGTGTTAAACAGGGTGGGGGCAGATGGCCGTCCAGTTTGAGGACAGGATTTGGTTCGAATGCTTCTATTTGTGTGTCTCATTCCAGAACGGCCTCAACAGGAAAAGGGGGCTAAGGGCATAGCTCAGGGATAGCACCCTTGCTAAGCATGCATGAAGTCTGGGTTCAATCCCAAGCACCATAAATGAATAAACGACTACAGAAAATGTATATGAATAGAGGGCAAGAAGTGAGTCCTTGTCCCTTCTGCTTCCCAGAGTGACTCAGGGGTGCATAGATGGTTTCCCTTCTGGATACTTTTCAGCCACCAATGCCCCTCTATCTTCACATGAGCACAGGATAGGAGTTCTTTCTGTTTTGCAGAACCGGAGATTGAACTCAGACCCTTGCGCTTGCCAGGGACATGCTTATTCTACTGGGCCATCTCCCTGGCCTGCCTGCCTTTCTTTCTTTCTTTCTTTCTTTCTTTCTTTCTTTCTTTCTTTCTTTCTTTCTT
>NW_004524611.1:13593015-13601174 GCF_000260255.1 Octodon degus
TTTCTTCTTTTTTTCCTTCTTTCTTTCCTAACAGTACAGAAGATTGAATCCAAAGCCTTTACGCTGAGCTACACCTCTAGCTCTTTTTTATTTTGACACAGCATTGCTAAATTGTCCAGGCTAGGTTCAAATTTGTGATCCTCCTGCCCCAGCCTCCCAGGCTGGTGGGATTATGGTGAGGTCCATCTTATGAGTTTTGCTGTTCCCCTCAAATGATTTATGTGTCATTCTGCAACATTTTTTCATTTCATGGGCTTGGACTCTAAGAGCTCAGTCTGCTGTGATTTTAGCCAGCATGTAGCCCTGAATTAACAGCCCAGTGCCGCACCTTAGGAACTTCTGCAGGGGTTGTGAGGGCTAAGGAGAGGACAGATGAAGCCGGGGGTGGTGGCGCAGGCCCACAGTCCCAGCACCCAGGAGGCTGAGGCAGGAGGACTGCCGTGAGTTCGAGGCCAGCCTGGGTGCCATAGTGAGTTCAAGGTCAGCCTGCACTACATAATCAGACCTTGTCTAAAAATAAAAGGTAAGACAGATGAAAAGTGCTAGCGCAGGGCCAGGCACACCAGGAGCAGTCACCACTCCTCCCTGCCTCAGTTTCCTTACCTGGGAATTACAGTAACGGTGAATGATTTGAGTGAGGACCAGACACAGCAGCCCAACAGTGCCGGGCACAACATTACTAACTGTAACATTTACAACAACAAATGTACCAGCACTACTAAGTGTAATGACTTTTTTTTTTTTTGGTACTAGGGATTGAACTCAAGAACTCTCTCGTATATAAGGAAAGCACTGAGCTATAGCATCAGCTTTTATTTATTTATTGGTTTTTGGCTTCATATGTGTCCAGAATGGCCTCAAATGTATAGCAACCCTCCTTTCTCAGCCTCCCTAGTGCTAGGATTACAGGCATGCACCATCATGCCCAGCCTTTACTTCATTTTATGTTTATATATATATTTATTTATTTATTACCTTTAAGACAGGGTCTTGCTATATGCGGATCAGGCTGGCCTTGAGCTCACTTTGTAGCCCAGTCTGGTCTCAAACTTGCAACAGTCCTCCTGCTTCAGCTTCCCAAGTACTGAGGTTACAGACGTGCAGCACCACGCCTGTCCTCTAGCCTTTATTTTGAGACAGGGTCTTTCTAAATTGCTCAGCTGGCCTCAGACTTGGGATCTTTCTGCCTTAGCCTCCCAAGGGCTACTTTGTTCTTTATTATTGTTATTATTTTGTTGTTGTCGTTGTTGTTCTTTGTTTTGAAAGGTGCCTTGGAGCTTCCTCATTTTCTCTTCTAGATGGATGTTAGTTCCAAAACTAAGTCTATTGACATTAGGGAAGAATGTATTGAAGTTCTCGGTTAATTTGTGGACAGTGACATCTTCATACACTGCCTATTTGGAGATGGGAAGCTATATGCAGGAGAGAATCTTTCTCTTCCTTTCCTCCTTCCTTTCTCCATGTGTTTACTGCACCTATGATGACCACATTTAGGGACAGCCAAGACTATCTGGTCCCTCACAGGGGAATTGAGGGTGAGGGTGACAAACATCCAGTAGAGCCCCTGGGAGCTGGCAGTGAGCTTGGAGGTAGTGTGGGTCGGGTCTGGCCGAGAAGCTGGGGGCACCAGGACCAGGCGGCTTGGTGGGCTCTTTCTTCCAACGAGGCTGGCAGGTCAGTGCCAGGCAGGCCCTAGGCTGTGACCATGGGACAGAGAGAGACAGCGCAAGGGCTGTGGGGACTGGGCTACCCACTTCCTGTGGCTGGGCTTCGTCCCATTTCCAGGTGCCCTGGAACTCTGTCTTCTGTGCGTGGCCGCCCTGGGTGCTGGAGCTGGGGCCCTCTCTCTCCTCTGTCCCTTGCCCTTTTGTCCCCTCCATACCCAGTCCGCTCAGCTGGGGGTGGGCAGGGCTGTCCCCAGGAAGTAGCAGGAAGTCTTTGGAGACCTTTAGACAGGTGATATCATCAGAGCTACACTTGACACCCGGGCTGGGGGGAAGAGGGGTTGGAAGAACCTTGTAAGTGGGCAGTGGCAGGTGGGCAGCAGCGAGGGCAGCGGGAAGAATGGTCAGCCCTGCGGTTGTTGGCATCCATAGTATGGAGCAGTAGGCGACATCCCAGAGTCCAACCTGGGTCTTGATGCCCCTGCTTGGTGCTGCTCTGCCCCAGCCTCACGCCAGGTGCCTGGCAGGAGTGGGGATGTAGGCAGAGAGGCTGAGGGTGGGGCGGCCCTCAGGGTGGGATATGCCCATGGGGACTGGGCACAGGGCTGGGCACCCGGGGTCCTTCCCTCCAGCCGAGCTTCCAGGTTTGAGCCAGGTGGCCCAGGAGCCATGACCTGGCCGGCCCATGCGGGGACCCTGCCTTACTCCCCACAGAAGCCCTTTCACTGGCTGCTCCCCTGGCCGCCTCCTTCCTGCCCAGCCCGAGGCTCCCCGCCCCGCTCCCGCTGGCGGCTGCCGCCAGCACAATGTGGCTCCTTGTTCCTGGCCCAGCCTCTGGAATTGGCCCATTTCCTGCCCGGGCTGCGGGGCCTTTTCCAAGGTAAATAAACAAATAGAGAGAAGTTGAGGCCTGGGGTGGAGAAGGGGACACTGGGTTCTCCTCCTCCCATCCCAGCCCCACAGCCCTAGCTGCTGCAGGGCCACAGGGCAGGACAGAGGTTCTGTGACCTCTGGGGGACCCCAGAGCTGTGAGCAGGGCACCCATCACACCCTGTGGAGCATCCCGGGGCAGACAGCGATCCCACGTGGGGAGACAACAGCTGACAGGTGGAAGGGCAGGGGGGCAGGTGGCGTCCTGGACCCCGGCCCAGCTCTGCCACCTTGGAAGGCTGTGACTGCAGCAGGGATGAAGGACACCCCGCATCCGGCCAGACACAGGTCGGCACGGGCCCTGCCGAGGTCCAGGTCCGGGTCCAGCTCTCCCTTGGAGATGGCGCGAGCTCTCTGGCCTCCATCTCCATGGCTGCGGCCAGGATTATCCTGTCTGGAGGAGTGGTGACACGGTGCTCCCCAGAGTCCAGGTGGAGACGGAGTCCACGTGTCCCCGGGCAGGGAAGAAGCCACCGTGGGGAGGCCGGCTTTGCTGCCTGTAAAATGAAGGCAGGGAGGATTCCAGCTCCCTCGGGGGCCCAGGGGTGGGACTGAGCCCCCAGCACCTCTGCTGAGGCCCCCCCCTCAGGTCCCACAGAGCCTGCCTGGGCTGCTGGTGTGAGAAGGGCGGAGGAGGCATGTGCAGCCACAGACACGCCACTCACACTGGCCCTTGGCCCAGCTGCCTGCTCCCATCCCAGTCCTGTAGAGAGGACTCTTCTTGCATCTGGCATCCATGTGTCCTTCATCCTCTGTCCTTCATTTATCCACCCTCCACCCACACTATCCACCCTCTGTTCACCCATCCTCCATCATTCCTCCACCCCATCTATCCATCTACCATCCAGCAACTATCCATCCCTTCACCCATCTATCCATCCTCCATCCACTCCTCATCCACCATCCTTCCATCCTCCTTAGCTATCCATCCACATCCACCACCCACCATCTGTCTCCTTCCATCCATTCATCCACCCGTCGTCCATCTACTGTCCACCCTCCGTCCACCTGCTGAAAGCCACTTCCCAGCTTCCAGGGAGCAGCACCTTCCAAGCTACCGCTTGGTCTCTGTCTCTACCTCTCTATCCCACAGCCCAGATCTTTTATCTTTGTGTCTTCATTCTCCAAGAGCTTTCTCCATGGACTCTTTAGAGAAAGTGAAAAAAAAAAAAAAAAAAAAGAAGGTAGGAGTGGGGAAGTGGTTCTTGGGGAAGCTTGTTATGTGTAGCCAAATGGGAGTCTGAGGGAGCCTCCATATTCAGAGAGATCTTTGGATTCCTTGAGAATTTAAATGTTTAATTTTTCTTTCCAGGTCCCCCATGCACTAGGCCAGTGTGCAGCCTCAGCCCTCTGCATGGCCACCAACTTTCTGTTTCTACCAGCAACCTCTGCCATCCATATGCCAGCCTGTCACTCCCTGCCCCATGTCCCAGGGCATCTCATGCGTAACTGTGCCACAGGATCCCTGCAGCCATGCTCCATTCCCACACCCCACCTCCCTCCCCATCATCACTACACTCAGACACCCCATCTGCTGGAAGCCCGGGGTCTCAGATCCCTGCATCCCAGCATCCTCACTGGACACAGCACTTGCCCAACTCTTTGCTCTGCAGGAAACAGATCATGAGAGAGACTGAAAGGCAGCCTGCTCTCCCCTGCATGGTGCCTCCCACCAAGCCGCATGAGGATCCCTTTGGAGTAGTAGGCCAGGTGCTCCTGCATGGGGGCCAGGCCCTGCCTGTCACCTTAGTGCAAGGAGCCAGCACCTGGGGGAAAACAGCTCTGTCTTGGGTGTAGAGGAGCAAGAGGAAAGCAGCAGGGTAGATGTCCCAGGTGAGGAGCTGCTCAGGAAGGCTGTCAAGCAGGGTCCCTTGCCAGCTGTATCCTGGGGGGCTGAGCCAGCCTCATGGCTTCTGCACATCACGGTGATGTTTGGAATATGTCTGCCCAGGTCCAGAGCGTGTAAACCATGGCTGCTCAGGGGTCCAAGCTCTTTCCAGCTTACCACACATCCCTTAAATGTGCTTGTGGTTGTTGTTGTTTGCTTCTGGGCCCAAGGTGGCAGCTAGAGTTCCAGCGATTACACCCACATTGCAATAGAGGAAGAAACAAAGAAGGGGGAAGTCTACATAGTGAAGGCTTTCAGGAGGTGACAGCACGTAACACTTTTTTTTTTTTTTTTTTTTTTTTTTTTGGTACTGGGAATTGAACTCACAACCTCACGCTTGCCAGGCATTTGCTGTACTGCTGAGCTATATCCCAGCCCAACCCTTCTATTGTTAACCAATTGACCAGAATTGGTTAATAGCCATATAAGCTGCAAGGCAACAAAGAGATTGTTCTTCGTAGCTTTGTAACACCTAAAACTATGAGTTCAAATCCTATGGAAGGAGATACCATGGTAAATCATTGTGCAGAATGAGATAGAAGATCAGTCCGTTTGATTATTAGTCAGATTATTGCTCAGCAACGCCCCCTCCTTCCACCTGCTCCACCCCTCATGTTGGGCCACATGGCTTGCCAGGCCAAGGGCTGAGGGCAGCGCTTTGCCATGTGCTGGCGTGTTCGGACCAGCTTCCTGGGCTGCTGTCTTTGGCCATGGGCCCCACATGTCCCATCGCCCACGGGGAGGATGACAGACTTTGGCTCAGGCTTGGGCCCACCTATGGGGTACAGCCACATGAGTGGGAAATGAGCGCTTGCCATTTCAAGCATCTAGATTTCACGTTATTTGTTACGCAGCAATAGCTGACTGCTACAATCAAAAGGGACTCTTCCTGAGTTGCTTGCTGAGTGACCAGTCCTCCTGGCCCTTCATCAGTGGGGATTTAGTATCCATTTCTCTTGCCTGAATGCTGCATAGAGTGAACTCAGTCTGCTATGAACAAGACCACTGGGAGCAGAGGAGAAGCAGTCCTGCTGCCTTCTTCCCAGGGCAGAGCAGCAGCAAGAGCTGCTGGAGGTGGCTGGGCCCCCAGTGCGTGGGTGAGGAACCAAGCCACAGAGGAGGTAAGTGATGTCGGACTGCGGCCGCTGGCCTTGGGGCCAAGCCTGGGCTCAGACACCCCCAGAAACAGAACCAGGGACCTTCACTTCCCTGCCTGGCTCTTCCCAGGAGAGGACTACCGTCTGATGCATACATCTCCAGAAAGAGGCAAACTTCTGCTCAGTCGGCCATTCCTACACCCTGCCTGGGCCCACTTCCCCTTCAGGCCTGTCCCTGGAAGGAAGCGTGAATCCCAAACCCAAAGCTTGTCTGACCCTGGGCAGAGCTCTCTCCTCTCACTGAGGCCCTGGGGACCCTGGTGAGCTGGGCCCAACTGCAGGATGGGCTCCCTGGGAAGGCCCCGCGTGCCCACAGCAGGGAGAAGCCACACAGGACAGGCCCGAGCTTCCTCTCCAAGTGCCTGCGCAAGGCCAGGTATATTTATAACCCAGCCCTGGAGGGGACCAGGCTTCACATAAATCATGCTATTTCCTCGGCAGAGGTAAAAATAGCTCTGTGGCATCCTGCACATGCCGTGCACGGAACGGAGCTGGCCAGGCCACCTGCACCCCGCCACTCCTGGTCATGTTGTGTGACGTGCTCAGGACCAAGTTTCCACTTCTCTGTCCTCCCTGCACCCAGGAGGGTGTGTGTCCCCAAAGGAGGGGCTGGGTGCCTTTTGGTGTGGGGACACCGATGGAGGAAGGATGGAAGAAGTCCTAGAACCAGGTAGTGGGGGGAAAGGTGGGGAATCCCCAAATAAACATTTCAGCACACCTCGAGGCCTTCTGGTATGTGACAACAGGGAAAACTGAGGCAGGAGAGGAAGGAGGACCTCAGGGTGACCTTGAATTGGACTCTGGGAGGAGATCCCTCAGCCAGTGTCCTCGGGTGTGCAGCAGGGTCTTAGGCAACAACTTACAACAAAGATTCTGGGGGTCCTCCAGGCCCCCAAGGCAGGCTTCGGGAGCTGGAGAGCAGAACTGCATGTCCCACAAGCCCCCCACTGCTCCAGAGCCACCCTCCCTGCCTCAGGCCGGGCTCCTATCCTGCCCTTTTCACCCCTACTTCCAATCGGTGCGCTGGGGGGAGGGCGGCAGGACCAGTCAGGGCCACCTCTCCCGCCTCTGCCTTGGTCCCTCCCCCTTGGACTGCCCAGTTTTCCAGCTGTCCCTCAGTCAGCACACTGGGAAAAAGTGACCGGCTGGAAAAGTGACCTATCTGGGACACAATCACGCCCTGTCCTGGCCGTGTGTGTCCCCTGTCTTATCCTCCCTCAGGCGAGGGACGGACAGCTTCCCAGGGCTGAGTCCCTGGCATCAGGGCCAGGAGGAGCCAAGGGGGCACTGGCCGGAGCTACGGACACAGCGACAATGGCACGGCGGTGATTCAAACTGTGACCTCCATGAGAGCCCCCGCGGTCGGAATTGCGGTGGAAACCTAAGTCCAGCGCTGTAGCTCAGCTTCCTGCAGGGTCGCTGCCCATGATGCCCCAGACACAGGCGTCCAGCTATGCACAGGCCAGAGGTGGCAGGGCGCCCTCCCCACCTCCTGGAGCCTGGCGCTCCTCCTCTGGCAGAGCCTGTGGGTGCTGAGTGCTCCTGATTAGACCTTAGTGGTGTTTCCCGCTACACCACGTGCAGGGGACCTGGGAGCGCAGACCCGGTGCCAACTCAGGACCCTGTGGTTCATTCTACACGGGAAAGGTGCTATTTCAGGCCTTGGAGTGGAATAGCAAGGTCTCTGTCCCCATGATACTTGCCCTAGGGAATTTCACAGAGAAGGTATTAAAAGCAGCAATTCTATAGATTCTTCTGGGTTCATATCCTGCCTCTGGCTCCACTTGCTGTGTGACATTGGACAAAAAGCTCAACCACTCTGTGCCTCACTTCCCCTACATGCGGAGTTAGATTTACACTAGGCCCTGCTCTGCTGCTGGAAGGATGGATGGATTCACGATGTGTGGAACGGAATGCTGGCTACTAACCAGGCGTTGTGGCGCATGCCTATGACCCTGGCACTCAGGAGGCTGAGGCAGGAGGTTCAAAAGGTTGAGCCCAGCCTGGGAAACTTAGTGAGGCTCTATTTTAAAAGAAAAGAAAAAAGTAATGGAAGATATGGCAGAAAAAGCTATAAAATCTAGTCATCTGGGTTCTTTTCATGAAAGGACAAATAAATAATATTAAAGCTGAGATACTTAGAATCTGGTCAGACATGGGGAAGAAATGTTATGTCACATGCACATGTGAAGACGCCATGGTGAGGCTTAGTGTCTGCGTAATTTTTTTCATAATTATTTTTTTGTTAGTTTTTTTTTTTTTTTTTTTTTGAGACAGGGTCTTGCTGTGCAGTTCAGGCTGGCCTTGAACTCACTTTGTAGCTGAGGCTGGTCTCAAACTCATAACAATCCTGCCTCACCCTCCCAAGTGCTGGGATTACAGATGTGTGCCAGCATACCCAGCATCTGCATAATTAATATACATTCATTAAAAGCACACATGGGGGGGGGGGCTGCCCCTTAGTGCAGTTCTTTAAGTGGCTGTTTCAACAAAGCAGTTAGGCTCAGGTTGCTGGGGTTC
>NW_004524611.1:13601274-13613650 GCF_000260255.1 Octodon degus
AAAAAAAAAAAAAAAAAAAAAAAAAAAAAAAAAGCACATATTGGGTCCACAAGATAGCTCAGTGGACCAAAGTGCTTGCGCAGGGACCACAGTTCAATCCCGGCTCCACATGTTGCACCAGCTCTGTCCCCAGGGCAGGCTGAGCTGGCCAGAGTCTGGGCACAGCAGAACACACCTGTAGTCCTAGCACTGGGGAGGCTGAAAGCAGGAGGATCACCACGAGTCTGAGTGCATAGTGAGACCCGCAACAACCAAATACATAAAAAGGCATATACAGACGAAAAACAAAAAAGGAATAAAGCCTTAAAAACCCGGAAGAATATGTTAATAATAATATTAAGGCTGCCTATGTATCAGACACTTCCAAATGCTTTACAGAATTAATGCACTAGGGTCAGGGAGATAGCTTAGCGGCATAAGCGCCTGCCTGGCATGCACAAAGTCCCGAGTTCCATCCCCAATACTACAAACTAGTAACTCTTAGTTGTTACTATTGCACTTTTTTCTTTTGAGATAGGGTTTCTGGAGCCTAGGCTGGCCTTGAACTGTAGGGGATCCTCCTGTCTCAGCCTCCCAAGTGCTAGGACTACCGGCGTGTACTGTACGCCCGGCTCTGTAGTGCTGTTATTTCTCTCTTAGGTTCAGAAAGGATGACTGTGGGAGGACCGGAAGTGGCAGAACTGGAGGCTTCCTGAGTGTGATCCAGGCTCTAGGCTTCAGCATCTTCTAGACCTCCCTAGCACCCTCTGAGCTTGGGGACCATAGCTGTAGGAATAAAGGCACTGCTTGTCTGCTGGAGGTGGAGGAAGGGCCCCCGTCCAGTGCAGCTGTCAGGCACCCTTTGGAAATGGTCTTAAATGCATATAAAAGGGCAAATAAACATTTGCTCAAAAAAAAAAAAAAATCAACTAGAACTTGGTGAGAACAGCGAGCGCCTGTGGTTTCTGAACTGAGACCCGCTCCAGCCCTGAGCATCAGGATGGAAAATCCGCTCCAGCCTTGGGCAGCCAGTGGCGCTGGGCACTTCTGCGCTCTCCCTTGGAAGCTTTCTGCCCAGGAGGGCCAGGAAATGAGAACTTCTCATCCTGCCCCCAGCGACTGGTTCCTTGCCCATTGTTCCAGGCAAGTGTGTCCAAGAGGCGGGGTCTCTCAGCTCTAGGCCAAGGGCTCCATACTGGGTGTGTCACCCCTGGGGACACTGGGGTCCCTGTCTTCTCCTAAGATGGAGGTCCAGGTGCGAGAGGAAGCCAGGAAGCCAGGAGCCTGCTCGGAGCCAGGGACTCCCCAGCAATGGAGCCACCAGCTTGGAAACAGGGGGGCTCTTCAGAGAGAAGCTGGACCATTTCGTGCTCCGGCTCCAGAGCCCTGGCACGGAGATGCTGCCCAGGGAGTGAGACAGTGCCTGGGACACAGAGTCCTAGGTCTCCTGCCGAAGGCACTGCCTTCATCTGCAGCACAGCCTGGTGAAGCTGAAGCTCTCAAAACCCACAGCAGCTGAGATTCCCTGGAGCTGAACGGGTAGAGTCATTCCAGGCTGGCTCAGCTTTCAGGAGAGAACCAGAGGAGGTGGCAGCAGAGCGGTGAATCTCCAAGGCTGGCCTCGGGACATTCGAGGGAACCCAGACAGGCGTGGTCTGTGGGACAATTTATGCCCAGAACAATGGTCAGTCACTGGAGCTATGAGCGACCAGTGAGATAGCACACAGTTGCAGTCAGGGAAGAGGACAAACAGCTCTGCCCAAATCACTGTCACCCTAGAGTGACTGCGGTGGTCCCTAGGCCATGCTGTGAGAAGAAAAATGGGGGCTGGGGTGGAACAGAATGTTTCACCTGGCCAAGGGACCAAAGTGAACAAGAAAATAATGGTAAGACGTGGATGTCGGAACTGAGGTGCTACGCTACATTACCCAGAACGTTCAGTTTCCTACAGGAAAAAAGAAAAAGTGTGGGCCAGGCAAAGGACAGGAGAGTGTGACTCACACACCCGGAAAAGAGCAGGCAAGACAATGCATCTGAGGAGAGTTCGCGTGGGAGGCATGCACAGAGACTTCAGGTGCCCTCACGCAGCCATAAGAGAAAGCAAAGGAGCGCCAGGGGCAACTCCGGGTGAAGCCCTTGCTTAGCATGTGTGAGGGCCTGGGTTCGATTCCCAGCACCACCAAAACGAAACAAAACAGGAAAGGAGCTAGAATAAAAGAAGTAAAGGAAGATATGATGACAAAGTTGCATCAAATAGGAATTATTGAAGAGATCCAAAAGAAAATTCTGGAGTTGATAAGCACGATGCAGTGGTACGTTGGTGCATGGACTTAATTATTTCCACGTTTCTGGTTGCAAGCTGAATCAAATTGGTTTACAACCAGAATCATGGAAGGACCCAGGTACCAGTGTAACTGAAACATAAAGTCTCTAGAGGCACAACCAGAAATTTATTTTACAGGCTTTTTTTTTTTTTTTTTTTTGGTAGTAGTAGGATTGAGCATAAGGCTTTCTGAGTGCTAGGCAAGTGCTGTACTGAACTATCACCTCAGCCATTTTCATTTTTTATTTTGAAACAAGGTCTCCCTAAATTTGCACAAGATTTCTTCAAACTTTTGACTCTCTGGCCTTGGCTACCTGCGTACCTGGAATTGCAGGCTTGTACCACTGTGACCAGCTACAAAAGTAGACATAAATTGAAAAAAGAATTAGTGAATGCAAGCCAGACTGACAGAGATTATGCAATCTGAAGAACTAATATTTGAGAGGATTTTTTTTTCTGGCTCAAGCTGCCTTACGGGTGGATCTGATAAGACATGTAGAGCTGGGGATCAAACTGAAAAGCCCAGCACTTGACTAGGTTCGCCTGAGCAGGCACTTAAACAACTGAGCTAAACTGCAGGTCCCCAAAAGTTGAGAAGGAATTTTTTTTTTGGCTGGTGAAGAACTAATATTTGAATAAGAAAGAGGAAAAAAATGAACAGAGTCCCTGAGACACACGAGCATTGCTGAGAAAGCCTAGGAGTGTGATGTGTGAAGTGAGAACTGAAAGAAGACAGGAACAGGCAAATGTCAAATAAATAATAACCCAGCCCCAAACTTACTGAAAAACAGCAATTTACATGTTAAGGAGGGTCAACAAGTATGCAAAGGAAGGAGAGCCACAGATACATCACTGTTAGAAGGCCAACAACCAAAGACAAGGCACAGGTCTTGAAGACCACAGGAGGAAAACAGCTCAGTGCTTGCGATACATCCCAGGAGGACAGCTGACTTCTCATCAGGGACCATGAAGGCCACAAGGCACTGGAAGAACACGCTCGACAGCCTCAAAAGAGAAAAAGCTCTTACCCAAATTTCTTAGCTCCAGCAAAACTAGTTTTCAAAAATGAAAGTGAAGAAAGGACATTTTCTTTTTGTTTGTTTATTTTGTATTTTACAGAAGGGTCTAAAGGGTGTTCGGGGTCTCACTACTAGATTGGACTTGTAGTGATTTGCCTGTTTACAGCCTTCTAAGTGCTGGGATTTCAGGTGCATGCCACCACTCCCAGTCTTAATTGCTGTCTCAGCACACCCCAGGGGCAGGGCCAGCACAGCAAGGATCCGACCCCCGACCCCTATGGAAAGGATATTTTCAAATAGACAAAAAGTGAGATAACTAAGGGTTTTTAATTTTTTTTTTTTTTTTGGTCTTTTTCAGACAGGGTCTCGCTGTGTAGTTCAGGCTGAACTTAAACTCACTTTGTGGCCCAGGCTGGTCTTGAACTCACAATGATCCTCCTGTCTCAGCCTCCTAAGTGGTGGTATTACAGGCATGAGACATCACACATGAAAAGAAGATGTGCAAACAGTTGATACACAAACAAAAGCACTCAATACTTTTAGTAACTGACATAAGTCAAATCCATAAGGAGATAGCATTTCACAGTCTTACCTTGGGTATAATTGGAAGTTCAGACACTAACAAGTATTGGCAAAGAGGTGGGGAAATCAGGACCCTCAATGACAGCAGGTGGACACATAACTTGCAATGCCTTACCTTGAATGGTCAAACATTGAGTTAGAACAGAATCCAACAATTCTACTTCCAGGTATATGCCCAAGATTGCCCACCAAAATTACTTGTATATGAATATTCACAGCAGGATCTATCATAATATCCTGAAGGTAGAAACAAACATGAAGTCCTTCAACTGGAGAAATGGTAAAATTTGGCAGATTCCTGCAATGAAATTTTATTTGACCATGAAAAAGAAAGAAATCCTGATACACCCTACAGCATGGACGGACCTTGCAGACATGTGAAAGAAGCTGGTCATCAAAGGCTAGGCATTATACGACACCATTTATGTGCAAAGTCAGTGTAGTTAAATCTATACTAAACATAAAGTAGAACAATTTTTACATAAGGCTAGAAGTAATAAGGGCTAGAAAGTAATAAAGGTTTGCTTTATTTCCTTTTTTGAGGTACTGGGGATTGAACTCAGGACCCTGAGCTTGCCAGGCAAACACTTATTCTACTGAGCTATCTCCCCAGCCCATGCTTTATTTTTTGAGATGATGACATGTTTAAAGGTGACTGGGATGGCATTGTACAGATCTATGACTATGCTAGAAGTTTCATGAGTTGGATTGTGGTGCACACTTGTAATCCCAGTACTCAAGAGGCTGAGGCAGAAAATCACTGAGTTTGAGGGCAACCTGGGCTACATAGTGAGACTCTGTCTCAAAACAAACAAACAGACAAACAAAAAACAAACCAAACCAAAGGAAAAAAATGAAATGAAAACCAAGCCCACAACCTCCCCAAAATAAAAACAACCAAAATTTTCTTTATGCAATTTAAATTGTATAGTATGTAAGTTTTATCACAATACAATTATTTTGTGATGTAATTCTTAGTAAGGCCTTGAAGGTTTTTTAAATGGGATTCCCCACACAAAAACAAAGAAGTGATGATTTGCTAGTATACTTTTCACTGTGTCAAATTTATAACATTCACGTATAATTGTAGCAATCACTGAATCAACTTAAATCAAGTTTTGCTTTTATGATTGCAAATGTGTAAACAATCAGCATAAAATACACTTGAGTATGCAATTAATACTTTTTTTTTTTTTTTGGAGGAAGGAAGAAGGAGAAGAGGGAGGAGGACACGTGAAAATAAAGAGATCGAGAACTAAGAAAAAAAAATACTTTTTTTTTTGGCGGAACTGGGGATTGAACTCAGGCCCTTACTCTTGCCAGGCAAGTGCTTATTCTACGAGCTAACTCCCTGGCATCTGCAATTAGTATGTTGAAAATAGCTAGAAATATTATTTAAACAAAAATGTCATTTGTTAAGGAAAGATTAAAAAAATATGTAACCGACAGCTAATGCAACCCAGCTTTGATAAATCCTCATACTTTGCAATATTTGTTTCAGATTTGTTTTTTTTTTCATTTTCCTTTTTCTTTTTTTGTACTGGGGATTGAACTCTGGACCTTGCACTTGCCAGGCAGGCACTTAAACTGCTGAACTATCTCCCCAGCTGTTTCAGATTTTCTTTAAGCAATAAAATATAGCAAAAACAAGTTTAAGTACCCTGTTTCTTTCTCCCCATTCCATCTTCTTTTCTTTTCTCTCTAAATTTATCATTCCTATAGTTTTTTGTTTTGTTTTGTTTTGTTTTTTGTACTGGGGACCCTGTGCTTGCCAGGCAGGTGCTTATTCTACTGAGCTATCTCTCTGGCCCCATCATTTCTATAATTTTTTTAAATTGCAAAGCTTATATGTATCACAATACCAAAAAGGCAGCATGTTGCGTAATTTTATTTTATTGTATTTTTTGTTGTTGCATAATTTTAAACCATGCAATAGTATAAATTTGTTTTTTTTGTTTAATTTTATTTATTTATTTGTGTGTATGTGTGTGTGTGTGTGGCCAGCTCAGCCCACCAGGGGGCGGGGCTGGCTGGCATGTGGTGCTGGGGGATTGAACCGCGGTCCCTGTGATTTGCTAAGCTTCTTCTAAGTAGGTGCTTTAGACCACTGAGCCATCTCACCAGCCCCAAAAATGTTCTCTTTTTTTTTTTTTTGCGGAACCAGGGATTGAACTCAGGCCCTTGCACTTGCCAGGCAAGCACTTATCCTACTCAGCCATCTCCTGACCCCTGCAATAGTATAAATTTGAATAGATCCATTGTAATGTACAACTCTAGTTCTGTAATTTTTAAAACTAATGCAAAATTGGGCTACATACAGAAAATACTTTGTTTTTTAACCATTGGCTTATTGACGGGTATTTTGGTTACTTTTCTCTCCTGGCTGAGACAAAATACCCAACACCCCAAATGAAGGAAAGAAAGGATTATTGAGCTCACAGTTTGGGAGAGTGGGGGTTCATTCCACACTCAGCTGGCTCCAAGGCGGGGTGGCGTGGCACAGGGGTAACAGCTTAAGGTGGCAGCAGACAGCAAAAGCAGGAAGAGCAAAAGGGGGAGAAGGAACCTCTTTTCCTCCCTTGTATGGTAAGCAGGCTGCCCACACCCCACGCGGGTGTAGCCCTTACACAATCTCTGTGCCCTCCATGGCCTCCTCTTGCACAGGATGAGGATGCCTACAAAGTAAGGACCTTGGCTCCCTGCTGAGTCCCTTAAAGTTCTAAACTTCTGAAGTTGACACAGTGCACCAACTGTTAAATCCACCCCTTGTTAACTTGGCAACCAGATGCATTGCTTTAAACTAGGTACAAAGACATGCTTATTCTTAACATTTCACAACTTGACTATTATAACACAGGCTTAACAATCCTTAAGAATCAGTAAGTCTATTAACATTAGACATTTCTGGGGCTGGGGAGATGGCTCAGTGGAATAAGTGCTTCCCTGGCAAGCACAAGGGCTTGAGTTCAATCCCTGGCTCCACCAAAAAAAAAAAAAAAAAAAAGACATTTCTATTACATAAGAAATATAACATTCTGCCCTTGGTCCCCCAAAGACTCATACACATCCCTTTATACAAAAGGCACTAGTCATCTGCAAGAGTTGCCGAAGTCCTAATAGGTTTAGTGTTGCTGAAAAGTCCCTGTCCAAAAGTCTCCTCCAAGATGCAATTCAAATTCTTAGCTGCAAGCCTCTGTACAAATGAAAACAAAGTCAAACACTTCCAGCATTCAATGCACAAGATGAACATTTTCATTCCAAAAGCAACAAATGGGAATACAAAGGGTTGGGGCCAGAGCAAGTCCAAAATCCAGCAGGACAAACCTCAAGCCCTGGAGTCCCATGTGCACCATCTGAGGCAGTGTGTGACAACTTGTGGGCTCTGCACGGCTTGGATGGCTCCACACCTGTGGCACTGTGGTAGTGGTAGCTCCCATGGCTTCTTTGTTGGACCTGCTTTGCTCCCTCCTTGCAGCTTTCCTTAGATGATCCATGTTCCTGGCTTCTCCAACCTTCTGGGGTCTCCACTGCATCTTTGGTTTCACACTCACAGCTTCACACACTGCCTTCTAGGAGCACCTTCTGAAACCAAGGTGGAAGCCTTTTTAATCTAAGAACTCCTGCATTCTGCATGTGCCTAAAACTAGTGCCACGTGGATGCGGCCAAGGTTTGCTGCCCGCTGGAGCACCAGCCAGGTTTTCTTCTCTGTTGGCTGTAGGGGATTGAGTGCCTGGATTACTGGACACTCCGAATCCAATTCTGAGGCAAAATTGTCTATGTGGCCACCATTCTGGAACCTAGCACCCTGTGACTTTCTTCTTTGAAGGCTGCAAAGGGCGGAGACCTGCTGTCTCTTGTGATGGCTTCAGGCCAGGTTTTTGATTCTCTTGTTTCTCATCAGCAATTGAGATCTTCTCAGCTCTGTCTTCATAGCACACATTTTTACTGGAACTTCCTATTTGGCCAGACCCACAAAATCTGAAATCATCCTGCTGGGCTCTTTGCTCTTTATTCTCAATGTAAATCTGGCTAAAAGCCTCCAACAATAGCCATGCCACAGCTTCAACATTTGACTGCCTTAAAATTTCTTATGCCAGATTAATTAGTCCACCACCCTTAAACTCAGTCTCAGGCAAAGTCTATGAACATGAGCAAAATGCAGACAAACTTTCTGCCAAACCACAACACACATTGTCTGGAGTCCAGCAGCCAAAACATCCTACCCAGCCAAAACCTCCTGAGCCAGCTCTTTATCAGCTTTCTGGTCCTCTGAGCTCTGACCAGAATCTCCCATACAGAACAGCCCAAGGTGGTCCAGCTCTATCAGGTGACATTTCTGAACCTTCCCAAACTGTTCCCACAAGCCTTTCCCAAAGGTTTTTATTTATTTAATTAAATTAATCAATTTAATCATTTATTTATTTTAATTTTGTCTTTTTGAGACTGTGTCTGGCTATGTAGTTCATCTATTGATGTTCCACATTTTTTAACAGTCCTGGGGATTGATCCAGGGGCCTCCATACTGCACTACATCCCCATCCCTTTTATTTTTTGCTTTGAGACACAGTCTTGCTAAGTTACCAAATAAGACTCAAATCTGTAGCCCTCCTGCCTCATCCTCCCAAAGTCCTGGGTTGACAGGCATTTTGGTTGAGTCTTTTTTATTATGGATACAGGGTCTCACTATGCAATTTAGACTCCGTGATCCTCCTGTCTCAGCCTCCCCAGTGCTAGGATTACAGCAGTGTGGCACCATGCCCAGTTTCAGGGCAGCCCAGTGTGCCAGCACAATATACTGTACTGGGGATCGAACTCGGGTCCTTGTGCTTGCCAGGCAGGCACTTAGACTGCTAAGCTACCTCCCCAGCCCTGATTGATTCTTTTCATACTCTAAATTTAGTTACTGTTAGCAGTAGATTTACTCATGTGTACTCATCATGTTGTACAAATGAACTTAAAACTTTTGTCTAACTGAAAACAGATAGATAGATAGATAGATAGATAGATAGATAGATAGATAGATTTAGTACAGGGTCTCACTACACAGATCGGACTCATAGTGATTCTTCTGTTTTCAGCCTCCCAAGCGCTGGGATTATGGGAGCATGCCACCACAGCCAGTCTCAATCAACATCTCAGTGAGCCCCAGGGTGGGGCCGGCACTGCAGGTGGGGATCAAACCCCCGGCCTCTGCACGTGCCTAAGCAGGAGCTTTAATCTGCTGAGCTATCTGTCTGGCCCTTGAAAATTTGTGTATTTTAACCAACATTTCCCCAATCTTTCCTTACTGCCACGAACTCCTGGTAACCACCACTCTACTCTGCTATGAATTCTCCTTAAAATTTTCACATATAAACTTAGGTAAGCTCAGGGACTGGGCTTCAATCCCTGGCATCACATGCTGTGCTGGCCCCTCCCCTGGGACGCACTGGGCTGGCCACTGAGTGCAGACCGAGTGTGGTGATGCATGCCTGTAATCCCAGCACCAGGGAGGCTGAAAACAGGAGGATCACATCACTGTGAGTCTGAGCTGCATAGTGAGACCATGTACCAAATACATTAAAGATAAAAAATAAACTGGACGAGGAAGCACATACCAGTAGTCCCAGCTTTTATGGCTAGGAGGTCGCCATGAATTTGAGACCAGCCTGGACTACACAGTGAGTTTCTGGACTATACCATGTGAACCACATGGAAAGATCCTGCCTCAAAAATAAATAATAAAATGGAAAGGTCACAATAACTTTTTTTTTTTTTTTTAGTGGAACCAGGGATTGAACTCAGGCCCTTGTGTTTGCCAGACAAGCACTTATTCTACTGAGCCATCTCCCTGGCCCCCTAACTTTCAAAAATATAAGTGAGAAGCTATAATTTTCTTTCTGTGCCTGGATTATTTTATTCAAAATCTTCCAGGTTCATTCATGAGGTCATTAATAGGATTTCCTTGTTCTTAAAGGCTGAAGGCATGGTGGTGTGCCCCTGCAACCCCAGTACTCAGGAGGCTGAGGCAGGAGGGTCACTGAGAGTTCAAGACCAACCTGAACTATAAAATGAGCTCAAGGCCAGCCTGAACTGCATAGCGAGACCCTGCATAAAAAAGACAAGAAAAAGAAAGAAAGCAGTATTTTTATACCTTTGTATTTGTAGCCTATCCAGGACAGCAGTTTAGAGAATGAACTCTCGGATCAGCATGGGATTATTTTGGCCATTTTTTCAATCTATCATCCTTCCTCTCAATTACTGGTGTTTTGTTTTTAACTTTGTATTCTTTGCTCTGTGGAAAAATTGTCTCAGATCTTCTTAGCCTAACCCTAAATCTCCCTTTGAATGTGGCCAAGTTACAGTTTAAAAATCCACTAAAACTTTAAATGACTATGCTCAACTGGGCAAAGTGGGGCACACCTGTAACCCCAGCAGACTGGAAAGCTGAGGCAGAAAGATGTCAAGTGTGAGCCCAGCTCAGGCAATGTATCGACTTCGTAGGACTCTGTCTCAAAAATTAAAAAAAAATTAATATATTTTTAAAAGGGCTGGGGACTTAGCTCTCGGTTCAATCTCAAAACAAAGCACCCAGCTATATTATCATTTCTAGTTGTAGTTGATTTTTGCCCCTGTGGGTTTGTTCCCTTGCATAGTTTCACAAACACTCGGTCCCGTCTTTCTGGTTGTCCCTGGGAGTTCTGCGCGCCCTGTGGCCCTGTGTTTCCCAAGCAGCTCCTCCATGGTGAGCCCGGAGGTGGCCACACTGGCGTTCACCATGCAGATTCCGGCTCTTGCTGGTCGAATCTAAAGCTGCGCGAGAGCACCATTCCCAGCCAAACCTTCAGGCAGGGACAGAGATCCCCCCACCAGGTAGGGCCAAGAGGTACCCTCCTCTCTCGGTATCTAACGTCCGCCCCACCCCCACACCCGGGCAGTCACCAGGACCCACAGAGCCCGAGCCCCAGCCTTCCTGGGTCCCTTGCACACCCTGGGTTGGTCCCGGGTCTCACGGTCTCCAGGTCTGCAGGCTGACGACCTGCCACCCTCGGTGGTGCCCTCTCAACATCCCTGCCCTACGCGGACAGCTGGGGCTGAAGAGTCCACGTCGCCCCTCAATCCACTTCTTAGAGTTCCTATTTATTTATTTTTTTTTATGTATTTGGTATAGGGTCTCGCTACGCAGCCCAGGCTCGTAGTGATCCTCCTGTTTTCAGCCTTCCCTGCGTGCTGTTTGCGAGGTAAGGTAGGCACGCGCTTGTGATACTAACAGTCGCGGAGGCTGAGGCAGGAGGACCCAGAGTCAAACTCAGCTTAGGCAATTTAGAGACTTAGTTATTTCCTGTATCAAAAAAACAAAAAACAAAAACAAAAAAAAAAAAAAAAACCCCCCACAGAACAAAAGCTGAAAGTGTAGCTCACTGTGAAGGTCCTGTGTTCAATCCTCAGCACCGAACCCGGCAGAAGGGAGAGCAGGAGGGAGGAAGATAGAGATTGGGGGGGGGGGGGGTCTGTTTTCAGAACCCGCGGTGTGGACAGGGCTGTGCGGAGCGGTTTGGGAACCACCTGGAAACCCTGGGCTTCCCTCCGCTTAGTCCTCGTTGGAGCCCCATCCCTCCCCCAGAGCTCGGTTTCCAGAAAGCCCGTGCACCCCGGGGAGGGGCCCCTGCTCCCCAGCCCGGGAGAGGCGCCGCACTCCCGCGCGTGGCACGCGGAGCGGAGAAGGCGGGGACGCAAGCCAAGAGCTCCTCTGCCCGGCGCAGACAGAGGGGCCTTTCATCGCCGCCCGCGCAGCCGCTGCCAACACAAACGCGGGCGGAACCGAACCCGCGCCCGCGCTGGCGCCGCGCCGCGTTTCCGCTCGGCGGAGGGGCCGGCCGGGCGCGCTCCTTGCCGGCGCCGTGCGAGCTCAGCAGACGCAGAGCCACCGCCTCTCGGGAGCCCGCCCGGGTTGCCCGAGTCTGGACCGCCCGACCCCACGCCTAGCAGCCTGCGCTCGCCTCCTGCGACCGACAAGCGTGAGCCTCCTCAACCTTCCAGATGCGGGTGGGACAAGCGAAGGGACCCTGAAGCTGGCTCCCCGCGCAGATTCCCTCCTGAGGCTGGGGGCCTAGTGGTTTGCCCCCGGGGACCTGGAGTGCCGTGAGCATAGGAGGCCTATTTATCTCACCTGTACAATGGCTCAGAGAAAACATTTTATCTACAGCTCGAGGCCCGAGTAATTGTGTTAGTCTGTTACCAGTGCCATAAGAAAAGGAACTGAAGCTGACGATTATTTTATTCTGGGGGACAATAACTTTTAAAAGTGGCTTAGTTCACAGAAGATTTGGAGGCTGAACAATCAAAGAGCAGATTGCCGCCCCCATCCTGGAGATTGAACCCAGGCCTACACTGTTACATCTCCAGCCCCGCAGCCCTTCATTTTTTTTTTTAACATTTATTTATTTATTTATTTATTAGTGTGTGTGTGTGTGTGTGTGTGTGGCCAGCTCA
>NW_004524611.1:13614496-13615467 GCF_000260255.1 Octodon degus
ATCCAGGACCCCTGGACCTCCTTCAAGGACAGTCCAGCCACTTTGGCCTTGTTTGAGCAGCTGAAGCCCAGGGGCTGCATCTAAGATCCACCGTGACCCCTGGACTTGGTGTCGGTGACCTTCATGATAGGCAGGCTGGCCTTTCCTTCCTCCAGTATTGAGGATTCAATGGAGGGCCTTGGCACTGGCCCTAAGTCGCTCAATTGCCCTGGCTGGGCTCGAACTTGCCCTCCTCCTGCCTCAGGCAGCAGAATTCCAGGATCACCTGTGTGTGCCACCTTGCCAGGCTTGTGCTCCTCTACCAGGCGGCACCCAGGTTTGCGGGTCTTTTTGCTTTTTGAATCTTTAGGAGGCAGAAGCAGCAGCATGTGGCGCTGACATGCTCACCTCCAGGGGACCCCTTGTCCCACTGGCTTACTCCACTGACATCTGCCACCCAGGATTCCCCTCTGCTTCTCTGCCTTTGCTGCGGGCTCCTCTCCACACTGCTGCGCCTCCTGTAGACCTGGAGCTGCAGGGCTCGCCGCTTCTTCACCGCCTGTTACAGCCCCACTGCACCCAGCACACCTGCCTTCACGTTTCCTTGGGTGCTCATTACCGGAGCAGAAGTGACTGTCTCTCTCAGTGACCCCACCCAAGGGAGGCCAAGACAGTGAGGCCAGAGAAGGACAGAGAGGGCCGGAGGGCTGTGAGCCATTCTCATACGGAATTCATTCCCATGGCCAGAGTTCTTACTGTCCAATGAAACAAAAAACTCCAGCTTAAAAATGGGTCAAGGGTCTTAAAGGCATTGCTCCAACAGAGATTTACAAGTGGTCGACACTTGCACGAAGAGAGAGGCTCAACTCTGTTCGCTGTTAGAGAGATGCAAATCAAGTCAAGGGGACACGGCTGCTCAGGCTCTCAGCCTCTAGGGTGGCTCTGAAAAGAAGAAACAAGTGTCAGCAAGGATGAGGGCAAATGGGAATGGA
>NW_004524611.1:13617256-13623479 GCF_000260255.1 Octodon degus
TCCAGGGTCTCTGTGATGAGCTACATCTCAGCACCTTTTACATTTTGAGACAGGGTTTTGCTAAGTTAAGTTTCCCAGTCTGCACTGCAATCCTACCTCAGCCTCCCGGAGTGCTAGGATTACAGGCCTGCTCCACCACACTTAGCTTGAATTATATAACTCAAAACAGTGAAATTCATGGTATGTGGATTATATCCTATTTTTTAAAAGGAGGAAGCATGAAATCTATGAAGGTATCCCAAAGACCTGGCTCACTCTCCTGGAAGTGGAAGAGATTGCCCAAGGCATCCAACCTGCAGAGGAAGGAAAGAAGGGGCAACACTTCCAACCCTGGGGACCCGGGAGAGGCAGTGGGCAAGGACACAGAAGTAGGGACGAGAGGAAGGGGTGTTGGTGGGCGTAATGGCTCTGGTTTTGCCCTGAGGAGGAGCAGGTCCCGCCCCTAGCTGGCCAGAAGCATGGGGGTGTCTGGAAGGGGCATACTTGGGAATCCAGGGCGAAGTTCAGAGCAACCTCATGGAATCAGAGGGTGTGCCCCATGCCGCTGCTGGTGCCCGTGACGCACGAAAGGGCTGCTGAGTAATTCTGAGGTTGGAAACGCACCTTGGTGCTTTCGCATCTCCTCTGCAGGGCCTGAGTGAGCCCTTTGTGGGCTTCGGAACACTGTGCTGTTGATGCTGGGCCCAGGGCTTGGGCGGGCATGGCCTCCCCCTCCAGGTACCCCGGGCCCTTTGTGGGTCAGCCTGGGGTCGTGGGTTGCAGGGAGGGGGTGCCTGCTGCAAGGTCCCCAGCCTGGGCACCTTGGGCTGGGGGCCCCATTGGTCGAGACCCTAGAAAGGTCCTATCTGGGCTTTGGCTCTGGCAGCCAGCTGATTGTTTCTGACCCTGACTCCCAGTATATTTCAGGCTCTCTCTATATCCCAGGCAGCTCACTGCTTGTGGTGGCTGCAGAGGGCTCCCCACTGTGTGTGGCCTAAGAGTTCAGGATATGCCTGAAGATGTCACTGGGTCAGACATTTGAGGCCACCATGGGGAGAGGTGGCCCTGTGTCACAGGCATGAAAGGTCACAGAGCTGGATGTCCTGCCACATGCTCTCTGGGCACTTCCCAGCTGGAAACTGTCCCCCAGACTGTACCCTGCAGACTTGCTGGGGACCCAAGGGTGTGGGCAGGCACACCTCAGGGACCCCTGGATCTTGGCAGGATGTGGTCTCTGGCCTGCCTGGCCTTGGAGCTCCCTCTGAGATCTTTGTCAACCTCCTTAATCTAAATTTTTTCCTTCGTTATCAAGGGTCTTTCGCACAGAAACTTCCCAGAACAGTGGACTAATGAATACAGCAGTCAGTCCCAGACACCTGTTTTGCATTCTCAGTGTGGTGGGGGAGACAAAGGCAGTAGCACCTGCCTGTAACCAAGGTGAGTGTGAAGAGCTTGGAGACTGAACCCTGCACTGAGCACAAGGCCTACCTGCACCTGTAAGCATGTGAGGGTCCCCAGGGACTCGGGTGGGGCCTGCAGGAGGGGCTGCCTCTCTTCTGGACCTGGGTACTGCACCAGACGGCAGCCTCTGTCATCCTCTGTCATCCTGAGTGCCTGCTCTTTGCATGGTGGAATCCCTGGGTCTGACCTCTCTTGCCGTGGCCAATGCTGAGCCCAGTGGGAGCCGCTGGGAACGGGGCGAGCAGGGAGGCAGGAGAGGCCACCAGCTGCACTGCTTCTCCTCTTCCCCTTCATCCCCTTCTCCCTTCCCTGCCCCTGGTACTGGGGACTGAGCCCAGGACCTTTGCAACGAGCCCACCCCCACCCCACGAGACATGATCTAAGTCACTAGCCTGCTCTGGCTGGGCTTCCGCTTAGGATTCTCCTGCCTCCTGCTGCCAGAGCACCGGTCTCACAGGTAACTGCTTCCACATTCCACCTGGATTCAGTCTTAGTCTTAATGGTTACGAATTAAGAGCATCCCATTTATAAGAAAAATAAAACGTTTCTCAGCTTATTACAATATTTATCTTATATGGTCATAGATCTGCTATTTTTGTCTCTTTCTGGCATTTTTGCCTCTAGGTAAAAAATGTGTGTGTGCACCACACACGCTCAGGGGCCTGAGAACACAGGCTGTCAGCTCAGCGACTCCTGTACTGCCTGCCTGCCCTGCCTGTGCCTGGGTCATCTTCACAGTGGTCAGGTGCGCTCCCAAGAGGCCAGCGAGCACAGGTGCCAGGAAAGAGCTGGCCTCTCCTGCGCAGCCAGCCCAGCTCTGGAGCTGAGGAAACAGTCTCCGGCTGGGGAATGAGTCTGGATTCCAGTCGATAGCGTCCCCCTCAACTGCCTGCTGTGTCTCCCACACCTCTCAGCCTCTGTAAGGTAATGCCCTTCAGATCTTCTCCCTGCCACACCTTTCCCAATGAGGACCAGCTGGTGGAGTGGCTGGAGTGCCCACTGTGGCCGAGGTAGGTGTTAATGTGTCCCTAGGGGCACCAGGCTTGTCTAGAAAGCATGAAGTGGGTTTTGTCGCCACCTATTGCCTGATTTTCTCAGCAGAAGTCAGCGGGGTCCTTTTGCCTCTGTCCCTAGGGGACAGCACACAGATCCTCAAGGGAAGACAGCAGCAGGCTCTGTGGGAGGCGCACAAGTCCCTCCAGCCTTCGCTGTCCTGCATGCTGGGGTGCTGCGGTGCTGGGCTCTGTCGAAGCACTCACACAGGCCTCTAGGTGTGCCCGCCCTCCTCTGTCCTCCACAGCTACACATGAGCCTGGCGTTTTTCCAAGGACAGAACCCAGGGTCCAGTGCATGCTAGGCAAGTGCTCTACCACTGAGCCACATGCCCAGCCTTTCTGTTGGTAGTGGGGATTGGTACAGGTCCTGCACTTGCAGATAACATCCCCAGCCCTTTTTTAGTATTTTGAGCCTGGGTCTTGATAAATCACTAAGTTGTCCTGGGTGCAGTGATCCTGCTTCAGGCTCTCGAGTACTGAATTTACAGGTCTGTGCTGCCAGAGAGCTCTCCAAGGCAGGATGACTACTGAGCCAGGAGATGGATTCCGGCCTGACAACTTATCAAGACAGACATGGAGGTTGGTGAAGGCCTGGTGGGAAGACAGCCACACTGCCGCTTGGACGACCGCACTGACCTTTCAAAAGGCTATTTGGGCTTCATGATCAATGGAGGCCAGCAATGGACAGTGGGTGGATGACCAGACTGGGCAGTGCAGAGACTGAGGGCCACCTGATGGCAGGGCAAGCCGGGCTGTGACTGGCTGTGGCTGAGAGGTCTGCTGGGAATCATCAGTAATCAGCAAGGTTCTCAGGCTGAGTTTTCTCCTGTACTGAGGATTGAACCCTGGGCCTTCACACTGAGCTTTATGCTCAGCCCCTTTTCATATTTTTATTTTGTGACAGAATCTCGTAGTGCTAGGATTACAGGCCTTCACCACCTACACATGGCCTCAGAGCCTTGAAAAATCCAGTCCTGGGGCTGTGACTCCAGCAGGTAGCTGAACGGAGGGGACAGGAGTAGCCAGCCAGCACCCAGCCCCTCCTCCAGGCAGAGGCGAAAGCCCAAGGTAGCAAAACGTGGGTGCCCTCCTCCCCTCCCCCGTCCGGGTGCACACTGCCCTCCAGCAGGCCCTGGGCTGGATGGGTCCTCAGCCCAGGCCTCGAGATGGGCCCTGGAGCAATGAGAAGAGGAAAGCCAGAATCCTAACAGGATCAAGGAAATCCAGGGTGTGGCACCTGGACACTTGGGAAGGTCATGTCTTTGGGAGGGAGACTGATTCAGAGGAGCAAAGTCAAGTCCAGTCAGATCAATGAAATGTCTGCTGGATCCAATGCCCGAGCAGGTCAGTGGAGAGGCAGCAAGCAGCAAGTGGAGATGGGAGAGCCAAGGGCTGAGGGCAGTAGGTGGGGCTGGCAGGGAAGACCTGGCCATAAACTGCTGGGGTGACAGTGAGGGGACAGGGGTCTCTCAGCCCCAGCCCCAGGCAACAGCACGGCACACAGGGTAACAGCAGGGTAAGAACCAGGGTCTTGCTGGGGGGCTGGGCCCCAGCCCTGAGTTGGGCAGGGGCCCCCAGTGCTCAGGGATGGGGGGTTAAGGTGGCTTTGAGGTTCCAACTAACTTGCCTTTTAGCAGTTCCCCACAGGTGGGAGCGGGACGCAGGAACCCCAGACCCGGCACACCATGCTGTGTCATTAGGTGACGTGCTGCGGTCTCCTCCCCACCCTGCTGTGCTCACTTGTGGACTTCACACACGTTTAGCCAAATTCTCACAGATCACCCCGCTGGAGCTTGCAGGACAAGGGAATGTTTATTTACAACAAAAACATTAGGAACACAATTCTGTCTTCAAAACAGAGAGGCCTGGAGAGCACACAAAGCAACCTCTATTTGTATTTACCGGGACGCGAGCAGCCAGAAGGGGGGCTGAGACTGGGACAGATGCCAGGACTAATTCTTCCCCAAAACACAAGAAACTGCCTTTTCAGAAGTAGCAGTTTTCTACCTGTCAGTAGCTATCCTTCTTGCCATGTGTGAAACACAAAACAGAAATAGTGCGTGGGACCACACAGGTCAGCCCAGGGGTCAGGGACGGCCACGGCCACGGCCACGGCGGGCTCCGCACACTGGGCGCTCTTTCCAGCAGCAACTCACAACTCCAGCGGCCCTCACCAGTCACTTGCCTGGTGTGGTTAGATGAGGAATCTAGGAATCAAACAGAGGCGTTAGGAAAGCCACAACCCTGCAGGCACAAGGGTGCCCTGCACAGAGGAGCTGATGGGTGCCTGTGGGACTGGAAACCCGAGTCAGCTGTTTGTCACCCCCAGGCATCCGCAAGAACTGCTACCCATCAGCACAGCCACTCTGAAATGCTAAGAACACGGGACAGGACCTCAGAAGATCTGGGCAGAAAGGCCCCTAAGAGATCATCCAGGGCAACTTTGTCACCCAACGCAGCAAGAAAAATAAATGTTTGTTTTCTTCTTCTAATGTTAGGGACGGAAGCCAGCGTCTTCATACTAAGCTATATTGCCTGCCTTTCAATTATTATTATTTTTTAACTTCAAGACAGTGTCAAGACTGGGCATGGCGGTGCATGCCTGTAATTCCAGCACTGGGGAGGTTGAAAACAGGAGGATCACTAAGAGTCCAAGCTGCATAGTGAGACCCTATAACAACCAAATACATTTAAAAAACAAACAACACCAAAAAAACAGTGTCTTGCTAAGTTTCCAAGGCAGACCTCGGACCTGCCTCAGCCTCCAGGGTGCAGGATTGCAGGCGTGCACACCATGCCTGGTTTAGATGTGTACTTTCTGATACGGGCAGGGCTTCCTTGGTCTTTGTCCACCGGTCCTCAGAGAGGGAGTGCATGTGCCTACCAACTGAAGACCAGAAAGATGTTCAGGGAGCCCGAGGAGCGGCTGCTTCTCACGTGACCACCACGAAACCCTCACCACGCATGCACAGCTCAGGTCCTTGGGACGAAGCCAAACACAAAGCCTGGACAAACCACCCCAGTGCCCTGCCCTGGAGTGATGGCGGCTGGGCCATGACTTCTGTACTGGGGGCAGTGGAGGCTCTGATGTCTGGCTGCTCCCTGGCTGCCCAGGGCCATTTCTGAGGAGAGGCAGGAAGCAGCGCGGGACCCCTTCCCAGGTTTGTTCCACCTTGCTTCTTGTACCCAGCTAGTCGCAGCCTCTTTTTCCACCTCGGTCCTTGGCTGGCTACACACTGAGTCTTTGCTTGATGGCTTTGGAAGCAACTTATTAAAAGTGTAGCGCCAGGGGAATTCAATTTGCAGATGTGAAGGCTGCCACCCTTCCGGAGCTCTCCAGCAGAGATGAACAAATACATATGGAACAAGCGCAGGGAAGAGAAACAAGCAGGGCATGGGGTCTGAGCCCAAGTCCCTACACTACAACACTGACAGGTTATAACAAATGGCGCTTGCCTGGAACCACAAAATTTTGGAGATAGGTTATTACAGGGTAGTAGGTAAGCAGAACAGAAGGGAATGGAAGTAGAAACTATGGTAAGGGTTTTATGTTATATGTGATGTGGAACGTCATGTGAAGACAGACTGTACTAACTTAAAATCACATGCTGAAAAACAAAATCCGCACATAGGAAACCCTAGAGTAGTGACTGTGAACTGAGCGCTTTCAATCATACAAGCAGCCCACGGTGGCCCGCATGCCACAGGCTCAACACCACTGCCCTAGC
>NW_004524611.1:13623764-13634995 GCF_000260255.1 Octodon degus
GCCATCTTAAAAGGCTGGAGACATAATTCAGTGTCAAGGCCTTGCATTCAAGCCTCAAGAAGAAAAAAAAATCAGACATGTGCCCAAAGCCTGCCTTCTCCACTGGGCCGAAGCATCTGGCACCCCACCTGCTTGGCAGGGCACAGGAGCCCCGTCCCCTCTCGGGAGACGCCAGAAGCCCTGGCAGTGAGCTGGGTTTGGTGGCCTGCAGCCTGACTCCTCAGGTCATGGCACTCTCTCCAGATCACGATCTTCTGGAGCCGACGTCTTCAGCCACGCCAAGGCCTCGCCACCCATCCTGGGGTATCCGAGTCACGCAAGTTCCAGTAGACACAGTGTGCTCAAGGGTACCTGAGCCAACTGTTACCAGGGGAGGGAGGACTCGAGGGGACACAGTAAGGCTGCCAGGAGGAGCACCTGGACGGAGCAAGGGCCACCCCAGCCATGTAAGCCAGCCATATCCCATGTAGCTAGCACCCAGAGGATGGTGTGGCCAGAGCCACAGAATGGCCATGGGGCCAGACCACAAAGGATACAGAGGGCAGAAGTGTCAGCAGCTCTGTCCTGACTGACTTGAGTGCTTTGGGAGAAACAATCACCTGAATCTCTCTGGTGCAATCAGCTGAAAGTTCACACAGGCCCGCACCAATCCTGAGTAACTTAGTCCTCACAGGATATACCCAGGAGCAGAGTAGGGCATGCTGGGAGCCAGAGCCACTGAGCAGCAGAGCACATCCAGGAGAGGGCATCTCGGAAGGCTCAGATGCGCACCGCTAAGGGCGTTCGGCCACCACTCGGGAGTATGCTGTTGGACAAACATGACAAGCCACTCTGGTATCAAACTGACGACTTCATCTGCCTTGTGCTGATTTAACCTGCGGGCCAAGGTATGCTACAGTTTGTATCTGCAGTGTTTCCCACAGGGCCTCAATGGGTGGTGCCCCAGGAGAGGATCCTGTGAGAGAGGACTGGTGGAAGAAGACCTGGGACCAGCCCTCTCTTTGCTTTCTATGGCCACCAGGTGTGCAGCATCTCCCCCACATGTGCCCACACCCGGTGCCACCTCACAGGGGTTCAAAGCATGAGCAAACAGCCAGGCTGAATCCTCGCAGACTGCATGCTTAAACAAACTCTTCTCACAAGCTGATTGTCTCGGGGGTTTTGTTATAGTAATGTAAAGCTGACTAGCACAGGACGGTGTGTTTGGTATTTTAGGTTGATAAATGAAATGTTTTTAGTATAACTACTTACAGACATTTGAATAAGAAAGAACACTGCTTCCAATTAAGACTATAAATAAACTACTGACAACTTATAGACCTTGCCATAAAAAATAAAGTTATAAAGGTATTAGAAATAAAAGATGGGGCTGGGGAGATGGCTCAGTAGAACAAGTGCTTGCCTGACGAAGCAAGGGCCTGAGTTCAATCCCCAGTTCTGAAAAAAAAAAAAAAAAAAAAAAAAAAAAGACATCATCAGTTAAGAAGGGAATTGTAGGGACCGGGGAGATGGCTCAGTAGAATAAGCACTTCCCTGGCAAGCGCAAGGGCCTGAGTTCAATCCCTGGTTCCACAAAAAAGAAAAAAAGAAAGAAAAAGAAGGGAAAACTGCAAATAGTAAATGAACAAGATGACGCTTACTAGTTTCAGTAGTAATCAAAGACACACAAACTCAGTGCGAAAGGCATCGCCAGGTCTCTGCCGTTGGTTCTCCATTACCTGGCGCACTCAATGGGGACGGAAGCTGCGGGACAATGACACTAGAAGCAGCACAGGGCTGCGCTGTGCCCCTCCCCACTGGGGCCCCAAGCCTTAGCCTGATCCCTGCTGCTCCTCCTCCTGCCTCACCTCCCCACTTCCAACAGTGCGCCACTGCACAGGTGAATTTAGCAGCCATGTGGCTCAGGTAAGACAGACCCAGCCCAGCCCAGGCACCCGCGCGCCCTTTGACAAGCAGCACAGCACCCACTGCTTTCTGCTGTTCGCTTCTCGTCACTGTCACAAGTGCTCTCATGCCAGCCGAAGGTGGTACCAGAGCCATTTCTTAAAAATGAGGCAGTTGTTTATATGCTGACCTGGAAATACCCAAAATGGATGAAAAAAAACCCATATTCTAAGGAGCAGTGAGATAGCTCAGCGTCTCAAGTGCCTGTGTAGGCAAGCTTAGGCGAGCACAGGGGCCGTAGTTTGATCCCCAACACCAGGGTGGGCTGTGATGGCCACACAAACAAACAACATATTCTAGAACAAAATACATAATCTTTTATGGAAAAGATTAAACATACACATGACATTGTTGAATAATGAAAAATGTTTCAAACAGGACATACATGAAACACCAACAGGAGCACCTCTGGAGAGCAAGCGTGGGAGCCGGGGGACTTCTTGTCCTTTCTGTTTGCTGGTTTAAACTCTAAGCATGCAGCACTTTTATGACTCAAGCTTAAGTATTTCCATACAATTGGGGGTGTGTGTGTGTGGGAGAAACACAGAGCGGAAAGAGCAGATCACTCAGACAGGCCTTGAGTCCATGGGGGATGCTGCTCCCTTCACCTTTGGGTACATCAGAAAACGTCCACAGTGAAAGGTGGCATGGTAAGCGACAACATGACAGAGTTTCAATCTGGGGTATGTCCCACACATAGCTTTAGAAGGAAACCAACAATCAATGTGCTCTAAGCTGGATGCAGGGGCCAGACAGAAGTTCCAAGTTCCTGCAGACACCAGGATTTTTTTTTTGGGGGGGGGTATTGGGCATCAAACTTGGGCCCTTGTGCTTGGCAGGTAGGCAATTATGCTACTGAGTTATATCCCCCGCCCCAACACCAGGATCTTATGAGATTTAGTTAGTTGAATTTTCAAACTGCAACCAAAAGAAAGCAACACTGTAGCATAGGTGAAAAATGCATCAAAATAGAAAAGCTTATTATTTTATTTTGAAAACCCAACACACAGCACACCGAGGTACAAAAAGCAGAGCAAAGTGCTTCCGTGCATCCCTGGCTCCAGCAAAGAGAAGCGCGGAGCCCAGCAGAGACAATGGAAGTCAGAGTCCGGCGGAACACAAAGGTCAGCAGGGCAGACTCAGTGGAATACATGAATACTAAGCAAGCTGCTTCCCATGGCCTCGGGAAGAGGCACAGTGCATGTGAAACAGAAGCTGCAGTGGTGATAGGATCGGTGTCCGCAATCATCACCCAAAATAACGAGCAGTAATCAAAGAAGAGTGTGAAACGTAATGGAGACAACAGAGAGGTGATGGAATCCTGGAACCACGAGTTGAGGGCTGCGGAGCCCAGGATGTGTGTGTCGGAAATCCAAGGACAAAGAGCTGAGGATCAGGGTAGGGGAAACAGCATTCCATTCCCACAAGGGCCACGGCTATAGCCCTTTCCTGTGGTGACAGCCATCTAGAGTCCACAGCCAGATGGGAACAGCATGTGGTGGGGAGCCTGGAACTGCTCAGGCCCACACAACTCTTGAGAGCATGACGGATGCTGGAGATCGCCCGCAACATCCCGGGAATGAGACGCTGCCCTATGGACCTTCCTCCAAGCCACACACACCACTGCCTCCCTTTCCCAAAGGCCGATCCTGAAACTCTGGGCACCTCACGTGATCCCAGCTGAGGGAGAAACTTCCTAGCAGCCCAAGCCCTTCACACCCTCTGGTGTGATGCTCTTGCCACCCCACCTGGCTCCACCTCTGGCCTGTTTGGTCCTAAAGCCACCCACTGCTGGGCCCTCCCCAGCTGGTGCGGTTCCCTGGGGAGGCTCCATGCTGACTTCAAGCCAGCACCCACTGTTTCCCTGCTGTTCCTGAGCCAGCCTGCCCCTGCCTTGGTGCCCTCCTCTGCAGACATGCGGGCTGTTCCCAGGGGCCATGCCCCCACTTCCTCCTCCACTCAGGTGCCACAGACCCCTGAGAGACAAGAGCTGGACCTGCAGGGGTCTCCCAAGCCCACCCTACAGGGTAAGCTGCAGAGAACACTCTCAGAGGCTCCCTCACACAGCTCTGCCCACCTCCCCATGCTGCCACAGCTGAGGGGCCATCCCTACTGCCCAGTGTCAAGGGATAATCCACGATCATTCTCTGCTCCAACTCTCCACTCACAAAGTCCCCTTGCTCTCCCCAGGTTCTGAGACAGACCAAGAAACGGACTCAAGCAGAGCCAGATCTGAAGTGCTGTGGGGCTGTCTTTGAAGATGAGGAAGGGTCTCGAGCCAAGAGACACAGCGAGCCCTCAGGCCATTTCCAACAGAGGCGACGGGCGGGGAAGGGGGCGGGCGGGGTGGCTCCTATCTGTGGCCCTCCCAGTCAGCGCACGGAGTCAGGATGGCACACTGCACGGCCCAGAAGGACCTCCCCCGCGGTCTCCCTGCCTTCTCTGTACAGACTGGGACTGATAGTGGCCACTGTGGGTGAGATACCAGCTTCCTCTCACCTGTGGACCTGCCACTGTCCTCTGTCCTGAGAGGACTTCTGCTCAGAGCTTTTCACTCCTTCCGCTACCTCCGTGCCCTCTCTGAGTCTGAAATTTGTGGGGTCGCCTAAGTTCATCTCAACTTCTTCCTGGGTCTGACTGCTTTGTGGTATGGAAGAGCATTCATAGTAGTGACAGATACGAGTCACAGAGGGCACAACCACCCCTTGCAGAGTGGGGCACTTGGGACAAATGGGCGGGGACGCATCTGCTTCCTCCCACAGCGTAACACCTGTGGCCTGAGCGCCCTGCTGCTTCGGCTCACCTCTTCCTCTCTTTACTGTACCTAGATGCTTGTTGCCATGGTTTCTGCCTGGATGTACCCCCCCCCCAACACACAAAGCCTCGTGCCCAGCAGTGGGCCTTTCACAGTGACTGGATTCCGGGGTGCTTCCGGTTCATGGCTATGTGACCTGGAGGGAGCAGCTCGCTTCCTGGCTCCTCCCATCCTTCTTTGCTTCCTGGCTGCCACAGTATGAGCCATTTCCCCCGCCAGTCCCTTCCACCAGGCTTTCTGCCTCACAGCCTGACAACTGCGGACTAAAAACTTGAGCTCAAATAAACATCTGTTAATTTGTTGGTGTTGAGTACTGAGTTCCAGCAACGAGAAAGTGACTGACTTATTTAGCTAAACTGGTGTCTAGGATCTCATATGCTTGGAAGCAAGGCTTACACAAGTAACAAACCCCACAAATTAGAAATGACTAAGCCAACATCTGAGGGCCTTAATGAGGCACAATTAAAGCGATACATGGGACCTTGAAGATCAATACAGGATGACACTGAGCCAGAGAGCTGAAAGGAGCATCGCTCAGTCCCAGGCTGCGAGCTGAGGAAGAGAAGTCCTTAACAAGTTGTAAAGGGCACCTCCAGGATCGTTCATTCTGAAGATGAGAAGACAGAACCCCATTATCGTTTGAAATAACAACAGCAGCCCTCAGTGATGGCTCACTTGCAAAGAACACAGCCCACCAAAGCAAAGCTCAGTGGGAAGTAGGCTGTGGCCCACTGCGGCTGCCACAGGGAGACGACGCGGGGAGAGGTGAAAGGCCGAAGAAACCCTACCGGGGAACAGCTTTCCCAGACAGGGCAGAATGAGAAGGTAGCAGCATAAGTGGAGGGATTTATTGCCAGACAACAAAAGGCGACCTCAGCAACACATTCTGGGCTGCAGCAAAGGCATCTCAGCCACTGGGAAGATCAAGAGCCCTTGTCTAACAGTTTGCCTGGGGAATGGCCAGGCCCTCACCTGAGACTGCCTGCCTGGCCAGTTACCCTGGAGGAAAAAGTAGGAAAAGAAAGTTGAAAGAATCCAATTACAAAACTACATTATAAAAGTTATTGTTTGCTCAGGATGCAGACGGGTCTAACTGGATACACAAAACAGCCTCATAGGTGCAATACTAGATCTAAGAGTTTCCTCTTAATCTCTTTGGGAAGAAGGGGATCAGACAGTTTCCCGGGCTGAATCCAGTCACATACCATGAGAGATGACGATCTGCCCCTGGGTTTTCTTGGCAACCAGCCAGGAGGCGGTGACACCGGAAGGCTGTTCTGGAACAGGAAAACCCTGACCCGGAGCCCTGTGAAGCTCCAGGCAGGCCTGGGCACTGGGGGCCCACTGTGCCCCTGTCACTTGGGCCAAGCACCAGCAAAGACCAAATTCCAGAATCTCAACTGACAGTAGCTCGCTCCCCACAGCCTGGCCTCAGTCCCTCCTGGGTTTCCTGGAAGCTGCCCTGACTTTGCTGAAAGCATGTTTTTAAAACTTTGTTAAGATACTGTCCCCAAGGCTGGGAGACCAACCTGGCTCAACCCTGTTAGTTGTATAGTCCAAAGGGTCCACTTCCCTGAGTACAGAGAGCTGAGAGGCGGGGAGACTCACCATCTACGGGTCGGTGAAGTCTGGTCACGTAGGGCTGCACTCAAGCTTGAGCCATCTGAAGATATGTTTTGAGTCAAATGAAAATGGTCCCTGCTGTCTACATGAATGCACAACACCCTCCAAAGGGAAGGGGCCTCACGGCAAGCCTTACTCCTATGCCAGCCTACAGACACAGACTCACTTCTCCCGTCACCCACGTTGGGAAGCTGAAAGTGGCTAACATAGGGAACGTGGCCTGGATGCCAGGAAGACCTGTGAAGAAGCCTGCACCCCAGGGGCCACAGGAGATGCTGCCACAGGAAGGCGGAGGAACATGAAGACAAGCTTAACCTGGGAAGAAATATCGGAACTTTTGGGCACCTAATGTGTATCCCTTATATGGAAAAGTGTTTGTTTGGGTTTTGTTTGTTTGGTTGGTTGGTTTTCCCCAGAAAAGCATTCTTACTGACAGGACAGAAAGGAGAGGGGCAGAGGCTCTCAACAACCAATTTGAAGGAAGTATGGATGGCTAAGAGATCCAAGAAAAAGATTCTCAACTTTGTTAGGAAGTGACAAAATGACAATTAACTTCACACTGAACTTGTACCCACTTAGAAAAAAACATCGCTCTGAGGAGAATTAAAGACTCAAGTACGGCCAGTGCTCAGAGTATTTAGGAACCCGAAGCATTCTGGTTGGTTCCTACCCCCTCAGACGACTCGGGCAAGAAGCCTACCCAGGCCTACACAGAGCTTCTGGCCAACTTTTCTACTAATTTATTCTTAAAAGGAAATGTTCACATTTAATGTGGGAAACGAAGCATTTATGAAAAGTCTACGTCCTGTCAAAGACGACAGGTACAATTCTGCCTTTCCACCATTTCAGAGAACAGAGGGAGACACAGGAGACCGTCCTTGTCTTTCAGACAGAGGGAAGCACTGCAGCAGCCAGTGTGGACGGAAGGGAGGGAGTACTGAGACGGGCGAGTATGCCCAGCAGCCCAGGGCTCAGGAGTAGGCACAAAAATAAATCATGCTAGGGTGTGGCTCTAGAGTGGCCCTGAAAGCTCAGGAGTTGAAGGCGGGGTCCCTACTGATAGCGCTATCTACGGATGGCACCATCTACCTTTGCTTATGGCGGAAGGCTAACTGGTGAGCCCTGGAGCTTCAGGAACTGGGGCCGGAGGCAGGAAGCAGTCAGGCGGTGTCCTTGATGGCCACAGTGGACCCACCTCTCCCGTCTCCTAGCTCTGTCCCACCAGGGGCTTCCTGCCCACATGCTCCACCTGGCCTCAGGCCTAAAGGCAAGGGCCCGGGGACCATGGACTGAAGTGCTCTGAAACCCGAGCCTAAATCTTGCTTCAAAGATGGAAAAACTGACACAAACTGGCTCTGTATGACGAGCTGTCTCTCCTTTTCCCAAATGTCTCATGGGACTGATTCTTATGTGTGGCCCAGGACCACACCCCTGTGGACTGACTCCTAGGGATGGGGGGCACGTCAGGAGCAGAGGGGTTACACTTCCAGAGGGAGCAGCACACACAATAGGCTACGCAGCTGCACCTTTTGTCCTGGCCATACTGTAGGGATGGAGGCCATCTCTGATGCCATATCTGAGTGGCAGTGTCTCCCACCTGGTGCTATACACTGCCCTGGGGCAGTCTTACCCAGATGTGCTGAATGAGAACCAGAAGACCTATGTGGTATGGGATAGATGCCCCGTGCAGTCCTGGGTGGAGACAGCCTGCCTGTGGCAAATGCTAACTGGTGAGCTCTTCCTAGTGACAACCCGTGGGCTCCGGATGGTTCTGGGATTGTGTCAGGAGGAGAAGGCCAGGACAGCCTCACTGCAGGGCGCTGTTGTCCCCTGGTCTGACAGGAACTATATAGGGAGCCACGGGGTTCTATTGTCTCGAGCATCCTGTGAACAACACGAACAGCAAAGCACTGCCTGGTGCGTGCACAGCAGGTGCAACGTGAGTGGACGACACCCCAAAGGCCACCACTCTGGGAAACACCAACGGGCTCTGCAGGCCGAGCTGAGTGCTGTTCTAGCAGTGAAGAAGCACTGGACAGCGGGTAACAGCTCACCACATGGGCTCTTATATGTGGGCAGGCAGAAGAATGAAGGCAACCTGGCCTAGCAAAGGGACACCCACGGGGGGCAGGGGGGAGGGGCCCAGGGAGCCTCCGAAGGAACATGAAGGTGCTCACCAAGGCCATGAGAATACCCTGGCCCAGGCCTGGGAGGTGAGTGAATTCAACAAGCAGAGAACCCCGTAGCTTGCAGAGGGAGCCGCCCAGCCCATGGGACAAGTAGAACACTCCCTCGCCCTCTGAGGTACCTGGCGCCAGCAAGGGTTGCTCTGCCTGCCAATAAGATGCGGGGACTCCTGATGGCTTTGTGCCAGATCCCCTGGCAGGAAGGCCCTGAACACAGGTGCTAAGTCAGACTGGTACAGGGGGCGCAGTGCTGGGGGTACAGCTGGATCCGGATGGCAGACAGAGCTGGACTGGGCTTGGCTTACCCAGAGGAAGATGCAAATGCTCAGGGCGCCATAAAAGAACCTGAACAGAGGCTGTGCTGAGCTGAATGACACTTACTTCTTCCCTAAGGGACAGCACCACAGTTCACAATGCCAGCATTGGGTGGCCAGCCGCCCCCCAGAAGTGGCCTGAGGGCAGAGACAGTGACTGCAATCCTGTTCCGTATGGGGGGTAGGGAAGAAAGGCTGCTCATGTACCATACCCAGTGCAGGTGGGATAGATGTATGACCCCCAACTCTGGGTTGGCCTAGCTTTTTGTGGCTCTGGGGACAAGGGGTGGAAGGATGCCGGTGACTCTGCAGTTCCTACTGTGACAACTGTATTTTCTTCTACAGTCACTTCATTACCCTAGTCCACCTGGTGACCCGGGCTGAGGATACCCTATGACAGGGCTGGACAAGGATGACTCCAAAGCCAGAACTGTGCCCATCTTCAGTCCACGCATCAGACTCCTAAGGGCTAAAGGGCTGGGTTCCACTGCTGCTGTGGCTGGGAGGCGGGTCAGCACGGACTGTGGCTATACGGTCTGGTGGTAAAGATGCCTAGGCCTGCACTCTTATGACCCTGACATGCCAGCCTGCAGTCTGAACCAGCACAGTAGCGGAACCCAGTGTCCCTCACAGATGGAGACACTTGGGTATGATCAAAGTGAAATGTAAAGGGAAGGCTAAGGGAGTCACATAATGGGGGCATCACCTCCTCTCCTGGAAAGAGGCTCAGAGCAAGAGACGACCTGGTCTCTCCGTTCAGTTGCACCTGGAAACTGGAAGGTGCAGTTATGTCTCCTGAAGCCACTCCTGCTCTGACTGGGCTGCAACATGGGCAGCAGGGTGACAGGACGATGGGCTGGCCTACTCCTTCTAAGCTGAGGATGTCCTGGTTAATAGCCTAAGGATGCAGACAAGGGCCAGACTGTGACAGTGACAGCAAACCCTTTAGAGACCGAGTGCAACCCCAAACCACTTATTTATCACAAAGTGCCAACACTGCAATTAAACCTGAGTACTGAGGTTTTAGTTTAGAAAACGTAACTGTTACCCAGCCTGGCTCATGTGCTGGCAGAGAGCTCTGTGTGTCCACTGTGGCACGCAGGCCGCAGGTTTGCAACCACTGGGCCACGAGAAATATACATCTTGCCAGGCGCAGACACACAGACCTGTCATCTCAGCTACGCAGGAGGCTGAGGAAGGAGACTCGCTTGAGTTCAGGAGTTGGAGACCAGCCAGGGCCACCTGCCTGGAGATTCTGACAAGGAAAGGGAGAAAGGGGAGGGGGCAGGGGAGAGAGAAAGGATGGAAGGAAAGAGGGGAAGGAAGGAAGGAAGGAAGGAAGGAAGGAAGGAAGGAAGGAAGGAGGGAAGACGGGAAGGAGGGAGGGAGGGAAAGAGGGAGGGAGGATTTGGTCTCTATCCCTTCCCTGGCATGTAGCTCCTACAAACTGTGGACTCTCCAGGGCACAGAGACGCCTGCTGGCTGCAGTCCTGGCTAACCTTAGGATGGGGGCCAGGGGACTGACCCACGGTTAAGAAGGCAGAGTGGCCAAGGCCGAGCTGGTCACAAATGGTAAGTGACTCGATCACACCCACACAGGAAGCTGCCCTAAGCACCCGAAAGAGGGGGGCCAAGAGCAGCAGGGCCTCTGGCTGTCCACACCCCTCCCACCTACCTGGCCAGGGCGCCGCTCACCCAGCCTTCCATCTGGGCCTTTTGTCTGACCCTTTATCTGCATACAGTCATTGCTGGAAATGAAAGGAGGCAACACTGCGGTCTGTAACCCACTTCAGCAGGTGACAACCCAAGAAAAGGTCTGTGGGAAACAAGCTGAACTCCAGCCAGCAGCTGAGCAGGGCTTCGGGGGCTGCACGGGAACCTGGGAGTCTTCGGGCTCAGGGCCCAACCGTGAGCAGGACCCTGATGCTGCAGGGGAGCTGGCAGGTGTGGGACACACTCACATGGCTGGTAGGAGTCAAGGGTTCTGCAGCAGTGCTGTGAGGGAAGGGCCAGGACGGGGTTTTAGCTTTTGTTTTTCCTCAGCAGTTGCTAACTGCAAAAGCCCTGGACCCTCTGCTCTCCTCAGCTGTGTAGGACGGATACTCCAATATACAGAGGATGGGTCAGAGTGCAGCTCCATGGGAAAGGGAAATCCACTAAATGCTCTTGGGCTCAAAATTTTGACTGCTGCAATTAAAGTGCAAGAGCTGGAAAATGCGATACAATTCTGGGATGGGGGGCAGGGTAAAAAGACCAAAAAACCAAGGGCTGGGGAGATAGCTCAGCAGCATAAGCACTTGCTTGGCAAATGCAAGGTCCCAAGTTCGATCCCCAGTACCACAAAAAAAA
>NW_004524611.1:13635095-13656444 GCF_000260255.1 Octodon degus
AAAAATTGAGGGGATCTTGAGGGCAGAGGAACCCTGCAAGGGCCACACACCTGACCAACAGGATCCCCAGAGGCCCCGCAGCTCTGCAGAACCTCTGGAAGCCAGTTGCCAGGCCAGAGGCCTTGACATCAGGTGCCTTGGGGTGTTACCATGAAGTTCTAGGTAGACAAGAATAACGAGATAGTAAAGGATACTGGACACAGAAAAGACTGGATTTTGCAAACAGATTCTCCTTGGCTGTGAAGAACAGGAAGGTCAGTGACCTGGGTGGGGGGCGGAGGAGTCCTCAGGGAGTAGGTGCTCACGGGGGCCTCTGAAGCTGAAGAGGGGAAAGGGAAGGCAGGGGCTCTGCAGGAGTGGCGGTGGGAGGCGAGTCCTGAGGTGGGAGGTCTTCAGCGGGGCTGTCCTGTCAGTGGAGAGAAGCTTCTTGCCACACAGAGGTCTGTGCTCAGCTGGGGACTTCCACTCAGCGCAGAGACCTAGTCAGTCAGCTCTTGGCCACACGAAGATTCAGAGAGCTTCTATTCTATGTGTCTGAAGTTGCTCCAGAGGACAAGGACAAGGAAATAAACCCGAGGAAGGGGATCCGGGAAATAGTGGATTTAGCCCTGGGATGGCAGCTGGGTCCCAGCCTGAAGTGCAATCTACAGACTGTTATGCAAATGGGAGGCTGCAGGAGGGGGGGCTCCCCAGATGACACGGTGCCCCAGAACCTGAACACAGATAAGGGTTGAGCAGGCAAACAGGTCAGTGACAAAAGGTAACTAGATTTGCAGGAAAAACAAAAGCTCTAAAAACTATACAAACACAGCATCGTTTATCAGTTAGTAATTTCATTATCCACAGCGCAACACAGAGAGTAGGATTTAGTTTATAAAACCAAAAACATCAAGATGAACATTGTATTTTTGTTACATTAACCTAAGAGGGCTGGCGAGATGGCTCAGTGGTCTAAAGCACCTACTTAGAACAAGCTTAGCAAAGCATCAGGGACCGACCGCGGTTCAATCCCCCAGCACCACATGCCAGCCAGCCCCGCCCCGTGGTGGGCTGAGCTGGCCACACACACACCTCTCTCTCTCTCTCTCTCTCTCTCTCTCTCTCTCTCTCTCTCTCTCTCAAATAAATAAAAATTAAAAAAAAAAAAAAAAAAAAAAAAAAAAAACCTAAGAGGCAGAGGGAGAATGGTGAAAGAACTGGAAGGGAAGAAAGGAGAGTCTGACACCGTAGGACAGCAAGTGACCAACACCTCCACAATGGACAGACAAAAGCTGGCACGGCAGCCTGGTACCCCACAATGCAGAGAGCTGTTGGCCAGAGGCAGGGGCAGTGAAGGCAACTTTCTCCTTCCACACCGCATGGCTTGTATTTCAGTGCAGCAGCCCCAGGCCAGACTGCCAGGGTGTGGCCTGGGCTGTCACCCGCTAGTCCTGCACCCTTGGCAAGCTACTGGGCTTTTTCAGAACTAACTCATGCTCTACACAGTGGAGACGAAACATGCGTTAGAGGGGTGCTTGTTTAAAACCAAGGGTCCAATAAAACATATGGACCCTTTTTATATGCCAAAGAATGCCCGGCATATAAAACGATTAATGAAAATTTATATCAAAAACAACAAAAATACACTTTTAAAAAAGCCTAAGGAATGGTGACTATGCTATCCAACCAATCTAGGAGAATAATAAAGTACAATACAATAAGCCTGAAGAACCCGGCTGGCCCTGCCAGGCTGTCAGTGTGGGTGGGCCCCCTCTGCCCCAGGCTGGGGGTCAGCCAGTGACTCCCTCAGGTTCTGCCCCCTCCTCAGAAAGCCTCTGGGTCACTCCAGTGCTATCCCTCCCCTTTCCCTCTGCCACGGGCTACCACACCCCTGAAGGTTTCTCTTCCCCAGGAAAGATGGCTTCAGGTCCACTGGAGCCACCCTCAGCCTCTCGCCACACAGCTCCCAGAGGGTGCAAGAGCAGCCAGCTCCCACAGGGATGGAGAGGGCTTAGGAATGACTGCGCCCATGGGGCTGAGCAGGGCAGGACACACTCCCTTGTGAGGACAGTTTCCTTTGGCAACCACACCTTACACTTGGTACTTTCTGAGCAGCAGCGGCGGCGGCAGTGGCAAGACCTTCGTTTGCTCTTCAAACAGGACTCTTCTACTCCCTGATTGATTTTTTCCTGAGACAAAGCCTTGCTATGGTATCCAGGTTGACCACAAACTTGTCCACTCAAGTGATCCTCTAGCCTCGAGCTCCTGAGCAGCTAGGGCTACATACAATGCCAGAGTACTAGTTGTGTGGTTTGTTTAGTACTTAGAGCAGGCTTTCACATTTCATCTTTCCTAGAAGTGCTTAAGGATGGGAACTGCCACCCTGTGCCTTCAAAGTCCACATGCACCAGGCAGTAACAATTTTGAGTACAAGACCAGGAAGGCCACGTACTTTCACCCTGAGATGTAGCCCTCAGACTCTACTCACATGGTCCTGCACAAGTGGAGCAAAGCAGAAAAGCCCACGGCACTTCCCTGAGGCCATACTTCAAAAGCAGCCCCAAGTAGCACTGGGTGGGGTGGCGCACACCTGTAACCCCAGCACCCTGGGAGCCTGAGGTAGGCCCAGTGCAAGTTCCAGCCCAGCTTGAACAATCTAACAACTTAACAAGATTCAGTGTCAAAATAAAAAATAAAAAAAGCTTGGGAGGTAGTTCAGTGCAAAGGCCCAGGTTGCCTTGCCCAGAACCCCCCCAATCCCCAAAATAAGCTAAGTAGAAAAAATGGCATCAGTTTTCTTGTCCCCCATCCCCATGGCAGGGCACTCAAATAGTAAATTCTCACACGAAATCAAACTCCATCCTTCTTTCATGCCTACCAGTTCTGACCTTTGGCAAGCACAGCACACACCTCACCTGTTGTACATTAACCATTTCAGCAGATGAAAATAGCTATTGAGAGCTCTTTAGACCTCTTTCCAAGTACAAAACATAATGGTAAAGGTCTCAGGTGCTAGCATGTTGGGACAGGCACCCTGGGTAAGGACAATGACAGAGAACAGGAACAGAAGACAGGCCACCACCAAACATTCCTTCAAGTGTCTCCAACTGTGACACACCAGTGCCCCAGCCCCACCATGCTCCTGAGAATGGCACTGTGGGGGTCTCAGTCAGGAGGCAGCAAGGAACAACCACTTACAGTGCTTCAATATCAGCCCTAATGCAGGACCACTGCCCCTGTGGCCTTGCAGACTACGGGGGAAACAGTTCCTGAACAGCCCGGCGAGTATTCGCGCTGCATCTGCTACAGACCTCGAAGTGTTCTGGAGCCTCAGAAACCCTGACCGCCACTGTGACTTCAGACTTCACCCCAAGTTGTCCTCCCTGTGGAGTTCATGTTTGGCCCTCCAGAAGTCCTGAGAACCACATGGCAGAACCACGACCACACCTGTCCCTGCTGTTGTTCATCTCTAGCACTAAAAGCTGGATCACAGCAAGACAAAGGTCCAAACTGAAAGACCAATAACTGGGGAGAGTTCAGCACCCGCCGTATCACCCCTCTGTTTATCTGCCCATCTTCTAACACCATGCCAGCCTATTTCACATGGTCATTGCCCCCTGAGTCTACCAGTCAGTGTGGGAAGGGTGCCACTCCCGGGACTCCACACACCCAACCAGGCCACAGTCCTGCCACCAGGTTCCTACACTGGAGTTGTAACTGGTGCAGGAAGAGGAAGAGAGTAGTAGGAAGCGTTCTGCCCACCAGAAAGGCTATGGCTGTGGACGCTGGCCTCCTTCGGGTGAGCGGGTGAGGCTGACCGGGCCCTGCCTGGTCTTCCCCTGGGCAAGCACTGTGCAGGCTCCTTCCTGGGCTCTGTGAGTACCTCTAGGATCCTGCCAATAACTGTCTGCTCTGGCCCACGTTTGAGATGGGCTTGTGTCTCTGGCACTAACAGATCCTGATGCCAACATAACAGCTTGTGGTCTGCCGGATAAGTCTGAAAGGAGGTTGGCCCAGCACCTTAGCTATTGCACCCTTGACCAAACCATTCACTGAGCATGCTCCAGGCATGACTCCCAGTGCTAGAAAACACAAAGCTGCAAAAGACAAGAACTCTCATATTGAAAAGTCCAGCCTCCCATAACCAGAGGCTTAGAGAACATGCTGGAGAGGATACCCATCTCACCAGACATGACCCTACAAGCCAGCAGGCTCTGCCATCTAAGATGACAGCATCACAACTGAAAACAGGTCTGTGTTGGCTATGGTGGCACACACCTATAATCTCAACACTTCGGAGGCTGAGGCAGGGGGGTCACCAGGACTGAGTTCACTTTTCACCAGGTAAATGAGTTCATGGCCAGCCTGCACTACACAGCAAGGCCTTGTCTAAAACGAGAAAGGAATAAAGACTGTCTAGTCAAAGCTAGATTGTCAACATAACCAGGTACTTAGTGCTTTTCAAATGACTGGCCACAAGTACAGTAGAAATAAGGGGCCAGCGAGAACATCGCACACAGTAGCTAAACCATTACGACCTCAGCAGCAGCAGGAAGATGACCGCTGCCGTGTTGCACACGTATGTGGTCCCTGCGGACGTGATGGGCATTTACTAGTTAGGAATACATGGGAAACTATCTAAAAATCACCAGTCTCAAATGCTTACAGACCGAGAAGCGTGGCAAGCACAGGAGAGGAGGAAGGGAAGGCAGCTGTGCAGCCAAGTCTGCTGTTCGCAGCCGGTTCTGGAAGGACAGACGCTCACCCGTGGCAGAGGTGTCGGTTCCCCGTGCCAGCCTGCCGTCTGCATTGGACACCGACAGGAGCGGAGCACGAGACATTCTCTGACTTGCATCTCAGCTCAGAGTCCCCCAAAGACCTGCAGGCCTGGTCACAGGGCCTCATCAGCGAGGAAGGCAACATTCCCTTCCCACGGCAGACAGCATGGGGGGGCAGTGTGAGCGCATCTGGGATGAATAGGCCTTTTCACTGCCCCCTCCTCTCAGCTGCTTTTGTTGTGACAGAGGTAGCAACAAAGACATTTATCGCCAGGAACCCGCTCAGCAGCTGTTTCACACTGTTTCTTGTTTAACTTCTCTCACAAGCAATCAGAGTTATCTGCCCTGCAAAGCAGGTGTTCAAGGCAGGCGACTGTGTTCCCATTAGTTTTCTTAAGTACTAACAGGCCAGACTAGGACGTTATCTCCCGTGCTCCTGCGGATGCCTCGCCCTGTGCCTGCGACATCAGACATCACAAGTCCTGTCCTAGGCAGGGACGTTTGCTTCCGCCCGGCTGGTTCTAGTGTCTTCAAGCCTCTAATTCTAGCGGTAAGCAGAATCTAGGGGGCACAACCCCCCTTCTCCCCGATGCCTACATTGTGTCTCCTTTGGTGATGGGTTAGAGATGAAATAAGGCTGGAGACCTTTAAGTTCTTAGGAAAAAGCAGGCTTCTTAAGAAATGCCTGACTCCTTCAAAGCTCTCCTAGATGAAGGTGTTAATGCCAATACTCACCGTCCCATGCTCCAATCTAACATGGGAGTTTAATATAAAATATGGGAAAAAAATGCTTTTAAGGATGTTAAAGCCCTGGGCCTCCCCTCCTGTCAGCAGCAACAGCCGCTGTGCTGTGTTTGGGGGAGCAGCACCCTTCTCTACCGGGCCAAACCCCAGGGCCCTTCCGTTACCTTCAGGGCTCTCCTACCGTGGAGCCATTTTCATGAGAAGCAAACATCCGGTGACACATTTCTTTCTGTCTATCCATGTAGTCCCTGTAATAGCTGCAGAGAAACACACAGAGTCTGTTTGTAAGAGGTGACACCTGGTGGCTGGAATTCTCTGCTCAGGTACACGCACATCCCGCAGGCCTTCCACCTAAGCAGGAGGGGTGGAAGCCACACCGCAGAGGCAAAGAGACAGGCCAGGCTCCGGAGCCCGCAGGGGAACCCCAGGCACACACAGCTGCGTCTCTGAAAAGACAGCAGCCATGAAGGAGGCGGCTCTGGCCCTGGGTCTTAAGGCCAGCTCCTGCCAGGCGAGCCTTCCCAGCCAGTGACTTCTACGTGGACATTTTCTTGCTAGGTCATGATCAGACCCCCAAATTCCACCTTTGACCAGAGAGAATGCTTTTACATGGCAGAACAGGAATTCCCAGGGGTGCTAAAGGCCTGAAATGCACCCAGATCCAAACATAAGCTGCACACACCTCTTGCAATACTAATGCGGCCTTAGCCAGTAGTCTGGGTCCATGCTGAGAGGAGCGGAAAATCTCACCAAAGCAGAATAAAACTACACTTTCCAAACCAGTGGATATCTTACTGGGTAACTCCTATTTATTATTATTATTATTATTATTATTTATTTATTTATTTATTTAATGGATACAGGGTCTCACTACACAGTTCAGAATTACAGCGATCCTTCTGTCTCAGTCCCTGCCCCCCCCCCCCGTGCTGGAATTACAGGCATGTGCCACCATACCTGGTTTCAGGGCCATCACAGGGCACCCAAGGTTCTGGGGCCAGCAGGTTACATGGTACTGGGGATTGAACTTGGGTCCTTGTACTTGCCAGGCAGGCACTTAGACCACTGAGCTATCTCCCCAGCCCTAGGCGACTCCTATTTATACAAAAATATTTTTAAAGTTTTCTACAATAAACCCGTAATTTTTATATAGAAAAGTGACATTTCTAAGAGTAGTGTCTCTAACCGTTGGGTAAGAATAGACCTGGCCAGCGCCTTTTGGCCACAGCAGGACCTCTGTGGCTGCCCCATATTGGTGGGTCTCCCATGACAAATAGGGCTGGGTGTGAACTGCAAGACCCTTCAAGGCCACCTCTCTAGGCCTACCCACCTGTCTGCAGGAGGTAGGAAGTGGCCAGGCACTAAGGTAGGAATTCGTTCCCCTCTCTGCTGGGAACTTCTGGGTCAGGGCACCGAGCACCTGAGCAAAGCAGCCTGGCACCACCTCCTAGCGGGGCCTGGGCAACACTTCCCACCCGTCCTCTGCCTGGGCGATGCCTGAACAGTCCACATCGCATGTGCCCCTGGCTGCACAGCTGCCCACAGAGGTCTCACCTGGCCAATTTCTTCAGCTCGTTATTGATGTCATGATTGAAGGGCTGCTCCTTCTGGGCACGAACTAGGAAGTCTCGGGCCTGCTCGTAGTCAGTCAGGAGGACACAGGCCTGTCACAAAAGGGTGAACTTTAAAGGCAGACTGAGGCTCTACCTTGGGGTGCCAGAGTTGAGCACCATGGCTTCCTTCCTGGGGTGCTTGTTCTCAAGCCCCTCCCCCAGCTCACCTGTCCACACCTGAAGAGGGCCTTGGCGTTCTTTTGGTCAATGACCAGAGCCTGCTCTCCATAGCGCAGGGCTGTGGCAGGTTGGTGCAGCTTCAGGTACACCAAGGACAGGTTCAGGAGGAGGAGGAGCTTGGCAGCCTCCACCAGGTGCTGCTCCTCAGGGGGCACCAATCGCCTGCGCAGCAGCAGCAAGGCCTGGGGAGAGGGCAGGCAGATGGTCGGGAGGAAAAGCATACAGATCGAAAGCCCCAAAGAATTCACGTGCACAAAACCATCAGAGTGAAAAACCAAGTCACACAAGATCAATATAAAAAAGTCAAGTTTTGGGCTGGCCTAGGCGGAGGAGATAGCTCAGTGGAATAAACACTTGCCGAGCTGTTCTAAAGTCCAGAGTCATCATCTTGAACCCAGATAGCTGCTGGGCTCCAGGGAACCTGGCGTCCAGGCTCAGAATCTGCCGTCAAAGACTGTGACACGCTCCCCTGAGAACCGGCAGCCTTCCTGGACCCAGAAGTTCCCAGAAGAGAGGGGGACAAATTCCCACCTCAGTGCCCGGCCTCTTCCTACTTCCTGCAGACAGGTGGGTGGCCCTAGAGAGGTGGCCTTGAACGGTCTTGCAGTTCAGACCTGGTCCTGTTTGCCATGGGAGACCCCCCACATGGGGCTGCTGCAGGGGTCCTGTTGTGGCCCAAAAGGGCTGGTCAGGTCTATTCTTACCCATGGTAGAGCCACAGTCAGATCTAAACATGGAGCCTGCCGAGTCAGACATTTGCAGACTTATGGAAACAATTTCCTAAAAATAACATTCTGTCCAACCCACTGTCCTTGCCCATGGACGACCTGCTGCTGTCCCCAGAAAATATTGTAAACAGGCTGGGAGAAAACCCAGATGAAGATATCCAGGTGTCAGCAGCTCCTGTACCACAGCCCCCAACACCAGCAGCCCTTGCCCATCCTCGGTCCCCTGCCATAAGCCCTCCTGTGGCAACTATGGTTTCTGCCTTGGCTTCCTTCAATCTGGGACAGCCACGTTTGTCCCCTGCAGTACTCCTGCAACCTCAACAGGCTATTCTGCCAGCTGGTGAACACCTGCCCTGTGCAGGTATGGGCTGAATCACCAGCCCCACCTAGTACCCAGTCCACGCTGGCCATCTACAAGAAATCACAGGGGCTGGGGAGATAGCTTGGCAGTCTAAGTGCCTGCCTGGCAAGCACAAGGACCCCAGTTCGATCCCTAGTACCACATGCCACGCTGGCCCTGCAACCCCAGGTGGCCATGCCAGCCACCAAAACCAGCACATGACAGAAGTTGTGAGGTGCTCCCCCGTCATGAGCGCTGCTCCAACAGTGCTGGCCCGGCCCCTCCTCAGCATCTTGTCTGGGTGGAAGGAAGTCTGCATGTACCACACTGGGATGGCACAGCCAATTTTCACCACAGTGCGGCAGTGGCCTATGTCTGCCTGAGGGCGCTCCGACTGTACCACTATCCACTAAACTGCGTGGGGGCATGAACCGGAGGCCCAGTCTCATCGTGTTCACCCTGGAAGACTCCAGTGGGAAACTAACTGCTGGGGCAGAGCAGCTTTGAGGCGAGTGTGTGTTCCTGGCCTGGGAGAGACCCGGCCACAGAGGACGAAAATTTCCGAAAGAGAGGAGGGTCACGCCCCGTGCCAACAACAGGAAGCATTAGGTGATCACTGCCCACCAACACGAGCTCCTCTCCACAGCCAAAGAAAAAACCCTGGCTGGAGAATACTTCACCCTTAAGATCCGTGGGCATGAGTACTTTGAGATGCTCCCAGAGCTAAATGAGGCCTTGAGCCTCAGGATGCCCACACTGAGAAGGGGTAGGGGAGAGCAAGCCTTACCCCAGCTACCTGAAACCTAAGAAGGGGCAGTCTACTCCTGTCATAAAAAACTAATGTTCAAAAGATAAGGACCTGATTCCGACTGACATCCTTTGCCTCTCCTCCCCCGTCAATCATGTACCCCAGCCCCCACTCTGCCTTGCCCTGGGATTTGGGACTCTGGTGCTTGCATCCCTTCCGGGTGTAGGTGTGCCTCAGAAAGGTGCAGGAGTGCTGCCTGGACACCATGCAAGAAAGTGGCCTGTCCTGGTATCTTAGAAGGGGTGGTGGGAGCTAGGATGGGCCAGTTGGGTTTTTAATACATTAACTGTGAGGAGACTTAGGAGAGGGAAGAAAACATTCTTGCACATAAGGATCAGCGTTTACAACCAGCCATATGCTCAGCTGGAAGCCCAGTTCTCCAATTGAGCTCACCGGAGGAGCTACAGCAGGTCGTTTCTCAGCCCCCAACTTGAATACCCACATCCATGAAATGCTGATCACCACCACCTACCAGGTTTTGTTGTGAGTGCTGATCAAAGAATGTACGTCTGACCTTACATCCGTGGGGGCTGGGGGCAGAGTTTCCAAGGTTAGGACTCCGGCCAAAGCTCAGCAGCCCCCGCCAAACGTGCTGACCTCGGCACCGGAAAGGAAATCTCACCCGCTCACGCCCGCAGGCCTCCAGCTCCAGCGCCCAGGGGGTCTGCACCCACCAAAACCCATCTTACTTCCCCTACACACACAGGGGCAGCTTCTTGTGTACTCTGGGAGGCACAGCTATACTTGTCACCCTCATGCTTTTCCTTTTATGTCAGTTTCTTATTTTACAATAGAACTTTGCTATCAAAAAATATATATACAAAAGTCCCAGAATTTTTTTCTTTTCTTGGCACCAAGTATCACACTCAGGATCCTGCACTTGCCTGGCAGGCGCTGTGCCACTGAGCTATACTCCCGGCCCAAAGTCCTGTGATTTCTGGTGGGAAATCCATGCAGAGCCTGCGGCTGAGTGAGATAGAAGACGCTCACTGCGCTCTTCTCCAGCTCTGTAGGAATAAGCAAGGTGTATACCAATAAGAGTGAGGACAGGAAGGGCATACATGGCCCACTGTGCAGGTGGGGACTGCAGTGGGGTGACAAGAATAGCAGAGACGGGCAGTGACAAACTAGAAGTGGAGCTGTTGGAGGAACAGGTCCTATGTTCCCTTCTGTCTCACTGGGTCTAGATACGAGCACCTCTGGAGTTGGGCTACTTCTGGAGAAACGGAAGCAAAGGAGCTCTTGGTTCAGGGGCAAGACGCACAGCCTTCCCTTGCCGCCGTGCTCACTCCAGAGTAGTGCAGGCCGGGATCGACCCCGGTCAGGAGGTGCAGGCCTAGGACACCTACGCACTGCTGTGCACAGCCACCATCGGGCCACACTGCGTCCCACCAGGCCCTTGGGGCTCCTGAGCAGCTTTCTGATGCCCTTCCAAATTTTAGTGGTCAGCCAAAGATCACAGCCTCAGTGGACAAGGGCTCCTGTCTCCCAGCAGCTGTCTTCCCTTCTTTCACAGGAACCAGATCTCCTTGCCGGACACATGTCTGTCTAGGTCAAGGGCACTTGCTAGTCTTCCGGCAGCAAGGGACGGCCAGAGCAGCCTCAGTATTCCTGCAGTCCGTGGCAAGACTGCAGGCTGGGCTGCATCCTCTCAGCCCTTTGCTTCCTTCTGCCTCCCAGAACTCAGAGACCACAGCCCCAACGCTGGCCCCACCCCCGAAGCGAAAAGTCTTGGGACCCAAACTCTGTGCTGCGGGGCTACTGCAACCCTAGTCAACGCCCATCCATCCAGTCACCAAAGAAATGCTTGTCTTTATGTCACCGTTCCTCCTGGTCTTTTGGCAATTGCCAACCAACTCTGCAATTCTGCCATGTACAGAAAGCCACACAAAGAGAACTGAGACTAGGAAAGACGATTCTGAGAAAACTTGAAAAAGAAACAAGATAATGTATACATAACGTAAGAACAGAATGCCAGAAGACAGAAATGAAATAAAGTATATCTCTGAAGTTAAAAAAAAATTCTCAAAAAAAGTCTTTTTTCTTGAGATGGCCTTTGCGCTGGTGCCTTAGCTGGTCTGGAACTGGTGGGCTTGGGCCACCCCCTTGTCTCAGTTCCTGAGGAGCTGGGGTTGTGCGCCCCACTTGGCAAAAAGTACTTTAAGTGAAAAAAGTTCCTTAGAAGAGAAGGCAAAATAGTCAGGAGAGGGGCAGGGAGATGGCTCAGTAGAATAAATGCTTGCCTGGCAAGCGCAAGGGCCTGAGTTCAATCCCCGGTTCCTAAAAAAAAAAAAAAAAAAAAAAAAAAAAAAAAGGTCAGGAAAATCTCACTGACATTACAGAGGAGGGGGGGGGAGAAAGAGTCTAAGGGGAAGGGGGTTAAAAAAAGAGGATGACTCAAGGTGAGGAGCCTAACAGTTAATGATTAATAGAAGTTTTATAAAAAGAGAACAGAGGAGAGAGTCTGGGTAAATTATCAGAGAAATAATTTAAGTTCCCCAGAACTGAGGAAAAATCTCCTCAATAAGATGGACAAATGGCTCAACACTATGAAGTTTTAAATGGTATACACACGTGCGTGCATACACACACACGTGAGCGCACAACTGTAAAATGCAAGGATACGGGAGGGAGAATATCTTAAAGACTACAAAGAAAAATAAGGCTATGTATATAGCAAGCTCCACGGTATCAGATGTGTATATCTAGCAACATCAGACTTAATAGTAACTCTACAAAAATAAAAAGGAAGTTTTAGCCACACAATTGTATTCTCTATCAAAAGGAATGCACGGAGAAAAACGGTAGCAAATCCTTGGAGAAGAACAAGAGATGCCCCAGGACAAAAGCTGTGCTGCAAGCCCCAAGAGCCCCCAGCAGGAATGGTGCCAGGGCCTCAGAGAGGCTTCCTAACCAGGCACAGCGGTGCACAGCTGTGATCCCAGCACTCGAGGAGGCTGAGGCAGGAGGACTGCGAGTTCGAGTCCAGTCTGGACAATTTAGAGACTGCTGTAAAAAAAATTAAAAAGGCTTGGGATGCAGCTCAGTGTGAAGGGCCTGGGTTCAATTCCCTGTAAAGCCAAAAAGTGTGTGTGTGTGTGTGTGTGTGTGTGTGTGTGTTCCCTTCTTGTAGGAAAGTGTGTAAGGAAACAGCAGAGCGCAAAGAGAAAACTGAGCAACCAAGCAGTAACTTAAGGGGCAAAGAGGAGTACTGCACGAGAGACGGGATGAAGTGTGGAAAACTCCTTAGCTCAGCAGGATGTAATATTTATACAAGCTGAATAATGTAAAACTGAGTATCAATTTTTAAAATGATGACACACTGATATGAAGAAAATAGAAATGAGAGTGAGAACCAAAGCCTCACCTTCCATAATGAGAAACTAAAAGATGTCAAAAAAGAGCAAGCCATTTGTCAAGGCTGAGTAGAGAGAAAAGAGGAGAAGCAATTAGAAAACGGTGGCCCTGGGGCAACTGGGGAAGGAGGACGGGGGCGGAGTGAGTGAGGGGTACCAGGGTGAGCAAGCGGGCTCTTGGGAAGTCTCACTGCTGACAAGATCCAAGACTGAATCACACCCCTCGCCTTGCAAGCGTAGGCTACTGTCTACTCCAAAGACGTGGCAAACACATTTGCTCTCGTCTCCTCTGCACACATGGATGTGAAGTCAGACGTGGCAGGTGCTGTTACCTAGCGTCTGCCCTCCCCTCTGACAGAAAGCCCACTTCATTCCTGACAGCACTGGGCTGGGGTTGAGCCCCAAGGGGGAACACTTGCCCAGCACACACAAGAGCCTTGGGTGAGCCACTGCACAGCAAAACCAAACCCTCTCATTTCCCAGCATCCCATGCGGCTAGGGTGTCCCTAGAACATGGATCCTGGCAACAAGATGTAAGGTCCCTGGGACAGGCAGGGATGGAAGCTTCTGGAAAGTGGTTCGCACAACACACACAACACAGACCCACATGCACATACACACTACACACACCAGACCCTGCTTCCCTCCCTTCTTCCAGCCAGGATGACTCTGTGATGCTGAAGACCAAGTGACTTTCTTGAGAAAACAAACAAGGAATGTCTAGGACGGCTAAGTGACAGAAAGGACGTGGGCTCCCTGAGGGCAGTGTGGGACTGCTACCCCATCCCTGCATGGTGAAAAGACACATGTGCCGATTCTCAGGATCATGCTGCTTTCGGCTGAATGCAAATCCCGAAGAGCTGCTGTTTAGTATACAAGTAGGATCAAATCAAAACATCCCTACATTCTGTCCTGCTCACCTGGGGGTACTGGAGGGCAGCTGGGTGCACCGAAAGTGCTCTTGATGTTTGCTGAATGAATTCTAAAGGACACAGAGAAGGGCTGCAGCATGATGCAGCGTCACAGGAGAAGCCTGACACACCAGAACCACCCAGAGTGACACTAATCTCTGCCATCTGAAGTACCTGAAATGCAGGGGCAGATGGGGTGGAGAACTGGCAGGTGGAGGATCAAATACTGGGAGGATGTTTTCTTTTAAGACAGGGTCTTACTCTATAGTACGGGATGGCCTCAAATTTGTACAATCCCCCTGCCTCAGTCTCCCAAGCGCTGAGATTACAGGCCGGAGCCACTATACCTGGCTTGAGAGGATTACTTTCTAATTAGTGAATTTTATTTTTTAGAGCCCTGAGATGGAATTTGTGTGTGTGTGTGTGTGTGTGTGTGTGTGTGTGTGTGTATGTGTGTGTGCGCGCGTGCCACCAGGGTTCAAACTGGGGACCTTGCACTTGCCAGACAGGTGCTTATGCTGCTGAGCTATCTCCCCAGCCTGAGATGGAAATTTTTAAAATATCTAATTAAAGTATATACTCATGCAGGTAAGTCCGAAATAGTACACTGCTCAATGAATTTTCAAAACTAAAATGCACCATTGTAACAACCACCAGATGAACATACTCAATGTCACATCTCCTCTGAGACCCTGTCCCCTCCCAGTCACCACCTAACACAAGGATTTTTTATTGTTTATTTTTTTTTTATTTTAACATTTAGTGTGTGTGTGTGTGTGTGTGTGTGTGTGTGTGTGTATGTGTGTGGCCAGCTCAGCCCACCAGGGGGCGCGGCTGGCTGGCATGTGGTACTGGAGGATTGAACCACGGTCCCTGTGCTTTGCCAAGCTTGTTCCAAGTAGGTGCTTTAGACCACTGAGCCATCTCTCCAGCCCCAAGGATTTTTTAAATAACTATTTATTTGGTACAGTGTCTTGCTATGCAGCTCGCTCAGAGCAGCTCAGACTCAGTGATCCTCCTGTCTCAGCCTTCCTGGTGCTGGCATTACAGGCATGTGCCACCACACACGGCATGAGGTACCCAGGGATTGAACTCAGGTCTTTGTGCTCGCCAGGCAGGCGCTTAGACGGCCAAGCTATTTCTCCAACCCTGATGATTTTCTTTAGTGGGATTTTTCTTAATGGCTGCCCACAGGGCACACAGGAAGAAGTCAATTTTTCAAGCCAGGAGGTTCTCAGGCTCTATACTTAACTTTTAGCATACTCTTACCCGTTTATACCTCACTTTGGCATCATAGAAGCGATTCTGGCGGAAAAGGTAGTTTCCAAGGTCCTTTTCGGTCACTGCCACTTTGAGGACTTTCTGAAGTGGAAACTGGTCTTGTTGTTCCTGAGCACCAAAGACAGAGATAGTAAGAAAGCCAAAGCCACAGTGCCACCATGGAAGTGGTGTGGTGCGCATGCTCAGCTGGGAAACTTCAAACTTGTTCACAACCCTGTGAACAAGGACCTCTGAGTGCCATCAGTGTCACTGCGGTGTTGCTGGCCCCCTCCTCCAGACCACACCAAAAGAAAGCCTGCTGCTCTCTTTAGCCCTCCTCATCAGCCAACTCCACAGACTTGGGAATGGTGAAGCTCAAGCTCACAGCCACTGTTCGTCCAACAGGCTGTCAGCAGGTCCTGTTTGCTCAGAGCCCTGGTCTCTCTGGCCCCTCAATGGAATCACCTGTGGACACTCTGTCCTGGCCCTACCCAGAGAGCCTAAATTAATATCCCAGATGCAGGACCCAGGCATTGGCAGGAACCTCTGCTCTGTGGAAAGAGGACAGGGTGAGACCCTCAGGAGGCATGCTGGGAACAACTTAGCTGAGAACATGTCCTGTCGTATAGGGATACAGCACTCCAGACATCAATGGTTACATGTGCCATCAGCGTGCGACAGACAGAATGGTAAACAGTGAACGTGACGGGCAGGTTAAAAGGCCTGTGCCTGAGAGACACGTATAAGGGAAAGGGCACAAAGGAAAGGACAGGCTTAAATTACTAGGACAGTGACCATGCATCCCAGTTTTCTTGACACTGTCCTGGTTTACACGTGATGTCCTGGCTGTGTCATCCAGCTAACAGCTGCTTTCAGTCTCAGGGTCCTGGGCTGACCACCGTCTACATACTTGCTCTAGAAATCAGTTACCAAGGCTCAATTGGCTGAAAACTAAACAGTGTAGAAAAGCAAATGTGCACTGTCCTGGACAGAAAACAGACCAGAGCCTTACCAGACAGGCAAGACCTGAGGGAGAGGCCAAGAGGCCCAGGGTGGAACCAGGGCCTATGAACTTCATCAGCATAGCCCGTCTAGAACCACCCCTGTCTCTGGGAAGTGCTGCCGCCTGTGTTCTAGAACTTACAGCTGAGAGGGCACAGAACTTGTCTGACTCAGCAGAGTCAAGGAAGTCGAGCAGTTCAATCTCAAACAGGACGGTGGCATTTGGAGGGATGAGGGGTGGGCAACCCAGGGCTCCGTAGGCGTAAGTCGGCTTGAACAGAAATCTGGCCAGCTCCCCTCTCCGCATGCTCAGCAGGCCCAGCTCCATGCCCCAAAGTGTAATATCTGAAAGAAGGAGACCCAGAATGTGGGTAAAGCTCACCCAGCACCCTGTTTGGTGCTAGCAATTTCTTTTCCCTCCAAGTCAAAACCTTTCCAGGTGACCGCCCAGGCCTTCTACCCTGTGGTCCCAACTCACAGCCCCTGCCACTCCCAAACTCCAGCTTCTCCAGGCTCAGCCATATCCTGGCCTCTACACTCCCATCACAGGCTTCCTTCTTTCTGAACATCGTTGTCCTCCTCATTCCTTCCACCCTTACTAGCATCTTACGCTTCATTATATTTTTTTTTTTAACGTATTTGGTACAGGGTCTCACTACGTAGGTTGGACTCCCAGTGATTCTCCTGTTTTCAGCCTCCCAAGTGCTGGGATTACAGGTGCGCGCCACCATGCCCAGTCTCAATTGCTTCTCAGTGCACCCCAGGGGTGGGGCCAGCATGGCTCCCCAGGGAACAAACCCCAGCCTCTGTGCTCTGCCTAAGCAGGTGCTTTAGTCCACTGAACTATCTGGCCTGCCTGCACATCTTACACTTCAGGGCTGGTTCCAAGAGCCTCCTCTTCCACGGAGCCTTCTATAATCGCCCAGCTGGAACTAACTGCACCTTAATCAAGCACATGCCAACACCACTCCGCTCTCTCAACCACTCAGCCAATTCTACCAGGTTAGTGTAGTTGTCTGAAGGTAGGTCAATCCCTGTGACCAAAGCGAACCCTTAAGGGCACAGAGTTAAGTCATCTGAGCACAACCTCTATCATGCATGGTGGGAAAGGAGCGCTCAATAATTAATCCACAGTTAAAAATGCTCCATGAGATTGGGTGTCCTGAAGAATTTCTGTAATCCCAGCACTTGGGAAGCTGACGCAGGAGGATCATTGTGAATTTAAGGCCAGCCTGGAACTATACAATGAGCTCAAGGCCTGCCTGAACTATATAGTGAAACACTGTCTCAAAAAGACAGGGGAAAAAACTCCACAATGACGTTAGGATGTAAATTTAGCTTTGCCAGGTAGACTGCCCCCCCAAAATCTGGGTGTCAAGGGGAAATGGGGAAGAGAACATGGCTGATTCACTGAAAGCCACCCTCACAGAAACCAGCCCTGGACACAGTCTGTGCTCTGCACACACTTCGAATCCAACAGTGTTGTGTGTTTTTTCATTTTGTCCTTCTGAGACAGGGCCTTGCTATGCAGTTCAGGCTGGCCTTGAGCTCACTTTGTAGCCCATGCTGGTCTCGAACTTGCAGTAATCCTCCTGCCTCAGCCTCCCAAAGTGCTGGGATTAGAGTCATGCGCTCCTACACCCCAGCATTCTGAAAGCACTGTGATTCATTTGTCCCCAAGTAATCCTGCCATTTCAAGCTCCCGGTCTCAATTTACCCTCGCCAAGCTTCATGAGCCGAGGTGTTTTCCGGAAGCAGTTAGAGTCAAAGGGCTTGTCCATGTGCTCCAGGTATCCAGAGTATTTCACTAGGACAGAAGAAAGACAGTGAAGCAGAAACAGGCCCAAGCACACCCGCTTGGCTCTATCACACCACATCTGGACTTGTCAAGGAGGAATGGCGGAACTCTGGAGTTTAACTGCGGCTGTGAGCCACAGCACTCTTCTGACCTCTGGTCGCTGGCCCGGCCTTGAGGCCCAAGGGCTCTGCTGCTGTCTCTAGCACTTTGCTCACCACTTGGATGCAAAGCAGGGAGGAAAGGCCTTGCTTTCCTCTTAAGTTCCCCGGTCCAAAGAAAGCCTTTCCAATCCTGTCCTGTAAATGTGCCTCTCCCCCACACTAGGGCCTTCCGGCTAAGCTACAAACCCAGCTGGGGTTTTTTTGCTTTTGGTTTTGGGGTTTTTTTTGTTTGTTTGTTTGCTCTTGTTTTTTTGGACAGGGTGTACAGGGTCTCACAGAGTAGATCGGACTCGTAGTGATCCTCCTGTTTGTAGCCTCCCAAGTGCTGAGATTACAGGTGCGAACTCCCAGCCTCTATGTCTGCCTAAGCAGGCGCTTTAATTCGCTGAGCTATTAGGCCGGCCCCCTCCCAGCTGTTTTTTAAATTTTCAATTTTGAGACCAGGTCTCACCTAAATGGCCCAGGCTGGGCTCCAATTTACAATCTTCCCATCTCAGCCTCCCACGTGTGATACACCACCCAGGCCACAAAGTTGTTTTACAATGTGCCATCCTTCTCCCAAAGGGCCATCACAGTTTCCTAAAGACAAAAAGTCTGGCTGCAACCAACCATACCAAGCACAGAGGCCTCACGTGTCACCAGATCTCCAGCACCTTCTCGGATGACATCCTTCAGTACACCCCTGTCCCCGGATATGTCCAGCATCTTCTGACTTAACCTCTGGTACTGCGACTAGTGGAAAGCAAAGGCCAGACCTCAGTGCCTCATGGATATGTGAGGGTGGCTACCCCAGGTCAACGACCCCAAAGCGGTGTCCCAGGCGCCCTCACTTGGCCCAGTGGGTGCTCCCTGCCCAGGACTCCTGAGTGCTGGGCGCTTCCCCCCATTTCCACGCGGCCTGGCCTCCCTGCCAAGAGAGCGCTCAGGCCACCCTCCCGCGGGGCTATGACTGCAGCAGGTTCCTACTTGGCAGTCGGCACCCGCCACAGGCATCTCATTCTGGGACCGCGAGGAGGTATTCATCACTCCCGCCCAACCGCCATCAACAGCCTTCGTGCTGCGAGGCACGTGACGGACCGGGGAGTGCTGAGCACCAGAGGAGGGGGTGGGCCCAGCGTGAGCATGTGACCAGGCACGCAGAGACTGATTGGTGGTGGGGCAGGGCGGGGTGGGGCGGGGGTGGGGTGCGCAGAGCATGCTGGGGCACGTGCCTGGGGACGTGAGAGCTTGAGGTGCTCACCCTGAGCACGTGACTGCTTGCGCGGAGGATGGTGGGGCACGTGACTGGGCGCGGTGCGGGATGGGGGATGTGACAGGTCCCACAGAGCACAAAAAAACTTGCAGGTACAGCATGAGGGGCAGAGGGGGGGCACAGGGAGTGGTAGGTAGCTTAGGGAGGTGCAGGGAACAGTAGGGACATGGGTGGGACGCCCAACTGGGGCAGGGGGCAACTACAGCTGCAGACAGGGTCCAGCTCTGACCTTATTTCTCGAGAATAACCTCTCCAAAGGGTGACCATTTTATTACCAACCGTTCACCCTGTGGTCTCTCTTCCTTCCCCTTCAATACCACTCTCCCCTGCCTCCACCAAGATAACACAACTGGTCTTGTGGTTTGATCCCTCAGGCCTCTCTTTGTCCTCTGGCTACCAGACTCTTGTCAGCACTTGACAAAGTTGACTTCTCTGACCTTTAAGCACTTTTTCTCTTGGCCTCTGGATTAGTGTTAGTGTTCTATCACTGTAGTAACAAAGTACCACAAAGCTAGCAGCTTATGGCAGCACCCACTTCTTAGCTCACAGCTGAATAGCTTAGAAGTTCTCTCTGGGCCCAGATCAAAGTGTCAGCCAGGCTGTGTTACTTGCTGCCCTGGGAAGAGGCCAGATCCAAGTCCATTCAGATTGTTGGCAGAATCCACATTCCTGCAGCTCTCACTCGGTATGACGTCACCGTCTTGAGGCTCCCATCCAGTGGATTCTACTTGTGCTTGGCATCCTCTTCAGCCACATCTTTCTCTGAGTCCAGCCAAATAAAATTCTCTGCTGTTAAGGGCTCCTGTGATTAAACTGGGCTTTCTTTGATCATTCAGGTCCATGACCTTAACCAAATCTACAAAGTAGTCTTTCTTTTGCTATGTAAGGTAACATTCACAGATTCCAGGAATTGTGGGGTAGAGATCTTTGAGCTATTCAACCTCCCACGGATTCCAGGGCACAGCCCTCTCCCTGGCTTCCTCCTACCTCTCTGGCCAGCCTTTCTTAGCCACCCTTCTCTTCCTGACCCCTAAAGCACTAGCAGACTCAGTGCCCATCCTTCCTTGAATCTCTTCATGTCCAATTGTAGTTTTCAGTCTCGGAGATCCCAGCTGTTCCTAAAGCTTTACATACGTTGTACCTAAGCGTACGGGACAAATGTGCTGCCAGCTTGTGGCCCCCACAGAACTGCAGAGCTGCAAAGATCCAGCCTCCTGTGTTCAGTGATTCGCAACGGGGAGCCCAATACCAGCAGCCTGCATGTTGCCAAAGACCTTTCTAGAAATGAACACTTTTTAAAATGTTTTTTTTCTGGCAATGAGGATTGAACTAGAACCTTCCTTGCACATGCTAGGCGAGCACTCCACCACTGAGATACATCTCCAATCACTTTTTAAAACTTTGAGTTGGACTCTTGCTATTTTTTCCCAGGCTGGCCTCAAATCTGTGACCTTTCTGCCTCAGCCTCCTGAGAAGCTGGAATTACAAGGATATGCTACTATGCCCGTCTTAGAGGTTTACTTTCTTGGTTCTGTCCATGTACTCCTGAAACACCCTGGGGCAGGGGCCCAGCAGTCTATGTGTTGACAGGCCCTCCACGGAATTGTGGTGTTTACTGAAATCTGCAGCCCGTGGGCCACTCAGCCTCTGGATGTTGCAAGCATCTGTCTCTGGATTTCCCCCTTCTACTCTTCTCATCTTGTTTTGTCACTGTCACTGACTGCCATCACAGGCCATCACAGACCACGCACCCAGGTGCTCAGGCCACTGTGATCCATTATCTGGGGCCATAACAGCAAGAGTGCTCTGTTGAAAATATAAATCGGGTGCTACTTCCTTACTTTAAAGCACTCAGTGTTCAATCTCCAGCACCCAAGTGGGGAAACGCTTCCCGATGATTCCCACTGCCTGGGGAGTCAAAGCTCAACTTCGGCCCTGGCGCACAGGGCAGCCCTGCCTCCACTCAGGCCTCATCTCCTGCAGCCCCTACTTCCTTGTTGTGTTCCTGCGACAGCTCCCCTCTCTAGGGTACCTTGCAGATACCAACCTCTTCCCAGCCCTTTGTTCTTGCTGACCTACTGTCTGGGCAGCCGTTCACGTGGCTGGCTGCTTCATATTCTTTACCTTATTAAGTAAAATTTTGTAGGAGGCCATGAATCTGGGTTGGGCACCTTCGCAAGGCCTGGCAGACCAAACCAATGTAGAAGAGTAACTGAGCTTTGGTTGGCCACAGGAGGTTCTATGCTGTTAACCAATAAAGCTGTAAAAAAAAAAAAAAAAAATCCAACTAGTCAAGCTGTAACCAATAGACTAAACTGAAGCTAATTAAGTTGCTGTCTATGCCTTGCTCCCTGCTTTTTTTTTTTTTTTTTTTTGCTTCAAATTCCTGGTTTAATAAGGACTTGTTTATTTTGAGAAAAAAGATCCCAAACATCAGGC
>NW_004524611.1:13657434-13666163 GCF_000260255.1 Octodon degus
GTTCAGGGTCTCACTACTAGATTGGATTCATAGTGATCTGCCCGTTTACAGCCTCCCAAGAGCTGGGATTACAGGCGCGCACCACCACACCCCATCTCAATTGCTGTCTCAGCGAGCCCTAGGAGGGAGGGAAGCATGGCAGGCCCGGGGAACAGAAAGTGCTGGAATGTTCTACAGCTTGATGTTAAGGGCAATGATACATGTTAAAGGCACATCAAGCTGGAGAGCTACGTCTCATGAAGTTTACCTGGGAGTGGTGACACACACCTGTTATCCCAGTACCCTGGGAGGCTGAGACAGGGATCACAAGGTGGAGCCCAGTCTGGGCAACTTATCAAGACCCCATCTGAGAAAAAAAAAAGTAAAAAGGACTGGGAGCTGGGCATGTTAACGTATCCCTGTAATCCTAGTACTCAGAAGGCTGAGGCAGGAGGAACACTGTAAATCTGAGCCCAGCCTGGGCTACACAGTGAGACCTTGTCTTCAAAGGAAAAAAAAGCCCTCAGTACTAAGAGGGAAGCTAAAATAGGAGACCATTCAGTGGGAGGATACTGGGTATAATTTCCGGAACTGAAAAAATAAAAAAAAAAAGAACTTTATTAAGTTATTGTTGAATTTAAAACTCTAGGTTAAAATACCTTTCAATTCCACGAGGCTGCATCAGAAGGCGGCGTGTCACACAGCACATGTCTGCTGTGCTTAGGGTTGGCAGGTGTGCAGGACACACCCCCACCTGGCAAGGCCACCACCTGAATGTCGAGGTTATCAGCTTAGGCCCAGCAGAGGCTGCCTCCCCAGTCACGTGGTGTGACACAGCTTTCACCTGACTCTGGGTGACCTTGGGGATGGGGTGTTGCTGGGAAAGGGGAGGAAAGCGAGGGGAGGCGGAGACCCAGCAGCAGTGTGGCATCCAGCTGTGCTCCTTAGGTCCCAGGCTGCCTCCACTCCTGCCAAGAGCCTGACACTGTGGTGAGGCCAGGCGGATCGGGAGAGACCAGGTAACTCGGTGTTGGCCCTGGCCCTGGGGCTTCTCCTCTGCTGGTCACCATCCACCAGGGTGCCAAGGCCTCCCTGGTCCCAAACTCTGGGGGACAGCGTTGCTCTGGGACAGAATTCTTGCTCTAGCACTACCTGGAGGTGCCTACTACATATGCAGACTTCCAGGTCTCATTAGAGCCACCCCGCCCAGGAGAACCCCTGAAGGTGGCACTCAGGAACCCCAGTGTAACTAGGCTTCTGGCATTGCTTGGCTGTTCCAGACCAGGGGAAGGGCGTAGCTTGTCTCTTCCATCCAATTCTAGGCTGCAGAACAGCTGGGGCAGGAACCTTATTTATCAGCATCACAGGTGGCCCCCAGCGGTGACAAGGTAGAATTTATTTCCAATCCGAGGTGACAAGGTAGAATTCATCTATCCCCATGGGACCTCTTTGAAACCAAGCCCTTTGTTTTAGAGATGGGGAAACTGAGACCCAAGTTGGTAGTGGGCTAAAACTGGAATTGAGGGCTTCCCTCTAAGTTCTAAGAGTGGAATCTGTCCCTCCTCCTACGCTCTGGCAGCCCTTGGCCTGGTGGGGTGGGTAAGTATGGTCGGAGGGCAGGAGCGGCAGGACTGAGCCCACACCCGCCTTCCAGCCCGGGCAGCGCGCATGGCGTGGCAGGTGAGAGTGCCCGAGCTGCAGGACCGGCTTCAATGTCCCATCTGCCTGGAGGTCTTCAAGGAGCCCTTGATGCTGCAGTGCGGCCACTCGTACTGCAAGGGCTGCCTGGTGTCTCTGTCATGCCACCTGGACTCGGAGCTTCGATGCCCCGTGTGTCGCCAGGAGGTGGATGGCAGCAGCTCCCCGCCCAACGTGTCCCTGGCCCGGGTGATCGAAGTTCTGCAGCTCCCTGGGGCCGCAGAGCCCACGGTCTGTGAGCACCACCGAAACCCACTCAGCCTCTTCTGCGAGAAGGACCAAGAGCTCATCTGCGGCCTCTGTGGCCTGTTGGGCTCCCACCAGCATCACCGGGTCACTCCAGTATCCACTGTCTACAGCCGCATGAAGGTGAGAAGGGGGGCCGCCGGGAACCGGCGGGAAAAACCCCGGCCCGAACTTAAAACAAACCCCGTGCTCTCTGGCGCCACCATCCGGCAGAAACTGCAGTATTCTCTGTCAGGCCTTGATTTTCTTTCTGCGATGCCTGAGCAGGCGTGCTTTGTTTCAGGCATCAAAATGTTGGGCAGATGCTGAACCAGGTGCTGGGCTTGCAGCCACACGCAGGAGGGGGAGCCCCTGGTGTTACCTGGCAGCCCTTTTTTCCTCTGTTCTTTGGATTACTGGTTTCTTTCTAGAGCGCAGTCCTGCCTGTGTGCTCAGAAGGTGGGGACCTTGGTTGCCTGGTGTAGTTCAGTGCCCTGAGACTTATCGCTATAAATGCCCACAGCTGATTGTGGAATCAGCTATCCCCCGACTCCACGGAGCACAGCACCAGACCAGAGCAGCATCACTTAGGAGACAGAGGAGCAGCACCGTCTTGGGTCACGAGGTCATCGAGAGGTTTCCGGAAAGAATAGTTTCATCTGCACAATTGCATTTACTCCTTAGAACAATTCTGGGAGGCGGGCAGGGTGCGGGTATTATTGTATTTTACAAATATGGGAACCGAGACTGAGAGCAGGAAGGAGCCAGTTCATGGGCGGATGGCTTGCACGTGGGGAGCTAGGGCTCCAGCAGAGGCGGGGTTCCTTTGCACTTCTGTGGGTTGAGAAGTGGCAGGAAGGGAGAACGGTACTTGGCTTGGTGGTCGGTCGTGGCCTGTGCAACACAGGAAGGGACCTGGATTTACTGGGATGCTATGGATGGGCAGGGTGCTCAGGAGCTTGGAAGCACGGTCATGACGTGATCAGGCCCCTCTGACGGGGTGTAGACTGGAATGTGTGTAGGGGGGACAGAGTGAGATACAGGGCCTGCATGGGCAGGGAGGCCTAGGGCACCCTGGGAAATATCTAGAAGGAAGACTTCCTGACTTCCTCTGTCACAGCTGAGGGGCGCAGAAAAGGATCTGCGGTGGGGAGTGTCCAGGGGAGGGCAGGGCCAGGCCAGCCCAGCCGTGTGATGCAACCTGCTACCCCCTTTACCCGTTCCTCTGTGTACTCTATTGGGGTTTCTTGTCTTCTCTGTGGAGCACATGACTGACTGACTTGCAGTTTCCTCTCCATGTGGCCATGTTGACAAGATCTAGTACCTTCTCTGCCTCATCCAGTGACCACAGAAATACCCTTTTGGGGCTGTGGTGAGATTCTCCGAGGCCTCGGAGCAAGGACGTTGTACCTACCTCTCTTCTTGGCTCCTTTCCCAAAATCTGTGCAGCTTTTTTTTGCTTGGGGATCATCTAGACCAGAGACCCCAAATACCCTATCCCCAAACCAGCAGGGTCTGGGCCAGCGGTGACCAGATCGTGGTGCAGGGGCCTGGTTTGGTAGCCCCGAGGCTGGGCACCCTGGGGTCAGGGCAGTCCAGAAGTGTGTATACGTCTACACGGAGGCCTCACATTGAGCTAGGCCCTCAGCCACCTGGGAGGGATTTAGGTGTGTGTAGGCGACGTCACTGGGTGTCACCTGTGTCACTGTCTGCAGCACCAGCCTCACCGGAGCAGTCTTTCTGTGATGACTCTTGATAAAGGCTCATTTATTCTGGACCTGCTGGTGATGGCCGCTTACCCACGGATCCCACATGGCCCACATAGACGCAGGGAGAGTTGGCTTCGGATTGTTTGTCCCCACTATCAGATGTTGTGTGGTAGCTTGCAGGTAGCTGTGACAATGTTTCTCATCCATGTCCTGCAAAGGGATGACATTGAGATTTCTCCTGTCTTGGCAGCTCCTGTGGCCATGTGGAACACTCTTAACCTATTTTGGGGCCATGAAAACCTGGGCAGTTCTGGTCCCTGCCCTGTTCCAGTGGGGTTGCTTGTGGCTGCTGGATTATGTCAACAAGGGAGAGCCCCAGAGCTGGCCTGAGGAGCAGAGGGGATGGCAGGTCCCCTGCTCATGGGCCATGTTGTGTTGACCCCAGGAGGAGCTCGCAGGCCTCATCTCTGATGTGAAGCAGGAGCAAAAGGAGGTGGCCGAACTCATTGCCAAACTAGTGAACAACAGGACCCGGATTGTGGTGAGTGCCCATTTCCTCTGAACTTTCCCAAAGAGCCCACTTGTTTTTCTCAGTGCTGGCGATAGAACGTAGGGCCTGTGCAGGCTGGACAGGGGTTCTGCCACTGAGCCACACCCCCAGCGGGCCCAGTTCTATTTGTCCTTTACTAAAAACCATATCTTCCATCCAAAGCAGAGTTCAAAGCATTCCAGAGTGGGTGGGGAAAGTGCAAATCCTCCCTGGAGAATTCAGCCCAGTTGTCAGGCAGGACCGGCTCCAAGTTGGCTCTTGTCCTCCATGTCCTTGGGGCTGAGATAACCCAGGACTTGAGTCCCAGAGATAAACAGCCCAAAGCTCAGGCGTGACTTTCCTACCCCTTGGTGTGGTTTGTGCGCGTTTGCCCTTGACAGCATGTCATGGTGTCCTGGGGGCAGAGGCCTGCCTGGTGGGAGAATGCTGGGGGGTGTTGGCTCTACCTGGAAGTGCTCAGTCCACCCAGGCACTAGTCCTGGGCAACTCCCTTCCAAGCTCGCTCCACAGAGCCTCTCAGGTCCTGCTCAGTTGTGGACCTTATAGGTAACGGTTGAAACAATCACAAGCAGGGCTGTTCATTTTGAAAGAGCTGGGGTCCTGTCACTGGTCCCCATCCCCACGGCTGCCTCCCAGGCTCCCCAAGCCCAGTGTGAACTCCCTGGCAGGTGTCAGTCCAGGGAGGCCCGGCTGCTCAATGCTGACTCTGCCATGAGCTGCCCTCCCTTGTCCCAGAATGAGTCTGATGTCTTCAGTTGGGTAATCCGCCGAGAGTTCCAGGAACTACACCACCTCGTGGACGAGGAGAAGGCCCGGTGCCTGGAGGGCGTGGAGGGGCACACCCGCGGCCTCGTGGCCTCCCTGGAGATGCAGCTGGAGCAGGCCCACAGCACCCGGGAGAGGCTGGCGCAGGTTGAGCACGCGCTGCAGCAGCTCGGCAATGAGAGCCACCACGAGTTCATCCAGGTGAGTGGCCCAGGGGAGACCCAGAGCCCTCCCTTCCCTGACAGCCAAGTGGCTTTGCCGTAACTACCGCCTGCCTCGCTCTTGTCTTCCAGAAGTACCGTGCCATGGCCCCCAGGTAACACCCGCCACAGAGCTGCTGGGATAGTGTCGTTGGCCGACTGGTGGCTGCAGGCGTGGGCAGCACCCCTGTCTCCCCCATTTGGTTTAACCAGCCACCTTTGGGCAGCTTCCCACATCTGGCTCTGGTCCTCAAGCTCAGGGTGAACAGCAAAAGTCAGTCCGTGCTCCAGGGGTCTGGCAGGCTGCTGAGGAGGGAGATGGCAGGGTGGTCCCAGCATTATGTGGACAGGAACAGCAGGGGCATTGGCAGAGCCACTCAGGCATGAAGTTGCCCCAGTGGGGGCCCCGAAGCCTGTTCTCTCAGGACCACTTCTAGGAAGGAGCTGGGTGCTTGAGGACAGGACAAGTGGGATGTGGTGGGCAGTGTGAACGCACACTGAGTGTGGATTTGCCCAGGGGGACAGAGGGTGGGCTGTGGCTGAGGACACAAAGCTCTCTCATCCCTGTGACTGTCACCTGCAGAGCAGAGCTCCAGCAGGCACGGCCTTTGGAAGGTGCCTTCAGCCCTATCTCCTTCAAGCCAGGCCTCCACCAGGCTGACATCAAGCTGACAGTGTGGAAGAGGCTTTTCCGGAAAGTTCTGCCAGGTGAGGCGCCAACCTGTCCTTTTGCTTTTCACGAGTGGCATGAGAGGGCTTGAAGACACAAGAAACTCAGAGGAAGGTGCATGGAGCAGAGGCAAGCGCCTGGGCTGGGTCTCACTGCGCAGCTCCTTGTCTTAGCAGGCTGGCCACGTCGTGTCATTTCTCAGCCTCAGGCTCCTAAAGAGGAGCTGGTAAGGCCTGCCTGGCTGGGTGGCAGAGTCCCCGTACGCACTCCGGTGTGAGGCTTAGTGCTTAACAAATGGCAGTCATTCTCTGCCAGAAAACCCCGATGCTGGATCAGTTCCTTTATTACTCCCGTGCTCCTTATGTGTATATAAAGGAGCTCAGTCCAGACTAGTGTTCCCACCAAAGGCAAAGTCAGAGTTTATATAAAAGAAAGGGGAGAACAAGTTGCAGCCAGTGGACAGCGAGTCTTGCCTGCGCACTGCTGGGGTAACCTGGTTAGCTGTGGTTAGCAAAGAGGTGAGCGGCACGGATTGTCCCTGCACAGGCTGGTCCGGCCAACAGGGCATGGCCGCTGCTGTCCTGGGCTCTCCAGCAGCCTCTAGAGAGGTCTGGGCCATATCAGAGAGCGGCCTTCTGTGCCCTTTACCATGCCTCACCCTGCCATGGGATGATGGTTTGCAGATGATTCAGAGGAGCCCAGGGCAGTTCCTAGCAAGGACCGCTGTCCAGTGGGAATCTAACTTCCTGCTGATCTGACAGGTGGCGCTCAGTCTGCAGAGTTGGGGAGGGGGGCAGATGAAGCTTCAGGAGCTTTACTAGCTCCTGTTCGCCTCCTGCTGCGCTGCCTGCAGTTCCATGCCCAGGGTGACGCTCCTGCCTTACTAGACTCCCGCTCACACTGCCATGTCTGCAGGCTTCAGCCATTGTCTGGCGCGCCCGTCCAGCACACAGCTGTGTGCCTGACTCCCTCTAGGCTCCTGTGAGGAGCTCAGGGCTTTCCTTCTCCTGCCACTGTATGTGTGGCTCAGCACCAGGCCTTCTCTGCTTTCCCTGCCAGCCCCAGAGTCTCTCAAGCTGGACCCTACCACCGCCCACCCCCTCCTGGAGCTCACCAAGGGCAACACAGTGGTACAGTGCGGGCTCCTGGCCCAGCGGCGCGCCAGCCAGCCTGAGCGCTTCGACTACAGCACCTGCGTCCTGGCCACCCGGGGCTTCTCCTGTGGCCGCCACTACTGGGAGGTGCTGGTGGGCAACAAGAGCGACTGGCGCCTGGGGGTCATCAAGGGCACGGCCAGCCGCAAGGGCAAGTTGAACAAGTCCCCGGAGCACGGAGTGTGGCTGGTTGGTCTCAAGGAGGGCCGCGTGTACGAGGCCTTCAGCTGCCCACGGGTACCGCTGCCTGTGGTAGGCCACCCCCACCGGGTCGGGGTCTACTTGCACTATGAGCAGGGGGAGCTCACCTTCTTCGATGCTGATCGCCCTGATGACCTGCGACCGATTTACACGTTCCAGGCTGACTTCCAGGGCAAGCTCTTCCCTATCCTGGACACGTGCTGGCATGAGAAGGGCAGCAACTCACTGCCCATGGTTCTGCCCGCACCCACTGGACCTGGCCACCTCACCCAGCTGCAGCCTACCAAGCTGTAGGCAGACCTGGCGCTGCCTACCCCAGTCCCCTTCCACTGGGCATTGGAACCAAGGGCTGCCATTGGGCAACATCTTCACCTGTGTGGGGTCTTCCCAACTGTGTGTCCCTGTAGCATTTATGACAGGGACAGAGGCCACAGGCCCTTCCTTGTTGGCCAGGTGGGGTTAGCAGAGCCAGCTTTGGGATCCAGTTGTGTCCCTTTGACCATGGTCTCTGTGCTTACTCTTTTAGCTGTGGGCAGAAATGTTCCTTCTTCTTTGCTGCAGGAATTTAAAACAACTCTTAATAATAAATTTGGGGGCTGGGGAGATAGCTTAGTGGAATAAGAGCCTGCCTGCCAAGCGCAGGGTCCTGAGTTCAATCCCCAGTACCGCAAAATAAATAAATAAATAAATAAATAAATAAATAAATAAATGTGGCATTTTTCTTTCTCTTTAATTGATGTAGTAGTTGCTATAAAACAGAATACTTAATGTTCAGCTCTCTATTTTTGCTTTGGGGGAGTGGAACCCAGGCCCTCACAAGTTCTCCCCACCAAGCCACAACCCCAACCTCTAGGTCTAAATGTCTAAAGGCATCTCCAGCGTGTGGTGGCACCAGGTCTTGCGTCCACCCACTGCTCGCTTGCTCTGTGTTTAGAGTCACATTTTGTCACAGTTTCTTCCTCAGAGGTCTCCAATTCACCTTTCAGGTAGATGGGATGGAAATGAGGGAGAAGGGTGATGTGGCCGTGCACACAGGGGTGACAAGCCTGCCCTGGTCACTACAAAGGGGCAAATGTCCACTCCAGGCCACCACTGGGATGACCAGATTCTACCCTAGAAATCTGACAACTGGAAAAGAGAAGGGCTGGAGTTGTCACCTCAGACCGGGCACTTTTCAAGGGAAGATCTATAGCCGTGTACCACACAGCAGCCTAAGAGCCTGTGTGAGTGGTAGCTCTGCCCTGGCACCTGGGCATGATGCCACACGGGCGCCCACACAAGGCTTGAGTGCATTGTTTCTGAAATAACATTTACAGTGTCCAGGGTTATGGCTTATGGGTGATTGTCATTCTGCTCACAGCATCAGGCTTCTCTATCACACCCAAAGGTGCTCCACCAACAGCCCTAACCAAAAACCAAGGCCCTGCCTTCTCTTCCTCCACCCCCACCCCATTCCTCTTCCTCATTTTCCTCCTCTTCTTTTTTTTTTCTTTTCAAAGTTTTATTGATAAACATATAGCAATGAGACAGTTTCAAATCAAATCGAAAGTACAGTTTCAACAAATAATACGCTGCATA
>NW_004524611.1:13666383-13685230 GCF_000260255.1 Octodon degus
TCTATTCATTAAGAGAATGCAACTATATATCTATCCCAACCACTTTGAATACACAGATACAAAATGGACATTCATAGTTATCCTCCTCTTCTTTTTTCCGAGACAGGATCTTGCTATGTAGTCCAGGTTGACTTCAAACTCACAGCCGACTTCTTGCCTCAGCCTCCCAAGTTGTGGGATTACATGCCTGAGCCACCACACCCAGATCTATGAATTATTCTTATCTGCCCCTCTTCCTGTTCAACTTCAGTGGATTTTACTTTTAATCATCTTGGGCTGGGGAGATAGCTCAGTGGCTTAAGAACCTGCCTGTTAAGTACAAAGACCCAGATTCGATCCCCGGTACCACATCCCACGCCGGCCCCAAGCCATGCCAGCCACTGAAACCAGGTGTGGTAGTGCATACCTATATTACCAGCACTGGGGAAGTGAGACAGGAGGATCACTAGGAGTCTGAGCTGCATTGCAAGATGTAACCAAGTAGATAAATTTTAAAAAAAAAATCAGCTTGCCAACTTTAAGCCAACTCCATGGACACCAGCCCATACCTGACCAACACTTCCTCCCTAGATGACTGCCACGACTTACACTAGTCTCCCAGCCTAGACCCTGCCTGTCACTCCTTTCCTTCCGCCTCCCTCTGCTTTTCACAGCAGCCAGACAGCTCTTTTAAGAAAGCAAATCAGAGGCTACTTCACCCTCTAAGTGAAACCCTTCCGTGGACTCCTGTTTCTCTCAAATTCGAGGTCAAAATCTTTATCATGGCTTTTGAGGATCACACTTCCATCATTCACTGTTTCTAGCCATGCTAGACATGTCAGGTCCCCAAATACTCCCTGTGCCTTCTAGCTTTGGGGACACTACACAGGATTACTGAGCTGAACAGTCTGAGCCTGGATAATCCAAGTCCTATGCCGGGGCCAGTGAGCAGACTGTCAGGTATCAGGGAGCACGCCTGCCTGAAGCTCCTGGGGCCGTGCAATGGCAAGCAGAAACACTGAAATGGGGGCCAGACAAATAGCTCAGTGGATTAAAGCACCTGCTTAGGCAGACGCAGGAGTCAGAGGTTCGATCCCCAGCCTGCTTTGCCGGCCCTGCCTCTGTAATCCCAGCACTTGGGAAGCTGAAAACAGGAGAATCACTGCAAGTCCAATCTGTGTAGCGAGACCCTGTAGATCCCATAGCCCGCCCCCCCCCCCGTACTAAATACAATAAAAACATCAGGCCTTGATCTCTGGTGGTCTATGGCTTATACGGGATAAGCAAGCAGGACAGACGCAGGTGGCACTGGTTGTGCAATATGCATTACAGTGACCAAAAGCAACCAGAGCTGCGACAGCAACTATCACCTGGGCAACTAGAATTCTGAAGTCCACTGGCTGGGGTTGGGGACATCTTCTGCTACATTCTTGGCCATTCTATGGAATCTGTCTGAGAATGGAGCCATCAGAGGATACATAGCACAAGAAGGTGAAGACAAACACAGGACACCTAAGTAAACAAAATAAGCTCAAGTTTTAATTTGAAAGTTTGCTGATAACACTTGGGCTCCTCAGTCTAGCCATACCTGAAATAAGCGTACTGATTCCCCCAACCTCCAGAACTCCTATGCGTATGAATAAATAACCTCTTCCCCCTTTTGCTCTTTAAATAGTGGAATTTTGGCATTTGCAACCAAAGGAATCCTGACCAGCTAGGTTACCTGGGTACAAAGACAAGCATTCCTAGACCCCATCTATGAGGCTCTGAAAAAGAACTGGCTGATTGGCTTTTTTCTTTTGGCAGAACTGGGGATTGAACTCAGGCCCTTGCGCTTGCCAGATAAACGCTTATTCTACTGAGCTATCTCCCCGGCCCCAGCTTTTCTCTTTATATAAAACCTTTGTGACCTAATAATCAGTTTTGAGTCCATTTTATTGTGCCTACACCTGTTCCCCACACATCTGTTTAGTGTGGGTCAATCCTACTACAACTAATTGCTCAACATCACAGCAAGTTGTGCTTCTTCATTCATGCACTCTGCCATCAGGTATTTCCCTATTTTAGGTCTTTATTGTAAAGAAGACGTTGTTCTAGACTGTAGGGGTAGATTGGTAGCAAGGCAGACAAGGTAATTGTCCCTAGGGAGCTAAGGTGACGTGCAAAGAACCATAAAGCAAAGATAACCACATATGGAATAGGTGATGCGATGAAATAGAATAGAATTTGACGAGGGTGCCACTAAAAATATCACTCAGGAGGTACTGGGGATCACAGTTGGTACTAGGGCCCTGACACTGAACTAATCATTATTTTTAGCGAGACAAGTCACTAAGTCACTAAATTACAAACGCCCGTAACCCCAGCCCTCTGGGAGACTAAGCAGGTGCATGGCAACTTCCGGCCCAGCCTGGGCAACGCAATTATTTAGCAAGACCCTGTCGCAAAGTAAAAATGTAATGGGGGGGAATGCAGCTATAGCTCAGTGTGAAGGCCTTGGGTTCAATCCCCTGTACGGCACCCCACAAAAAAGCCACTTATTAACCTAGAGCTGCAGGAAGCTTGAAACAGCTCTGCAATTATAACGCTGACCAAAATCAATCCTCTTGAAAAACGCTTGTTGAGAAGCTGGGACTCTAACCCAGAGCTTCGGGTCTACCAACCACAAGCCCCACCCCTTAATTAAGACAGAAGCGGGTGCCCTCTGACCCCGGATGTGCGGACGTAAAGAGCGTGCGGGGCGGCCACAAAGCCCAGTGCACTTTACGACAGCGCCGTAAGTGCGCGTGGCAGCAGGAGCATGGCTGTGTACGCGGCTGCGGCGACGGTGCTGGCTGGGGTGGAAAACCGCCAGGGCTCCCTCAAGGGGCTGGTGTACGCCAGCAACTTCCAGGTAACGGGGCTGGACGCAGGCAAGGTGGGAGGCCGGGGGCCGGGGAGCCGGGGGGCCGGGGGCGGGCCCGGCTCAGCGTGTCTCCCTCCCTCCGGCCGCGCAGAACGTGAAGCAGCTGTACGCGCTGGTGTGCGAGACGCAGCGCTACTCCGCCGTGCTGGACGCCGTGATCGCCAGCGCCGGCCTCCTCCGCGCCGAGAAGAAGCTGCGGCCGCACCTGGCCAAGGTGAAGGGCGAGGCGGGAGGCGTCTGCCTCCGGGTTCCCGTTCTGCCCAGCGTGGCTCGTCCGAAAGGAATCTGCGCAGCCTCTCACTGGGTTATGTAGTCGCTGAAATGAATTTGCCTTCAAACTTAGGGCCTTGGGTCAAGGAGAAATGGAACGGGAAGCCGGGTGCGGTGGATCACGCTTGTAAGTCAGTGTCAGCACTCTGAGAGGCAGAGGTTGAGGCAGGAGCAAGATAGAGCCCTGCGCGGTCAGTTTAGGGACTTCGCGAGATCCCGGCTGAGAATTTTAAAAAAGGGCGGGGCGGGGGGAGTTGAGGGTGTTGCTCAGTGTACAGATCCTGGTTCAGTCCTCAGCTCCATGCCAAAAAATGAAAAAAGGCAGTGGGGGAGACTGAGGAAATGGAAGGGGGATGGCAAGGAATCGGAATCGAGGGCCAAGGCTCTTCTGGTGGGCACCTGGAGAAAGGGCCCGGCCGTGTACCTGCTGTGTTCAGGTACCAGGGACCACCGGGGCGGCATCTGGAAGGGTCTTTAGCCCTCCCTAGTTCCAGCGCTCTGTAGCGTTCGGAGGAGTGGATTCCCAGGGCTGGCTTATTTTGTCTTTGTTTCTCCCTCCCCAGGTGCTAGTGTATGAGTTGTTGCTTGGCAAGGGCTTTAGAGGGGGCAGAGGACGATGGAAGCCTCTCCTGGGCCGTCACCAAGCGAGGCTCAAGGCTGAGTTGGCGAGGCTCAAGGTTCACCGGGGTGTGAGCAGGAACGAGGACCTGTTGGAAGTGGGGTCCAGGCCCGGCTCAGGTGAGCTGCAGGTAACTGTGGGGTCTGGGGGTGTGTTCTAAGAGGACACCTAAGCCCCTTAGAGGAAGCGGTTTGTGTTCCCATCCGCTCTCTGCGGTTGTGTCCTAGCCTCCCAAGTGCCTCGCTTCGTGCGGGTGAACACCCTCAAGACCTCCCCAGATGATGCGGTGGATTATTTCAAGAGGCAAGGTTTCTCCTACCAGGGTCGGGCTTCCAGGTGAGAGCGCTTAGCATCCTGCCTGGCTGTCCTCCTAAGTCCCACCTTGAATGAAATGCGTATGCACTGCAAGTATGTACTAAAAAGTATTGAAAAAAACCCAAAACATTGCACAACGGATACTGTGAAAAATTTTAAATTGAAGAAGAAACTTTTTCGTTGTTTAAAAAAACTCTAAATGCAGCTATTGGCTGCTCACTTCCATTGAGCCTGGCTATTCCGAGCCTCCTCTCCTGGTCTGCTCTGTCTTCATCTGGCCTTGCTGCCTCAGCAGTGCCTGTGCTCTTTCTCTCCCCTTTCCTCCTGCCTCGGGGTTGCAGGCTCCTCAGCCCAGGTGGAGTGGTGCAGTGCAGGGTGACACTCAAGTTAATGTGCAGCTTCAAGGCGCAGCCAGGCCGCACCGGTCCAGGATGCGGGCGGTCCAGGATGTGTATAGTAGGATGCGTAGTACTCCTTTCAGAGCTGTAGAGGCCGCGGCTGCTGCGGTGTGGCTCTTGCCTTCCGTGAGGCGGTGCTTTCCAGTCAATGGCCAGCACCTGCTGGCAACGCTTCATTGTATGTGGAAGCAGCTCCCTCCATGTGACGCGGCCCGTGGCGCACAAGCACAGGTGGGGCCCCCGCTGCCAGGACGTGGGCGGTGGGAGGCTGGGATCCTGACCCCAGCTAGTCTGGCCAGAGAGCACAGGTTTAAGACTGACTTGACTGCCTCAGTGTTGTCCTTTGGAAATTTCTCCCTAGCTGTCTTTCATTACTTGTTTGCAGTGCTGAGGATTTGAACCTTGAGGCCTGGGTCATGCTGGGCTAACATAGGGCTACGTACCCCACCCCTGCATAGCCAGTTTTTTGTTTTGTTTTGTTTTCCAGAATTGGGGATTGAACTCAGGCCCTTGCACTTGCCAGGGAAGCACTTATTCCACTGAGCCATCTCCCCGGCCCCCATAACCAGTTTGTTTAAATTTATGATGTTTTGTTTTTGGGTAGCTCAGGCTGGCTGGCCTGGAACTCAGTGGTCGTCCTGTTTCAGCCTCCAGAGCATTATAGGCCTGCACCACCACTCATAGTTTACTTGTGTCTGCCCAGGCTGGGCTTGAACTTGTGAACTTCCTGCCTCAGTCTCAGATTATAGGCATGTGTTACACCAGCTATAGCAAGCTTAAATACTGCTTGTGTGAGAAAAGGGGGCAGCTGGCATGGAGGAAACCGAAAAATGGGGAGTTAATGGTTTCTGTTCCCTGGAAGCCTTGAAGACTTGCAGGCCCTGAAGGGGAAACACTTTGCTCTGGATCCCTTGTTGCCTGAGCTGCTCGTGTTTCCTGCACAAACTGATCTGCATGAACACCCACTGTACCGGGCAGGTCACCTCATCCTGCAGGACAAGGTAGGGAGGACAGATGGGAAGAGAAAGTTTGAGTACCCTGTCCCTGCTCTCTTTTCACCTCCTGCTATGCTCCGCTGTGCCAGGCCAGCTGCCTCCCGGCCATGCTGCTGGCCCCGCCACCCGGCTCCCACGTCATCGACGCCTGTGCTGCCCCAGGCAACAAGACCAGTCACCTGGCGGCTGTTCTGAAGAACCAGGGGTGAGGGCCCTGTAGGAATGGGAGAGGGGGGTGGGCCTGACCCTGGGCTTGAGGCGGGCACGCTGAGCTTCCTGGGAGCTACACCATCCCTTCACGGATGATGCAGGCCAGGTGGCCACTTCGGTATTTAGTAGTGGTTTTTGCATGTCCTAAGTTAACATACTGTTTCAGTTTGGGCCATCCAGAGATGCGGCCTCCCTCAGGTGCCCTGTATGTTCTGCCCACCCAGCTCTGTTCTCTTCCGCAGGAAGATCTTTGCCTTCGACCTGGATGCTAAGCGGCTGGCGTCTATGGCCACTCTGCTGGCCCGCGCTGGAGTCTCTTGCTGCGAGGTGGCCAAGGAGGACTTCCTGGCAGTGTCACCGGTGGATACACGCTACGCGCGGGTCCAGTACATCCTGCTGGACCCCTCCTGCAGTGGCTCTGGTGAGAAGGGGAGGTTGGCTGTGGGGCTGCATTCTAGATCAGCCTAGAGCTGATGAAGGCTGTTTTGGTCTCAGCTGGGACTTGTCAAGTGGCCATGGGACTGGTTAGGTGAATGGTTCTTGTGAAGCTGGGCTCCCATTGGGAACACAGGGTTTGGGTGGCTTTTGCATAGTGCTGTCCTCCACAGGCATGTTGAGCCGGCAGCTGGAGGAGCCCACGGCAGAGCCGCCCAGCAAGGAGCGCCTGTGTGCCCTGGCAGCGTTTCAGCTTCGAGCTCTGCGCCATGCGCTCACTTTCCCAGCGCTGCAGCGCCTTGTCTACTCCACGTGCTCCCTGTGCCCGGAGGAGAATGAGGATGTGGTCCGGGAAGCCCTCCAGCAGAGTCCAGAGTCCTTCCAGTAATGCGCTACCCGGGCAGAGCAGAGGGCAAGGGTGACCTGCAACCCCAGTGTAGGCTGAGCCCCCTCCCTCCACAGGCTGGTGCCCGTCCTGCCCTCCTGGCCACACCGAGGCCTTGGCACCTTTCCAGGGGCTGAACACTGCCTCCGGGCCTCCCCTGAGACCACGCTGACCAGTGGCTTCTTCATTGCAGTGATTGAACGGACAGAGGTGCCAAGGTGAGGTGTGGGGGGCACGGCCTGTTTGGGAGGATGGGGGCAGCTGGGACTCACCTGACCTGTCCTTGCCTTGCAGCCTGGCCTCTCCCAGCCCAGTGCCGAAGAGGAAGAGGCGGCAGAAAGCAGTGGCCAGCGTGGGCACACAGGTTGAGGGCAGTGAACCACAGGGAAGGAAGCTGCCGAACATGTGCTGAGCACTACTGCCTGGCAGCACTCCTACCACCAGGCCACAGTGTCCTGGCCTGTGAGTGTCCCTCCCCTGGGCTGTGTTGTTTGCTGGTGACACAAGTGCTGGCCCACATGAAAGACAGGACAGGGTGTATGATGGATCACAGTTTATTCTCATGACATAAGCAAAGAGAAAATCTCACATTCATACTAAAAATGCCATCTAGCCCCAACAGAAACCCAGCCTCCTCTGTCATGGGAAGTGCAGTCTCCTGGGCCTGGGCTGTGCATGTCCTCGCACATGTGCCAGGCCCACCCAGAAGTGGTAGCCAGCTCCGTGCCCATAGCCAAGGCCCCAGTGCAAGGCTAGGCCAAGGCTTTGCTGCTGGACCTGTGTCCACCCTGATAGGTCTGGGCCTTGCGCAATTCCCACATTCAACCTCAGTCACCACAGGGGAGGGGACTAGTTACACCTACGTCACATTATTTATAAAATGAGGATTAAGTTTGTATAATCTAGAAGAAGCTCCAGTCCCTCAGGAGTGGGCCTCTTCCCACACAGGCATAACTTAACTACACTCCTAATTTCTAGTCTGTAGCGTTTATACTTAACCACCTCAATGAACCAAGCTTGAAGGAATTTAAAAGGCAATTTAGCTTAAATACAAAAATAAATTTTTATTTTGTTAAAAAATGTTTAAATATTTTTCTTTTAATTTAGACACACGCATCCATACTTCTCCCAAAGAGGGTGGGCGTGGCAGCAAGGCGCTGAGGCCTGGGGATCTGGGCCTGTGCAGAATAGGCTGGAGGAGACCCTGCTGCAACACACAGCAGTGTGCTTTCTCAGTGTGGGTCTCCTGCCATGGGGGGGGGGGGGTCTCAGCAGCAGTGAGGCCAGTAAGTGGGAGAACAGTGGAGGGGAGGTCTTACTTCCCCTGACCCTGTCCCCTGGGCTGCCAGCCCTTAAAAGTCAAAACCATCACAAAATTCAGAAGTCCGCACTGGCCATCAAGTGGTGCCACTTTCCACATTCCATTAACCAGGTCCAGGAGACTTGACAGTTAGGTCCGGCATTACCAACATGCCGCCACACATACAATTCAATTCTTCCTCCAAACTCGATTCAAAGAGCAACAAACACAAGCATCAGACAGTAACACAGGACAAGGCTTGGGACGTGCGATCCCAGAGAGGCAGATGCAGGCCGGGAGGCCAGAGGGCAGGGAGGCAGCTCAAAGCGGGATATCCTGCCTGCTCCAGGAGCTGGTCTCCAGGAGCGAGGGGCTCACCCCCAGCTCTGCCGGGCTAACAGTCTTGCGCCACCAAGATTTTAGGGGCCAAACTGACAGAGGGTTGGAGGTGAAACCGCCTCAACTTGGCAGGAGGAAGTGGAGCAGCACCCACTTGGGGTCTCCAAGGCAAAGCTAGGTTCAGGGTCATTTAAAAAGGAGTAAATCCTGCAGGGGACCAGTGAGGGGCAAAGCAGCAAGAAATAAGGAAATAAAAGTCCCCTAGAGGGACCAGAGGAAGAAAACCACTTCTTATAGTCAAGCCAAGCAGGTAAAGCTTAGGGAAGATCCGTTTTTTTCCAACCCATCCAAAGTGCCAGAGATCCAGGGGGCGCACTGCACCCTCTGCATGAGGGTGCTCAGGGAGGTGGGAGGAGGTACCTGGCTATGCCAGGCGCTAAACGAGTCAGGGAGTGGGCGGTATATACAGATGTTTCTTTAGTTCACCAGCCTCACCAGAGCAAATGTTCAAGTAACGCAGTGGGCTTCTGCCCCGGCCTTTCCCACCTGCTTCCGGGAGGGAAAGGTCCAGGGCTGCCATGTACCCTGGTGGCTGAAGCCAAGGATCTGGGCCAAGTCTGGGCTGTACGGAACTTGAAGGGGCAGAGGCTCTTCCTAGCAGGTGCTGAGGTCCAGATGTGGGTGAGGGTTGGGAGAACAGGGACGAGACAGAGGCTATTTCTTGCGGGTGTGCTGCCTTCGGGCCTGCAGTCGCTGTCGAGCCCCTGGGGTCTTGGATCCCGAACCAATGGAAAAGGAAGGGGTAGCTGATCCTAGAAAGGTGTGACAAGGTCTCATCAGGACAGCTGCTCTCTCTGGGAACAAAGCTCTGGAAACTCAGGCCAAAAGGAGCACCAAGGCTTTCCAGTGGCACCACAGATCCATGCAGATGGGGCTCAGCAAAATGAAGAGTCCCTCAAGAAGTCAGAATAAGACCCCCCCAACCGTAAGAGGGCTCCTCTTTGAGCTGTGCTGCCCACCCAGTTGCCACAGGCCTGAGGGACAGGAGCCAAAGCCCCACCCCATGCCATGTGTAGCCCAGCACTCACCAAAAGGTGCGACTCCTATGAAGCCTTGGGCAGGTGTTGAGGGTGTCCCAAAAGAAAGGGTGCTGCCCGCAGTGCCCACGCCAGGGGTAGAGGCGCTCTGTCCAAAGTTGGGTGTGGAAGTGCCTAGATGGCAGAGAGTGCAGACGGCAGTCAGGCCGGCTAGGGAACTCCAGGACAGGTGCTCCCCTGCAGCACCACCCATGCAGCAGCCTGACTCTGACCTCCTTGTTGGGGTTTACCTCTCCCCCAACTCTTGTCCCTCCTCACTCAAGTGTTGTCCCCCATCTTCCTAGGCACCTTCTGGAGCTGTCACAGCACCCTAGCTCATTCAAAGCAGGCTGTGTTATGGCTCCCAACACCACTGCCTATTTCAACCCAACTTCCTCTGACTTCGTAATTTACCTCCAACTCTCATCATTGCTGTCAATTGCTAAGCAGCCCCACGTTCACTGGGCACAGCTGGCTTACTGTCTACCACTGACTCTGCCCTTCCTCAGGTGCCTTCAATATGAGGCTGCTCACCATCCTGCAGCCCACCCCTGCCACCTCCCATGGTCACTCACACAGTTCCAGAGCCATGCTTGTGGGGTTTCTACACCCAGCTCATGTTAGGGACCCACCTCAGCAGCTGCAGAGGGTACTGCACAAGGGCCTCATCAGACACATCACCAGTTTTGCAGCCCACAAGAGCACCTGGCAGACCCAAAGTGACTTTCCTCCCTTGGCCTATCACCCTAAAGGGCTCCTTCCTACTCAATGAAAGCACTGTGTTCTCAGGACCCAAATTCCCCTGCACCTGGCCACTAAGATCCCCTTCTGCTCCAACTTCTGCCTTGCCAACCTCCGTGCTTTTTCTGCCCTTTACACCTCTGGCCACGCCTGGCTTGTGTCACACAGCTTACCTGTGTCCACTTGCCTCTGCCTGTGTTCCATCCTCACCAGCTTCTCCAAAGCTCTGTACTGTCTCACCAGGCACCCCCACACACACACAGTGCACCCAGCCCCACCTCACCTCCGAACACAGGCTTGCTTTCAGCTGCACCAGCTGCATTGAAGGCAAAAGGCGTGCTCTGGCTGGCTGCACCCAAGTTGCTCTGAGTCAGGGCCCCACCAAAAGGGGTGCTGGCACCTGTGGTCCCACTCTGTCCGGCTCCAAAGCTGAAGGCTCCAGAGGTGGAGCTGGTGCCTGGGGCAGCCACCCCAAGCCCGAAGCCCCCAGTGCTACCAGTGGTGGCCCCTGGTGCCCCAAAAGTGAAGAGGGATGAAGCCGAGCTGAACACGGTGCCACTGGTCCCACTGCTGGTGGTCTGGGTGATAGCTCCAAAGCCGGAGGTGGTAGCCGCACCAAAGGAAAAGACAGCTGTGCCACTGCCGAAGGCTGGCTGTGTGCTGGCGGGGGTGCCAAATGTAGAGGCTGGAGCTTTCAAACTGCCAAAGGCTGACTGCACAGAGCTGCCAAAGGCTGGCTGGGCTGGGGCTGAGGCTGGAGCTGGGGCTGCAGAGTTCCCAAAAGTGAAGGAGCTGCCAAAGCTGGGGGGCAGGGCTGGCACAGCAGAGCCCTGTTGCTGCCCATCGGTGGCCCCGAATGTGGGCTGGGGGTTGGCCCCTGGGTATGGTGGGGGTGGTACAGGGGCCTTGGCAGCAGAGCCGAAGGGAATGTTGAATGCTGGGGTGGTTGTGTGGCTGAACGTCAGTGTGGACTGGCTGGTGGTGACAGGGGTTGGGGCAGTCTGGGCACTGCCAAAGCCACTGAAGCCAGCAGTACTGCTGCTGCTGCTGATGGTGGCTGTCTGAGCAGTGCTGGAGAGGGACTGGCCAAAGCTGGAGACGGCCGTAGTTGTGGGCAAGGCAGAGGACTTGTTGAACTGGAAAATGGAAGTCACAGCTGGGGTAAAGCTGGCGGTAGGGGCCGGAGAGGCCCCAAAGAGGAAAGGCTGAGAGGTGCAGGCAGTGGTACTAGTCGTGCTGCTCAGAGTGCTGGCAACGCTGTTAACTCCAAAGCTAAAAGGCAGCTTCAGAGTGGAGTCTGTGGAGGTGCTGGCTATGGTAACAGAAGCCACTGTGGAGGTGGCAGTAGCCAGGGGAGGAAAGAGAGGGGTGGCTGTGGCTGCAGTAGTGACTGGAGCAGTAGTTGGTTTGAAGAATGGAGCTGCCAAGGGCATGGACGTAGGCTGCCCCAGGCTGCCAAAGATGGGCTTGAAGGTTGGTGTCGTGGTGCTGCTTGTGGCAGGGGTGGCGGCACTGGAGGTGGCGGCAACCGTGAGGGAGGCGCTAGACGGCAAGGGCCCTTCACTCTGGACTTTAGGTGGTGGCTCAAAAATGGGCTTGAACATGGGAGAAGCAGAAGACAGGCTGGGCACAGCAGCAGGGGCGGCAGGGCTGGAAGATGGGGGGCTCAGCATCTCAAATGGTGAGCTCTGCTTCGGGGCTGAAGCCAGGGGTGCAGGGACTTTCGCAGGTGTCTCGGCCTGAGGGGCTGGAGGTGGCTTGGTGTCGGTGACTGGGGTTGTAGAGACAGCAGGGGCTGAGGCCAGGAGGGTGGCTGTGGGTTTTGTGTCTGCAGAGGCGGGTGGCAGGGGTCCTGACAAGGAGGCAAGAGGCGCCACGAGGCTGGGTGTCTTTGGAGATGTAGGGGCCAAAGAGGCTGCCACTCCAGCAGGTTCTGGAAGAAGAGGAAGAAAGGTAAGTTTCTAAGACTTCCACGGGATGGTATGTAACACATCTATGCCCTCCAGGAGCCACCTCTGTGCTGGGGATCCAAGAGTTAGTCCGGAAACTCAGTGAGTTTGTGCCACTGACCCACAAAGGCCATCGAGGCGGCATTCAGATGTCACATACACACACGCACACACGCACACACACAAGCAGGCAGGCGCAGACAGAGCCTAATGGATGATGCGCATGAGGAAGGGAAGTGAATCTCCAGAAACCCAGGTACTCACCTAGAGGCCTCTTACTGCCTCCCACCTTCCCCAGTGAAGTGCTACATGCAGAGCCTCGACCATGAGTGCAGCCAGTCCGCCCCCGGGCTCTGCCGAGATGAGTTTGTGCCACTGACCCACGAAGGTGGTTCACAGGGCCTTTCACACTCCAGCGAAGCGCAGGGCAGCCATGCCATGAAGACACAGGCCTCAGCCTAGGTGCTAAAGACCCTGCCATAATCATATGGCAGACACCCCACGAGGGCCATGTTTTTCTCATTTTATAGATAATAACTGCAAACCACAAGTCAAACCCAAGCCATCCTCCCCAGGCTTTATTTCTGTGTGTGGCAGGACACCGGCCCTTGCATTTTCTAATACAGAATTCGGAAGCAGTGAAGCCTGCGCCACCCACAGGGTTCTTCAAAGACAGAGGTCTGAACTCACAAACCACCCCAGCGCCTGCTCACCTGAGGATGGCAAGCTCAGCGGACTCTGCATCTTCTTCAAGCTCTCTAGCAGGGGGTTTGTGCCTGGCACAGAGAGGGACGCTGGTGAGGATGCAGGCACTGCAGTAGGCACTGCAGCAGGCACCGCAGCAGGCACCGCAGCAGGTGGTGAGAAAGTGAAGGAAGGCTGCGTGGTGGCCGGGCTCTCAGTGACTGAGTTCGAGGCAGCATCTATGGGAGAAAGACAAGATGGAACTTCCGCCTTGCTCCAGACTCTTTCCAGACAGCACTGGAAGCTCTGGGGCTCATCTAGCTTGTTCGGAAATGCTCCCCTCTAGGTTTCAGTGAACATCTGAACCAGGGAAATCCCTTCCCATCAAACCAAAGGAGTCAATGTCTCAAACCCCTTGGAGTGCGCCATGCATCTGCACTTCTTACTGGTTTTGTCCTCCAAGACTTTGTTGAACCACTGCAGCGAAGCCTTCTTCTCCAGGTCCAGGTCTTCCACAGTGACAGAATAGCCAAGCTCAGGTGGCGGAGGCTGCCAACAAGAACAGGGACAGATCAGGCTGATGCAAAAATGAGAGAAACCTGTGCCGAGCCTTCCCTAGAGGACAGACAGGATGTACCAAGGTCAACCGGTCCCCTCGCCTGCAGGGCAGCAGCTGAATCTTCCGCTTCCGCCGCCCAGAGCTGCCAGGTGTGGATGGGGACGTCCATGAGTTCTGCTGCTTGCAGGTGGTTGTCTCTGCAACTAAAGAAATAGGTGCTGGCTTCCTTCCCTCTCCCAGGAAAGGAATTTTGTCTAGCCAAAACTAGTTTTGTCTAGTGCTCTGTCTTTTAGACAAGGTCTCACGATGCAGTTTAGGCTGGCCTCAAGCTATGTAGTCTAGGCTGGCCTTGAACTCACATCCATCCTCTTGCCTCAGTATCCCTCACACCAGGATTACAGGTGTACACCACCATACCCAGCCTAGCCTGGCTTTTAACAGAGTTGTCACTGGGTGTCCTAAAAAGATTCTCTCTTCCACAGCTGGATAGCATTTACAAGATTTGCAACAGTCAGAAGGAAATAACAGAAGACAGCTCCAAATGTCTGCCTCCAACTGCCTCCTGGTCACAGGTGCCGCAGGCGGAGCGGACCCTAGCTGACCATTACTTCCCTGCCACCTTCTCCCACAGCCTTGCGAGGGGCAGGTATTCTCTGTACCTGCCTTGCCCAAGACAGTGCTGCTCCACCCTGTTTTCAATAGCAGGAACTCTAACTTTCTAACTCTCTCTCTCTCTCTCTCTCTCTCTCTCTCTCTCTCTCACACACACACACACACACGCACACCCAGCACCGCCAGCTATTCTGCCACTCATGAGCTCACCCCTTTCTCCCTGGGACTCCTTGTCCGTCACCAGTGGAGTTGAAGAACTGGCATGATGACACGCCTCCTCTTCTCTGCAGAGATTTTGAAAGGCAGAATTTAGTTGAAAGACTTACGGACTTAAGCACTGGGTAAACAGTACTCAGTCTCCTCAATACTGAGGGGCCAAAGCCTAGAATAACCATGGCTCATCTGTGCGTTACGACAAAAAACTGAAAAGAAAATTTGTGCATAAATGGAGGAGGGAACCCTTCAAAAAGCCCAGGGACAAACCTCTTGTCTTAAACCAAGCACAAAATATAAGCCTACGCATAAGATCCTGAGTTTGATCCCTGGTAGCAAAACAAAACAAAAAAATTACTACCTGCCAAGTCTTGAGAATTCTAGGCTTAGACATGACGCCTAAGGGAGCTGCAGGGCCGTGAGACACTCAGAGAGCCAGGGACAGAGAGAGCCTGCCTGCAGACACAACCCACCTAGTGCCCAGCCACCTTGCTGGAGTAGGAGGCTCGAACAGGGCCTCTGCGGAACAGGAGGCAGTTCCCGGCCCTTCGCTCCCCTTCCAGAGTACCCCGGTCCTTGGACTCACAGATCAGAGTCACACACAGACCAGAGCTGGATCCATTTTCCCCTTTCTTCTCCTCTCACCTGCCCTTCAGCACATGGTTAAGAGGAGGAGACTGCTGATCACCTTGTTTTCTTGGCTGGCCTCTCCGGGGTCTGTGAGCGGGAGGAGGCAGGGCTAGAGAAGGGCGAGGAAGTGGGTCCACTCCTTTTCCGCAACTAGAGGTCAAGAGAGACAGGACTGAGTGTCAAGACAATGGAAGACTGACCTGGCCTACGATGTCACTCTGTGGTCTATTCATCACTGCACATAGCTTATCTTTATGAAGAAGGGCTAGAGATGTAGCTTAATGCTAGAGCACTTGCCCAGTATGTGGAAGGCCCTAAGTTCAAACGCCAGCACTGGAAAAAAAATCTTTATGAAGAACAGACCCTTGAAAAGCTAGGTGTGGTGGTGCTTGCCTGTAATTTCAGCACTTAGAAAGCTGAGGCAGAAGGATCTCAGCAAGTTACAGGCCAGCCTGAACTAAACAGTGAGACCCTATCACAAAACCAAACCAAACCAAACCAAACCAAATATCCCTAAAGTGAGTCAACTGCCAATATTAATTATGGAAGTAAAAGTCTAGGGAGACAGTAGAATGGTTAATAAACACAAATAGAATACATTTTGCCATATATTGGAAAATGGCGTGTTACGTTGGTTTCTAACACACTGTGTTCTGTAAGAATCAGTCTGTGCCCATTAAGAGATTAAAGATGAGAAGGGAAGAGAATATTAAAGTCACATAGATGCACACTGAAGAAACTAGTGACTCAAACAGGTCACTGTTCACACAGTGCTTCACACTCTTTCTAATTCTGAGCTGCATCTCCAGAACTTTTTACCTTTCTTAAAATTCTGAGATAGGGTCTCACTAAAGTTGCTCAGGCTGGCCCGGCCTTTGCATTCCGCTTGTCTTGGCCTCCCAAGTAGGTGAAATTATAGGCATGTGGCGTACCTGCTTACTGCTTCCAAGCTTCAGTACACATAGGCGAACTACTTCCTAAACACAAACAGCCGCTGACTACAAGGGCATGAGCTCCTCTAACGCAGACTGAGTTCCCCAAGCCTGCTAAAGACGGCTACAGATGTTCCTAACAACAATGCTAAAGAAGCCTGGGTCCTCTGATATTTCTGTGGTTTCGACTCCTCATTTAAAACTTCATTTGGAATAGGCTTTTCTAATATATTAAAGCTCTTGAAAATGAGAAAAGACAAATACTCCTTCAGAAAAATATGCAAAAGATATGAACTAAGACTGGGCATGGTGGCGCTCGCCTGTAATTCCAATACTGGGAGGCTGAAAACTGGAGGATCACCACGAGTCTGAGCTGCATAGTTAGACCTTGTAACAACCAAATATATAAAAAAAAAAAAAAAACAACAACAAAACTGGGCATGGTGGCACACACCTAAAATCCCAACCCTCTGGGAGGCTGAGGCAGGAAGATCACTGGGTTCAAAAGCAAGGACTTGAAGAGGGGGGCACAACTGCTATGGGGGACTCCTACCCAGCCAGGCACTTCGCTGGACACAACATTCCTGCTGTGACACAATAAGAAAACACACAGCTGGGCTAGGGACATAGCTCAGAGGTGTGCCTGCCTGGCAAATGCAAGGTCTCAAGTTTGATTCCCGGTTCTGCAAACAAAATAAAACACAAACACAACAACAAAGCAAAAAAACCCACTCAGCACTCTGCTCAAAGAACTGAACTTGGATCTAAGCAAGGCTGAAGGTGCAACTGCTCATTTCACTGGAAACGGAGAGAGCAGAGGCTAAGTGGCACCACAGTGATGAAAGCGAAGTTCAGAATGGGAAATTCCGTGTAAGAAAATGATCATCCCCCCACAAAAGCATGAAGAAAGGGAAGTTAGAAACATTATAGATTTAAAAAGTCTAAGAGAGGGCCGGGGAGATAGCTCAGGAGAACAAATGCTTGCCTGGCAAGCACAGGGTCCTGAGTTCAACCCCCGGTACCGCAAAATAAATAAATAAATAAATAAATAAATAAATAAATAAATAAAAGAAGTCTAAGAGACAAACTTAGAACTGAATTTTGGTTCCCAATACCAAAATTATTTCAAAATAACTGTAATAGGATAATCTGGGGTAATTAGGGAAATTAGACCATAGAGTAATATCAACAACTATTAAAGAGTTATTAAGAGGAGTGGTGATAATTATGATCAACATTAAAAAGTAGGTTTTTAACAGTTAAAAATACAATGCAGTACTTATAGATAAAATGACATGTTTGAAATTTGCTTTAAAACAGAAAGGCAAAAGCAAATTAGAACTGATGGAACAAGATCAAATGCTTAAAAAATTAAGAAAATGCTGATAACTACTGAAGCTACATGGATGCTCATTACGCTATTTTCTTTGTTTCTGCATACACATGAAACCATACATAATAAAAAGACAAGAAATAGGGGCAAATGCGTACTCAGTAGGGCTGCTGGGGGACTGAAGAAATGCACAGAGAGGGCCGGGCACAGCACCTTGTGGGGTAAGCAGCAAAGCCAAAGCTGTTATAGGGCCTCAGCGTCCCCCGCACAGCCGCGGTGGCTCGGGCTGCCGTTTTCCACATGCGTGACAGCCACAGACTGAAGGGCCTGTCTGAAAATGTTCTCCCCTCAAAATCTTTCCCCATGCGGCCAATCTTTTCCCTAGCTATAGTAGAGTACCCACCAATAACAGGCAGTGGAGGGAATGCTTTTTAAACATTACCTCCCGTGAAAACAACAACCCTTCAGGAATGAGAAAAAAGAACGTAAGTGATTTATCCACCCAAGACCCTACAGCTACTAAGTGTGAGGAAAGATTTGCACCCAAGCTTTCTGGCAGCAAAACCTTATCTCTTCCCAGAACTATACTATAATCTCCTTTCTAACCAACAAGAACTCAACAAGAACTATGACTTCTTTTGAGACAAGGTGTCACTCAGCCCAAGCAGGCCTAGAATTCAAGATCCTCTGACTCAGCTTCTCAACTGCTGGAATTGTAAGCAGGTATTATCATGGCCACCTAGAATTATAACTTGTTTAAAACTTTTGCACTACATTCTATATGCTTATAGGATCTCTTCTATGACCCAACATTACTCAGTCTTGATCAAACTTCAATTTAATTAATACCACTTATTGGTCTTCCTTTGTCCATTTACCTGTAATAACAGTGCTACAGTAAAACTCTGGCTCATGAATGCTTGTTTCCAAACAATTTGGTTTGCAAACAAAACCATTCAGCAAAATTTTGCTTCTGTTCACAAATTCCACACTGGGTGACAAACACAACTACAGCTATCTTCCCAATACAAACCATCTTCCCCAAAATAGTGAAACTAAGTTCATAAACCAAGGTACCATTATATTTCTGGACTTTCAATTCCGCTGGTCAGTATTTTATTTTGATTGCCATTTAAGGCTTTCTGTGTTCTGCTAGCTTAGAAACAATCCTAGCACCAGATGGAGGGTGGTCAGTATTCACTTGCTTATCACTTAACAGTGCCCAGAACCCACACCCTACCTGTGCAAGACCTCGGGTAGAGCTATAGGAGCTGGTAATGGCATTGCGGCTGGAGCTGAGGATGCCACCTGTGCACGTGCTTGTCAGGGAGCTCACAGAAGACGTGCGTGAGCGCTTATTCAAGTGGTCATCTGAACTCTGGGAAGCAAGACCTCGCTTCAAGGTCCCAGGCCTAACAGAAGGGGAAAATCCAATGTGTTACTGAAGGCAGTGTTATTTTTAAAAACTTCATTGGTACTTTTTAGATATACAAAAGAGTAACATTCATCATAGGGGATCTGTATATGATGCCTCTTGATTCTTTTTTTCCTCCCCCCCAACCCCTCTTTCATTTATTTACAAAAGTTTTATTTCCATTTTTTCCTTTTCCCTTCTTTATTTCCCCTCTCTTCTCCTCCCTTGTTTCCCCTCCTGTTTGAACATCTTCCTATTTTACACATTTTGGTGACAACCATGTTCTTGAACATGTCATCCTGGTTAGGAAGCCCAGGATGGAGTTTCTTAGTGAACTGCAAGGAATGAGAATAATGCTCCAAATTTGTGCTAACGGGCTGGGGATTTGGCTCAGCAGTAGAATGCTTGCCTAGCAAGCTGGAAGCCCTGGGTTCAGTCCTTGGCACTAAAAACAAAACAAAACAAATAAAATAAAATAAACCTCCCCTGGGCTGGTGAGATGGCTCAGTGGTCTAAAGCACCTACTTAGAACAAGCTTAGCAAAGCACAGGGAC
>NW_004524611.1:13685330-13687542 GCF_000260255.1 Octodon degus
CACAAATAAATAAAATAAAATAAAAAAACTTGACAACCTAATTTTAAAAAAATAATAATAAAATAAAATAAACCTCCCCTAAAAAACAATTCAAACAAAAAAATACAGTAAAAGCAAAAAAGACCAAAACCAAACAAGGCTACTGAATTTGTGCTAACAATCTGGCTCAGTTATCTGAGAAAGTCAGAGGGGAGAGCCAGATAATTAAATGTGACTGCACATACAGCACCACTGAGAAAATGCATGCGGCCCTGTGGGCCTGGAGGGAGAGAGAGAACGTCTGATAACAAATGTGTGCCACACCCTAGGGCCAGTGATGGCTTCACAGGTGTACATATGGCAAATCTTCACACAGTCTACACCTCAAACAGTTCACTGTTTATCAGTTATACCATAATGAAGTTTTTAGAAAATTTAGAGTTGAGAAGAAGCAAACATTGTTTTGAAGCCTCCAAGAAAAACAGAAATTACCCATACAGCCTTCCTATGGGCCAGTCATCCGAGCTCTGCTAGAATACAGTCAACTCACACTGTCTCCCTGACAGATCCCTGGTCTCTACCATATCAGGATGTTTCCTCAGCCTCCATCCAGGACCTCATCTGAAGCCAATCGAGCGGGTTCTTGGCTTTCACACTTTGTCCTTTTGTCTTTGCAGGACCACCTTTCCTCACTTCTCTCGAGGCTCTCTGGGGCTAGTCCTTCTGCACTTTCAAACCCTCCTCACTCGCCAGGCTTCAAGTCCCCTCAACACCTTGGTGGCTGGGGAATGAGTCTGAGTTTGTATCAACTTTTCATGTAATGCGATACAATGAAGGGACTCCCAACACTCCAGGTCAGTGTGAACTACAGAAAATGGGATGACCACTACCAGATTTCCAGTCTGTTTTCTAACAGCACAGACTAGGACCCAGCAGTTTCGCTGGCAGCCATACTGGCCTGCGGACTCAAACAGATGCTACCCTAAGGCGTTTTCACACGCAGCCCTCAGCCACTTTCCCTTCCATCCAGTTCTTGCCCCAATGTGTTCTAAAACGCAAATGTAGAAATTTAACATTTATTTATATTAAATCTTTCACATTGCATTTCATCTACTGCATAAGCCTTGTAATTCTTCTGCTTAAATACTTGGGTAATAAAAACATTTATAAACACTTTCATCCACATGGACTGGAACTTACTTAGGCACAAAAGACGCGGGGACTCCATTGGCCACCAAGGGCTCAAATGCCGAGTGTCCACTCCCACTGCTATCGTGGCGCCTAGATAAAGTAAAACCTTCTTAATGAAATAACACATGACTTCCCTTGCTTAAGTATAGTCCATTTCTTTCTCTTTTTTTTTGGCGGAACCAGAGATTTAACTCAGACCCACGCGCTCAACTCTACTGAGCCATCTCCCAGGCCTCTATTCTATTTCTGAGATCTATACCACCTTCATGTTTCAAACTCCTAGACCTCTGCAAGGTAAATCAAATCGAAGACTGCCCCGATAATAAATGTAATAAAAAATATTTCAAGAGATTTTGAACATATCATTAATGTTAAGAGTATTATAATCATAAAATAAACACTTCCCAAATTAAAAGAAAAATTAGGGACCAATCCACACTTCCCACTGCCCCAGAGGGTAATATGCCAAATGTGTTACAAAAAAACTGCATATCACACGTAAGAGTATGCATACAGTACACTGCCTATTCCAATTATGGGAATACCACCACTGAATCCTGGGTGGAGAAAAAGTATCACCTTAGAGAACATCAGATGCCTAGGTGGCTGTCATTTCCTTCCCACCACTTGCCACTTCTGCTAGCTGGTTGACATTAGCACCAACTAATGTCCCTTGCCACAACTGCAATTTCTATCTTTAGTTACCATTATCTGATTTTCCTATGTTACATAAATACATTTGCATTTATGGACATTTTCCTCATTTCATTTTTGTCATCTACAGTACCAAAGATGTTTACCTTTGAAACTTAGGGTATAAACAATTTATCCAGGGAGTGGAGATGATGGTTATGTTCTTGAGTTCTGGGGTTCACTTGTTTCTTTGGTGAGCTCTTCTTTCACCACTTTCAAAAGCAAGTCCTCTTCTCATTGTCCTCTACTGCTATTTCACATCTCCATACACTTACAATCTATAATTGCCTTGTGTATTTTGTCATTTTAAACAATTGCTTGGGACCGGGAGATGGATCAGTAGAATAAG
>NW_004524611.1:13687642-13693637 GCF_000260255.1 Octodon degus
TCTCTCTTCTTCAGTTTGGTGTTTCAGCCTTTAAAAAAAAAAAAAAAAAAAAAAAAAAAAGAAGTTCCACTCTCCCTCAAGAGAGACCCACAAGGGCAGGGATTTCTTGGTCACTGCCCATCCACCTGGAACAGAGTGTGGCGCACAGGGAGCACTCAATCAATATTTAATGAACTGCAAAATAAGTGGAGGATGGGAACGTAGTTTCTTGGTGTTATGCCGATCACACACCAGGCCCTGGGCTTAATCCTTGTCAAAAACAAACCGAACACACCCATCAGTGGAGTCCCTAACTGACCCGCTCAGAAAGCGGATTCAGTGTCCTCTCTAGACTCAAGAGCTGTTCGCTGTTTTACTCATTAAGCATCATATTAACCTAAATAAGGAAAGTGGTTTGACGCTCAGCACTGATAAACCTATAGCACACCCTGGTTTTCACTCTTCCTTGACACACATATTCTCCAGGAGAGAACGCAAAGTAGTAAAAGGAGGACTGAACATTCATTCTCGAAAACGAAAATTAACACACTTGGATTAAGGCGGGAAGCCAATGTGCCTAAGACTTGCCAGCTTATCTCTGCCGTTTATGGAAAACAAACATTATAAAATGTATCTAAACTATGCTGTAGGAAGTGATGAGCATTCAAACCCTTACTGCCAGGCTCTGCCATGAAAGTAAAAAAGGGGTCATGAAGGCTCACAGATTGGAGTTGAGAGTGACACACATTGTAACCAAGACTCTGGAGAGCACACAGGAGACTCATTTTGTGTTCTGCTGAGCCTGTTACCTTCTCTTATTTTCCTGGCCATCAACGAGTATTTGGTCTTCTTCCTCCACTGTCCTTTTCCTCCGCTCTTTGAGAGCATTAAGTACAGTCTCCTTTGCACATGGGTCTGGGGCATTACTTGATGGTGAGGACAATGTTGAGTTGATTATCTGCTCAGCCCTGCAATAAAAGACAACATTCTGCCAGTGAGATACAGGATTACCAGGCCACACTGCACAGACTTAAGTCACCAGAAGCCAACAAATAAGTAAAACTGTAACACTCACTCAAATTGCCATTAGCAACAGAAACTATTTTCAAAGGCCAAAAATAAATGAAGGTTTCACCAGAATTTGGGAATTCTCATTGAAATAAAAGCAGCCATTTCTTTTGTGTGTGCTATAGCTGTTTTGTCAGAGAAAGCAGAGGGAGGAATCTTACAAATACTCACATTGCAGCTCGAGGTGGTTTGCTGTCTGGAGGTGCAATCCTCACAGTCACTGGGCTGCACACCATCCTTGAATTACGAGCAGACAGCACGGGCTTCTTATGACAACCATTCCAGCACACTGTGGGCAAGACCCCCAGTAAAGAATACTGGGCTTGCTGGATGGGATAATGTCTTCGAGGTGTTATTACAAACCGATTGGATAAAGTTCCATAATCCCTACAGAGAAGGGGAGACACATCATGGAACCAAAGAAACTTAATGTCAGAAAATGTAAACAGCTAAAGAACCAGCAAGCTCAAATCTCTAAGCACAACAAAACATAATTTTATGGCAACACTCTCCTATTCCATCTAAGGGCAGAAAGCAGCAGCTGCTTAACAGCTGTCCCTACCAGACTCCAGCTATTGCACAGGGAAATTGAAAACCTTGGTCACACAAGTACCAAGGACAGGGGGTGGTGATGCTGCTGAAGAGCTCTCAAGAATTTTTTACTTGTTCATGCTAAATTATAATATGCATTTAAAGTCGAACATTTTCAACCCGAACTTTCTCAACTAAATATATATATTATATACATTATATATGTGCATTATATGCATTATATAATTATACATATTCTATGTATTTAGTACACGGTCCACAGGGTCTTACTACAGTTTGACTCGTAGTGGTCCTCCTGTTTTCAGCCTCCTAAGTGCACTTCACCATGCCCAGTCTCAATTACAGTCTCAGCATGCCGGGGGGGCAGGGCCAGCAGAGCACAATGGGGATCAAACCTGGTTCCTGTATCTGCCTAAGCAGGAGCTTTAATCCACGTATTAATCAAGATTCCAACATGTTCACAATTTTTTATATTCTTTTGTATCGTTCAGTTCTTGGGACTAAATGAAAACGTGTCTAATTCGGTCAGGTCTATCATGCTTTTTTCAAAGAGGTATTTCCCAAGACACCTCTTTGAAGTCCGATGAGATTAATTTCTCTTATTGGTCCAAAGACAAAAACGTAGTCAAATGTACCATACTACTAAACTCCAAAATACATTTTCAAAGGAGAGATATTTTAGTAGTTAAGTATTCAGCTAAAAGTAGACTTCACTAACAGGTACTTATAAGAACAGGAGAGCAAGATGTGGTGGTTCCCACCTCTAATCCCACACCTGGAGGCTGAGGCAGAACGATCACAAATTCGAGTCCAGCCTGATCACTTTAGTGAATTCAAGGACTGCCTGGACTACGTAGGGTGACTTAAAGAGTTTTGGCAATACTTCTCATTGAAAGAGCTAGAGGAGGGCAGATGACGCCTGACACACACCAAGATTTCCTTAAAGAGGTTAAAACCACACAGAATCCACTTTGGAATCCAGGAAGAAAATCGGACTTAGAAGTCATGTCCTTAGCCAATCTACAGGCAGGGGTTTCTGGCTAGATCGACGCGTCTTACCCGTGGGAAGGCCTCCGGGAAGGTCGGTGGAGAGGGGTGGGGAGAGAAGGGTAGAGGTGGTGGGAGCGCCGGGCCGCGGCTGCGGGCGGCGGGGAGCGGGCGGACTGCGGGAGGCCTGGCCTCTCCCGCGGGTTTCTGCCTTCCGGGGCGGGCGCGGGCTGCGGCGGGCCAGGCTTGCCCAGGTAACTGCCCATAAGGAGCAGCTCCGCGGGGTCGGGTCCTTCTAGTGGGGTCCTTGGCTCTAGGAGACTTCCGTTCACTGCGGACTTGGTCGGAGGCGAGGCGATCAACGTTCGGTGGCGCCGCGCGTTCCGCACCAGCGAGGATAAGGCGCGCGAACCCCGGGGTTCGCGACTCAGTCCCCACCAGGCCGCGGTAGCCCCCACGGCCAGCCAGGCCAGCGCCGCCGCTGCGGGCACCAGGTACAGCACGAGGCCGAGCAGCGACAGGCCGAGCAGTGTCGTCCCGGCAGGCCCGCCGCAGCCGCGTCCACGGCCACGGCCGTCCCTGGCGCTTGCTATAGGTCGCCGCCGCTCGCCTCCTCCAGCCGCCGCAGCCGCCGGAGACATCGCGGCTCCGCGCCGCGGAGAAGACTTAAATATCCCAGCGTGCACCGCGCCGCGTGTTACGTCACCACGTGCCTGGTACGTCACTGCGCGCGCGACTCTGCGAGACGCGGCTGCCTGGCGACGCCCGAGACCCGACCCCTTTTGAAAAATACTGAGCAGTGTTTCCTGTGCTGATACTCAAGAGTCCCCTACCGGACCAGAGAGATGGCTCGGTGGGATAAACGCTTTCCTAGCAATAGCAACGATCTGAGTTCAATTCCCGGTCTCTTGCGTAACCTTCAAACAGGTCGGAGATAATCCCATTAAACTGGAAAGTACCTCCTGTAATTCTTAGCACTTTGGAAAAATGAGGCAGGACGATCGTTCGAGGCCAGCTTGGCCTGGCCAAATTATTGAGACCCTGTGTTTAAAAAAAAAAAAAAAAAGTCCGGGGATGTGGCTCAGTTCGGTGGCCCCAGATTCAATACTGTACCGCAAAATAACCAAGAATAGCGCCGCTGTACACACAGTTCTCCATATTTTTAGGGGTTAAGCTAAGTAATGTTTTTTTTTAAATAAAAGCAGTGGAGCACAGCACACGTAATTCTCGGCCAGTATTTTCTAGGGTTAAACTCCCTCAGCAAAGCGCTGGAGGGCACTTCTGACAATTGCTTCCAGTGCTTGTGATAATTCTCATTTACCCCGTTTTCTGTCAAAGTACACACAACTACCTTCCACGGCAACAGTGAGACGCCAGGTCAAACCAGCCGTCCTTGTTGTACGTGGATCGAGTTCCAACGGACAGCAGATTTAACACGAAGCTGCTGCTTTGGCCCCCAAATTTGAGTTTCTATAGTACAAGTAAAAGTTAGATTTTTCTGGCCACAGTAAAGAGATAGGAAAGATAAAAGAAGCCGTTATTAACTCCAAAGGCACAGAGAGGACCGAGGGCAGATGGGGCAGGTCCTCTGACCCGAGACAGAGTGGAGACGTTCATGAACTTCTGCTAGGGGTGGAGTTTGAGGGCAGTTTTAATTACATGTAAGGAGTTGCTTGGGATCTCTCCTGTGTGCGCGGGAAAGGTGAGAAGAAACTATCCAGGACTGGATTGGGGAAGGAGGAAGTGGGCACTGGGAAGATAAGATGTTTTAAGAACTTTAGCCATGTTAGATGTCCACTATCATTCAGCAATTCGTACTAGGGCCAAAACCTGTCAGTAACAACGAGGGGCAATTACCCATCAAGCTGCACATTATAGTCCAGATATCAGAGTAAATTTTGTGGATTTGTGATCAATCAAATGTTGACTTTGGGAGCCTGTGAAAGATCAGTGGTTGCCTAGGATCTAGAAGTACAGTTAAGAAGTGGAGTAAAGATCGCTAGTGATTACAGGTTTTCATTTTCATGACAAAAAATATTCTAAAGTTGCATTGGGCCGACAGCTGTACAACTCTGTGAATTTAAATTATGTGGATGGTGCCCGGCCAAATAGCTCAGTGGACTAAAGCAGGCAGGGGCTGGGGGTTTGATTCCCCGGCCTGCAGTGCTGTCCCCCGCAACACACACTGAGAAGGTGATTGCGACTGGGCATGTGGCGTGAGCCCGTAATCCCAGCACATGGGAGGCTAAAAAACAGGAGGATCACTGAGTCCGATCTGTGTAGTGAGACCCTGTACTAAAATACAAAAAATAAAAAATAAATAAATTATGTGGATTAACGAGCAGACTTGGTGATAGGTTCTGGCCCTAGTATGAACTGCTAAAATCATCATGGCTGTCATCTAATATGGGTGAAGCCCTTAAAGTCCATCTTCCCCAAGACCACCTCTTCCCTTCTTTTCCCGCTCAGCCCAGGTCATAATTTACTTTCCCCTTCCGGCCATCTCAGGAAAGACCTCCAATCAGTTTCTCAGGTATATCTAAACATCCCCTTCAAACCCCTCCCCCCATAAAAGGCCATAAAAGCCTCAGCGTCCTTTTGTTCCAATCCAGAGAGAATTCCTCATCATTACCCACATTCTCTTTCATGTCCGCAAAGAAAATAAAACTCCTTTCCCCTTTTCCTTCTGCCTGTTACTCTGCTGCACCATTCACCTGAGAACACCTATCACTTGGAACTAGTTCAGCTGCCTGGCCATTCATTCCATTTATTCACCCCATTGTTATTACATGTTAAAGACAGAGAAGACAGGGTCTCTGATGTTTAGAAGTTCTCTGGTTAGTAGGGAAGAAAGATGTGTAAGAAAATTACAATTCAGTGTGCTGTGTGGTATTTGCTCAAAAAAGAGAAAAAAATGAACAACAGAGAGGAAGGTGAGCTGAGAAATGTCCTGGATCTGAGCCAACTGGCTTGTTAAGGCTCAAGGCAGAGAAGACAAATGAGTTTAAACCATTGGGGATCACTGGGGATTACAGTGCTTGGAGGAACCACCAGGGCTCAAAGGAGCAACTCAGATGAGAACAGCAGCTGGGGCCCAGCTCCTCCCCAGCTCACACCACAGAGGTTTTGCTTCTGGAAAGGAAAAGGTCTGATCTGTGTTGCTTAAGAGAAAAATCTTGTGGAATAGTAGGACAAAAGCCAGGTTTCAGTGGGTTGAATAGTGAATGAGAAGTGAGGAAATGCAGGTAGTGATCATAGCCTCCTCATTCCAGAAGCTGTGGAAAGGAGGAAGACAGTGTCTAGCTCAACACAAGTCCTTCAAGTGACCAGATACGCCTGGAGTTCAGTGCAGGAGATGCACGTAAGCATGAACTAAGGTTATTTGGACTTAATGTAAAAAGGTCAAGGC
>NW_004524611.1:13694502-13695707 GCF_000260255.1 Octodon degus
AAAAAAAAAAAATCACAAACTCCAGAAGCTGCCCCATCACTGCATGAAGCTTTGGGGGGACAGCTAGACACAAACTATAACATACACATATGAACATATATACATATATGTGCAAACATATAAATATATGTACATATATTTATCCTCACTACTATTCATGAAAAATTTACAGTAACAATACTATATACCATTTGGCTTTGGAGATAGCTTGGTGGTCTAAGTGCCTGCTTGGCAAGTACAAGGACCTGCGTTCGATGCTCGTACCACATGCCATACCAGCCCTGCACCCATGCTGGCTACGGAAACTAGGTGTGGTGGCACACTCCTATAATCCCAGTGCTAGGGAGGCTGAGACAGGAGGATCACTACAAGTCTGAGCTGTGCAGTGAGACCCTGTACCAAATAAATACATAAATGATTTAAAAACACTGTACCATTTTGAGTTCATTTGCACAAGAAAATTAGTAATTCAGTAATGCAGAATGGCAAGGATGTAGATTGAATAGAATGTGCATAATTTGTTGATATGTTGAACATACAGTATGCAGAGTAACTTGGCAATATCTTGAAAGTGTGAAAATGAAAAGATTCTTATAACCCTGCAATTCCACTTCTGAGTATAGTCACTGAAGCATAATTTTTATTATTTACAGTTTGAATACACCTAACTGTCTAATTCCACTAACACAATAAGTGGATAATTCATATACTAAAACACTATATAAAGCAGCTGAAAATTAACCACTTTACTAGCTGTAATTAAGTCCAGATGAATCCTCACACCGTGAATCCTGATAAAAATGGACAAAGTTCATCAGGCAACTACTTTGGGTCAAGGACAAGAGGAAGCACAAGACTGTGATCAGTCCCTGAGAGAAAGAAAACTGCAGAGGGTAGCCCCAGATCACCTAGTGTGTCCATCTGCCTAGGAATGCTTTTGCACTTAGTGCATAGAATGAGTCTGAGAAAAGTAGGCCTGTTCTACCAGGCTTACAAGGCAGAGATCAGACCTGGAGACAGCTGAAATGGTTGTATCACAGGGCAGAAAAAGGGCAAGAAGGGTGTCCAGAAGAGAGGGAGTTCCTGAAGTCTGTGCGAGACATGAATCTGTTGCTGGAGACTAAAGTATAGTTAATTTTGTGCATCAACTTGGCTGGACTCCAAGGTGTCCAGATAGTTGGTTAAAGATTGCTGGATGTGTCTTT
>NW_004524611.1:13697362-13701166 GCF_000260255.1 Octodon degus
TGTGCTTGGCAGGCAAGCACTTATTCTACTGAGCTATCTCCCCAGCAAGACCTTTGCATTCAGACTAGAGCAAGATCACTGGCTTTGTGGGTCTCCAACTTGCCAACTGTGGATCTTAGAACCTCACAACCATGTGAGCCCATCCACTCCTTACAATACTCTCTCAGTACAGATCTATCTCCTCCTGAACAGTGTATGCATAGAGGGGCACATCTGAGGCTTACCAGAAAGCAGGGACTATGAAGTTTGAGCATAGATCTTTTGGCTACATGTGCCATCTTCCAGTGATCCACCATAATGAAGACACAATGATGAACACAAGGGAAATACAAACAGAAAGAGGAGAGGAATCTGGTATATGTTCTCAAGCCCTTTTAGAAAACATGGACTTGTTCCTTTGGGCACATACATGTGAATCTACAAAAAATGGTGAGAGTACACAAATCAAGGGAATGGATCTTGCTCAAAAAGGAATACCACTTAAATGTTACTGTGGCAAAACCGGAAGAGTCTATGGTGCTACCCAGCACACTCTAGGCATTGTTGGAAACAAGTGGGTTAAGGGCAAGATTCTTGCCAAGAGAATGAGTGTATCTACTGAGCCCATTAGGCGCTCTAAGAGCTGCGATGACTTCCAAAAAGGGGTGGAGAGAAATGATCAGAAAAAAGAGGAGCTAAAGAGAGTGGATCCTGGTTCAGCTGAAGCACCAGCCTGCCCCGCCCAGGAAAGAGCACTTTTTGAGAACCAAAGCGAAGGTGCTGAGTTGCTGGAACTGATTCCCTGGAGATTCATGGCACGAACTGGCCATGCAGCTCTGGTGTTCAGCACCCAACTGGTGGCTAAGTGTTCTAGGCGCTGGGTTCAATACCCAGTACTGTTTAAAAATGAAGAAAGATCCTCTGAATTGTAAGGATATTTTTTTATGGAGGAGGAATGGGGTGCCCCACCCCAGAGAAATAAATACTTAGAGCAGATTCTCACTGTACCCAGTTAGAAGATGGCCAGATGTTTATGAAATCTTTATCCTGGCTTGAAGACAGTTCCTCTACATAACCAGGGGGAAAAAGACATGAAAATAAATGGAAGGTAATTCATGATAGTTAAACTAGGATGTATTATTATAAAATAACTAATAACTAGCTTTTAAGGATCAGGCCCTGTCCTTAATAAATTGTTCAAAACACTCTAAAAAGATCCAAACACAGATATTAAATTTAGAACAATCCTTGGATAACATCACGGTCAGGGAGATGTGGTTTACCAAAGTAGATTCATAAACATGTCTCTAGTGTCCTCAGCATCCAGCTAAGACAGCAGAAAGGTGTAAGTAAGGACCACACCCTGGAGTAAGGTCTCTTCCAGGCCTGCTTCAGTAAGATCTGAAATCAGGCCATGACAAGATCCCCAGGGAGTCTGGAAGTTCACTGTCACCATGTTAGAAGGATCTGAGGAATGTGTTTGCCTGCCCACCAAGCTATAAAGTATAAAACCAGCCTAAATAGCTCTAAGGTCATCAGCTAGTACTTATGTTGTCTGCTAAAAGAAAAATCGCTCCTCTTTAGGGCAGGTGTGTCCAACCCAGAGCCCACAGGCCGCATGCAGCCTCAGAACAGCTAGGAACGCAGCCCCACAAGAGCATATGCTTCTGTCATTACTACACGATTTCTTTTTTTTTTTTTTTTTTTTTTTTTTTGGTGGAACCGGGGATTGAACTCAGGCCCTTGCACTTGCCAGGCAAGAACTTATTCTACTGAGCCATCTCCCTGGCCCCTATTATACGATTTCAGCAATAACTTTTATGACTCAACTGCATGGTGCTCAAAGGAGAACAGAATGCTAGGAGGGGAGGGAAGGCGCAAAGCTAACTCTGCCACTTGTGCCTGACTCAACAGAGTGGGGCTGAAACCTGTGTACATGATGTTACATGCGCTTGTGAGACTTGGGGCTTAGAGCAGTGATTACCAATAATAGTGCTTTTCTGAGACAGTGTCTTGCTATGCAGTCCAAACTGGCCTTCAGCTCACTAGGCAGGCCAGGCTCATGGTGACCACAGCAATTCTCTTGCCTCGATCTCCCAAGTGCTGGGGTTACAGGAGTGTGGCACCAAGCCTGGCTACCAATAATCCTATCTCCACGTACCTCCCTGTGTGCCTATGCCTGTGAAGACCAGTGTTTAGTGTTAAGAATCAGACATGTCTCCTTAGTTTGTGATTAAACTTGGTTTCTGTTATTTTATAAAATAATTTAATAAGGTAAAATATGAAAAATTTAAAAATGAATAAAAAATGAAAAGTAAAGGAACTTTTGTCGCATATACTTTAGCTGTAGTATGTACTGTATATGTGGCCCAGGAGAATTCCTCTTCCCTTGGTGTGGCCTAGACAGGTCAAAGGTTGTCTACCTACTTTTTATGGAAAGATAACAGAATCCAGTGTCATTTACAATGAGTTTTTTCTTTTGTGGTCCTGTGGATTGAACCCAAGGCTTTGCTCATGCTAGGCAAGTGCTCCACCATCAAACTATATCCCCAGCGCCCCCAGCCCTTTTCCAAATTTTTTTTTAAATTTTATTTATTTGTGTGTGTGTGTGTGTGTGTGTGTGTGTGGCTAGCTCAGCCCACCAGGGGCGGGGCTGGCTGGCATGTGGTGCTGGGGGATTGAACCGCGGTCCCTGTGCTTAGCTAAGCTTGTTCTAAGTAGGTGCTTTAGACCACTGAGCCATCTCACCAGCCCCCCAAATTTTATTTTGAAACAGAGTCTCAGGCTGGCCTCAAACTTGTCATCCTTTTGCCTCAGCCTCCCAAGTAGGCTAGGATTACATGTATGTGTCACCACATCTGACCACAACATACAATATTAAATAAAAAATCATTTAGACATACAAGAGACTAGACAATGTAGTCCACAGGGGGGAAAAAAGCAGCAACCAGAAATGAAACCAAAATGCTCCACCATTGGACTTGGTCAACTAAGACTTTAAAGAAATTTTATAGGGCTGGGGAGAGAGCTTAGCAGTCTAAGCGCCTGCCTGGCAAGTGCAAGGACTCAAGTTTGATCTGTACCACATACCGTGCTGACCAGCAAAACCAGGCGTGGTGGTGCATGCCTGCCATCCCAGTGCTGGGGAGGCTGAGACAGGAGGCTGACTATGAGTCTAAGCTGTGCAGCGAGACCCTGTACCAAATAAACAAATAAAAGATTTTTAAATAGGAGCTTTATAAATATGTCCCAAAAATTAAAAAAGAAAGATGGTCTTAATGAATAGATAATATCAACAGAGAAACAGACATTATAAGGAATAAACAAATGCAGTACAAGTGCCAAGCTTTATAAAATAAACTAATTGCAATCCAAAAATTCACTGACTGGGCTTAACAGCACTGTAACGACTGCACAATAAAGCCCAAGAGTTTGAACGCAGACCCATAGATGCTGTCTTACAATGAACTCCAGCAGTATCAAATCTGTCATGTGTATAACTGGACTGCCAAGAAAAGACACTGAGATTGAGGAGATTCAAATAATGTCTACACGTTCTAACTGGAGATAAAAACAATGGCTAAGACATGCACGAAGCAAAGCAAGCTATAAACAAATAGATAACTATAGTTTCTCTCCAGATACAAGATTATTATATGACAATTAAACGATTTTGAGGGGAGCTGAGGATATAGCTCAGTAGTCTAACTTCCTGCCCAGCAAGTGCAAGGACCCTGGTTCAATTCCAGTACCACATGCCATGTCAGCCCCAGAACCCTGGGTGCACCATGCCGGCCACTGAAACTAGGCATGGTGGTGCACGCC
>NW_004524611.1:13702394-13709930 GCF_000260255.1 Octodon degus
GCAGAAACTCCGGACCTGGGCTAGGACTGGGTCTGGGGGTTCCCGGAAGTCGGCAGAAATTCCTACTCAGCGGGAGGGGTGGGGTGCGGCCCCTGATTTTTTTTTTGAGACAGGGTCTCACTAAGTAGTTTAGGCTGGCTTTGAGCTTACTTTGTAGCCCAGGCTGGTCTTGAACTCCCAACAACTCTCTTGCCTCAGCCTCCCGAGTGCTGAGATTACAGGTGTGCAACGCTACCATGCCAGGCTTTAAATGATTTTTTTAAATGCTAGGTTAAAAACTAACACGGCAACCCTAAGATTCTGTTTGGCAAAATTATCCTTGAAAAACAAGGGTAAAACAAAAATACTTTTAGGCTGAGTATGATGGCATGTGGCTGTAATACCAGCACTTTGGAGGCTGAGGCAGGAGGATTGCAGTGAGTTCCAGGCCAGCCTGAAGTACACAGTGTGGCCCTCTATCAGAAGAGAAAACAAAAACAAACAAAAAACACAGAACAACCCACTCAACCCCTCCCCCCAAACATTTCCTAACAAAATCTGATAAATGAAGCTCAGCAGCTGTGCCTGGGGGCCAGCTATGCAGGAAGCCTGCTATAAAGGAACAGAAAATCCAGCCTTCAAATTCAGGTAAAAGTGTGAGGCATCTAAGGCAGTCAGAGCAACACTGAAAGAGAACAAAGCTGGAAAATTGACATTTCCTGAGTTCAAAACTTAGGCTTTAACAGTGTGAACAATGTAGACTGGAATAAAGACATACGCAGAGGGGCTGGTGGGATGGCTCAGTGGTCTAGAGCACCTACTTAGAACAAGCTTAGCAAAAAAGCACAGGGACCGCGGTTCAACCCCCCGGCACCACATGCCAGCCAGCCCCGCTCCCTGGTGGGCTGAGCTGGCCACACACACACACACACACACATAAATAAATTAATTTTTTTAAAAAAAAGACATACGCAGACCAGTGGGGGAATCTGAGCTTCCAAAAATAAACCCATATATCTATATTTCAAGAAGGGAGCCAAGCTCATTCAATATAGAGAAAGAAGAGTCTTTTCAACAACTGCATCTCCATATGAAAGAGAATGAAGTAGAACCTTACTTCACACCACACATAAAGATTACCTGAAAAATGATCTACCTGTAGGCAACTAAGCTACAGAGCCACAGGCAGGACACAGAGTAGAGGAAAATATTCATGATCTTTGATTTCACATCAAAAAGTATGAACAACAAAAAATAAAATATATTTAGCTTCTTCAAAATTAAAAACTTCTGTGTATCAAATGACATTATAAGGGCCAGCAAGATAGCTCAGCAGACTAAGTGCCTGCTTAGGCAAGCATAGAGACCGGGATTCAATCTCCAGCACCACATGCTGCACTGGTCTTGCCCATCGGTGCACTGAGTGGGCCACCAAGACTGGGAATGGTAGAGCACACCTGGAGTCCCAGTGCTGTGGAGGCTGAAAACAGGAGGACCGCTGCTAACCTGAGCTGCATTGTGAGACCCTGTGCCAAATACAAAAAAAAAAAAAAAAAGGTAAAAGAAGTTGGATGTCACAGCACATATCTGTAACCCCCAGAACTTTAAGAGGCTGAAGAGGACTCCAAGTTTAAGGCCTGCTTGGGCAGCTTAGCAAGACTCTGTCTCCAAATGAAAAAACAGAAGAAAACCTAACTTTAAAAAGGGGTTGGAGTCGTAGCTCAACATCAGAGCATCGTTGGGTTCAATCTCCAGTATCATAAAAATAAAATCGCAAAGATCTCAAATAGACACACTGTATTTCCAAAGTCATTAAGTGGGTAGCAAGCACATGAAAAGATAATCAATATCAATAGTCATTAGAAATATGCAAATCAAAACTAAGACAAGTAGTGGGGCCGGGGAGATGGCTCAGTGGAATAAGCGCTTCCCTGGCCAAGCGCAAGGGCCTGAGTTCAGTCCCCGGTTCCACAAAAAAAAAAAAAAAAAAAAAAAAACTAAAACAAGTAGTTACGAGGAGGTAGAAAAACTGGAGCCCTTAAACGCCACTGTTGGAAAAGCCTGACAGCTCCTAAAAGTTAAATAGAAAACTACAATACAATTCCTCCAATTCCACTTCTCAGTATATGTTCACAAACACAAAAGGAGGAAGGGCCTCCCACATTTTTGTGTTATTTACTGCAGAATCATTCAAAGTAGCTATAATGTGGAAACCAGGTGTCTTCAGTAGATAGATGAGTGGATAAACAAAGTGGGAGACACACATAACTCTGATGGAATGCTGCACAGCCTTAAAAGCAATGTATTTCTGATGCTTGCTACAACAAGGAAGAGACCTGAAAACATCCTGTTCCAGATACAATGAGACAAATACCAGAGAGCTCACCCTGCAGGAGGCATCAGAAGCACCAGATTTCTAGAAACAGAAAGCAGAGTGATCAACAGCTGCTGCAGCAAGAGAGAGAAAAGAGGAATGGTTATTTCACAGGTACTGTTTCAGTTCTGAAAGATGAAAATATCCTGTAGATCTGTTTTACAAAAATATGAATATCCTAATACTACTGAAATAGATGCTTAAGGGCCAGCCAAATAGCTCCGTGGATTAAAGCACCTGCTTAGGCAGACGCGGGGGCCTGGAGTTCAATTCCCCAGGGCGAGCTAAGACTGGCGATTGAGACTGGGTGTGGAGGCATGTGCCTGTAATCCCAGCACTTGGGAGGCTGTAAACAGGAAGATCACTAAGAGTCTGATCTACACAGTGAGACCCTGTACACCCCATCTTAAAGTTAAAAATATATATATGTTAAAAATGGCTAATGGGGCCAGGGAGATAGCTCAATAGAATAAGCGCTTGTCTGGCAAGCGCAAGGGCCTGAGTTCAATCCCTGGTTCCGGAAAAAAAAAAAAAAAAGGCTAAGATGGTAATTTTTTTCTTCAATTAGATTTTATCAATATGTTTTAGATGTGCATAATGCTCACATTCATCACACAGAATTTGCATCTGTACGTGATATAACTTGTTTCTTTTCTTTTCTTTTTTTTTTTTTGCAGAACCGGGGATTGAACTCAGACCCTTGTGCTTGCCAGGATAACTTGTTTCTTTATTCCCCGTTTCTTTCCCTTCCCTTCAGCCCATCCCCTTAGGGGAGAAAATTTTAAAGAGTCCAGGAGAAAAATAGAGAAACAGAAGAAGAGGAAGAGATTAGAAACAAGGCTGGAGGACAAATGAGGGTCACACAGACTTTGGGAAAGTAGCACAGAAGACAGGAGGGGAAAAGAGAGAAGAAGAAGAGGAAGAACAGAAAGAACGATAACCACAAAAGCCCTAAAAGTCATGTCCAAACTCATAAAAATAAGATCAAACAATGAACAGAAAAGAAACAAAGAGAATTTGTTAAATGTCCACTTCCAGGTTTGTCTCTGCTGTCACTGGTAGTGGACGTGTGGAGACAGAGTCCAGATCCATGCTGTCTATCCCAGAAAGCCAGAAGGAGCTTGACGGAGGGGCTGATAATCTCCGGGAGCCTGCACCTTTGTTTCCCCTGAAGTCCAGGCACTTGCCATGAGGCTGGAATCAGATCTGTTCAGCTGGCAGCAGTTTACCTTCTGCAGACTTAAACTCTGCTTGGAGCCCCTCAACAGTCCCAAAATTTGCTCTGAGCTCTGAGCTCACTTGGCTCCTCTGCTAGATGGCCCCCAGCCAGCAGCCCTCTCTCATGGAGAGGCCAGATCTGGTCCACTGGCCAGCCAGTTCAGCCCAGTGTCCACTCTGCACCACACTGCTGCATCTCCACAGAGGCCTCGAGAGCTCCAGCAGGCGCTGCGTGTCTGCGGGTGTGAACCGCTCCTGCCATGCACTGATTCCCCATTGGCGAGAAGGTGCCATTTGCTAGTTCCTTCTTCTTTGTCGAAGTTTCTTTCTTCACTCTCTCTGTGGGCTTTAACTCTAGCTTTCCTGGGCCCAGGGGACCCACTTCCCTCCTTCTTTCCTTGCATTGCTATATTCCAGTGTCTGGGCACCAAATTTCAGAGAGGCTCTTTCTCTGCTGCTTACAGCTCCACCATCTTCCCAGAAATCTTTCAAGTTGTAAATTTTATGTTGTGTTTTTTTCTTTTTTAAAAAAAATAAAAAAGAGCAATGTATTATGGGGTATATTATCAGTGCAAAAGTAGAATACATAACCACAAGAGCATAAATTGCCACAACGAAAGGTTATTAAGTTCTTATGCTATCCGTGGCACTCCTACTTCCTTTAAGGTAAGCTGTGATGCCTTAAAAATATACACTGTCAACTTTAAATCACTGTAATAGCAAAACAAAGAACTGTACCTCCTAAGTCAACAAAGGAGATAATACAGTAATAAAAAAGTATGTGATCAGTTCAAAAGAATGCATGAAAACAGGTCTGTAGGACAAGTTCAAAACAAATAGCAAGATGATAGAATCAAGCCTAACTATCAATAATCACATTAAAAGTCAATGTACTAGGGCTGGCCAGATAGCTCAGTGGACTAAAGGGCCTGCTTAGGCAGAGCTCAGGGACTAGGGTTTGATCCCCAGCACCAGTAAATTGTGCCAGTCCCACCTACAGTGTGTGCTGAGATGGCAAATGAGACTGGGCATGGTGGTGTATGCCTGTAATCCCAATGCTTGGTAGGCTGAAAATAGGAGAATCACTACGAGTCCAATCTACATAGTGAGACCCTGTAAACCCTATAATAAATACATTTTTTAAAAAAAAAAGTCAATGTACTAAACATCCACTTAAAAGGTAGAAGACAAAGCCAGGTGTGGTGGGTGGCACATGCTTGCAATCCCAGCACTTGGGAGGCTGAGGCAGGAGGACTGCTGTGAGTTCGAGGCCAGACTGTGACATATACTGAGTTCAAGATCACCTTGAACTACACAGAGACTGTCTCAAAAGGAGCAGGGGAGTGGGGAGAGAAGAAAAGGAAACCATGAAAATGCTCTTAATTTATAGACGACATGAAGAAACCTTATTAGAACTAATGAATGAGTCTATCAAGGTACTAATGAGAATATAGTCAATATATAAAAATTGTATTTCTATATCTAGTAACAATTAGAATTTTATATTTAAAATGTAATGTGGGGACTGGTGAGATGGCTCAGTGGTCTAAAGCACCTACTTAGAACAAGCTTAGCCAAAGCACAGGGACCGCGGTTCAATCCCCCAGCACCACATGCCAGCCAGCCCGCCCCCTGGTGGGCTGAGCTGGCCACACACACACACACACATAAATAAATAAATAAAACATTTTTAAAAAAAAATGTAATGTTAGTTATAATAGGATAAAAGTAAAATAGAGATGCATTTAGCAAAATATATACAAGATGTGAATGTTAAAATGTATTAATTCTTTTTTTTCTTGTATTTTAGGGAGGGGTCTACAGGGTGTTCAGGGTCTCACTACTAGATTGGACTCCTAGTGATCCGCCTGTTTACAGCCTCCCAAGAGCTGGGATTACGGAAGCGCGCCACCATGCCCTGTCTCAATTGCCATCTCAGTGCACCCCGGGGGCAGGGACAGCATGGCAAACGCAGGGATTGAACCCTCAGCCCCTATGTCTACTTGCAGGTGCTTTAATCCGCTGAGCTACTTGGCCAGTGCTATTAATTCTATATATGATTCTAAATGGCACTGGGAGTTGAACCTAGAGCCCTGGACTGAGCTACATTTCCAGCCATTTTCATTTTTTTTGAGACAGCTCAGACAGGGCTCAAACTGGTAACCCTCTTGCTTCGGCCTCCCAGAGTGCTGAGATTACAGGCATGCACCACCATACCTGGCTAAACAACGTTTTTTAGAGAAACGGAAGCTCTCAGTAAATGGAGAGCTGTACCAGATTCATGGGTTAGAACACAACGGTAGCAGAGCCATCATGCTCATTTTGATTCAGTGTAATTCTTTTTTTTTTTTTAATTTTTATTTATTTATTTGTGTGTGTGTGTGTGTGTGTGTGTGTGGCCAGCTCAGCCCACCAGGGGGCAGACTGGCTGGCATGTGGTGCTGGGGGATTGAACCGCGGTCCCTGTGTTTTGCTAAGCTTGTTCTAAGTAGGTGCTTTAGACCACTGAGCCATCTCACCAGCCCCAATTCAGTGTAATTCTGATCAAAATCCAACCTTTCAATTTTAAAAATTGACACACTGACTTCAACTTTATATGGATGTACAAATAATCCAGAATAACCAATAAATTTTAAAAATATAATAAAGTTTATTTCATGAGCACAGCAAGTTACAGCAATCCTGCCTGTGCGTCATCATAAACAAAAACACGTGGCTCAATGGGACAGATCCTTGGCAACAAGACCCTGCCTCAAAAAAGAAAAGAAAAGTGCCAGATATGTAACTCAGTAGAAGGCGCTGGGTTCAATCTGGGGGCCCACTCTGGGGGACGTGGGCAGTGTGGCATGTGGTGCTGGGGATTGAACCCAGTCCCTGCACTTGCCTAAGCAGGTGCTCCCAGACCCTGTTTCAAAAAAAAATTTTTTTTTTCTAAAAGAAAACAAAAACCCGAGGGCCAGGGATATGGCTCAGTAGCATAAGCACCTGCCTGGCAAGCGTAAGGTCCCAAGTTCGATTACTATTACAAAACAAAACAATCCCCCAAAATTCTAGCAGGAAACAGGAAATTATCTTTGTGATAAAGGCGAACACTTTTTTTTGGTACTGGGAATCAAACTCAGGGCCTCACATTTGCTAGGCAGGTGCTGTGTCACTGCGGTATATCCCCAGCCCTAGTCAAACACTTCTCTTTCTTTCTTTGGTACAAGGTCTCGCTATACAGCTCAGACTCATAGTGATCCTCCTGTCTCAGCCTCCCCAGCACGAGGATTATAGGTGTATACCACCACACCCAGTTTGGGGGCCTGCACAGCATGTGGTACTGGGGATCGAACCTGGGTCCCTGTGCTTGTTAGGCAGGTGCCCAAGGCAAAATTTTCTTAACACACACACATGCGCGTGCGCGCGCACGTGTGCACGCACGCACTAAAAGACCCTCAGTTGATATGTGTAGAAATATGCATCATTATGGCGAAATCTCAAAAAAAAATGTTTTTTGAGTGCAAAAAACAAAATAGCATAAGGATACACACCAAGTTAAAGAACAGTAAACATTACACAAATGTAACTAATATGAGTTTCTATCTATCTGTGCAGGCAGGGTATAAAGCATGCATGGGAAGCAAATACACAACTTTAACATGGTATCCCCAGAGAAGGACAGGAGGCGGAAGGGCAAAGGAATTTCCATTGTAGCTGTTATTTTATTTGTTTTTGTGGTACCAGGGACTGAACTCAGGACCTTGTATTTGCCAGGCAAGCGTGTATTCTACTGAGCTATCTCCCCAGCCCTGTAGCTGTTGTTTTAAAAGACCTGAAACAAGGCAAAATACAATACGGAGCATTCACACACTCAGAAAATCTGGGTGATGGACATGTGAGGTGCTTGATATGTTATTCTCCACACATTTCTTTTTCTTTTCTTTTTTTTTTTTTTAATTTTTATTTATTTATTTATTTATTTG
>NW_004524611.1:13710220-13719323 GCF_000260255.1 Octodon degus
AAAAAAAAAAAAAAAAAGTATGTATTTGGTTGTTGCAGGGTCTCACCACCCAGCTCGGACTCCAGGTGATCTTCCTGGTTTCAGCCTCCTCAGTGCTGGATTACAGGTGTGCCCCACCACACCCCAGATTCTAGCATGCTCAGCCTGCGCGGGGGGCAGGGCTGGCCAGCACATGGTGCATGTGCCGGGGATCAAACCACAGTCCCTAATGCTTGCCTAAGCAGGTGTTCTAGCCCGCTGAGCTATCTCTCCAGCCCCTTCTTTCTTTTTTTGAGACAGGGTCTTGCTATGTAGCTCAGGCTGCTCTATACAGACTGACTATACAGCCAGGATGGCCATGAACTCACAGTGATCCCCTTGCTTCAGCCTCCTGAGTGCTGGGATTACAGACATGCTCTGCACATTTCAAGGGTTGAAAAACTTTGTCATAATGAAAAGCACTTCTAAAGGCCAGTGGATTTGGCAGTGGAAGGCAACCGGTGAACCTCAGCAGAAATGTCCTGATCATCGTCCGATGCAGGGGTCCTGTGGCCTGGAAGCCAGCTGCCTATTCCCGTAAATAAAGTCACCCAGCACAGACTTCTTGTAACATACACTGCCTCTGGCTGCGTTTCTAGTACACCAGCAGAGCTGAGTGGGTGTGACGGAAACTATATGCCCTCCAGGGCTAAAATATTTACTATCTGGTCCTTTAAGAAAAAGCTTGTCAAGCCTTTATTTGTAGCAACTCTGGTCCTTGGCTTAATGTCTGTATGGCAGTGGTGGGTCTGGGGGATTGAGCCCAGGGGCCTTGCACTGAGCTACAAACCCAGTCCTTGTTTAAAATCGAGATAAGGTCTAAGTTGCTAAATTGCCCAGGATGGACTTGAACTCCCGATCTTCCTGCCCCAGCCTCCCAGACTACTGCAATTATACACTTGTGCCACTCATGTGCCTGGGGGGATTAAAGTCTTAAACACAGCAGGCTCTCAAAACTTGTGCCAGTGGTCATTCTGCATGTACACTAGTCAGTCTGTCAGACCTTAGGCGAGTTCCTATGTGTCAGGTGACACGGTGAGTGCTGACTGCATTTACAGCCCAGGAGACAGGTCCCTGTGCTTGAAGCTCCTTGCTTCCGGAGATCCGAGGTCCGGGAGCACCCAGCGTGTGTCTCAATAGGGCTTTGCCAGGGGCTGGGGAGATAGCTCAGTACAATAAGCGCTTGCCTGGCAAGCACAAGGGTCTGAGTTCAATCCCCGGTTCCACCAAAAAAAAAAAAAAAAAAAAGAATAGGGCTTTGCCCAACCACCTCCCACTAGGGGGCAGCCTGAGGCTGTCTACAGCGGCACAGCACTAACCTCACAATGGAAAGCTGTCTCCAAGCCCTGGGCTGAGGCAGGCAAAACAAACACACCTGAGCTTTGTTTCTATCCTCTTGGGAGTGCGGGTAACACAGTTATAAAGTGGGTCAAGGACGAGTCTGGAAGTGCTAGCTCCTGTTCTTTCACCATCTTCCCTTTTCCATTGGAGGGGGAGTGAACCATTACAGGCATGATCCTGCAAGTACAGAGTGGGGGAAAAACAATTGGGTTCCTCTCACAGTGAGGGGGTGAGTGTGTGGGGCGAGAAGACTGCTGGAGAGGGGGAGCCATGCATGTCCCACGTGAGGACCCAGAAGTGGCCGTTCACATCAGTGACTTCGTACCATGCAGGATACAGCTATAAACCCCACCTGCAGGGTATCTTCCCTTAAGGATGGGTCATTAAGACAGAAATCAGACATGAAAGAAGCCGAAATGTCTTGTGTTCCAAAGAAGTAGCCTGTGTCCATCACCAATGGCACACAAAACACAGGAGCACAGAACAACCTTTTTATTACTGTCAGGATCCTGGGATTCTACTGGGACTGGCTTGCTTCCTCTCTACAATGTCAATTTGTCGCCTCTTCATTGCCTAGCTATCAGCTGAGGCTAGCTGTCCATGGGGACCAGGCAGTGGAGGGGACAGCAGCACCCAAACTGGCAAGAATGGAAAAAGCTGTAGGGCTTATCCCAGTCATAAGCAGACACAGAGAGGGAAGCCTGGAGTGAACGCTGTGCTCTAGCTCCTCCTGCCTCTGCCTACAGGTGCCCCTGGCAGCTCCTGGTAGAGAGACATGCAAGGCACAGCGACACCCCATGGCTGCCACGTGGCCAGCTATACAACCCTGAGCCTTGATTCAGATCAATGATCTTTCTTTCAAATTCCTTGGAATGCACCTGTCCTGCATGATTGGTCCTTTCTAAGAGTCAGACCCAGGAGACCTGTCTTGAAACAACACTGAAAGCCACACCTGTCATCCTAGCACTCTGGGAGGCTGAGGCAGGAGGATCCTAAGTTTCAGCCCAGTCCGCAACTTAGCAAGACATGGTCTTAAAAATAAAAAGGGCTGGGGATTAGTGCAAAGAAAAAAAAAATTACTGAGCATCAGACAAAATTATAATCGTGATGAGAAAGTCATGAAGGACTTTGCACATTAGGTCTGGCTGCAAATCTGCCCACTGATGCACGCTTCAGAGTTGGCTCATCCTGCTTCTCCAGGGACCCTTACCCACCTTGGAAACCTACTTCACTTCTAAGCCCTCACCTCTGTGTGAAGCTGCCCCTCAGCCCAACTGCATGACCTGACACCTCGGTGGGACTGAGGCAGGTGGACTGCTGTAAACTCAAAGCCAGCCTGGGCAGCCTAGTGAGTTCAAGGCCAGCCTAAACTACATAGCAGTGAGACCCTGTCTAAAAAAATAAAAAATAAAAAAACTTTCTAATCTTACTGCAAGCCCAGCTCTGGAGATGAAGGGCTACAGCCATCCAAATATTCTGTGTAACCAAGGAGACGACAGATACCATTCAAAGTGTGCCAGGTGGTGTTTGTAAGTAGGATCACAAGTCTGCATCTTGTACAGCAATTAACCACTAAGAAGAATATATGCAGTGTATTATTTGTTGAAACTGTACTTTCGATTTGATTTGAAACTGTCTCATTGCTATATGTTTATCAATAAAACTTTGAAAAGAAAAAAAAAAAAGTGTGCCAGGGACAGAAGGAAACTTGCAGAACCAATACACGGTAGTCATGGAGCAGAGACAAAAGAAATGATCAAAAGAGTAGCACCCTAGGACCCCGAAAGCCAGACACTGGAACCCCAGGCAGCAAATGCCAAGAATGGTCGGGAATCCAGGTATGGCGTTTCACAACTATAATCTAGCACCGGGAGGCTGAGGCAGCTGGAGCCCAGCCTGGGCAAATCAGTGACTAGAAGAGATGCTTAAAATAAAAAATAAAAGTAAAGAGTGGGGATGTAGTTCCGTGCAGATGCCTTGGGTTCAATCTCCAGTGCCTCTGTGGCAGTGGTGTGCGTGGGGGATGGGATAGGAACAGGGACAGGTGATTTGCTAGGCAGCACATAGGTCACAGCTCCAAGTGCACGTGTCTGAGTGACTGGTGGAGACTAGAACCACCTCTCTCGTTTCCTTTGTTTTTTGAAACAGGGTCTCACTATGAAGTTCAGGCTTGGCTTCGAACTCAGGGTGCTCCCCAGCCTCAGCTTCCTGAGTGCTAGGATTACATGTTTGTGCTACCACACCTGGCTCGGGGCCACCTTTTCATTGTGACATGCTTTTTAGAACACACAGCTCATAACACTCGGTACCCATCAAAGCACCTACGTCAATCCTGCTGGCCTGGCAGTGCTGAGGCTTGGGGCAGAGAGGCCTAGACCACCCGAGAGCGCGGGAAGGACTTACCCCACCCCGCCATGTCCAACGGCTGCAACAACCACCGGGTCCTGGCAGCTGTGACCAGCGAGGCCCGGGAGTTGGAACCTCGGAGCCCCAAGGAGCGTTAGCCTCGAGGATCAGTCCCCAGTCCCGCTGGCCAATTCAGCACACTGCCTGTGCTCCCATCGTGCACCGCGCGAGCTACGTCACGGCCTGCAGCTCCTGTGAGAGAGAGGCCAGAGGCAGGTTGCCATGCAACAAGGCTCGCTGTTCTCTACTCTGAGTCCTCCACTGGGGCGCGAAGAGCAGCCCCGTGGTTCTAATCCCACTCTCGTCCTTAGATTGATTACTCTTTTCTCCAGGATGAAGGTTTTAATTCTGTTTCAAATATCCAGGGCCTCCTAGTGTAGTGACCGCCTCCAAGGAATTGGCTCTTTTTTCCTTTCTTTTCTTTTTTCTTTTTGGTACTGAGGATGGAACCCAGGGCTTTTACACATAAGCTATATCCTCAGTCCTTTTTATTTTGAGACAGAGATTTGCTGTATTGTTCAGGCTGGACTTGAACTTGTGATCCTCCTGGTCCAGCCTCCCAGAATGCTGGGATTACAAATTCTTACCTCTATGCCCAGAGGCTTTGGCTCGTGGGGCATCCCAATGCCTCTCAGACCCGACCCTGGCTGTTGTCAAGTTTTTCTGGGACTTCTAGGGTCAAGGCACACATATACATTAGGAGATTACCTATAGTTCTTTTGGATTTTTCTTTGTTCTTAGTCTGTTATGAAGATTGCCTAGAAAACTGCACATTTGGGTTGAAGCCAAACCTTGTGAGCATCTTCATCTTCTTTTAAATATTTTACTATGTGTGTGCATCTGTCAAAGAGGGGAATAGCATACTTCGCTGCTATTCTCCAGCCCTACTTGAACTCTACAGCACCAGCGAGAGAAAGCGCACCGCCTGGCTTGGGAAGGGATTTCTACCCTTCACAGTCTGTCACAGGGCTCACCAAAACTGAACAGCTGAAATCTGTTTTGTTTCCAAGCTTTGAAATTCCTTCAAGTCTGCACTTGCGTATGATGTATTTGGAGTTGATCCCAATCTTTGTTCGCCACTACAAGGTCTCTGTCTTAGCCACTTTTTTGTTGCTGGGACAAAATATGTGATACCTACAAGTTAAAGGAGGAAAGGTTTATTTTACCTCACAGTTTGTAGGGGGGTTAGCCCACAGGTGACTGGCTCCAAGGGAGGGCAGCATGGCTGACGGGTACCACAGGGGAGAAACAGTTCCTGGCACAGCATGGAGGAAACAGCAGATCTTTCTTCCTTCTCTTTTTAGTCTATGTAGGCCTATTGCTTGGTGCCACCTACACCCAAGGTGAGTCTCCCCTCTTTTCTTGGTTACTTTTCACTCATTGCTGGGACAAAATACCAACACCCAAACTGAAGGAAGGAAAGGCTTATTTAGCTCACGGTTAGCAGAGGTTTCAGTCTGAACTCCGCTGGCTCTAAGGCAGACAGCAGCAGTTCATGGCGGCAGAAAACAACAAAGAGCAGAGGAGGAGCAGCAGCTGGACATCTATCAAGACTCTCTCTTCCTTCTATGCTGACTGCAGAGATAAAAAAAAAAAACTCCTCCAAAGGGGTAGAAGTGGTGTGGCTGAACTCTTCCCAGGAAGTGGGGCATAGAACCCTTCCTCAACTCCTTCATATACCTTTTTTGTGCTGAGTCACACTTGGGTGGGTTCTTCCTGCCCTAGAGCAGCCTCCCCCCAGGACTTGGAATGGACTGGATCCAGAAGGGTGGGACATCTCAAATTGACACAATGTATCAACCATCACACTCCTTCAGTAAATCCATCATCCAAAACCAGACTATGCCACACCAATCAGTGGGCTGATCCAGTATCACACACCCATGTTCAAGTCATCTCCCAAAAGCTCCACCTATGAGCACTTGAAGCTTTGGGAGACATCCAGGTAGAAGTTATAACAATAGTCCAACTGTAGTGCTACCCATGCCTGTGATGAATAAACTCTTTCTTGAATAAAGGCCTTTTGTCTTTAACAACTGTCTTTGAATGCTTTTTTTTTTTTTTTTTTTTTTTTTAAATTTAACACTGTACACCAGGCACGGTGGTGCCCGTGTGAAATCCCAGCTACTTGGGAGGCTGAGACAAGAGGATTACAAAGTCAAGGCCATCTTGGGAACGTGGTGAGATTCTGTGTCGAAATCTTGGGGTAGGCAGGAGGGGTGGAGATGTAATAAAGCACACAGGCAGGGGCTGGGGAGATAGCTCAGTAGAATAAGCGCTTGCCTGGCAAGTGGAAGGGCCTGAGTTCAATTCCTGGTTCCATAAAAAAAAGCACACAGGCAACATACACAAGCCCAGGACTCAATTCCTAGTGCCACAAAACCAAAAAGACATAAAATGTGTTTTTCATCTTCATTCAGCAGCAGCAATCTGGGCTTTTCTTCTGTTCCCCAAATTTCAGATCCTAGGGCCGGCAAGATAGCTCAGCAGACTAAGTGCCTGCTTGGGCAAGCACAGGGACTGCAATTCAATCCCTAGCATTGTTGTAGGCAACTGAATTAGATAGAAATATTATAGGCAGTCAGACAGGGCCAGGCCCTCAAGGAGACAAGATGGACGAAAAGGTGACTTTGGAACTTGGAAGAGACAGACACTCCCATATGGGCCACACCTCAAGACCAAGACAAAAGAAGAAACACAGCTACAAACTTCCCCAGGGATGGACATCAGGGATTGATATTCTAAATAGGTATCAATCACCTTGAAAGAGCCCAAATGAGTCACTAGCCCAACCTCCAATAGGAAGAGACCCCGTCTGGTGTTCTTGCTTGCTTGCTACATGACTCGCTTCCCCATTTGGTACTGAATTTAATTTTACCTGAGCAGTCGTGCTTGTAATCTCATTGGTTGTAATCTCATTTGAGTTTGGGAGATCAGTTTTTCTCCCTGTGTCATTTGGAGGTTACCTGTATCAGCACCAAATGCTGCATGCCGTGCTGGCCCCGCCCTGGGATGTGCTGAGCCGGCCACTGGAGACCCGGTGTGGTGGCACATACCTGTAATCCCAGCGCTGGGGAGGCTAAAAAAAGGAGGAACACTACAAATCTGAACTTGCGTAGTAAGACTCTGTACCAAATACATTAAAAAAAAAAATTCCAGATTCTATGAGTGATCATTTCATTGGTCACCCTACTGAGTTTTCCCTTTGCCCCTTTTGTTGATCTCCTTGATCTCTATCCCTTGCTAAACCAGGCCTTGCGTTTTCTCCAGTTCCAGAGATTGCAAATGTGGCGGGTGAGAAGCAACCAACAGTGCGACCACTCCCTGCCGAGTTCGAGCTTCCTAATAGAGCTGTGCTCTGGCGGTGGTGAGGAAATTTTTCTATTTGTCGCTCTGGACTTGCTGTCATATTGCATGTGAATTTTTCCCAAACTTCCTATACCAAACTTCCTGTACATTATACTAGAGTTTGGATGTTGTTAAGGTTTGTGTCTAGTGGTCACCCCCAAGACTCATGAAGTCATTAGGCGGGCTTCTAGAGTTTGTGATTAACTCATGATCCACTGGGATTATGGGTGTGAGTGCTGCTGGGATTATGGGTGTGAGTGCTACACCCATCCTGGGGCAGACGGCCTCAATGTTCTCTGTTGTCATTGTTGCTGGTGCTCCTGCCCTTTTGCTCTCTGCTCTTTGCCACCACCATGAAAGGTTGCTCTTTGCCATGTGCCACTCTGCCTTGGGGCCAGCTGATTGTGAACTGAAACCTCCACTGTTTGGGAGCGAAATAAACTTTTCCTTCCTTCATTGTGGGTGTTGGGCATTTGTCCCAGCAATGAGAAGAGTAACTGAGACAGATGTGTTTTGTCCCTGTCAAAACTCATTTTGAAATGTGGTTGCTGATGTAGCAGTGTTGGGAAGTGGGGTTGTTATTTTTTATTTCTATTTGTATCTGAACAGGGTTTCACTGTGCAACTCAGACTCATAGTGATCCAACTGTTTCAGCCTCCCCAGCGCTAGGACTACAGGTGTGCACCACCATGCCTGGTCTCAGCGGCTGGCTCAGCATGCCCAGGGGTGGGGCCTGTGCAGCATGTGGTGTTATGGATTGAACCCCAGACCCTGCACTTGCCTAAACAGGTGCTTAGTTCACTGAGCTATCCTGCTAGCCCTAGGAAGTGGGGTTTTAAAGAAGCTTTAATGTCTTTCTTGAGAGAGTAGATAAATTAAGGAGTGGATTAGTCCATGACAGCACTCAGGAGGCTGAAGCAAGAGCATCATTGTGAGTTCAAGGCCAGTCTGGGCTACAAAGTCACCTCAAGGCCAGCCTGTACTACATAGTGAGACCCTGTTTCAAAAGGGGAAGAGAGAGAGAGAGAGAGAGAGAGAGAGAGAGAGAGAGAGAGAGAACGATCTGTCATCCTCTTTTCTCTTCTGCTTGCATTGTTTGCTCTTCTTTTTTCCGCCATGCATGGATCAGCACAAAGTCCGCATCAGTAGCTGCTTGTATCATACCCAGCTGGGTTAGATAGATATAGTCAGAGAAGACTTGGGCTCTCAAAGACAATGTTAGCACAGAAGGCGAAACAGCAGAGATTGTGGCTGGAGATGAATTTGAAGAGTCCACCTCAAGATGCAATAGGCAGTTGGTGCTTTGGTGTTTGCTGAACACTGTAAAGACAGCTGAACAAAACTTGTTTGAACCCCAATGCCCCTTCCCCCCAAAACGATGCAATAGACCTGCAAGCCTCCCTAGAGATAAACAGCAACTTGTGATGCCACTGTGGTTAGCGCCACCTGATGCAGTGGGCCCAGATAGGCGTCAGACACATAGGTGGGTGACCAGAACATCTGGGCCCATCTCTTTCCAAGAATGCCTTTGTTCTTTGCATGCGCTGTTGCCACGTGACTCATTTCCAATATTAGCTAAGCGACTATGCTTGTCATTGACTAGGTTGATTGTAATTTGACCAACATTGTACCCACGCTGTGATTTTGTTGTATAAACTTCAGGTGACAAAGAGCCTTGGTGCACACCCATTTGGGACCTCTTCTGGAAATCCAGGCATTGTTCTCCTAATTTCCAGTAAGACTCACCTAACTTTCTTCTCTAGTTCTTTCTTTCTTTTTTTTTTTCCTTCTCTGGTTCTTAATTACATTCCTCAATATTGTGAGACCATGAACTTGGTATATCTGACATCTGACAGGCTGGGAAGTATTTTCCTCATAGTACTTGGGACTTCCAGCACCAAAATTGTGAGATCAATAAACATCTGTGTATGTGTGGTGTGTGTGTGTGATGGTGGTGGTGCTGAACTGAGCATCTGCATGCTGAGCTACA
>NW_004524611.1:13719778-13720816 GCF_000260255.1 Octodon degus
TGTCTTTATAAATTATAACTATAAATTATTTACAAATGCAGGTCAAATAGTCTATTATAGCCTGTAAGCCCAGCTCTTGGGATGCTGAATACAGGCGGATCACTATGAGTCCAATCTACGTAGTGAGACCTTGTAGACCCTGTACTAAAATAAAATTTAAAAAAAGTCTACTATACCATTCCACAAACTTTCAACTCAATTTCACTCTAATTTTAGTAATCTCACCTACATCTATTTAGCAAATATGCATTTTTTTCAGGTACCAAATTTCTTTATTTAAAGGAATTAAAGAACTGAAGTAGATGTTCTGGTATATTTTATAGAAAAGGTTAAGGTAGCCCCAACACGCATGTGCTGTCAGGTGACATTAGCTCTCACTGTCACTGTCCCCCAGGGTATGCTTGTCAAAGAGGTACTCCGCCATGCCGGACTAGGACTCGGGGGCTCCCATCTTGGGCAGGTTGGTCACGTGGTCACCCAGCTCTTTGATGGCCTTCGCCTGTTCATCCAGATAGTGCGTCTCGATGAAGTCACACAGATGGGGGTCGATCTTATCAGTGACCAGCTCGTGCAGCTCCAGGAGGGACTGAGTCACACTCTTCTCCAATCGCAGCGCGCCCTCCATCGCGTCCAGCCCGTTCTCCCAGTCCTCACGGTCTGGTTTCTTGATACCCTGAAGGAAGATCCGGCCACCGCGCTGGTTCTGCAGCTTCATCAACTTCTCAGCATGTTCTCTCTCCTCATGAGATTGGTGAAGAAAGTATTTGGCGAAGTTCTTCAAAGCCACATCATCGCGGTCAAAGTAGTAAGACGTGGACAGGTAGACGTAGGAGGCGGAGAGCTCGGGGTTGATCTGGCGGTGGATGGTGGCCTCGGCGTCCTGGTGGCAGTTCTGGCCGCTTGCGAGGGCGACGCGGTCGTCACGGTGAGGGCAGGCGAGGCCGGGCTCGGTGCAAGCACTGTTGAAGCAGGAAACCGTGGCGACGCTCGGTGGAGAACCCAAACATGCATTTTTATATACATCTTTTAAAGCAAAAT
>NW_004524611.1:13723183-13730236 GCF_000260255.1 Octodon degus
GGTCTACAGGGTGTTCATGGTCTCAATACTAGATCTGACTCGTAGTGATCTGCCTGTTTACAGCCTCCCAAGAGCTGGGATTACAGAAGTGCACCACCATGCCCAGTCTCAATCGCCATCGCAGCGCACCCCAGTGGGGGTGAGGCCAGCACAACAGGCCCTGGGATCGAACTCCCTGCCCCTGCGCCTGCTTGCAGGCGCTTTAATCCACTGAGCTATTTGGCTAGTCCCCAATACTGACAAATTTCTTGAAAAAGCATCTCACTTCTTTACTTATACTTTGCTTTCTAATGTTCGTATCAACCTCCTTTCCAAGTGTGGATGGTCCTAAAAGAACTGTCTTTTCATTTTTCTGTTCCCTACAGTCTCCAGTTAGGACTCAGTAGTGTTTGCTGGCCTGACATTAACCTGAAGGACAACATTTATGACAGACTTCTAAACAATATAGAGATGGAGTAAAATGAACATTCAAGTTTTGAATATTGGTCCTGTAGGAAAAAAGATTTAATTAGAGAGAGATGAAAAATTGAGTAGAAGTCTTAAAGGATAGCTCAGGCCTGATTTTGATTTTTAGCTTGGAAACTGGGACCTTCTTGAAGCAGAACTGCTGACCGCGGGCCACCGGATGGCTGCTCTGGCCCAGAAGGAGCGCAGTCACGGGATGGGGGTGCCGGCGCAGACCTGGGGAAGAGCGGATGGGACAGGCAGTCGCAGGGTGCAGCTCAGTGGCAGAGCACTTGTTTAGGAGGCCCGAGGCCCTGCGTTCCAGCTCCAGCGCTGCGGGGGTGTGGCTGGGGTTTTAGTGGGGGCCATAAGAGGAAGCAGGGGGATCTCTTGAGCTTTCAGTGTTCTTAGTTGGCTCAGAGCGACTAGTAGGCTGGCGTGGAGAGCAGTGGGCTGAGGCAGGCTTGTCGTTCTGGCCAAGACTCAGCAACCGCTCTACTTCTTATCAAAGAAAACATGATCTTCTTAGCCTGGGGAGCTCCCTAAAATTCATACACTGAAGGTTTTTTTTTTTTTTTTTTTTCTACTGGGGTTGAACCCAGGGCCTTCACGCCAAGCAACAGGGTCTCAGTAATTCACTAAGTTGCCCAGGCAGGGTTGGAATTTGCGATCCTCCTGCCTCAGCCTCCCAGGGTGCTGGGATGGGTGATAGGCATGTGCCACCGAGAGGTTACTTTGAGTCTTAATCCACAGTGTCATGTGATCTGAATGTGGTGCCTTTAGGAAGTAATTAGCCAGGAAGCTGGAGCCCCTACGAGTAGGACTGGTGCCCTAACGAGACGCAAGAACTTGTCTCTCTTTCCCTCTGTCACAAATAAAGCAAGAGAGTGTGCAAGGCAGAAATAGCACGCTGACCAGGAACCTATGTGCCAGGGACCTCCCAGCCTCCAGAACAGTAAGAAATAAATGTTTACTATTTAAACTACTCAGGCTATGGTATTTTGTTACAGCAACCTGAAGGGACTAAGAGAGCCTAGAACTCAACTTTATTTTAGCTGGTCCACAACTTTGTCTTCCTTCTGGCTTACAATTCAATACTTTCACCAGAGTACAGACTTTTCCTAAACTGACTGCTTCCTGGTTGTTCCTCTTACAGTACCCAGCCACCACCAGCCTCTTATTTCTGCCTGGCAGATCAGATGTGTCCTTTTGGGACCAGTGACCATTCAGAGGCGGCCCTTCCTGTTCATTCCATTTGGGAGTGGCCCAACACCCCTGCTGCATCCCATCTCAGCATTCAGGACTGAATTTCACAGCACATCTCGTGGGTCCCCCTCAAAACAATGTCTGCCCTTGATCTTGGGCCCTACATTCCCATGATCCTCTTCCTACCGCTCATGCTGTGCTTTCCAACACTTTCCATGAGCTGGGCCTCAAGGATCTACTCTGTAGCTTCTTTTCTCATTCTTCTTAGCGGAGGCTTGTTACCATCAAATTCACTCACTTCTGACCTGAGTTTCAGGCCTCACTTACCATCTCCTGGAATCTCTATGGCAACCCACTAAGAGCATCTTCTCCCTCAGGGGACAGGACTACCAGTTCTACAAGCCAGCAAAAACCTCAGAGCCCTCCTTGAAAACTGCTCTGCAGCACTCCCACTCTAAAGGAAGGCTTTCCCATCTCTGAGGCTACTCCTGCCACATCCTTGGCCTGGACCATTATAACAGCTGTCTTGAGTTTCCCTACATGCTCCTGCTCCTTTGGGTCTGGTATCCACACACACTGCATCCAGATAATTAATGTGCAAATCTTGCCCCGATGGTTTTTCAGATTCATTACGTCTCACCACAGGGCTTTTGCACATGTAGCTGCTATTGAGAGTGAACTTTCTAACTACTTTGTCTACCTAGTGTCTCCTCATCCTCTGGATCTTAGCTCAGGGTGGTAGTTAACTGTGTCAATTTGACTAAGAAATGCCCAACTCAGTGGGATCAGCATAGCTCTAGATGTGGCCAAAGGGATTTACTGAAGACTGGGTATGGGTGACAGCAACCAAAAGGCTCACAGGCTTGCTGCCTGCATGGACTAAAAGGGAAACAAAGAAGGCTTGCTCCCATTCGGGAGGAGCTTGTCTTTACTGTCACCTTGGAGTCGTTTCCTGGCTTCTGGTGTAGCCTCTTCAGCCTTTAGCACAGACCCTTGTCTCCTGAGGCCGATTCACACAGGCCTCCACCGAGCTCTAGGCCTCTAACTGGATCCCTTGATCTCCAGCGCACTCCAGTCAGCCCCTTCACACTCACACCTGACTTGGGAATTCTCGTGCATTTGTATGTCTTGCAGCGAGTCTGCCTCTAGGAAGCCCTGTTACACTGAGCCACCCGTACCAAGGGTGCTTTTCCGACTCCTTTCCACGCTGCCAGTGTGCTGCCTCAACCCTTAGTGCTTGTTACTGCGATTCCTGATCATGCTGCTGTTTCTCAGGAGTCCGTGAGCTCCGTCCGGGCACAACCATGTCCACTTGCTCTTGCTGTGCTCCCAGTGCCTGATACAGTAGACAACTGACAGCCTGTGAATGAAGTTTCCGAGGACAGGGAACACAAAGGCTTTGTCTTTGAAAGTTCAGTGCCCGCACCGTGGCTGGATGCACGCTGTATGTGAAGCAGCTGCGAATGTGCTGTACTAGAGGAGGTATTCGCTCACTCCAAAGTAATGCTCAGAGGTCTGCCCCGTGTCAGTTACGTGATGGAGACGGAGGGTGGACAAGTGGGGCTCAAGCCGTCTTTTTTTTTTTTGGTGGAACCTGGGATTGAACTTAGGCCCTTGGGCTTGCCAGGGAAGCGCTTATTCTACTGAGCCATCTCCCCGGCCCCGAGCCCAGTCTTTTAACTCACAGCGGGGTCCAGTGTGCTTTCACTCTGTGCCTTTCTGCCACCTGCCCATCTCCACTTTCTTCCTTTGCACCTTAGAAGCCCTGACCCCTGCCATAGACCCTAACTGCCCAAGTCTTTCGAAGGGGCCATTAGCCTTGTTCTAGTGGCTCATCAGGACACTGCTGGCCCGAATGACCAGCTAGCTAGGCTAACTTCCGGGAACAGGGGCCTACTCACAGGACCCCAGGAAGCCCCTGGGGCACCTGATCAGAGCCAAGTGCTGCTGGGGGTAGGGGCCAGGGCTGCAGCACACCTGCAAGGGCAGAGAGGTTCTTCCTGGTAGCTCTACTGGCCCAGGGCAGGTTCAGGTGGGGGAGGGACACAGCCAGTGTCAGTGCCATCTTATGGGAGAGCAAGGCCTAGGACAGTCCTGCTGTGTGGCTTTCTGGGCTCCTTAGCTTCACAGTGCAGATCTAGAACAACCCACAGGGCCACTGCAACCAAAAACTGTCCACTGCAGCAGCAGTGCTCCAGAGCGGGCAGGGCCACTGTGGCACTGCTACCGGATGCGGGGAAGCCACAGGCCAGAGTCTACACTGCTGCCCTCCTCACAGGCTCTAGCTTCCGGTTACTCACCTTTCTGGCCCACCTTGAGGGGCCACCTTGGCCAAACAGGGACTCCTGTGGACCAGCTCCAGCCCTTACCCGTCTGAGTGAGCCTAGGGGTCTCCTTGTCTGCAAGAAGCCTGCCTTGCTTCGGAAAGATCACTCTGCAAACCAGCCCCATCCTTAGTGCCTCTGCAAATCCTGTGATAACTGCTGTTCTTGAGCCGAGTTAGTCACATGTAATTTTTAAAAATTTGGTACAGGGCCTTGCTATGCAGCTCAGGCTTAAAGTGATCTTCCTGTCTCCCAGCCTCCCCAGCACTGGGATTATAGGCACAGGCCACCACCTCTGGTTTCAGTGGACACCTCAGTGAAGGGCTGGCACAGCATGCAGTACCAGGGATTGAATCCAGGTCCTTGAGCTTGGCAGGCAGGCACTTAGATTGTGGAGCTATCTCCCCAGCCCCATGTCACATATAATTTTAAGGCAGCAGGTTACATTTGTATCTTCAGGATAAGGAGGGAATAGCCAGATTTTATAGACTTGACTTTCTGGATAAATCAGCTGTGACCACTTTGGCAGTGTTGGAGCAGTCTCATAGGGCCATGCACAAAGGCAGTACAGAGGGTATTCCAGTAAATGTCCCCAAGGCACAGAGCTAAGTGGATTCCAGTAATCTTAGGACACACCAGCAGGCTTTTCTCTGGAGCCCAGACCTCAGGGCCACTGTGACCCATTATCACTGTTATCCCCCATTGACAGCCTGAAATATTTATTTGAAAAATTGAAAACACAGATGCAATGTATTATACAAAGAGGTCTTAATATCATAACAAAAGTATCATTGGAAGGAGACAAAAGTCAGTGGCTACCTGCCCTTGGGAAGGCAGACACTTAGTGAAAAATGCAATTTATTTGTAGGGACTATTCTAATGGAGAATTGGGGAAAGAGGTTAAAAACAGAAAAACCAACCCAATCCCATCCCTGCAAACCTAAATGTGAATTTGTTATAGGTTTGAGACGTTTGTGTTATGACCTAGATTTAACCAAACCCCCTCGGTTTGTCCCTATGAGTGGTAACCAGCTTAATTCAGGGCCTTCAAACCTGAGGTAGTTGAGGGTCAGCTGAAACACGTGTTTGGGAAGATCTCCTGGGTTTGGGTTTACCAGCATCTAACCAATCCTACCTTGTTGCTTTGGTGCCTGGGCACGGCAGGCAGTGACACCATTGAGAGCTACTGGTCCTATATTTGGTCTGGACCTGGGAGACAAGGAACTGAGCAGTAAACAGCTTTGCTGTGTTGATGGCTGGCAGGCTCCATGGTGGTGGTTTCCTAGGCTACAGGCAGTGCGGTTGCTGGAGGACCCAAGATGGCAGAGAGAAGGCAAAGCCTCTCTGGCCGAAAGGCTTTCCTTGGCAGGAAGGATTTCCAGAAAGGCATGGAAAGTAGCAAGACACTTGCCAGCTATTAAAGACCAGGGTAAAATGAAGCCAGCAGATACCTCTGGACTGGAAAGGTGACCAAGAAGTATGGACTTCCCAGAGGCCAGCTTAGAATCAGCTCTTCTTGAGCAAGAGGCCAAAGCACACTAAAGGGACTGAAATGACATGTCCTTGTGATTCTTGTGACACCTGGCCTAAACCTTGGCATCTGACTTGGTAGCTGAAAGAATTCCAAGACAGGATGCTCTGGACAGCGTGGCTCTTCCAGGCACTGGGCTGAGGACACACAGTCATGTGGGATCCCAGGGACACCATGGTGGGCCACAGAATCAGCAAGTAATGTAAATTAGTCTAAACTCTGTGCTTAGACATAAAATAACCCCACCAAGGAAGGTCTCTTCCTCTATCTTTTTCTTACAACACACACAAGTATCTTTGCTCCGCAGGCATTAGAGCACTGTGTCACAGCATACTAGAGCCTCTTTAGTCCTAAACCAGGATTTGGTTGCCATCCCGATTAGGCCCCATCTAGACCCACCCACTAGACTTCAGTCACTAAGGAGGCCCAATGACTCATTTAAAAGCTTTAAGACATGATTTCTATTTTCATTTAAGATATTTCACCCCAACTCTAACACATCTTTTTTTTTTTTTTTTTGGTAGATGAGCCAAGGAGAATTAAGTGGAATAATCTGTAATCTGAGCTGTTTGTGTGACACGGAGTTAGCCTGTGCTCTGTGCCTTTTGGATTATTTTATTACTCAAGCTGAGCCTTAGAGAGACTTAAACATGACTGTGGCTTCTCAGAGGGAGTGTTACTGAGAGAATCCTAATACGCTCCATTTCCACCATACAACAAGTCTGAGTGTTTTTGGGAAAAGGTGACCCACGCTGACAATACACTCACTGGCTTACGTGACAGATGGGCCAGGGATGCCACACACCCATCCACCTAAACCTTGAAATGGAGAGTCACTGAGCATAGAGACAGGGCCAGTTTCTATGGTGGATCCCCTTGAGCCCAGCATGGAGGTCCCACGTCCTAAAACACTCAGTTTCTGGGAGACAGTGTTTAAGTGTCTCACTTAGAAAACACATGGACTGGGAGGGTGAAGAGGAGGCTGATTCACAGTGATTGAGCAAGTCTCACAACCAGTCATGTAGCAAAACTCAGCCACACTGTGAAGGGCCCAGGTCCAAGAAGTGCTCGCCTGCTACCCGTGAGCTGCTACAGGTAAAGAAGGAAGACGCTGCTTTTCCAAGATCAGAAGGTCACTTGATGTTGGGGTCCATCTGAGAGTGGGAAAGCGCTGCCGGACTCCCTGTCTCCAGGCAGCTGTGCTCTGCTCTTGTCCTGTCTGCAGGGCACCAAGAGCCAGGAATGCATGGCTGGAACCAGTCAGAACCAGTGGCCCCATTTCATGCTGGCCCTGCCCCAAATGCCCTAGGGAACCTCGCTTTCGGGATCAAAGCCTGGCACTGCCCAGGGACAGCACCTTGGTCTTATTCAGGATCCCTGATGACTGACATTAGAGGGCAGCCGTGCCAGGCTCGTCGCAGTCGCCTGCAGTCCTGATCGCTCCAAGCATCTCTGTGCTGGCCGTTGCTGCTTAAAGGTTAGTAATAAATACGAAAGGGCCCACACCACACACAGGGCCCCTTCCTGATGGGAATGAGAGGGCCTGTG
>NW_004524611.1:13730551-13753695 GCF_000260255.1 Octodon degus
GTGTTCCACCGGTGCCCAGCGTGAGGAAGGAAAGGCACTCACTCTGCTTCGGCCTTCTGAGGAGAGCTGTCACCTGCCCCTGGCGAGCACTCACTCAGTGGGGCGCTCGGGGAGGAGGCCGAGTTGGAGCACCAGGGGGAAGCCTGAGCAGTACCGTGGTTGTGTGGTGTGGGCCCGGGGGCTCGGAGCTCCAGGGAGAGTGGGCTGTGTGAGCTAAACTTCCAAACCTAAAACCAAGAGACTCGAATGACCACCGTAAGAAGCAGTGAGAATCCATGGAACTGCAAAGGAAGGGGAGAGCTGCCTTGCTGTTCTCAGCCTGGATGCCCCCGTGGTCCTGGCTGCACTCCGGGAGCGTCCTGGCTTGGAGTCCACCAGTCCTCGATGCTTGGAAATTTGTGCAAATGATGAAACGGAAAAGACTGCAGAAAAAGGAACAGAAAAAGAATAACATACTTCCTTCCAAGCTCTCAACAGCAATAGGACCAAGAGACCTCTCTAAGAAGGACACTGATTGCATGGAATAAAACAGTGGCCAGACCGGCTGGCGTCCTCCCTGTTGAATGGTCCTGTTGCCCTCTTTGGACTCATGGGCAGTCCACATGGACATAAGGAAGACAGGAATAGAAAGAATCCCAATCATGAGTTCAAACACAGGTTGTCCCTGAGAACGGAGGTTTTTTTTTTTTTTTTAATTTTATGTATTTGGCACTGGGTCTCGCTGTGCAGCTCAGACTCGTAGTGATTCTCCTGTTTCAGCCTCCCCAGTGCTGGGCTTATAGGCATGTGCCACCATTTCTAGTCTTGGTGGCCAGCTCATTGAGCCTGGGGCAGGGCCAGCACAGCATGTGGTACTGGGCATCGAATCCAGATCCTTGTGCTTGCCTAGGCAGGTGCTCAGACCACTGAGCTATCTCTGCAGCCCACTGAGGAGGAAGTCTTTGCAGGGTTGTGCAGGTCCTTTAGTTTGGTCAGTGGCTGCCACTGGGACCCCAAGGAGCTGTCATAAAGCTGGACGGGGACACACACACATACACTCACACACACACATGGGGAATGAGGACTTACATTGACGTATGGCACGTTAGCTCGCCTCTAGTCTTTTTCAGGGACTGCTTCTTGCAGCGTAGGTGGAGCTGCTCCTGTTCCTCAAAGACAACGAAAACTTACGTCACTTGGCATTTCACGCACGCACGCATTCCCTGAGCCAAGACACACGCCACCATCCCGGGCTCTAACATATGAAGCTACATTCCTGGTTCTGACCCAGCCGGCCAAGTTGACCATGTGGGAAATAGCACACAGACAGAGGGTGACGGTGCTCTCGGAGCTGCGGGTCCTGCTCACCCCACGCTGCCCCCTGAGCCTTCATATTCTGACCACTATATTGGGCTCTAACAGCCCATCACTGGCTCTGGACAGAAACTTGTATTTTGCTTGCCCCTGGCTGCCTGATCCCCACTGACCACTAATTGTGGGCCGGCCAGGGACTAAATGTGTGGGGTGCCCACCCCCCTGCTGGCCCGCAGGGACACAGCAGTGAGTGAGCGGAGTCCACCAGTCAGTGCCGACAGCACAGGCTTCTAGCTCACCACAGTTTGCCCAGGCTTTAGGCTTCAAGGGTATTTACAAAGGGAAACAGGCTCTAGGAGAAGAGGAGAAGCGACTACAGTCTCTTGTTCTGTCACATGAGAGGGGAGACTCTGGCCATGCGGCTGCCCCCTTTGGTGACACCGCCGGTCCTCAGGGGCAGCTTACCTTCTTCCCAGCCCTCAGCAACACCAGCAAGCTCGTAGTGCTTTTTCCTCAGCTCTCCCAGTTTTTGACGCTCCTTCTGTAGCTCATTTTCCAGCTCCAGCACCCTGACCTGATCGAAAGGAAGCAGAGGTTCCTTAGATCGGCACTCGGAGGCCTGCCTCACTGGGGCTTAACCCTGCTCCTCTGTGCTCTCCTTTTCTTCTTCCTTCCTTCCTTTCCCGGAGCTCACGCAGTCCAGTCCTCAGCTTCGCCTCTGCTCTGCTTCCCTGTTCTTTCCCTCACCTGTGACCTCCACCGGAAAGGGAAGAAGCCTTATGGCCGACACCTCCAAGCAAGGCGAGCCCATCTTCCGGTCCTCCGCAGACACAGCCCACAGCTCCTGGTTCAGCCTACTTCCGTTATGCCTGCTGGGCTCCAGCCTAGCTGGGACACTTCTCTTTCGATCTCCCAGACCCTGGAAGTCCAGGGAGGAAGAACTATGATGCTTCTGGTGTCTCTGAGGTTATTGGTGCTTAGGAAAAGGCACAGACCATCTTACTAAAGGAAGGGCTGCTTCTTGAATTAATAAAATTAATTAATTTTATTAATAAAATTGATCAATTTTTTAAATTCAAGAAATATTTGCTGAATGCCTATGACGGACCCCAAGCTTTGCTACGATGCTGGAGACCAGAGAAGAATGCAAGATAAGGTTTGGGTTTACTGTGTGGAGAGGAAGAAACAAATGAACAAGAGAATTTCAGAGGAAAGAAAGTAACAGGGCGACATGATAAAGACTAAGGGTGGCCAGCCACCGGCACTCTGGAAGTCACTTTAAGCTGAAATTAACAGGACCAAAGGAGCACAGCTGTTTGGAGAGGTGGGGAGGTATATTCCAGGCAGAAGAAAGAGCAAGCGCAAAGGTCCAGTGGCGGGAATGGGCCGGAGGTGTTGGAAGGATGTGTGAAGGTGTCCCAGGGAGGGCATGCTGTGAGATGATGCTGAGAAATAGCCAGCACCACTCTACTTGCCTCTAGCCCAGGGCTGATAGAAGTCTGAGTGTTATTCTAGTCAAGGGGAAGCTATGGGAAGGACTGAAGCAGGGAGGTAACATGGCGACTTTTATATCATTAAAAACTTGTGGAAGATTAATGAGCTGTAATAGGTCAAGAGTGGAAGCAAACTAGTAGCCTTAGAGCTGTGGTTCCTCGTTTCTCAACTAAGCCATCACAAGAAATGCAAAACACCCACGGAAGGACAGTGCCTCCCCACTCGGCCCACCTTCCACTAACAGCTGGATGCACCCCTGCAGCACTGCAGTCCTACCGCATGAGCTGGGGCCACTGAGGCAGACACTCCAATGTGACAGTTACGGGTAGATGGACAAGGGTGGTGCAGGCAGGGGAGGAGACTGAAGGAGTGGACGCCCTAAAGCTAAGGCTTGGAGACTGAGAGTTGACAGGACTTGCAGATGGACTGGATGCAGAGGGTGAGGCAGGAGGGGAAGCAGAGATGACTCCAGACGGGTAGCAGGGGTGCCAGGGATGAGATGGAACAAGGAAGGCAAGGACACTCTCGGGGCACGTTCCACTTGGACACTGAGTGGAGTCAACAAATAGTTGGGAGGGTGGGGAGTTCAAGGGGAAGATTCAGGCCAGGGGGAAGCATCAGGGTTTTGTCAGCACATAGAAGGTATTTACAGTCAAGGACTATACGGAGCCACTAGGTAACAGTTCTGTTACGATTTATTAATTTTGTTCTTGTACTGGGATCAAACCCAGGGTTCTTGTGTGTGTTAGGTAAATGCTGTAATACTAAGCTACATCTCAGCCCTTTTCTGAATTTTTGAGACAGGGTCTCAGTAAAATGCCCAGTTGGCCTCAAACTTACAAGGCCCCTGGCATGAGCAGCTGGATTAAGGCATGGCCCACTGTATCTAGTGTCTTTCAGTGTTTAGAGAGAAATCTGACCACATGACTTATACAAGATGCTAAGTGAACCACCCGAAAAGCTTTAACAACCCAACTTAGATCTTAATCTAAAACTGATGAAAAGGATAGCAGAGTTTTTAAGAATCCCACTGATTGCTGTGTTGCATGGCCTGGCTTTACTGAACCAGGGAGATAAATGGCATTGTCTTTGAATTACCATTGAGTTTTATTTTCATTTATTTATTTTTGTTGTTGTTGGCTTCTGTTTATGTTTTCCAATTTCCAGTTTTCAACTATAAAGGTCATACACATTTTGTATCAGAAGTGTTACGGTTTGTGTCTGTGTGTCCCCCCAAAGCCTCACTGGGTGTCCTCCCAAAGCCTCATTGGGGTGGGCTTCTAGAATTTTTGATTAACTCATGAAATGCTGGGATTATAGTTGTGAGCGCTGCTGGGATTATGCGTGTGAGTGGTGCGCCTGCCCTGGGGCAGACAGCCTGAATGCAGTAAAAAAAAAAAAAAAAAGGGAGAGGCTTGCCTCTGCCTCTGCTACTGCTGTTCCCTTTTTTGTTCTAGCTGCTTTGTTGCTTTCTGCCACCATGAACTGTTGCCCTCTGCCCTGTGCCACCCTGCCTTGGAGCCAGCTGATTATGGACTGAAACCTCCACAAACCGTGAGCTAAATAAACCTTTCCTTCCTTAGTTCTAGGTGTTGGGAATTTTGTCCTACCAACGAAAGAAAATTAGCTGAGACAAGATTTTTAAAAATATCTATAGGAATGTGGCAGGTCATAAGGGCATAGTGAAGTGGCTGAGTAACTGGACATGACCTGTCACATGTGGAACAGTGGCAGGATGGCCTGGATCTCATGTCAGATGGGGGTATAACCATCGGCCTCGAGACCACTGTCATCTTTCTCTTGCAGTGGCCCTCTTGGTGTGCTGAGTGTACTTTCTTTTCCATACTCCCCCTCCTCCCCACCACCTACTTTTAGCTTTGATAAATATAAAAATGTTCTTTAGTTTTCTTTGAACAGGACAAGAGCCTAGAAAGGACCCCTAGGAACTCCAGCACTAGGTGACAGTAAGACTATGAAGTACCAGTCTGTGGGCTGCCAGGAGATCCCTAAACGTGAAGAGGAACCAATCCAAGACGAGTGGGCACGAGTTCAGGTTCTGATCTTTGCTAATCACCTCTTCCATCTCCAGCGAGTCTTGCAACATGATTAACATTCAGCCTTGGGCTAGCCAGTAAGAACATCTGGCTCATTTCCCTCCAACTTTCTTGGTCTCTCTGACTCCTCTCCCTGGAATAATACTTGGGGCTGATGTCTATGCAGTGGAGATCTCTAGAATCAGTCAGTGATGGGCTCTCACCTGGGAATCCATCTCTTGGCGCTTGATCTGGGTTAGTGTCATGCTTGAGAAGTCCATATGGTCTGCAAGGATGGAAATAAGTTTTTGTTGGGGCTAGGGAGATGGCTCAGTAAAACAGGCGCTTAAACTGGCAAGAGCAAGGGCCTGAGTTCAATCCCTGGTTACGCCAAAAAAAAAAAAAGTTTTTGTCAAATAATATCCCTGGCTGATGTCCCTGGCTGATGTCCCCTAGGCAATGCCAATGCTTTGTAGGAGTGTGGGCCTACCACGCGCTAGCACGTACATAGAAGACACCAAGGGATGGAAAGGAGGGATGACGGGAGTGACCGGTATACGTCTTCTCCAAAGGGCAACCAGCTTGTAGATTTTCCTCATAGCTCTTTCTTCTTCTTTCTTTTTTCTTAGTGATTTTGGTACAGGGTCTCACTAGCAGCTTGGACTTGCAGTGATCCTTCTGTTTTCAGCCTCCCTAGCGTTGGACTCGGTTGCTGGCTCAGTGTGCTCTGGGGGTGGGGCCAGTGCAGCATGTGGTGCTGGGGATCAAACTCGGGTCCCTGTGCTTGCCTAAGCAGGCGCTTAGTCTACTCAGCTATCCATCAGCCATTGTAGCTATTTCTTTGAAAATCTACTTAAGGGGCTATCATAGTAGCAATGTAAACATGGTATTCCACCTTTGGAGAAAATGAGAATAGATGTAAAAAAACAAAAAGAGCATTTAGAAATAGTATATGTGCTGCTGAAGCAAGCACAGCATTTAGAAATAGAAACATTGGAAATTGGGACCATGGGGTTAAATATATAGTGGCTCAACATGGTGGAGGAGAAAAACAGTATTCTAGAAAGCTACCTGTCTCTTCGATCTGTGATTTGCCCGAAATGGTGGAGGCTACCACCCCTGCTGTGGCCTGGTTCACTCCCCGAGAGGCCTGCTGTAGTCGGGCAAGGTTGGGGCTGTCCTTATCAGCTTTCACCTGCCAGGACAAAGTGGATTTGGGGTCACACATCTGTAGCAGCAAGGACTGCACCAAGCAATCGGTCTGATGGTTCTTGACAAGTAAGTGAGACCCCCTGTTGTTATCAATCAATTTCTTAAAACCTGCTGTCTGTGGAGTCTTCTCCCAGCACGCCTGTAATCTAAACAATCCTTTCCTGGCTTGTGGGCTTGGTGGCCCCAAATTCTAGCTTTCTCACTTCAATCACCAGGTGCAGTTGTGAAAAGCAATCTGAGACAACAAAAAGATACGAACAAATGAACCCTCACTGGGTGAGGGGTGTGAGAGCTATAAAAAGATTTTGGTTACAAACTTTGCACAGGGTTGGCAGGGATACTGGCTCAGGTTTGGAGACTAAAAACATGGGTTACACGGACTCTCAGCCATGGCAGGTGGCCCCTCTTCCATGCCAACCGGAGCCTATCTAAGTGCTCCTTGATGCTGGGATTACTACTTAAGAGATCCTAGAAGGTCCCAACAAAAGCAGGGAGCCACAGGCACACAGGTGGAAACCTGGGGGAGGGGGCCTTGGTGGCAGAGATTAGGTTAGAAGAGGGCGGTATGGGACCCTACGGCAGAATTTGGGCCCCAAGGTACCAAATCATGGATAATCACCTATCCCTGGGGTCAACTCCATCATCCAAGGACTCTAACTTAGCCAGGCCTTAGAGCACCCTGGAAGCCCGGCACAGTCTTACCTTAGATGCGGCCACAAGCTGGGCCGTGCTAGCAGCAATTTCATGGGAACACACCAGTAGCTCCTCAAATTTCCCTCTGCCTTGGACCACTAGGTCAGCAGCATCCCTGACAGTTAGGAGAGGACAGACAAGGTCATAAGCAGCTGTGCCCTTACCCCCTACCCCATGGCCCTGGCTGGACAGGGAGGGTAGTCTGCCCACCCTGCCCATGTTCGCCTCACACAAAGCAAGGTCCCTTTCCAACTTTCAGTCCCACTGACTTTCTCCCTCAGCTCTTCTCTGGGGTGGGTCAATGGCATGGGGGTTGGGAGGAGGACTTGGATCTAGACGCTTACACCATGATGGTGGCTCCCCAGCCCACAGCTTTGGAGGCTGAGATGAGTCCTTCTGTCCACCGAGAGTTCTTGGCGTAAAACTCCTTAGGGGATGCAGTTCCCTGTACAAGTGATAAATAGTAACAGCTGTTACTTTATTGAGTGCCTACAACATACCAGAGACTCTGTATGTAATCTTAGAGCCCTCACTATCATGTTGAGAGAAAGCATTGTCATGCCCATTTTATAGATAAGACCACAGGATTGTAGCCCCGCAGGTCAATAAAGCCGGCCCTCCTTGGTGAGCTACCTGTATCTGTGAGTACCACCTGGGCGTGGGGGCGCGTGCCTGTGATCCCAGCACTCAGAGGCTGAGGCAGGAGGATCACTGCTCAAGTCCAAGGCCAGTCTAAACTATAAAGCGAGACCTTATTTTAAAAGCAAAAGAGTAAAGTATGATTTAGGCAGGCAAAAATCTTCCTACTGTCATACAGGACATAAGTAGGAATATATCATGGGCTCCCGGACTCCCAATGCCTGTTTGTTGCTATAGCTGGCACTTCGTGTTCCACATCTAGAGATTCAACCACCAGTGGACTGAAAATAACCAGGGGGCCAAGGGTGCAGTTCAGTGGCAGAGCGCTTGCTCAGCACGCATGAGGCCGTGATCAATGCCCAGCACCGCGGAGCAGGGGCAGAGAATCCTGTCTGTACCACATGTGGAGTGCTCTCTGGGTGTGTTCCCTGGTGCTCACACTGCATTCAGTACAAGTGCAGACGATGAAGTACACAGAAGGTGTGCACAGGTTAGATGCGAGCACCCTTGTACGTGAGGGGCTTTGGCATCCGCAGGGGGTCCTAGAACCACTTCACTGAGGGTGCTGAGGGGCGGCTGTTTGATAGATGAATAAAAGGCACAAATGATGGCCCGAGAGGGTCTGGCTGTGCTCCACGATTTGTCAAAAGATAGTACACAGTGGCTAATTGTTAAAAATGACTCCTAGTTGGATTTAAGAACTGTCTACGCTTGGGAAGTGTCCGACAATCTGCAGATAAACCTCACCAGCCCACCTGCCCACAGTGTGGACAGCAAACAGCCCCAGGCGGCAGTGAGCAGGTGGGCTGCTTTGTCTGGGCTGCAATCCCTTACATAAGTCCTCAGCCTCCCAGGGGGCAACAGGCCAAAGTGGCAGAGTGGACAAGAGGCCAATGCAGGGGCTCTGTGAATAAATGACAAGCCCACTCTGTTGCTGTGGGAAGTCAGTACGGCCAGCCCTCTGTCTTCACGGGCTACCTCTGCCTGTGAGCAGGTAGTCCTGGAGCAAAAATATTTTTAGTTTTTAAAAATTTTTGATTGATTTGTTGATTGACTGACACAGGGTCTTGCTATGTAGCCCTGAGTGACCTCAAAACTCATTGCAATCCTTGGGCTTCAGCTTCCCAAGTGCAGAGATCACAGGTGTGTGCCACCAAGCCTGTCCCAAAAATGTTAAGAGAGCAAAAAAACTGTATCTGTACAGAATTTTTCTTGCTATTATTCATGAAATACTACAATGTAACAACTTTTCTCAAAGTGTTTACACTACAGTAGGTACTAGAAATCAGCTGGAAGTGATCTGTCCTCTACAGGAGGATGTGTGTAGATTCTGTGCAAACTCCATGCTGTTCTGTAAGAGGGACAACAGCATCTGCACGTTTCAGTATCCACAGGGGTCTGGGGCCAATCCCCCAAGGGACGTGAGGGACAGCACTGGGTCTGCTCTTTAGGTCTGCCCAATTTCCCGAAGTTCCCATGTGCTCCTTGGAGGCCCACATTACAGCAGAAATGGGGCTCCACAGCAGGTCTCCCTGGGGAGCACGAGTCACAGCCAAGGCTAGAAGCTGTAGCTGGTTGCCCTTGAAAGCCAGCACAGCCCCACCTCATGCCCCCGCATCTGATGCCCATGGGTACAGCAGCTATGCCCTCATGGATTGAGGAAAAACCGGTGGCAGAGGAGCCACTGTCGACAGCTGAGCACCCTGTCTTCTGGCCTACACCCTGCTCACCCTGCCGCTCTCCACAATCTCCCTCTGGAGATCCTTTGATGCCACAATCAGGACCTGGATGGCTTGCATCAGGCTGGTACAGGAGCCAAGGATCCTGTGCAAACAACAAATGAGTCTGAGACACAGAGACCAAGAATAAACAGGATGACTCCCTCCCTCACTTTAACACCAAGGCAAATGTGGGAGGGGGCTGAGAGGCTAGGAAGGTGCTGGGATTGCTAGAACGGTCCAGGGTGAAGCCCACGGCCAGTGAGGAGAAGACTGATGGGAAACCTTTGTCTTAGGGAATGGCTCAGCCACGACTCCTGGCTGCATTTCCCCATAATGCAGCAGGGCATCAGCCACCACCAGGAACACTGCTGTTGTGGCTCAGACTGACCTTTCGTTCACCTCCAGCTTGACGCCTGTGTCTCCTGCTCTGGATTTGCTGAGCATTTCCTGTTTTTAAAAAAGCACAGTTTCTATCTAAATGCAACACTAGTGCCAGCAACCCGTCAATGTCTTATTGCATTCCAGGTCCAACCTTCTGTGTGTGCTGGCAAACTCAAGTCTAATCGCCGCACCCATGAGCTTGTGCAGGTCAGAGAGAGCTCAGGGCTCCTGTCTGTCCAGCAGAAAGACAGCCACAGGAGATCACTTTGCAATCAGCGGAGGTCCTAACCTTCAGACACCCAAGTGCAGAGAGAGCTGAGTGTGGTCACCCCAGGCCAAAAGGGGCAGCTGCTATCGGCTCCCAGAGGTGGGTGATCCTACCATGATAGCTGTGGTCTGGATCTGAGGTTTCCACCAAAGGAGTGACACGTGACCTTTGCAGGGGTGCCCACTCAGCTTTCTCTGAGATTAATTACTATTGAGTAGGGCTGCAATTCAATGTCACTAGGCTAGGCTCATGATTATTGCCACCCTAAAGAAAAATCTGATATCTGGGATGAAAAGCTGAGCAAGAATATAAATTATATAAGCCATGTAACTAATAAGCTGTCAGCCTGGAACTTGAACGCGGGCTGGTCTGACACCAAAGTATCTGACCTTTGGGGAAACTGCTCAGCTTCCTTTAACGAGGATCCCCCTTGCTTCTAGCCCTCCTGGATGCAGTGGGTTTGGTGTGGGTTGTTTTTCAGGGGCCACTGTAGCCTCATGCCTAAGATGTGTCTAACAGGCAAGGCTGTTCCAGGACGGCTACAACAGTACCACTTGTGAAGATCCGACAGAATCTTACCTCGATCCGGGCTGTGGCAGCTTCAATGGCAGCTGAAGTGGCAGTCATCTCCTTGTCCACGAGGTCTCCCAGCTCTTCCTGCTTGATATCCAGGCCCCTGGGCAGCAGCTCCTATGAACAGCATTACAAAGGCTGTAGCGACTCTCGGCAGGGTAGTCATCTTTACAGGACACCTGACGTGGGAACCTTTTAGGAAACCACCAGTCCTAATCCCTATGTTTTTATTTTATTTTATTTTATTTTTTTATTTTAGGGAAGGGTCTACAGAGTATTCAGGGTCTCACTATTAGATTAGACTTGTAGTGATCCCCCTGTTTACAGCCTCCCAAGAGCTGGGATTACAGGTGTGCGCCGCCACGTCCAATCTCAATTGCTGTCTCAGCGCACTCCGGCTAACCCTATATTTGTACAGTATCAACTCATTTGCTAGATAGAAGTATTCTTTCTTTCTATCTATCTATCTATCTATCTATCTATCTATCTATCTATCTATTGAGGCAGGGTCTTGCTATGTAGTGAAGGGTGTTCTTGAATTCACTTATGGAGCCCAGGCTGGCTTTGAACTCACAGTGATCCTCTTGCCTCACTCTCTAGTGTGCTGGGATTACAGGCATGTGCTACCATGTGCAGCATAGGTGGAAGTATCTTAAAACCTTCTCAAATGCAAATGTATCTCTCAAGCAGTATGACCCAGCAACTACTCCTATCTTGTTGTAGAGACAGGAAACCAAAGCTCAGAGAGGGAGAGTGTCCTGACCACAGTTATGCTGCTAATACAATAGCAGAGCAGAGATTTGACCTCAGGTCTGAAGGAATGATGCAAAACTACAAAACAGATGTCACATGTGCTTGTTTGTTTGCAGTACTGGGGGTTAAACAAGGGTCTCTGCGCTGAGCTACACCCCAACCTTTTGATTGATTGATTGATTGATTGATTGATTTATTGCGGAACCAGGGATTGAACTCATGTCCTTGCACTTGCTAGCCAAGCGCTTATTCTATGAGCCATCTCCCTGGTCCAACCTTTTGAAGTTTTGAGGCAGGGTTTTACTAAATTCCTAGCCGCCCTGGCTAGAATTGAACTCACAGTCTTCCGGCCTCTGCCTCCTTTTTGGTGTTTAAGCCACAAGGGAGTAGCTGTGGTAGAGACTGATTGCAGTGTGTCATTTATAGAATAATTTTTAGTACATGGGTTTTTTTGTTTGTTTGTTTGTTTTAAATTTATGTATTTGTTACAGGGTCTCACTGTGCAGCTCAGACTCATAGTTATCCTCCTGTCTCAACCTCCCCAGCACTGGGATTACAGGTGTGCACCACCGTGCCCGGACTTCATAGCTGGCTCAGTGTACCCCGGGGGTGGGGCCGGAGCCCAGGCTAGGAAGAGTGCCAGGGATCGAACCCCAGTCCCTGAGCTTGCTTAAGCAGGCGCTTAGTCTGCTGAGCTATCTCACTGGCCCTAGAAAAATTTTTAAAATTTAAACATTCACTATGTTTTATGATCAGCCCTTGTAATCAAACATGCACAGCAATTTGATAAGTAAAAACTTGATGGTATATCCTTCTTCACTTTATTCACAGGCTCTGATATGGTGTGACTTCAGCCTCCTCCCCAAAGTCAAATTGATCATGAAAGGGAACCATTTTGCATGGATTCAGGACATTGAGGCAGCTACTACAGTGCAACCAAAGACCCTCACAAAAGAGGCTCCAGAAGTACTTCAGAGTGTGGCAAAAAAGATGGGATTGGGGCTGGGGAGATAGCTCAGTAGAATAAGCACTTCCCTGGCAGGCACAAGGGCCTGAGTTCAATCCCCAGTTCTGCAAACAAACAAACAAACAAAAAAACCCAGAAAAAAAATGATGGGATCAGGTGCTGGAAGCAAGGAGGAGTATTTTGACAGGGACTCAAGGTAATGTGTTGTAGTTTAATAAATTTTTGAAAATGTAAATATTCCCTACATTTGGTGATCGTCAAACAAGAAACACAGTCAAATCTGTTTTTGGGAAGAGAGCAGGGGATAGAAGCCAGGGGTAGAAAACTACATGGGGGGAAGTGGGTCCAAACGAGAGGGCCAAGGGCAGAACCCAGTGGGAGAGCCTGCCTAGCACAAGGCCCTGGGTTTGACTCCAGTACTGAAAAAGCAAAGCCAAAGAAAGATTCAGAGCCCAGCTGGGAGATGAAAGGAGATTTTACTGTGGCCCTGGTGTCATCCTTCCCTGAATTTTCTATATTTTAGGAATGAATTACATGTTATCTTCCATTTTACTCTTTTTTTTTTTTTTTTTTTGAGACAGGGTTCCACTAAGGGGCCCAAGTTGGCCTCAGACTCCTCAGCATGCCATGTAGCTGGGATCACAGGCATGTTCCTCTATAATAAGATTATGTATTATAATCTTAAAATAGATTTCTATTACTTCTTTACTCTGAGTATAAAATGGTTGCCTTTCTTCTTTTTCTTTCCTGTTGGGTTCATGTATTTTTGTCCCTATCCTAACCCAATTCCTGGTAGACTGGATGTATCCACAATAGAACGAACAAATACGTGCACTATTGTGCCCACTGGAGGTATCACCTACCCAACCAGCTACTAACACTCAGGGACAGGAAAGCCGCGTGTCCCCTCCTCACGCAGTGCTGGCCGCACAGCGCCTTCCCAGGTACAGCCAGTGAGTCACACTGGCGGGAAGGCCCTCAGAGGCCGACTTTCCCAGCTCTCCCCCGAGGCCCAAGTGCAGAAGGAAATACCTCGCCAATGGCCTTGATCCTGCTCAGGCAGCTCCTTATGGCAGTGCTGTCAGTGTTCTCGAGGGGGGCTTCTTCCTCCAGGGAAGCCAGGTAGGCGAGGGTTTCCCTGCCGTACTCCTTGCACGCCTCGGTCAGCGCTGAAAACAGGGTGACGGAGATGTTTAAAGGCCTCCTGCTTCTCCGGCTTTCAGGGCAGTCCCCGAACCCTGATACTCACAGTCTGCACGCTCTGGTGGGGCCCTGAGGCTGGTGCTGCTCCCATGAGCAATGGTGTCACTGGTCAGGTGGCCGAGCAGCATGACAGAGTGCAGAAGGTCACTTATTTCTGCCAGCAGTGGGAAGAAATGTTTCTCAGGCCAGGGTGAGGGTGTTAATTTCAGACCCTCCGCTTCCCCGCTTTTGGAGTCACATACACCCCTTTCCTGGCGTGTAGGGACCTGTCACTGTCCCCACACTGCAGCATTTTTGAACCCGCCTGGCTGCCACTAGTGACAATGTCTATCTTTCCACCTTCTCACCTTCTGGGCAGGCCAGATGCTGGCTCCGACTCTTTTCCAGTTGCTCGATGCAGCTGGAAACAGACTTGACCTTGGCGAGAAGGTGCTCTGTGAGAGGGAAGACAGGGCGAAGTCAGAGCAAGGGTTCTCAGGGCTCGCGCCCATCCCCATGGAGGAGGCTGGACAGACAGGCTGCCCAGCCTTGCAGGAGCTGCCCTGGGCCAAGGGAAGAGTGGGAAGGAAGACTGTGGCACACTGCTTCCGACGCGAAGTACTACACGGAGAAGCCACCTCTGAGCCGATCTCGGCCTCAGCATCGCGCTGGGAACGTGGTGCTAGTGCAGGATTCGCCTCTGTCCTCTCACGCTGGCCACTGCATGAATCCCGCAGAGTCCTCGAAGGCACTCTGGGTCTCTCTGCTCTTGGGGCACGACTGGCTCCTTTTGGCCCTATACCACTGGCAGCCGTGGTCACAGATCCATGGAGGCCACACAGCTCAGGAGCTGAAAGCGCATTCCAGGGGTGGCTGATGGTGGGGTGGCTGATGGTTCTGCTGTTCTCACTGGGCTATGTGACCTCAGGCTAGCTGTGTCTCCCTGCTCATCTGAAAGCAGGAGAATGACAGGACTTCCTCATGGGGACATTGTGAAGGTGAGCTGCGCCAGGACACGTCCATGCAGGTGCTTACAGTAGAACACGGCATGTGGGAAGTCTCAATATAAGTCAAGTGTCTTTATTTATTTATTTATTTATTTTTACTTACTCATCTATTATATATAGGACAGGTTGCTGAGGATGAAACCCAGGGCCTTTGCATCAGCAAAAATTTTTATTAAATTATTAAAAAATAAAATTTTTATTACAGGGGATTACAGGTGTGGGCCACTATGCTTGGAACAGGTTTTTAAAAAATTGCTTCCCATCTCCATTTTTCTCCACTAATTTACACCTCTCTTTTTTTCCTTCCAACAGTAGGGATTGAACCTCAGGATACTAAGGTGCTTCCTAGTCCTTTTCATATTTTGAGAAAGGGTCTAAACTGCCCAGGGTAGGCTTGAGCTCGAGATCTCCTGCCTCAGCCTCCCAAATGCTAGGATCACAGGTGTGTGCACTGCGCCCAGATCTCTGTTCTTCAAAGCCTCATTGGAATCCTGGGGCTCCCTCCATCAAGAGGGCATTTGGCACACCCCTTCCCCACGACTGTCTCTGTACAGATAGATGGTCCTGCTTAGTAGGCCACTACGGGGACCCAGTGCCACCAGGCAACAGCAGGCTGTGAGGATATGACCCGCAGCTGGGAGGGGATGGTACCTGTGGACCCTGCGCAGCTGATGAGCGTGGGCTCCTCCAGCTGGCTCAGTGCCTCCTGCACCATGCGCTCCACAACCTTCCTGGACCGCAGTAGCAGCGCCTTCCGCTGGTCCTTGGCAAGCTGGCACATAGACTCCTAGAACAGCCCAGGGAGGTAAGAGTCTGTCCCAGGCCGGATACTGAGCCCAAGTAACACCCCCTGGGAACTTGCTAGCAGCTCAAGGCTCTTGGCTCAGGCTGTCATGAAAGAGGTCCAAACCAGTGAGCGTGAAACTCAACAGAACGCTTGACTATAGGCCACAGGTGTGTGTAAGGGACCCCAGGAGGCTGTGCATGGGGTCATGAGGACTCATTTTCCACACCTGCAGACAATCCCAAGTGCACTCCTCCTCTAAATGAAAAGAGACGCTTTGCCTTTGCTCAATGGCTGGCACTAGGGGCTGTGCCTGGACAGGGCCCTGGAACCAGGCTGACGGCCCTGACCTGCTGTGCCACCCCTGCCTCCACACACACCAGCCCCCACGGGAGTCGGAGTTGCTCAGCCTGAGTGAGCGTCCTGCACTTGCCTGTGCGCTGGCCAGTTGGAGCTGGGAGCACTCCAGCTGCTCTCGAAGGGCCAACAGTTCCTCCTCGCGACCCGCCACCATGCTCGTCAAGCTGTCCCGCTCCTTTTCTAGCTCAGTGACCTGCGCTGTGCATTTTGCTTCTGTCTGTAATGGTGATAGCATGGGGGAGAGAGAGACGCTGGGAGAACCACTCCTCCCGCCCACAGGTCCAAACCCTCCTCTTGGCACCAAGGAGCAGAGGGTGACAATTCCTCCCCCTGCTGTCTTCACTGCCTGGTGCTCACAGGGAGACAGACTAGGCCACAGGCAGACGCTGGAGGCTGGGGAGCCCGATGTTCGAGAGCGGGCCGGGCTCACCTGGGCAGAAGTTTCCAGGTTGCCATGCAGGAGCTGCAGCTCCTGCCTGCTGGTGGCGAGCTCCTGCTTCAAGCTCTCTAGAACTTCCTGCTGTTCCTGGGTCTGGAAAAGCAGCAGAGGAAGAAGGCTCTGAGCAGGGTGACGGCTGGGGGAGGAAGGAATACCAAGGTCCCCCAAACTGTGCTCTGCTGGATGAAGTTGAACCCCAGCAAAAGGATGGAAGGAGGCAATGCCCTAGACTGTACCAATGACTTTTCTCCCCCCAAAGGGGAATGTTAAGGGAGAGCCCACAGTACGGACCAAGGGCGAACTAGATCTATGATTTAGGCATCCCAACACCTGGAATGCTAGGATTTTGTTGTTGTTTTGTTTTTTTGAGACAGGATCTTACTATGTAGCTCAGGCTGGCCTGAAACTCGTGTATTTCCTGCTCAGTCAGCCTGGGGTTATAGGTGTGCACCACCCCATGGTTGCTGACTATAACACCTCACCATCTTTTTTTTTTTGGTACCAGGAATTGAACACATGACATTTCACTTGTCAGGTGGGTGCTACGCAGCTGAGCTATATCTCTAGCAACCTTGCCATCTTGAAAATTTCTTTTCTTTGATTTTGAAGTAGTTTTTCTCAGAGTGGGATACAATCCGTTTGGAATTCACTGCTAACACTAAAAATAGCTGAAATGGGCTGGTGAGATGGCTCAGTGGTCTAAAGCACCTACTTAGAACAAGCTAAGCTAAGCAAAGCACAGGGACCACGGTTCAATCCCCCAGCACCACATGCCAGCCAGCCCCGCCCCCTGGTGGGCTGAACTGGCCACACACACACTAAATAGATAAATCAATAAATATTTAAAAAAAAATAAAAATAGCTGAAATGGAAGAGAAACTCTCTCAAAGCATTCAATAGGAAGGGTAATTATTACTTGGTGAAATGTTTACTTCCCATAGGTAGATGATGTATTCTTCATTCTGGGTCACAGAGGAAAGTGCAAATGTCATTCCTCAAAGTCTCAGACACTCAGTCTTATCCATTAGACATCTCTTGCTCCACCATGAACCCTCCCATCACCTGCCAATCCTACAGCCACGCAATGGTGTTCTCTTGTCTATAAATCTTTGTAGATACACATTCTCCTCTAGCTTTCTCTTCCTCAAGCCTTGCTCTGGGAAGCTTGTGCTGATGAGCGCCATTCTTCTTGGCTTCATCTCTTGGCTCCATGGCTCAGGACCATGGAGCAGATGACAAAGTCCTTTCAAAGACCACCTTCACCCCATCTCACAAGTGCTTCTCCTTCCGCTCACCTTCCGCTGGGCCTGGTCACTGATGCGCTCAAAGGAATCTTGGAGCTCCTTTTTTTCTCGCTCCAAATCTGCCTGGGCTTGCCTGGCCATGGAGACCTGCTTGGTCACCTCTGCATTCTGTAAGGAAGAACAGCATCTTGGGTTGGTGTCACTCAGGCTCACAGCATATCTTCCTCCTAGAACCAGTGACCCCATTCAGACTGAGAGTGCCCAGGAGTTGGACACATCAATGCAATGACCTTCCTATCCACAGGGATGCTGGAATCTCACCATGACCTTCAGATATTGCACTGTAGTATTTACAAAAATAACAAAGATGGTGGATGATCCTAAGAGGGGTTGGGCACCTAAGATAGAGCTCAAGATATGTAAGGCAAAGGGGCTTGTAGAGCTGGGATTCCCAAGAAACAGAGTGTTGCTATCTCCCCTGTGGTGCTGGATGGTGAGAGGAGTTGTGGTCCTACCTTCCGCAGCAGGTCGGCATGGTTCTGAACCAGCTCGCTGTACTTCTCCTTGAGCTTGCTATACCGCTGCTCATTGGCCTGGGCCTTTCCTGCATTGTCAAGGACTGAGGTGAGGCATCACCCTGGCTGGGACCCTCTACCCTCCTCCTTCCAGTAAGGACACAGACCTTCTCCCTCCAAACTCCTGCTTACAGAGACTTCTCTGAGAAATCATCTTTAAAAAACAACAAAAAGAATTCACCTGACTAAAGTCCTTCCTGTAACTTGTATCTCCTCAGTATTTCTCTGTAGGACATTCCTGTCATTGGGGTTTTGGCTGCTCTAAGGTGATTATTCTCCTCAGGGCCTTGTCCCAATTCCTTCCTCTCTGGGTGCCCCCCCACCCCCACCCCAGGGAAGCCACCCCTTCATCACCTCTAGTTCCTGTCACTGTAGACCCAGTAGTCTCTGCAACCCTTAAGTCTGTCCCTTTGCCTAGTGACAGGGGCTGGCATCCCTGGCAGCGCTTTCTTGTCCTGACCCTGCCTGGACCCTCCCCTCAGGCACAACGTGACCCCTCTCACTCTCTATCTCTGTCAGGCTCCGCTGCGCCTTCTCCGTGTCTTCCCGCTGCTTCTTGAGCTCGTCTAGCTCTGCCCTGAGGAACTCGCAGTCATCGGCCGCCTGCCGGCCCAGGTGCTGCTGCTCAGCCAGCTCGGCCTCCAGCTCACTCACACGGCCCTTCAGTTGCAGCATGGCCCGCTGGCTCTGTGGGAAGGACCCAGGGGAGTGGTCTATGCCAGTCGTGGACTGGGGCATCGGGCAGGATGGTGGTACTGACCAAATATAGTTGGCTGCAGTATCTGTGAATCCCTTAGCCATGGACTCAACCAACCACATCATATTAGGTATAAGTGATCTGCAGGTATTCTGAACTCTAAGGGAGGATGTGTCAAGGTTCTATGTAAATGCTGTGCCATAGTAGAGGACCCGAGTATTCTTAGGTTTTGAATATCTACGGTGTGTCCTGAACCAGTCCCCTATAGACACTGAGGGATGGCTATAAATACAAAGTTTTCCTAATCAGCCAGCACTCAAGGCCTTATGAGAGCTGAGCCTTCTGGTTATTTCAGACCACACACTCATCACCAACAGAGGCTTGTGGCAGAGGATTCTGGTCTCAGTTATAGTAGCCTGAGGGTAGCGCTGAGTGAGCTTGGAAGAGGGGAGGATCCTGGGCCTGCCCCAAGGGTCAAGTCCTCTGACCAGATGGCACTGAGGCACAGGCATATTTGAATTATAATCAACATATATAGTTAATATTTAAATTAAAAAAATGTATTACAGTCAAAGACGCATTGCCTTAATCCCCCTTGCCTCAAGCTCACTCATCTCATCACTCTTACCGCTTTAGGGAATAGTTCTGGAAATCTACTTGTGTCTTTTAGGGGTCACTGTTGCTGTCTAGCATCACCGAAAGGAAAGACAGGCTTGGGAAATCTTAGTGGTGCGTCCTCCTCCACCTTACCTGCCAGACCTGGCACCATGAGACTCTGGCTCTTTCCCCAAATCAAAACCATCATGGGAGGGAAACATTTTTAATTGCTTAGGGACTCACGGCAGCCACAGGAATGCAACTAAAGACATGAAGGAGTCCTCCCAGAACTGCTTCAGAAAGCTAAAAGAGTGACGAGATTGGTGTGTTCGAAGCAAGGGGAAGAATTCTAGGGGGATTCATAGCAAAGTGTTTTTTACTATATAAAGTAAAATGCAAAACAATGCTGGGGCTGGTGAGATGGCTCAGTGGTCTAAAGCACCTACTTAGAACAAGCTCAGCTAAAGCACAGGGACCCGGGTTCAATCCCCCAGCACCACATGCCAGCCAGCCCCGCCCCCTGGTGGGCTGAGCTGGCCACACACACATACACACACACAAATAAAAAAAATTAAAAAAAAAAAAAATAAATAAAACAATGCTGTATTTTTCCAATCACACATCATATAGAGCACCCAAGGCAACAAACAGCCTCCCCACTCCCAAACTAAATTCTTTGTAAGGCCAAGTGAGAAAAACTTGTCTTTGGGAGTGTAGCCCTGGGCAGGTAGTGACTGTGGCTGCCAGGGACACCAGCACCCAGCCTAGCTCCTGTCCATGGTGACATGACATGAAAATGAATTCTATATTTTATGTATTTGGTACAGGGTCTCACTATGTATCTCAGACTCCTAGTGATCCTCCTATTTTCAGTCTCCCTAGCACTGGGATGACAAGCCTAAATCATCACACCTGGTCTCATTGGCCGGCTCAGTGAGCGAGGCCCCGTGTGGTGCCAGGGATCGAACCTTGGTCCCTGCGCTTGGACCTAGGCAGGCACTTAGTCCACTGAGCTATCTCACTAGCTCAATTTGAAATGATCTAATGGAGACCACAGGAGGCTCTTTTGGTGTTGGCATTTCTACTAACTAAACTGCCCTGGATGTGTCTGCAAGATACAACTCGAAGGTTAAAACCTATCCCGTGCTGGTGAAGCAGAGGACAGCCCAGCGCACACCTCAGTCTTCACGCTTTCCAGCTGGGCTCTCAGCGCACTGATCTCTCTGTACAGTCGCTCGATGAGGTGGTCCCTGGGGAGAGAAGGGGAGTGCGTTCGCTTCCACTGTGTGCTGCCCTTCACCTTCTCAATGTGAGCTGGGAGACTGGGTGACGAAGTTAAAAGCCAGTGCTCCTTTGGGGATGATGCTTCAACACTATAAATTGTACCCATGACCCTCTGTATCTGTAAATTTTGTTTTTTTTAACTGATATTTATTTATTTGGCAGAAGTGGGGATTGAACTCAGGCCCGTGCGCTTGCCAGAGAAGCGCTTATTCCACTGAGCCATCTCCCCGGCCCATGTAAATTCTTTATCTGTGCATTCAACTAGCTGCAAACTGGAAACATTTGGGGAAAATGTCAGATAGCATAACAACTATGTATACAGTGCTGGCATTGTGTTAGATATTATTAGTCATTTAGGGATGATCTGAAGCATTGAGGGTGAGCCTAAGTTCTGTGCAAGTGGAATCTAATTTTGTATAAGGGATTTGGGGTCCTGGATCCAATCTCCCCTTGGATACTGAGGGACAACTTCTTTCCTGTTACCTAATCTAATACCCACAGGTATGTCACCATCATTGATCTTCTGGAATTAAAGGGACTAATGTTTGAGGGTCAAGACATTCTTTACCTAATATGAGGAACTCCTCTTATTCTAAGTGTCCCAAGGCAGACTGTGGCTTAACACGTTCCTGGCAGTTTGAGCCACCTGAGCTACCTGCGTGAACTGTCCATAGCCAGCTTGTACCACTGGTGGTACAAATGGACCTAATTACTTTTGAGTCTTTTCATTAATCAAATTAATAAAAAGCCACCCAATAAGACAGTCAGACATGTACCACCAGTGGTTCAAGCTCCCCAGCAATGAAACATTCAAATCATTATCTTGTTGTGGACACGGTAACAATTCCTGCACCATGTGCTTGAACCCAGGTTGGACTCACTTTTCATCCTTGTTCACGCCATTTTGACTGTTGAAATTGAAGGGATCGCTGCTGAATGAGCTGCCGAAGATGTCATCAAACTTGTTATCAAATAAATTCTGCAGGGACCAGAAAGGAGGAAGAGCAAGTCAGAGACACAGAAAATTCTACAAGGGGTCAGATGAGCAATGTGTAAGAATGGTCCTTCTCTTGATTTTGGTGCATATCCATCTGTGATCTCTCCATTCATGCTTGGCTAAGACAAGACTGAATGAAGCTGGGTGCAGAGCTGTGTGTCTATAGTCCCAGCTATGTGGAAGGCTGAGGCAGAAGGATCGAGTAAGCCCAGTAGGTCTAGGCCAGCCTAGACAATGCAATGAGATCCACCAAAAAGGGCTGAGACTCCTGAATCCTCTGCCCTGTACTTGGGGCAATGGGAAGGGCACTTTCTTTCCCAAAGGCTCTCACCTGCTGGGAGGCATCCATGTCCATGAGGTCATCCTTCTCCAAGACTGGCTCGCTGTCAGGGGACGAGGCCTCCACTGGGATCACCACCACAGGACTGATGTGTTCCGACAGGGCTGAGGCTCGCAGGAAGTTGGGTGGGTTCTGAAGAGGGGGGGACACATCCTGAGCCGCGGCTCACCTGCCAAGCCCTACAGCCTTCCATAGAGGAGCTGGAGACTCTGCAGTGCCCAGGTATGGCCAGGCACACTCACCTCAGGCAGCTGGGGAATCTGAATAAGTCGCTTGAAGTACTGCAGGTTGCTGGAACGGAGGAACAGATCCTTCAGCCTGTGGGTGGAGAAGGGCCTCAGGGTGCTGGGTGTTTTCAGCAGCTTTACCAGCTCAAAGTTATAGGTGTCAAGGAGATGCCCTCCATGGTGCCAGAATTCAATTATGATGTTATAGACAAAGGTCACTTATAGCCAGTCATGTTACCCAGTGGTGAGGAAAGAGTAATTCATGATCCCAAAACAAATGTCTCATTGCTGTGGTTATACACCCATGTCTGGCAGACACGTCCCCCTGTGCGAGCCTGACTTAGAGGAACATCACGAGAAGCTGATGATCTCAGAGGATAGGCCACAAGAGAGGGAAGGGGAGGGAGCTAAATTACCAAGGTAGAGCTCTCCTCAAGGAATCCATCTGGCTTTCTAGCTATACGTTCTCTCTCCAGTCGACCACAGGTTTCTGGAGGGCAGGGGCTGAGCCCTGCAGAGCTCTATTTTCCAAAGGACCTGGCATGGAGGAGTTCCTCTGATCAGCTTTTGTTTGGGGGTTGGAGATTGGATCCAGGGCCTCAAGTATGTTAGGTGAGCACGCTCCTGCTACATATATAATCCTCTCAGCCCTCGCCAAGATACTTCTTTTCTCATTCAGATCTCTCTTCCTAATCAAAATACCGAAAACCAAAACATGTGAGTACCCAGAGTGATATATTCTGAGACAGGATTATGGATCCCAACAGCAGCAACTACCCAGTGGCAACACAGACTTTTCTCCAGCTTAGCCCCGAGAACTAAGCCTTTGGGACATCATTACAGTCTTTCACATCCCAAGGACAAGACTTAGCGATGTCCCCACGATGTCACTGCTGCTTTCTCTCAATTCAATGACAGGGAGGCCTCAGAGAGCAGCCACTTCTGTATAGAAGAAAGAGCTAGGCAGCTATTCATAGGAGATGTTTTCATATGCTAGAAAAAAACCAAAGGGAAGAAAACCAGCTGACCACACATCCCGTCTCCCTGGGCGGAAGCCAACAGTAATAAGCTCTAGTGCTTTTGCAAGCTACCGGAATTTCACATTCCAGGAAATCAGCCCCAGGGCCTGTCTCCTAGGATTTAGTAAGTCATTTATTATCGACTATGTACCAGGCTTTCCCAGTGGAATGAGGCAGCCGGGAGGCTTGTTCAACCCTGAGCTGCTGCTTACTCTGGGGAACCAGCGAGAAGAGTAAAAGTGCAGGGTTGAGGAGATGTGGGCAAGAGTGAAGAAATTAGCAGGAGAAACCACAGTGAGTGCCAACATCCACCCACAGTGACAAGTCAGATGCCCTCTGCAGCTTCCCACTCCATTCCTCCCGCC
>NW_004524611.1:13753955-13767292 GCF_000260255.1 Octodon degus
CATGCATATGCTACCACGCTGGGTTTCGGGGTTGGCACAGCATGCAGTACTGGGAATAAATTGAACTCAGGTCTTTGCACTTGCCAGGGAGGCACTTCTGCTGCTGAGCTATCTCCCCAGCCTCTCCTGCTCTCTTCTTGGGACACTTACTCTAGGGAGGAGCCATACTTCTCATTGGGTCATTCATGTCTCCCATTGAATGTACCAGCATGATTCACTCCTTAGTTGGACAAGCTCTATCTCTCCTAGATTACAGAGCTGACTTGTCAGTGCATTGATTCATTCTAGGGCTTACCAGCCACTGTATGCACGTCACTGACTGCTGTTTGTCGGAGGCGATGCCATAGATACAGTAATGGATAAAATGATCAAACAAAAATAAAGTTGTGCTAAGAACTTGTGAGAGAAACAGATAGTGTGTGTGAGGATATGAGGTAGGGCAGGACTGGATGATCAGGAGACAGTGAGAACAATTTGACTTAACCCACAGGGCCTGAGTTTGCCTTCACAGGGTGACAAAAGATGACCAAAGATGGCCAGGCTAGAAGGGCCCTGCAGAGGAGGGAACAGGAAGGAGAGGGATCAGAAAGTACTGGAGCGCCCTGGCAGGCCACAGTGGTTGCTGAAAGATGGAAACCTGGATGGAGCCAGATGCACTGTTAGGGCGTGAACTCAATCTGTGGAGGGACTTAGACATGGGGTAGAAATTGAGGGTCAGATTCCTGGCCTAAGTAGACAATGACAGTATTTACTGAGACAGAAAAGACTGGGAGGAAAATATTTCATTGGGAAAAACCTAAAGTTTAAGTCTGGCATAGAGGTGTCAAAATGGGTACATGAGACTACAGCTGAGAAGGCCTGGCTGCAGATACATGCTTGGGAGCTATCGGCATGTAAATGGTATCAGACCAGGGAACATGAAAGAGGACGTGGGGAGGAGGATGTCTTAACACAAAGCAGGTAAAGCGTGACAGGTGACACCTCTCTCTCCTGTATCCTGCTGTGGGATTTCTCAGAGACCCCTTCTGGAAGTGCCAGTGGAACCTCCCAGCCACTGGTAGGCTTACTGCTGTCTCAGCTGTTCTCTGTCATGTTATAGATATACAGAGATCTCTGCCGCTGCTAAGGCTTTCAAGGCACAGGCCCCATGTGGAGTAACTGACTCCACAGCATGCTCTGACTGCCCTCCTTCCCCCTCGGGCCACTTACTTTGTGAACTGCTCCATGAAGCGGTCCCGGTGGCCTTGCAGGGTGTCAGCTGGGAGACCTGGGGGAAATCGGAAGACCATGAGCCGGGAGGACTAAAGCGCCTGGCTGCAGCGGGGCTGCAGAGTGGGCCAGCCGAGTGGGCCTGAGTCCTCCCCAGTAGCTGCCCCGAGGTCTGGTATGGAGGGTGCGGGGCAGAAGCGGGCACTACACTAAATGGCACTTTATCTCTGGGATCTTTCACATAAGAACCTTCAACCACAGTCATATTGTGAGAAAAATGTCTGAAAAACAGAGTTGAGGGGCATTCTACAGAAAAACCTGATCGATACTCAAAACCTTCATCATGACAAGGGAACTCTTGGAAAATCCTACAGTCTAAGGGACAAGATGACTATGTTGTATGGGATCTTGGATGGGATCCCAGGACAGAAAGAGGGTAAAAACTGGGAAAACCTCAGTAATTAAAAATAAACAATCTGAATAAAGTACTAGTTCAGTAGTGGTGACAAATATACCACCTAAAATATAAACAACAACAAAAACACACACACACACAAAAACCCACACACAAAAAAAGATTTGCACTAATAGTGTTTGGATAGGATGTCATATCTGCATCTTGTACTATGAATAACTACTACGAAGACAACAATATGCAATGTATTAATTATTGTAACTGTCCTACTAACCTGTTTTGAAACTGTCTCATTGCTATTTGTTTCTCAATAAAATTAATAAAAAATAAAATAAAACATAAACAATCCAGGCATGGGCTGAATGCCTGTAATTCCAGCACTCGAGAAGCGGAGGCAGGAGGACTGTTGTGAGTTCAAGGCCAGCCTGGGCTACATAGTGAATTCAAGCTCAGCCTGAACTACCTAGCGAGACCCTGTCTCAAAGAAAAAAACAAAACCAGAAGAGGAGCTGGGTTTGGGGTACCTGGAATTCTATTGTTTTATAACTCATCTGTACATCTGAAACAAAAATAAATGTTTATTTTTAGAGATGTATATACAACTCGAGAATCCCCAATCTGAAAACTAGAAATCCAAAATGCTCAGACACTGAAATGGTCTGAAACCCACACCTATTTAAACCTTTGGATTGGATTTACGGATTATAGACATCAAACTAGGAAAGTCTGTGCAAACACCCTAAACTCTGCGGAATTCCAAACTTTTGGCTCCCAAGCACTCTGGAGAAGGGACACTTAACCTGTACTGTCTGGCGTTCCCTACCCGCTGCTGGGCACACAGGGTCCCGACCCGGAGGCTTGCAGTGTGGGTCTCATGGACTGCCCTGCTTTTAGAGAAGTTTTTTTCATCTAATCACTCGTGTCTTCTCAAAACTCACCACCTTGCAGGAAACCAGTACTGTTCTGCTGCATGGCAATTTTCTTTTTTTTCTTGCATGGCAATTCTGTAGCATGTTAAAAACTACTTCCCTTCTCTCGGGATTCAGCCTACCCTCTCCACTCCCTCCTCGCACAGCCACTGTCCCAAGCCTGCCTGCCTGCCTCTCTCTCTCTCTTTTTATTTTAGGACAGGGTCTACAGGGTCTCACTGTGTAGATTGGACTCATAGTGATCCTCCTGTTTTAGCCTCCCAAGTTCTGGGATTACAAGCACATGCCACCACGCCCAGTCCCAGTCAGGGTATCTCAGGGTGCCCCCGGGACGGGGCCAGCAAGGCAGGCCTGGGGATCAAACTCCCAGCTCCTGTGTCTACCTAAGCAGGCGCTTTAACCCGCTGAATTATTTGGCCAGCCCTAAACCTCTCTAATCCCTGAATGGCAAATCCCAATCTTCCCGGCTGGCTCCATTAGATGCTGTTCCTCTTGTCTCATCAGACACCTGGATTCATGATTCACCTGTGAACACAGCTGTGGATAACCCCCCCCCCCCCCCCCCCGTAAAGTACAGCTGTATCCCTTCTGCACTACAAACCCTTGACTGTATCCACCTAAGCTTTGGTTTTTCCCAGTTTTCCTTCACACACATCTCCAGTGGAGTATACCCTTCACAGTGGCTGCCTTGGAGCGCGGCCCAAGTCCCACCTTGGTCAGACTGATATGGTGATGTACATTATTGACACAGATCCTACCAGAGACTTCCTTAAGCAGTGAGTTTAGCCCAGACACATCATTTTAAACAGGAAGTATACAAAACTATGGAAAGCTTGTATGATCATTAGGGACCTGCCGTGAGGCTTGGCGGTCCTCATTTTCTATTTCTGCATCAAATTCCATCTGTATAAAGGGCTGGTGCTGACAGTTTGGAGATCTCTGTCTTAGCTCATGTAGGTCTGGACAGACTTTTGTACGGGTCCTAGAACACACGATGGCCTGGAGGACTGGTGACATGGTGGAGCTAGAGGAGGAGAGGTGAGCAGCCTGCAGACATCAAGGCTTGGCCCCTTCGCTCACTATGGCCAGGAGCTCCGGGGCCTTTTGTATCAGCAGCAGAAGGCCCAGGGCACTGAAAGGGGGTACACTGCTCCCAGGAAATCTTCAGTCTGTGACCCTCCCCATGGCCCAAGCTGCATGCAGTGGCTGCAGCTTCGAACTCACAGGAGTGGAGTTTGAAGAGAAGCTTGACAGTGTAGTCATAGAGATGGCTGCAGTCCAGGATGACCTGGATCAACGGGGCAAGGCGGCACTGCCCAGCTGTCGTCACTGACACGGAGCGGGACATGTCCAAAGAGTTGAACACTGGGAAACAAAAGGGGGAGAAAAGCAATAGAGCAAGGCAAGTATAGGGTGGCCTGCAAAGGTGGGGGGTCCAACACACATGGGGTACACACATCCTGTGCATGCATTATTTTGTCTAGGACATTTAAACCTTATGACCCTCCTGAGATGGGAAAAGTATCCCCACTATACAGGTAGAAATGGAACTTAAGTCACTTGAAGGCAGTCACAAAGCCAAGAAGTAGCTGCACCGAGAGAAAGACTCAGCAGAGTCCACCAATGGTTTGATCTAGTGCCTTTGCTAAGGACAGGCCACCAACCTGGTGTGTCATGAACAGGGAAGCGAGGTTCTACCCTGCGCAAAACCCCAGGAGGCAGCCCAGGAAAGAAAAGATTTAATTGCAGCCTGGGAGAGCAACTACTCTAGGAGATGCCCTTCCTCTCTGTCTCTAAGAAGCTTCCTAAGTTTCCATCCCTGCACCCAACACTTTGCTTAGAGCTTCTGATCTAAGGGGAGATGCAGTACTATTCAAGTCAGCCCTCAGTGTTATTACAAGCCACTTTCAGGGTGGGAAGGAGCTACGGAGCTAGCCAACCTGGCTTGCTTCACAGCACTGTGGCTGGCCCTGGTTTACTGACTCAGAGCCTACTCTGCCTACTTTGAGTCCATGCATGGACACAGTCTGATGGTAATCCCTAAGCTTTGGAAGCACCAGACCTGGCAATCATACTAGCTCATATGTGGGGAGACATCAGACACTGATCAGAGGACAAAGGGAATCTTTCAGCTGTGGCTTGCCACTTGCTTGTCAGGGCACTGAAAACGGGGGACACATGCAGGAGACCTGGTGACAACTGGAGAGCCCACAGGGGCCAAAGAAAAGGGCTTAGGAGCTGACCCACGGGGCTCTCAGGCTGACCCAAGCAATGGGGGCCATCAGGAACAATGCTGCCTTTTACCCTCCTGCTGCTCCTGCAGTTCCTCCACCAGCGGCTGCCCCTGCCAGAGTCCCTGGACCCAGCAACTGGCCGCCTGGCTGCAGACCCTCAGCTCACCCTGGCCAGGGTGGGGTTTTTTTCTTACACCAGCTGCTCCCTGTCACCGGGGACTCTGCACATGGCAGGCAATGACATGACTTTCCCTGAGGTCCTCCTGTGGGCGGAGCAGCAAGAGGGAAGCCCAGAGTCGCACGTGCACTGTCTCCCCAGCTTCCCTATAACAGGGTTAGTCTGGCAGCTCAAAAAAAAAAAAAAAAAAAAAATCCCAAACAATTCTAATTAAAAGGCAGCTTTTCTTCTTAAGGCAAATTAAGAGCAGCTGTCACTGCAAGGCAGCCACCCATGTCTCCTGGCTTCCTCGGCTGCACGCTGGCAAGGAAGCACAGCCGGCTCCATCTCCCGGGCTGCTCGCCCGGTTTCCCAAAGCCTTCCAGGGATGTCCCTTGGCGCCCAGCGCCTTCTACAGCAAGGTGGCAGCAGACAAGTCAGCCTCTCAGGGCCCCTGGTCACAGGAGCACATGTCTCCAAGGGTCTTGTGAGGCCAGTGAGAAGGTACTCATGTGGAGCCCAGAGTGTGTTGTGGAGCTTTCTGGAGTCGAGGCTCATTAGGACCATGTGGGACACAGCAAAGCCCCGGCCACCCCTCAGGCCTCCACTGTGTTTGAATTGGTCGGGGTAGGGTTGAGGCCTTGGTAGTTTTCCAAAGACTCCCTGGTGATGCTTACGAGCAATCGCCAAGGCTGGAGAGCGTATTCTGTAGCTTGGCAGCTGACAAGCTTTAGCCTCCAGGAGAATCCCCCGGGTAGATTCCTGTGATGATGCAAATGTTCTCAGTATGCGCTCTCTTGAAACATGGCCTGTGCAATTGATGACCTGGCTTTTTGTTTTTTTGTTTTTTCCTGGAATTGGAGGCCTCACACATGCTAGGCAAGTGCTCTACTACTGACCTGTACCCCTAATGCTTTTGATTTTTATTCTGAGATGAAAACTTGCCAAGTTTTCCAGGCTGATCCTTAATTTACAATCCTGCCTCAGCCTTCTGAATAGTTGGGATTATAGGTGTGTGCCACGGTGCCCAGCTAAGACTTGACTTTTATGAGTTATCTAATTGTCATCAATTTAAATATAGTTGTTCCCCAACATACGATGGGATTGTGTCCCAGTTACGTCTATTGTAAATAAAATAGTGTGATTAAAAACATGCATTTAACACCTCAGTGTGGGGGATGCTTACATTACTCTACAGTTGGGCAAAACCATCTAACACAAAGTGTATTTTATATAAAATGCTGTCTAGCTCATGTCATCCACTCAACACTGAGAAGAGAGGGTGCAAACAGGCTGGTTGCATGGGCATGCTTCCCACCACCTCAAAGGCTGGAAAACCCCAAGTCCCCACCCATTGTAAGCTGGTGGCCATCTGTGGTCACACTACATCCCCAGCCTTCATTCATAATTTCATTTAAAGAGACACTGGAGATTAAACCCAGGGCCTTGGTACTGAGCTTCATACCCTCTCTTTTTATTCTTTTACAGTATTGTGAGACAGGGTCTGTGCTTAGTTACCCACATGGGACTCAAACTTGAGATTCTCCTGTCTTATTAGCCTCGAAGTGACAGGGTTAAAGGCATGCACCACCATGCCTAGCTCTGTTCACATTCTTTTATGCAAGTCCTTCCAATTAAAAAGAACAATGGATGTATCTATACCACTTCTCTCATGGGACCAGGAATGCCACACACAGTCTGTATTTTATTTCTTACATATTTATTGAATTTTTTTTTTAAACAAGAGTCTCACTAGGTAGTTCAGGACCAGCCTAGAATGCCCAGGCTAGCCTTGAACTCATGACAATCCTCCTGCCTCAGCCTCCCCAGTAATGGGATTACAGGCGTGAACTACTGCACCCAGCAAATTTATTACTTGTATATAAGGCCCTGCTCAAATACATTGCTACCAGCCTGCTATCTTCTTTTCTCCACAAATCACAATTTCCCACTGTTTCTGGCATTTCTCTGCCCATATTCTATGCTGAACTGATTGGTCAAAGTATTAGGGAACTTGTGTACTGGCACAGGCCTTGGCCAGTGCTACAACAGGACACTCACAGGAGGTTCTTGCCGCCTGGCTAAACACACTCAAGGAAATTGCAGTTCAGGACCAGAGAGCCTGAGCCCAAGCTCAGGCCCTAAACGTGCACGCAGGAGGCTGCCCAGCACGTGCAAGACGCTCGGTGTGCCATGTGCTCCTCTAGTCACATCCTGGTCTAGAAACATGGCGAATCTCAGGACTTGGGCTTCTATGTCCCTCAGGGAAAGGAGCAGAGCCCAGCTGGAAGGTGAGGGGAAGAGAGACACTGCAGAAAAGGCAGCAGTCAAGGCGCGCCTGGGAAGCGTCAGTAGCCAAGGATCGGGGGGCACCTGAGGTCTCAGCACAAGGAAGCCTGGCTGGGAGCAGCCGCCTCTGCCAGCTGAGCAGGGCTTGCTGGGCTACATGGCTGTCAACTAGGCAGCAGACATAAGCCATACATTCTGAGTGGAAACCTGAGGGATAGCCCAGCTCTGATGACACAAGAAGGAAGCAAAGGACAGCCCAGGCCGCAGCCACAGACTGTGGCTGTCAGAGAGGCGAGACCCATCTGTAGACCTCAGAGACCCAGGCCTCGGGAGGAAGGCCTGCAGGACCTTTCTGACTGATAGGAAACTAACAGCTTTGAAAATACACCTGAGTTCAATCCCTGGTTCTGCCAAAAAAAAAAAAAGAAAATACAGAAGAGCTTCAGCCCCTCCTGGCATGAGGAATGAGGTGGCAGAGACGGGTGTGAACAGCCTCACTCGTGAGCACTGAGGCAGCAGGGTGAGTGCGGGCTGCGACAGCTGTGCCCAGTGGAGAAGCCAGCTGGGAACCAGGCAACAGAGAGAAGAGACTCACCCGTTTGGAAGAGATTCAGTTCACACTCCAAGTAGTCAAACATCTCCACTGTTAGCTGGAAACTGGACTCGAGAAGAGAGAGCACGTCAGTCCCACAGGCCAGAGGCAGGTGGCTGTGTTTATGTGCCTGTTGCTGGCGATCAGTCCCAGGACTGCTCCCTCCACCTCCAAGCCATGCCCTGCTGGCCCATCCCCTGCCCAGCCTTGCACGCACCCTGTTCTGCTGCTCAGTCCCTCACCGCACACATATGAGCACAAGTGCACATGTGCACACGCACACTCCAGCTCCAACAGTCAGTACCCAGCTCATGGGTATTGAGGCCACTATAATAACAAGCAGGACAGAATCCGCAGTGACATGGAAAGGCAACGAAGGATGGGTACTGGTGTTTGGGTGGGAGTGGAGAGTGACATGGAGGGAAGCTGAGGTGTGAGATGCCCAAGCAGAGGCTCTGGATGTGGCCCGAAGGCCATGTCGCCAAGGGGGTTTTGTCCCTACCCAACCTTGGCCCTGGCCATCAGGCCCTCTCTCTATGACCCTAACAGGAAGTGACAGAATCACAAGTGTCTCCCCCACCGGGCCCAGAGCTATGAGAGTCACTACTTACAAGTTGTTGACATCACTTTCCCCAGCCTCGTCTAGCTGCCGGTCACTCATCTGAAGGTTGCCTGGGAACCTGGGGTTCTGGGAGGGAACAGAGAGGAGAGGTCAGAACAGGGCACATGAAGAGTCTCCTTGGAGCCCAACAAAGCCCAGGCAGCAAGCCATCTACAGCGTCTGCACAGCAGACACATCTAAGGGCGGCTCCACTCTTCTCAGGCAGGTTGGGCCAGTCCACACGACCTCCCACACAGAGAGCCATGACTGACATGCAGCAAGGACACACGCTCTGTGTCACCCTCTGAGCTAGGAGACAGAGCTCCTCCTTGCCGTCTCTCTCCATGGTAGAATGCAGCCCCAGGGGGACAGTGGTCGCCTGTCAGCCATCTACTGCTCACAGGGCAGTGCACATCGATTCATCCTTGGTTCATTCCCTTCCCACTGTCCTTTGACCTTTCTCAGAGATGCTGCTGAGTTTAAGAAAGGGACATTCAGACTGGTGCAATAGCTTGGTAGTCTAAGCACCTGCCTGGCAAGCACAAGGACCTGGGTTGGATCCCCAGCCCTGCATGATGGTGGTGGTGCATGTCTGTAGTCCCAGCGCTGGGGAGGCTGAGACAGGAGGATCGAGTTTGAGGTATACAGTGAGACCCTGTGCCAAATACATAAATAAATAGAAAAGATTAAAAAAAAAAAAGTAAAAGGGACATCTATCCTCTTCTCAGGTTTTGCAAAATAGTGAAACGAACTAGAAAAATAACTTGTAGAGAAAAATAATTTGTAGAGAAAAATCATGCCCTCTTTGTCCACATGGTTCATCTGAAGAAGATGGGGCCACAGGACAAGGGTGCAGGGCACAGATGAGCAAATGCAGTTAATTTCTGAGACAAAAATCCTGAAATGTGCTATACAGGCCCTGCCCCCAGGGCATACTGAGATGGCAATTGAGACTGGGCGTGGTGTCACACACCTGTAATCCTAGAGCTAGTGAGGCTGTAAACAGGCAGATCCCTTGGAGTTTGATCTAGTAGTAAGACCCTGAACACCCTGTAGTCCCTTCCCTAAAATAAATAAATAAATAAATGAAAAGAAACCCTGAGATGAGGGAGAGAGGCAGTAGGAGGCCATGATTTTTTTTTTTATTCCACCCAAGCTTCCACTGTGCTTCACCAAGTGTGGCCCCAGGGAATGTGTCAGCCATGTAAATTCCCAGGCCCTCAGCAAAACTACTGTATCAGGCTAGGGAAGGCTGAATTTATGTGGGTTTTCAGCAGCCTCTGATTGACTGACAGGTGGGAGAGTGGGGGCTTGGGTCAGGAACCTTTGTAGTGGAAGCACAGTGGGGAGCAGGACCAGCAGGGCAGGTGCAAGAGGCAGGGGATACCGCACACCTGCCAAGCACCCTCTTCTTTTCCCCACAGCAGTCCTCAAGTAGGAAGTTGTTCTCATTTGGGAACTAAGGACCCTAGGGTAGGGTTGAGACAGGTTGGTCAGAAGCTGCAGCATGGACTTGGGTCAGTCTGAGTAAAAAAAAAACTGGGTGGCTTTTGGGTATAGAGAAACAGTGGGCTGAACTGGGTGCAAGGCCCAGAGGGTGCTGGAGCTGCAGGCAGAGGGTGCACTTGGTGAGGCTGGAATCGCTCTGTGAATTATTTCCCTTGGGAATGATTAGCAAGCTCCAGCGCCTCTGTGGGCATGCGCACCCTGGGCAAGGCCACTTCTTCGCAATTAATCTGTGTAGCGTCAGCCTCGAGCCCACTGCTCATGCCAGGCACACAAAGATACCAGCTCACTGCTGGCATCTGAAGCCTGCTGAGCCTTACAACCCTGCTTTTGAGGCTGGGAGTAGAGCTCAGGGGTAGAGTGCTTGCTTAGCAGGTACAAGGCCCTGGGTTTTATCCTAGGGATCACAAACACACAACCTTGAGCTATCTTCACAGTTCATCACTTTCCATCTTTCAGAAGGGGACAGCTGGGGCTCCAAAGTTTGGGGTCCCCTCCTCCATTCTCCTACCAGGAAGTCCCAGCTGGCAGCTGCTGTAGGGGCAGGGAAGGCCCAGGCCACAGGAAGCAGCAGAGACACGATTCTGGCTCCCACTTCCCTTTGCATCCTGTGAGTGTGGTCACAACGTTCTATCCTCTTCCAGGAACTGCGGGCAGCCTGGGGAACCTTCATGCCACCCCCCACTATCCTGGGCGTCAGGTGTCCACATTCTGCAGCTGGCCAGCCTTCCCCCAACTTGCTTCGGCCCCAGATTTCAGGGAAGCCTCCAGCCTCACCTCTGCCCTATGAAAGGGAGCTGTGGGGTCTTGTACGGGTGGGCTCATCCTCCACCATCCTGCCTGCCAAGGCTGGGCCGCACTTGCTTTCTTCTCGGGTCCCCAGGTTTCTCTGCTCCACAAACTTGGCTTCTGGTCACTATACTACATTCACCCAAGTCCCTGGCATCTAGGCAACAGCCATCCTCTGTGGCAGCCAGGTCCTGTAAATCTTACTTCTACAATTCCAGGACCTTTGACATGCACTTGAGACCCTACTATATCACCTGGCATTGTCTCTCTAGAGACCTCCTCACCACATCCTTCATTCTGCCGCACCATCTGGGCCTCATCCTTGCAGTCTCTTCCTTTCTCAGCCTCTTTGGCCCCTTTCTGGATGCTCCTTCCCTTCATCAAGACTGGGATGAAGTTAGGGCTGGTGGCCTGATGCTCCTCCACCCTCCCGGCCCATCTAAACAGTCATCTTCCTGTCACACTGCCATGAAAGCCCACTGGGCCTGGGTATTTGTCACACACTACACTTAGGACCAGCCGCCAAATGTCTCCAAAGAAGGGCTCATAGCTGGTGTCACTATTCGTTTGTACTCTCTGGCCCTCACATCCATCTCTGTCAGCTCGGGCTGAACACTGGCAGTGACTTCTCAGTTCTCAAGGTCCAAGGTCAAGGTGCTGGCAAATCTTGTTCCCGGTGAGGACCGCATTCTGGCTTGTCCCTCATGAGGTACACAGAAATCTTCCCTCATGACCTCTGACCTTAAGCCCCCACCCCACCACCCTGGGGGCTGAGGTTTCAATATATGAAGTGGGGGCACATTCAGTCTATAATAGTACCCTTCAAAAGTCCTTGACACAGACCCCTTGCCTACACCCCTGACCATTGGTACCAGCTCCCTTCTCAACCAGTATTCTGCCCTAAGCAAGAGGCCTCAGCCCCAACTGTTCACTCCCTTCCTAACTTCCAGTCCTCTACTTCCCTCCCTCTTTCTGCTGTCAAAGGAGGGCCAGATCTTTCTGTGCCCAGGACTGCCCCTCCCTGTTCCTCCATCCTGTCACCTCTCAGCCACTCTGGACTGGGTACTTGCTTGTGGGCTACAAGTGGTACAGACAGAGGACACAAGGGCACAGGACACCTCTTCTGTCCTCTCAGGACCCCAGGCCTACTCGTCTCCATCTTTTACTTCTGCTCCTGTATTCTCACCCACTCACACCTGCTGGATTCCTTACCAGCAGCCAACCAAGAGGGCAAAGTGCCAGATAACTACTGTCCCCCAAGCCTGAGCTTAGCCACATCACTTATGCCCTCCTGCTATTGTCCCTCCCTGGAAGACTCTAGAGGCCAGGGTGGGGCAAGACCTCTCTTCTGAGCTTCCTAGTTCTGGCCCACGGTAGCTGCTGAGCGACACACATGGAAGGTGAGGAGGAACAGCCATGGAGGTGTCTGTGGTGTCCCACAGGCCTGGGTTCAAATCCAAGCTTCACCAATGAGCAGTCACACGAGGGTGCTGGCGACTCAATCGCTCTCCAAAAGGCATTTTCCAAGGAGTGACACCTATGCTAAATGGCTGCTGTCCTGTTAAGTTTGTCCGCTGTAAAACGCTCAACAGGGGACAGCAGTGTGGACAGGCAAAGCTACCCTTCAAATTCATTGCAGACAGCACGGAGAAAGACACAAGAGCGGGAATTTCCTCCACCTCTTCCCTTCTCCGTTTCCTCCCTGGCCCACACTGCTTTCTCTCCCACAAGGTGGCCCCTTGGCTCCGCCTGATTTACACCTGGCCCCAGGTCACAGAGACTGGCCCCTCCCGACCCGGAGGCTTCCTTCACGCTGCTCCAGGCCACAGTGGAGAGTGTGAGTCCCTCTGCCCACGCCCTGTGCAGCTCTTGGAGCAGACCCGGTGCCTTCGCTTACGCGTCCTCTGGTCCCCGGCAGTTTCCCCGCACAGAGGGGTGCTGAAATGCCAACCAAGCCTGACACTGGTTAAAAGCAGGTTAATGTGGTGTGACGACTCACGAGGAACAGTTTTTAGCAGTGGAGTGGGTCATCAGTGACGTCTCCCTAAGGCAGCCTGGTGGATGTGAGTCCTCGATTGTGAAAGGAGAACAGGAGATTCTGAACACAAAGGTCAAAGCCCCGTCCATGCCGTGGACCTCTGGGGCCTGGCTGCGGCCGCATTATTGCCTCCCAGCCGGCTAGGGCATTGGGCGCACACTCCCGAGGGGCGCAGGACTCACTTTGGTGTGGTACTCCATCTTTGTTCTCAGCAGTTTGAGGTAGATGCTGCAGAGTTGTCCGTACCCCTCACTCAGGTGGCCCTGTGAGAGACAGAAAGCAGTGGAACCACTGAGGACACCCGGGTGAGGGACCTGCAGCCAGGGTATCTTGCGTAAAGAACTATCCTTTTCTGTGAATATGACACCCCGGCATGGTAGTGCACGTCTGTCATCCCAGCTCTCTGGGAGGCTGAGGCAGGAGGCTTTCTAGTTTGGGCCCAGGTCAAGCAACTCAGTGACTTAGTGAGACCTTGTGTCAGAATAAAAAAATTTCAAATACAAAAATAGACTGGGATGTAGGTCAATGTGAGGGCCTGAGTTCAACCCTCCAGGCCACAAGAGGGAAAGTGAAAGAGA
>NW_004524611.1:13767392-13778289 GCF_000260255.1 Octodon degus
GAGAGAGAGAGAGAGAGAGAGAGAGAGAGAGAGAGAGAGAGAGAGAGAGAAGGTTAGTGGCTGAAAATTTGGAATATACAGAAAAGCACATACATAAACATATCACCCTGGTCTTTTTTTTGTATGTGGTGGAACTGAGGATTGAACTCAGGCCCTTGCGCTTGCCAGGGAAGCGCTTATTCCACTGAGCCATCTCCCTGGGCCCTATCACCCTGTTTTTATACCACTAAGCATCACCATGGCTAACACCTGCTGGGTATAAAGCTTCCTTTTTTTTTTCAATTTTAAGAGCATTTTTAGGTTCACAGCAAAACTGAGTATACTGCATGGAGCAACTTACACTGTGCACCACCAGCACACAGAGCCTCCCCCGCCATTGCCTGCCCTCAGCAGAGAGGCACACTCATTTCAGTGATGAGCCCAAAGTGACAATTGCTGTCACCCAAGTCCAAGTTCGCAGTAGGGCGCACTCTCTGTGCTGCACATGCTATAGGTCGCGACAAAGCATGACACGATCTACCATGACAGCACCACACACTAGGATCTCAGTGTCCCCAAAACCCTCAGGGTGTCACCTTTATTCTTCTATCTAAAAATGGAATCAATGTACATTTTTCACCCAATGTACTGTGATGTGCTCTCGATCTTTCTTCTATATTACGTTTTTCCTTTGAGATGGGCTCTCCCCACGTTGCTCAGGTAGGTCTCAAATTTCCCCGGGTGATCTAGCCTCATCCTCCCGAGCAGGTGGGGCTATATCGGTTTGCATCATCATGCCTGAATAGCATCATTTTTAGTGGCTGCCCAGTTCCTTTTAAGTAAATACTGTAGTTTACTGAACTGATTCAATACATTCAAAGCAGGTGAACCTGATTCAAATAAGCTGAAAATTTTGCTGTTATAAGTTACATTTCAATGAACGTTTAAAATTTATATATAGCTAATAACTATAATAAAAACTGCGGTATTTCCGCCCATGCCGTCCTTATCCACTGGTCACATCCACCCAACACAACGAACATTTTCTTACAACTCAATCTTTTTTTCCTTGAGACTGGGTCCTGCTATGTTGCCGGATTGGCCATGCAGCCCACGCAATCTCCTGCCTCAGACGCCTGAGCACGGGGATGACAGAAGCACCACATGCCCAGCTTGCGGTACAATCCTGCATACGACTTGAGGACTTTCTTATGGTTAATTCGGGGCAAGAGTTTTTATTTAAGAATTTTAGTCTCCAACCTGATCACTCATAGTCCAACTAGGGGCTATTTCTTCTGTTCTACCTCTCTAAACACAGTAGAAAGAGTCTTCAGCTGGACTCCAGGTGATACAGAGGTTTGTTTTTTTTTTTTTTTTTATGGAACTGGGGATTGAACTGAGGCCCTTGCGCTTGCCAGGGAAGCGCTTATTCCACTGAGCCATTTCCCCGGCCCCAGTAAAGAGATCTTTAATGGTCCATGGTGGTGGGTCTGAAACACAAAGCCTCTTTGAGCCTTCCCACAGGATGGCCAAGTTAGCAGAGTGATACCCACAACTCCCAGGAACCTACAGAAAAGGAGGGATGTGGATTCCCAGGGGAGTCCTGCCCGCTTTAGTCTCTTTCTATTTATTTATTTATTTATTTACTTACTTATTTATGTTTGTGGAACTGGGAATTGAACTCAGGCCCCTGTGCTTGCCAGGCAAGTGTTTTTTCTACTGAGCTATCTCCCTGGCCCAACTTTCTAATTTTTTTATTCAGTCTCTTCCAAATGTGCCAGGTCCTCTAGGGGAGATTCCAGATAGGGCACCTACGGAGGGGAGGGATCAGGGGAAGGCAAAACATCAACATCACCCCTGCCAGTGCTTTCAGAATAGATTTTCTAGGAATGCTTCATATTTTATTAGCTGTTATGTAATATTTATTCATTCTAGAAAAATTGGAAATTGCTAGAAAGTGAAAAGATGAAGACGATTAACAGAAAAATGCACAAGGATGAGAAAGTAAGGACAATGGGGTGTGGTGGCACATGCCTGCAATTCCAAGGGTCATAGGGTTGAGGCCAGCCTGAGCAACTAGTGAGTCCTTGTCTCAAAAAGATCAAAAAGGAGCTGGAGCTGGAGCTCAGAACAAAGGATTCAGTATCTATTACCAAAATCAAAACACAAAAAGGCTCAGCTGTTTAGAGACTCTTAATCCAAGGTGAGAGACAGCAGTTGTGGTTTATATCTACATGTTTGCCAAGAGTCCCAGGCACGTGTAGGCATGGGTTTTTGAGAGGTGGCAAAATCAGTGGAGTGATGTAGCTAAATGTGCTGCTAGGAGGCGGGGCCTGGCTGGAAAATGTGGGTCACTGGCAGAGCGACCTAGAAGGGTTTCTCTCCCTCTTCCTCATCTGTCTTAGCTCTCTGCTTCCTGGATGCTGTGGTATTAGCAGCTTTTCCTCTGCTAGGCCTTCCTGCCTAGAGACCAGCTGACTATCAACTGAAACCTCTAAAAAAGGTGAACCAAAATAAATCTCTCCTCTTTTAAGTTGTGGGTGTTGGAAAATGTGTCAGAAAGTGACTAAGACAGAACTGCATAGGAAGAAAGGCCTAAAGGATCCTAGATTGAACAAGGCTAGAAACTTGGGTTGACTTTGCTACTGAAAAGGACTAAAGAAATAATAGGTTTTCTGGGTCTCAAGGTCTAGATAGTGACCAAGAAGTAGGACTCTGGCCTGCCCAGGTGCAAGAATTGAGTGGAAGGGTCAGGAGACTGCTCCTGGAGTGGTAGGTAGCTGAATTAGATAGAAATACTATAGGCAGTCAGACAGGGCCAGGCCGTCAAGGAGACAGCACCAAAGACAAAATACCTTGCAATTGTGAGGGAGACAGCTGCTCCCTCTGTGGGCCACACCAAAAGACCAAAGATCGAACAAATGCTGACCTCCCTAAAGATAGGCATCCGGATTGATCATCACCTTGAAGAAGCCAGGAAGTCGCTAATGTAACTGTCACCGGCTACTGGAGAAACTTCTGTCCTGTATGTTCTATATTCATGCCTGCTTGCTACATGACTCGCTTCCCCATTTGGTCCTAGATTTAATCAATTTTACCTGAGCACAAAGGTGCTTGTAACCTTATTGGTTGATCATAGTTTTGCCCCACCTTATGCCCACCTAAGTGAGTTGCCGTGTTGTCCACCTTAGATGCATGGTTTTACTCTATAAAATCGCTGGGAATGGTAGATTCCTGGGGGTAATCCACTTGGATCCCCCTTCTGCCCCTCTCTTGGATAGAAGCTTTCTTTCCCCCAATAAATATTCTGCTCTTAACCTTCATTTGTTCCTAAAATTCATTCTTTGATTTTAGACAACATGAACTCATCCCAGGTACCTTGCAAGTTGTGAGTTTCATTCCCCTATATGGGTACAAGGGAAGTAAGAGTAAGTTGAAAATCACATACATATATATGTGTGTGTGTGTGTGTGTGCACACACACACACACACACACACACCCTGGCACTCCTGAATAGAGGAATTCCTCCCTGAGGACTATTTCCTTAGAATGTTTTTATGACCAGAGAGAGGGAAAGGAAATATGCTCCTGAGAATTGGACCTACAAGCCAGGCCTCAAGGGGATCTTGCCAGAATTCATAAAACCTCCAGTTGAGAATTTAATTTAGAATGATCTTAATAGAAGCAAACAATAAGTCTCTCTGGAGAAATCTGCCTTTGTTACAGACTTCAAAGAATTTCCATAAGTAAAATCTCAAGAAAAACAAGTAGCTCACAGTAAAAAATACCTAAACGCAAAAGGAAAATACAAAGCATGAGCAAAATTCACCAGAAATGCCAGATGGCAGAAACATATCTCTAAGGGCTTCACGTGAGCCAGGCATGGTGGAGCATGCCTGTAAGCCTAGCATTTAGGAGGCTGAGGCAGGAGGATTGCCCTGAGCGCAGTGTCAGCCTGGACTACATATGCAAGCTCAAGGGCAGCCAGAACTACACAGCAAGACCCTGACTCGTAAAAACTAAATCAAACCAAACCACAAAAAACTTATATATAAAATAACTATGCTTATTATATCTATATATATGAGAGATTATTTCAAAGTATTTGTAAGGCATAAAAATTTAAAGATTACTATCCCCCCCCCCCCCAAAAAAAAAAAGGTAAGAGGGCTAGTGAGATAGCTCAGCGGACTAAGCACCTATTTAGGTAAGCGCAGGGACTGGGGTTTAATTCCCAGCACCACATACCATGCTGGCCCTGGCCCTGCCCCGGGCATGCTCAGCCAGTTGCCAGGACCCGGCATGGTGGCACACACCTGTAATCCCAGCGCTGAAGAGGCTGAGAGGATCACTACGAGTCTAAGCTACGTAGTGAGACCCTGCACCAAATACATAAATTAAAAAAAAAAAAAAAAAAGACAAGTATTGAAAGCAATGAAAAACACACTAACTAAAATAAAAAACTTTATGAAAACATTTAACAGCAGGCTAGCTCCAGCTGAAGAAGGAATAAGTGCGCTGAAATCCTCACCTGATGAAATTACCCAGATTGCAGGAGGGACCAGCAATAGAAACAAAGCAATGTAGCAGTTTAACAACACAGTAAAAATCACGGATAAAGCTCTAACCAATGTCTCAGAAAGGAAAGGGACCTTTGCAAAGGCAATATTTGAAGTGACAATCAGAAATGTTCGGGGCTGGGGAGATGGCTCAGTGGAATAAGCGCTTCCCTGGCAAGTGCAAGGGCCGGAGTTCAATCCCCGGTTCCGCACAAATAAAAAGAAAAGAAGAGAAAAGAAATGAAATGTTCATAGCTGATAAAAGATACAAAAATAGCCGGGCACACTGCTGAATACCTATAATCCTAAGCCCAGCACTGTGGAAAGCTGAGGCAGGAGCAGCACAAGTCTGAGCCTAGCCTGGGCAATTTAAATACTAGGATGGGATGTAACTCAGCATGGAAGCTTAGCGTTCAATACTCAGTATTGCAACAACCAAAATGACCACCAAAAAATCACAGATTAGCTTCAAATGAACAATGGTCAGTCTCACAGCCGACTTCCAAGAAAACAATGGAAGCTGGAAGTCTGTGGAAGGTTGACTTGAATAACAGTCTTCATGCGCTGAGAGAAAATAATTGTCGGCCTAGAATTCTAAACCAGAGAAGACAGCTTCCATGAATGAGGCTAAAACAAAGACCTTCTCACACAAACAAAAAGAGGTGTCTGTCACTAGCAGATTCTCAGTATACAAAGTTCTGGCAGAGAGGGCTGGGGAGATGGCTCAGTAGAATAAGCACTTGCTTAGCAAGCACAAGGGCCTGAGTTCAAGCCCTAGTTCTGAAAAAAAAAAAAAAAAAAAAAAAAAAAAAAAAAAAAAAATCTAGCAGAATTAATTCAGGCAGAAAGTGAGACCAGGTGAAAGGTCTGAGAAGGGTACAAAATAAAATACAACCTTCAGTTTATAAAGAGAAAGCATACAACATTAATAGCATACAAACTGAGGTAATGAATGTTATTAAAATATTAAGGTCTTTGTGTTCTACAGGAAACAGATAGATACAAAATTTAGACCCTGATAAACCAAGCAAGCATTTTGTTGTTATAGGGGGCCTGTCGGTTAGCTCAGTTGTTTCATGCCTTACTAGGCTTGCCCTTAAGGCAGCCTGAGCCAGACAAAAAAAAATCTTTCCCATTTTGTTATTAAGGAATATACTGACAATTTTAAAAAACAGAATTTTAAAAATGCCCTAACAAGTAATGAAGAGAAAAACAGAATGATAAAAACAAAAATCCAGTCAACCTGAAAGAAGGCAAGGAAAAAGTAGAATAAAAACAGATGAGACCAATAGGAAAGCACAATATGGGGGATGTGGGGACTGAGGGTGTAGCTTAGTGGTAGAGACCTGGAGTACAATCCTAAGCACCAAAAAAGAATCCTAAACCAAACCAAAAATAAAAATAAAAAAAAGAGACATAAACCTAAATATATCCTGTATTATAATAAATATAAGTGGACCAAATACCCAGTTAAAAGACAAAGATTGCCATCATGAATAAAACAAAAACCAAAACTGTTTGTAGCCAACCTCAATAACATAACAAGATCTCATCTCAAAAACCAAACCAAAATAAAAAATCCAACTATAGTAAGTGCTATTTATTTATTTGGTACTGGGAATCAAGCTTAGGACCCTGTGCTTGCTCGTCAGGTATGCGCTGTGCTGTTGAGTTATAGCCCCAGCATAGGAAATGCTATTTAAAAGCATTCCTAAAAGACAAGACTATAGTGAAGTTGAAAGTAAAGGAATAATGCATGCCTACAATCCCGGTACTGAGGAGGCTGAGGCAGGAGTACTGCTATGCATTTAAGGTCAGCTTGAACTACAGTGAGATTCTGTCTGAAAAAAAAAAAAAAAGAGGGGCCGGGGAGATGGCTCAGTGGAATAAGCACTTCCCTGGTAAGCGCAAGGGCCTGAGTTCAATCCCCGGTTCTGCCAAAAAAAAAGGGCTGGTGAGATAGCTCAGCAGGACTAAGTGCCTGCTTAGGCAAGCACAGAGACAAGGGCTTCATCCCCAGCACCACATGCCGTGCCAGCCCTGCCCCCGGGCAAGCTGAGTAGGCTGAGACCAGGTACGGTGGTGCACGCCTGTAATCCCAGCACTGGAGAGGCTGAAAACAGGAGGATCACTGTGAGTCCAGGCTGCGTAGTGAGACCCTGTACCATATACATTAAAAAAAAAAAAAAAAAAGAAAGAAAAAGAAAAGATAAAAGAATGGCAAAAGATATCCTGGGAAAATTCTAGAGCTGTATAGGTCATAGAGAATATCTGGTCACAAATCTCAGCTCTGTCCAGATAACACAGCTTGTGATTTCAGGATAAACCACTTTCTTCTCTGGACCTGTTCTCCCCTACGGCCAGACTGTACTAGGTAATTCATGAGTGCTGTATACAGCTAAGACCAAAGGGAAAGGCTGCAGTGTGGCTCTCAGCCAGTGTGGGGCAAATGGCCTCTGCACGACCAGTCGGGAGTTCTTCATGGTGTAGGTCAGCACTGCCTCACATATGTACCCTTGGTCATCAGACTCCAAAGGGACCCAGGAGTGTGCACAACATGCCTTTCAAACGACTTTAATGTTGCCACATACCTCCGCTCTCATCCTAAGGCACTGAAAATCCCCAGCTAGGAAAAAACAGTGGGGGATTGGGACGAACAATTTATTTAAAAAAAATTATTTATTATTTGGTACAGGGTCTCACTACACAGTTCAGACTCATAGTGATCCTCTTGTCTCAGCCTCCCCAGCACTGCGATTACAGGCATGCACCACCACATCCAGTTTTGGTGGCTGGCATGGCAGACATGGCATGTGGTACTGGAGATCGAACCTTGGTCCTTGTGCTTGCTAGGCAGGTGCTTAGACTGCTGAGCTATCTCTCCAGCCCCAGTATTAAGAATTTAAAATGTCAATTCTCAATATCCTGTAGCCACCAAAGAAAAACTCTGGCAATGCCCTTGCTAACCCTGAACAGCTTTGAGACATGTACAGCCACAGTAGGAGAGGCTGGAGGCCCTGGAACTTTTCTGCAGCTTCCTGGCACTCAAGCAAGACAGTGGACATGGTGGTACTATCTGGTGGCATCCTTAGCTCCTTCCTGATGCATATGGGAGCAATTCTAAACAAGGTGTAAGAGAAAGATTTGTTCCATCCCATAGCCCTGGTTTTGGGGCCCCAGATACATCTCCAAACTCACCCACATCCTGCTCATGTCACTCAATTCATTTTTGTATCTCAGGGAGTCCTTCAGAACCTGGGGAGGGAAGAGGAGAGCCATAAGGGAACAGAAGGGACAGCTAGAGCACAGCCCAGCTAGGCCTGGACAGGCAGATCAGGAGAGGTGTTTCCACCTCTCTGGTAACCTAGAGGGCAGAAGGGGGCAGAGGAACCCCCTTGAAGCCCCAGCGGTCACTTTCCCCACAGGCTTCTCTGGCTCCCGAGCCTCCCCTCCATCCCCAGGAACTCACATTTGGGTGTCCATCACGGAGAAGTTTGTGGAAGACGTGGCAGAACTTCCAGCAGAGCATGGCATTGCTGGAGAGAGGCAGCCGGTTGACGACGGACCAGAAGGTCTGAGCCCCCTTCTCATGGTGGGTGCCCAAGATGCACGGTGAGGGGAGTCATGGAAAGCAATGGTGTGGGCCCTGCCGTAGGTAGCCAATGCCCTGGACAGGACAGCAACTAGCTACTGAGGAGCGTCAGCGAGCTCCTGAGGTAACACAGCACCACTTCTGAGGGACGAGGACACTTGGGACATCGCTCATTGCTAAGGCCCAGAGATCTGGGCATTCATTCTCACAACTTTTGAGCTGATGGCAATAAAATACCCTTTTCTGGTGAGGTCTGTCTTGTAAGAAAATTTCCTCAGGGACAGAAGCACCTTGAAAGAGAGCGTTTCTTCCTAACTTGTACACATGTCCCCAGGGCCAGGAGCAGGTCCTGGCTTGCCCTCCTCTGGGAGGGCCAAGTAGGTGATGGGACCTTCAGGAAATAAACACAGCTAATATTTTAACAATATGCGACACCTTCTCAGAATTCTTCCTTAGAGATTACTAAGAGAAGCTGAGGGCTGGGGGCTGTAGCACAGCATGCACGAAGCCCTAGGTTCTATCTTTAATACTACAAAAATGAGTGCATGTATATAAGCAAGGGTTGCTGCAGTGCTCCATTCCAGACCCTGGGCCATGTGGGGAGTCCTCCACCCTGACCAGCTAATTCTCTGGGGTCCTCTTATTGTCAGCGCCTACAAACCCTCACCAGTCAGCCAACCCTCCTTGTCCCTTTGAAAGTCTTCATCTAAAACACCCTTTCTGCAGTTTCCAAATGCCTGGAGTCCCCACCTCTTCCATCAGTCTTCCTGGCATTCTTCAGGGACACCTTCCAAGCACTGCACTTGGCTCCTGGGGCCACTCCTTTCCTGACCCAACTCCAAACACGCACACCACCTGCAGCCCGCCTGCTGCAGTCAGCACGTAAGAACATCCATCTGGCTTTACATGCTTTCTGCTTTAGCACTCAGATCTCGGTCAATAAGAGAACCATTGCTGGAGGAGCGGTTTCTAAGAGTCTTCGCTTAATGAGGCCTCAAGGCCCCCTTTCCAAGCCCCAGCAGCCCTGAGCAAGCCCTCGGCTCAGATGGGAAGCCTCTTCATCCAAGCACAGGTGAGGAGCCTGGTACTGTAAGGGAAAATGCCTCGACTGGGGTCATCTCAGAGAGCAATGACTCATTTGGAACCCATGTTTTGCTCCTGCGCTGAAGGTGCCACACAACTCCTTCCCTGGATGAAACTGTCATTCTGAGAGGGGTGGCTGTGAACACAGCTGCTGGGCTGAGAAGCTGAAATCAGCTTTTGGTGTTGGAGCAGTTTTGCACATCACTCAGGAATCCACACTTTGGGCCTACACTCTGAGGAGAAAGGAGCAGGCAGGAGGCGACGGCTGCCTCCTCGGGCTCCTCACTGTACCCAGCAGCCTCTGTCTACACATAAACCACGCATTCTGAAAGAAGCCAGGAAACCTGCCTAGCATTCTCTGGTTTTAGGAGCCTTTTTCTGACCCCTAAAGTATTTGTCAGGTCCTGCAACACGTGCTCAGAGAGAAAAATAATACAATAAGACTCAGTCCCAGGCCCTTCAGGAGTAGACGGCATGGTAGGAGACCAGCCCGTATGCAGGTAGGCATCTACGATAAATGATTGAACTATATCTCTGAAGTCAGATAGTTAATGCTTACTCCATGGGGATCCAGAAGAGTGATAAAAGAACTGTCAAAGGATGATCTTTCATCTATTTAACTGGGCATTTTAAACCTGTATTATAGGGAGTTGATGTTTTCAACATCTATCGACCATACAGAAATTGCCCATTCGGAGGGATTCACAAAGTAACAGAGCCAGAATGTTCACTCCGTAAAACTTTCTTTGGGCAACTCTTTAATGGAAATTGAGGACCCGAGACCCTAACTAAGGTCTCGGAATGAGCCAGGGGGCCCTCATCCCAGGTACTCTCTCACCAAGGACTGGCCTCTCTGAACCCACAGATCTCCAGGATGAAGCAGTCCTCAGCCTCTGCCAACTGCCTGTCTCCAAACTGACCACACATCCTCAGCAAGGAGAGGTCAGACCGAAGTCTTCTACTGGGCCACTTAAAATAAGGGTTCTTGTTGCTTTCCTGTATTTTTAATCCTGGTGAGGGAGGACAAAGTATGCTGCAGTAAAGGACAGTGGGTAGGCCTTAGGAGCCTAAAGGAAAAATTTGAAACCTCTAGCTTTACTTGATTTCATTTCTGATCTTAGAAGTTGCTTAGCTAAACAAAATGTATTTTACACATACTACCTTTGGTAATACCTCTAAGGTCAAGTTAATGGGTGGGTTTGCTTTTTTTTTTTTTTTTTTTTTTTATGTTTTTGGTACAGGGTCTCACTACGCAGCTCAGACTCATAGTGATCCTCCTGCTTTCAGCCTTCCCAGCGCTGGGATTACAGGCATGTGCCACCACACCCGGACTTGTTCGCCAGCTCAGTGAACCCCAGGGTTGGGGCCAGCACAATATGTAGGACCGGGATTAGTTCGCTGAGCTATCTCACTGGTCCCAGTGGTGTTGTTTTGTTTTTGTTACTGGGGGTTAAACCCTAGTGGGCTTTCCCACTAGGCTATGTTCCTACACCTTGAAAAATTTCTTTGAGATAGGATTTCACTAAATTGGTCATGCTGGGCTCAAACTTGTGATCTTCCTGCTTCAGCCTCCCAGAGGCTGGAATTATAGGTGTGTGCCACCACATCTGGCTTGATTAAATCTTTCTTTTCTTTTTTTTCTTTTCTTTTCTTTTCTTTTCCTTTCTTTCCCTCCCCTCCCCT
>NW_004524611.1:13778389-13789411 GCF_000260255.1 Octodon degus
CTTTCCTTTCCTTTCCTTTCCTTTCCTTTCCTTTCCTTTCCTTTCCTTTCCTTTCCTTTCCTTTCCGGAATTAGGAGGTACCCTTGTCTAGCTCAAATCAGTTGAAGCCACTGACCACTTGGGTCAGAGGGCCACACAGCATGCTCAGAACATTCCTCCTCTCAGGAGCCATGGGTTTGGTTACTGATGATCAGATTACTGATTACCTTACTCTGCTTCTTCCAATCACCAGTCCCCATGCCTCAAACCACCTACTTTTTTTTTTTTCATTGAGAAACAAATATGAATGAGACAGTTTCAAAGCTGATTAACAGGACAGTTTCGATAATCAATACATTGTATATTGTTATCTTCTTAGTGGTTATCCATAGTACAAGAAGCAGACTTGTATCCTGTCCAAACACTATGAGTACAAATCTTTCTTCTCATTGAATTAAGTGAAAGTAGCTGTATATCTATCCTAACTATTTTGTATATACATATACAAAATGATCTTTCCTTTGTATCCCCTTTTTATGTTTAGTCCTGTCAGAGGTATATTCTATTGGCATCTAAATACTATAGGTGCTTGAATTCAGCCAAACAATCTAACACTGTCCAGCAGTCTATAATATTAGTGGGTTATCCTCAGAAGTTATTATTTTTTTTTTCTCAGAAGTTATTGACTTGAGCCTTTTACAGCTCATTGTATTAATATGGCTTTACTATATATACCTCGTTTTTATACTTTTCTGCTGGATGGTTAAGACCAAGATAAAGCAAGACCTATATAACAAGAAATGTAACTTTTGTATCTGATAAGGTCAGTCAAGTACCCTCAGGATTTATCCTGCAGCCCTGTACCACACTTTGTAGATCCTTTGTCAGCATCAGCCATGAGGATGAGTCACGGCCATTGCTTGACCAATTTGCTCTTTGTGAAAGCCTGAGAGAATGCTTTCTCTCCATGTGATTCTCTCCAGGCACACTATACATCATCACCCACATTCCTCTGTGGCTCCATAATCTCCTTGATCAGAAAATTTGGGGCACACATGATGTTATGGTACAGGTTCTCCTATGTCCTGAGTCTTCACTGACCTTGAAAGGCTAGGGCCAAAATGTTGGCTGACCTTGCAACCCTTCCTTTTCTCCAATTTTTGATCTGTTAACTTAGGTTGTTAACCCTCCAGAAGAGAAGCTTATTATTAACTTGCAATATATGCAGTTCAGTTTACCCTGTCTGTCAGACCACCTACTTCTTTATCCCATAAATACCTTTAAACCCCATCCCCTGGGAGGCAATCAGAGGCCTGCTCACTTGTCTTCACAGTTGTGGCCACCTCATAAATGAGCTATTTGCCAAGACCCATTCTTTCAGTGATTGGCATACTGCAAGCCTGGCTCAGCAACACTTTCAGGGGAGAAAGGAACTGGGCACCTGCTACCTCACTACTGTGCCAGGCTCCTGAGTTACTGCAGAGGTTCCATAGCTCTCACTCCACAGCACAGTCCTAATTCCAATGAGAGCACAGCCCCATGAGAGTACACCATGTGGGGCAGCATTGCCTCGGACCATCCATCCTGGTGGGTCTCCTCCAGTGGCCAAGGCTGGGCAGCTTTGGGACAAGCAGCTGTGATCTGATTTCTTGGGCAAAGCAACCTGCATGAGCCCAGGCAAGCAGAGGTTTCCCAGGGCCAATGAAGCCAGTGGCCATGGTCCCTGCAGTCTGCCCCAACTGGGGCTTCTTTCCATCAGCCTTTAGGGACCCAGCTCCTCAGAGCCCAGAGGGTTATAGGGCAGATCTCAGGGGACCCACCAGCTAGGCTGTGCCTGTGGCTCACAGAGCGTCAGCCTTATGATGGCCGACCCAGTGTGCTCGTCTGAGAGAACTTTCAGGCTACCAGTTCCCTTGGGCTCTCTGGCACAGGCCATGCCTGCTCAGAAGGCGGGTCTTACTTGCCTGTTGACCCCTGTCTCAGGCTAACTGCAGCTGAGACTTCTTCTTAACCTTTCAAGCTCAGAAGGACCATCACTGTGTCTGCTGGGGCTGGTCAGGGTGGCTACATAGGCAAAATGTAGAGGCCTGGAGGGCTTTGAAAAGATGGGTGGTGCACTCTGGGAGCACTCTCAATGGCAAGTTGAAAGGACTGGGGTTTCACAGCCTTGTTGGTCCTTTCACCCTGATGTCTGTGCACTCTGAGGCCAGGGCTCTTGGACAACCTGCAGCTGCCACCGGAAGCTGCTTCAGCCTGTAGGCACGTGGCCAGGAAGGGGGTGCCCTCCTGCTGTTGCACAAGAGCTGTTCTCCGACTTCTGTCCCCATGAGTTGACCCTACTCAGGCCTGGCCTTCCCCAACATCCAAAAGGATATTTCTGGCGTGTTTTTCCTTCACGGCCACTTCCTGCGTATTAATGGCCTTATTGATGCTGACAGTCTGCAAAACAAGAGGGGGGGGAGGGGAAAGGAGGATATGATGAATAAGCCTCTGAGAGGGGCTGAGACCCTGTGGTGGCCATCCCTTCCTCCTCCTCCTCCGATGCTCCTCTTCCTTGCAGCCCTCTGCTAAGGGAGGCTGGTTCCTCTGCGGGCACCCAGCTGGGGGCAGAGGTGGGCAGCACTCCCAGGCCAGCTGGTCCCAGTGGTCCTGGACGGAGTGGGCTTTGCTGCCTGGCATTGGTTGTGCCCAGCTGCTGCACCCGCCTGCCACTCATTCACTTGGCACAACAACACGGCAATTAAAGACTGCACAAAGGGAGGCTTTTCATCTCCCAGGGAAACATTATTCCTTGGGGAGCAGGAGGAAGGGGCGCTGATGTCAGGGCGTGAATGTAGCCTGAGACCATCCAGCTGCCCCTGTCTGAAACCTTCCGCAGGGCCTTCCTGCTGCCACTCCAGTCTCTCGCTTTCTCATTCTTGGGAGCATTTTTCAACTCCTTGATAATGTCCTTTTCCTTCCTTCATTACATGGAAGGACACCGAAAATATGTCATTTCAGTTGTTTTTATAATCACAATTTTCTTTTGAAATTATTTATCTGTTTATTTATTCATTTATTTTTGTGATACTGGGGACTGAACCCAATTCAGCTGAGCTATATTGCCGGCCCTTTTCATTTTTGAGACAAGAGTCTTAACTAAACTGCCCAGGTGGGACTTGAACTTGCAGTCCTCCTGCTTCAGCTTTTTGAAAGGCTGGGATGACAGGTACCACTGTGCCCGGCTAGAATTCTCTTCAATTTAACAACACACGTATGAATAAAATTCACACAACACATAAACAGGATCATATCATGTAGGCTGCTTCTTATATAGTGGAAAGTTTTCTTTTCTAGACCTTGGCTTGATTCCCTCCTGCAGACATTAATCACCCCTAACCCACATCAGCAACCTGTTAGGATTCCTACACACATGGGGGCACACACACACACACCCACACCCCCCCCTACATACTGACACATGAATTCTGCTATCGTTTTATGAACAAGGATTAGCATACATGAACTTTTCTATCTTACACTTCTTCTTCTTCTTTTTTTTTTTTTTTTGTGGAACCAGGCATTGAAGTCAGGCCCTTGTGCTTGCCAGGCAAGCACTTATTCTACTGAGCCATCTCCCTGGCCCCTGTCTTGCACTTCTTACTTGAAAAATATCTCATCAACATTCCTCAAGTGGTCTCCAAAGCTCTAGTTCATCCTTTAAGGGGACAACATGCTGCTTTCCAGGGTGGGTGAGAATGATTTATGCTCATCTTCCTGTACTGGTTGAAATTAACTATAATTGACTATTCCTAGTTCCCCCCCACTGTAAACCCTGTGGTACACACACACACACACACACACACACACGTGTGTGTGTGTGTGTGTGTGTGCGCGCGCAAACATAACTCCTTAGTAATTGATACTTTTCTTTCCAAAGGGTAGATTTCTGGGAGTGAGATGTCTCCTCTGGTCAAAGTGTTTTCTTAACCTTTCATTATGGAAAAGTCTAGACACACACAAATAATATGAAGCATCATCTAGCGTCAACCATTGTGAACCTGGACTAGGGCCAGCCCCTATTTTCTGTAAATGGCAAATATTAGTAAATATTTGAGGCTTTGCGGACAGCATGGTCTCCATCACAATTAGCCAACTCTGCCACTGAAAACTACATAAATACATAAACAAGCAAGTGAGGCTGTGTAAAACCAGGTGGTGGCTGGCCTGCTGCAGCTTACAGATCCCCCCTCTACACCACTGGCCACTGACGCCCCAGAGCCTCAGATTATTCTGAAGTAGATAAAACCTGGACACGGAGTCAGCTTGCTGGTGAGTCACTACACCAGATGACTGAAAAGTCCTTACAGGCTCATGTTGAACTAGGTGATTTCTAGGTCCCTTTGTACTTTGGGCTGTTCTACAGGTTCTAGATGTCAGGGCAAGGAGTTGTGATGGGAAAGGTACTGGGGGTCCACGAAAGGCTCTTGTGCAGGCGAAGAAACCAGACAAATGCCTCTCCTTCCTCCCAATGAGGAGTTGTTTCTTCAGTGCCCTGAGAGAAGCTCTCTAAGGAGCAGCTACGGGCACCTGTGAGTCCTGCTGGCCTCCATGGGACAGTCCGAGTCTGTCCTGGGCCAGGTGGATCCTGGGAGCTTCTCTACTACAGCCAACATGCTCACCATCATGCCTGATGCACTTTACCTCATGGACATGGCTGGGCACTAGCTGTCCCATGTTGGAGGTTGTAGCCTAGCTTTGGTGACAAGGGTAGGGCTCAGTGCACTGGGCAGGGCTGAGCATAAGTCTTAGCATGCTGGGCTCATAAGCAAGTTGCGGGTCACCCGAGGCCCTACGAATGTCATCACCTTCAGGTTTCCAGGGCAAAAGTCTCCTGCTTGGACCAGGTTCGTGAATGCCTTGTATCAGGGATCCTATCTCTGTCCCATCTAACTGTTTTCAGAGCACAGCATACATATCACCTTTTTTTTTTTTTTTTTGACCTATTCTGCTACTCAGGACAACCATTTGTTTTTCTTTCTTCCTTTTGTCAATTTTGAAGTCTTCTAATGTTTGATACTTGGTATACTGCCTTCCTTCCCCTCTAAGTCCGGAGGATAGGGATCCTGCTTGTCTGTCCCCACAGGCCTACAATTTGGTAAGGCCTCAGGGTATGCAGTCCCCTAAGCCCCACTAAGAGTCCCAGATGTGATCCTTAGCCAGAGACTGCTCCCAGTCCCCGAAGTCCCAAACTCGGGAGGGAATCACTGGATCTGAACTAGTCCTGCCCCCTCTAGGCCAATGCCCAGGGAAGCGGTGCCCCAAGGGCACAGTGTGCCAGCTCAGGGCTCAGTGGCTCACCTCTGGAGGGGGGTCTAGATTAGAGAACATCCTCTGAGAACAGGCTGTCCTCCAGCTTTCCCTGGAGTCACACGGGACCTGAGACCAGACCAGCGCAGTCGCCCTGAAAGAGCAGCATTGTGTGCCACTTCCTGCCCCAGCTGGCCCCAGTGTCCCAAGCTACTCCCAGAGAGCCAATTAGCAGCAGGCACCGCAGGAAGGGTGGCTTTCTCCCAGCCCCTCCTCCTCCCTCCCCACCCCACCCCCAGCTCCCTGGGGGCAGCCCAGAGGCTGTGACCAATGGCTGCCCTTTTGGGATTTGCTTCTGGGGGGAGTGGGTCCTAGGCCGGCCTGTGGGGCCAGCTGGGCACTGCCTGCTCATGCACACACACAGCTCCTGGCAGGGTCCCAGCCCTCGGGCTGCCAAGGCCAAGCTGGCTCGCAAAGGTTCCATGCAGGGGTGGGCAGAGAGGATGTGCCTTGTGTGGGCGGTGGCTGCCCTGCCGTGAGGGACCACAGGACGGCCCTGGCAGGAGGAGAAAGCAAGGAAAGGAAGAAATAGAAACACAAAGGGCACGCACTGTGCTATGGTTTGTCCCTCTGGAAACTCCTCTTGAAGTCTGATTGCCATTGGTGGTATCGGGAGGTGGGGCCTCTAATAAAGTAACTCTGTGGCTATAAGGGAGTGACACTTTGCCAGAAGAGTAGGTCCTTCTAAGTGTGGCCTCTTCTGCATGTGCCCACTTGTCCTTCCATCGTCCACCACAAGGGGAAGCAGCACTAGGCCTTTGTGGGATGCCAGCCTTTGCCCTTGGACTTCCTAGCCTGAGTACCATGCACTAACTAGGTTTCTTTCCTTTATAAGTTACCCAGTCTCCAGCATTCTGTAATAACAACAGATGAGCTCAGGCAAAGAAGGAGGGAGCCACTTATTCAGGAGAAGGCCTGGGTGGCTACCACCTGCAGCCACAGCAATGGCTGCTCATGCCAGGGATGGAAGACAGCCTAGAAACTACTAGCACCTTTTGGTGCTACTCAGCAGCCTTGAAAGCTTGTGGGAAGCAGGCCCAGGGGACACGGGGTCTGTGCACTCAGCTTTCTTCCTCTAGCCGCATTCTGGCTATGGCTCTCTGCATCCATGAACCAAACACAACCTGCTCGGGGCCCAAAGAATCTTCTTGCCCAAGTGCTGATCCTGAGATATGGGCAAAGAGGGGTCCTGTGGGCCCTTAGCTCCATCGGGGAGGAACGCTAGTAGTGAGGGGATGGGGAGGAGGAGAAACAAGACACAAAGTCCTCTGAGGCATGTTGTCACAACACAGGCAGGCAGCTCAGGAGACAGCCTGGGCATCACCTGAGCTAGGATGACAGGAAGTTCAGTTCAAGCTGAGACCTGACGAGCCTGCGACATGTGAAGGGACAAGCACAGCACAGATCACACCTAGCGTCCATAGCAGGGGTGTTTGCCACATTGGTGAGACTGTTGGTCTTAGCTGTGACACCTGGCATTTAGTCTGAAATTTTTTTAATCTTTTTTCTTGTTTTAATTTTTTTTTTTTTTAGGGGGGAAGCTGAAATTCTTATCTTGATTAGAAATAAAAACAGAGGGCTGGTGAGATAGCTCAGTGGTCTAAAGCACCTGCTTAGGCAAACTTAAGCAAGCATGCAAGTACCTCGGTTCGATCCCCAGCACCACATGCCATGCCAGCCCCGCGCCCAGGGTGGGCTGTGCTGACCATAAAAAAGAATAAATAAATAAATAAACCATTAAAAAAAACCTAAAATAACATATTTTTTAAAAAAGAAACAAAAACAGCACACATATCCCTCAAATTATAACAGGGTCACATTTTATAACAGGGTCACATTTCAATAAACCTATCATAAGTTGAAAATATGTTCAGATGAAAATGTATTTAGGGGGCCGGCAAGATAGCTCAGCAGACTAAGTGCCTGCTTTGGCAAGTGCATGGACCAGGGTTCGATCCCTGGTACCACACGCTGTGCTGGCCCTGCCCCTGGGGTGTGCTGAGCCAGTGACGGAGTCCGGGTGCACGCCTGTAATCCCAGCGCTGCAGAGGCTGAAAACGGGAGGATCACTAGGAGTCTGAGCTGCCTAGTGAGACCCTGTACCAAATACATGAATGAATGAATGAATAAATAAATAAATAAGAACATGTATTTAGTGAGGTCGGTGTGGTGCTGCCTGCCTGTAATTCCAGCGCTGGGAAAGCAGAGGCAGGAGGATCACTGCAAGTTTAAGGTCAGCTGGGCTACACGGTGAGTTAAGGCCACGTTGGGCTATACAGTGAGTTCACTGCCAGGCTGAACTACATAGCAAGACCCTGTCTGAAAAAATGAAAACAAAACAATGCACTTAATACACCCAGCCTAAAAAAAAAAAACAAAAAAAATACACCCAGTCTACTGAATATTACAGCTTAGCCTATCCAGCTTTACCTGTCCTCAACATACTTGTGTTAGCCTGGCAAGTTCCAGGTCCTGAGTTTAATCCCTGATACTGGAAAAAAACAAAACAACAACAAAACAACTTGTGTTAGCCTAAAGCTGGGTGAAATCTGGCTAGGGGTAGTGCGGCTATAATCAAGACCCAGGAGGCAGAGGCAGAATTGCCATAAGTTTGAGGTCAGCCTGGGCTACCTAATAAGGTCAACAAGGTCAAGGTTGACCTAAACTAGGGAGCAAGACTTGGTCTAAAAAAAAAAAAAAAAGAAACCTCTTAAAGCTGGGCAAAGTTATTCATCACAAAGCCTATTCTATAACAAAAATACTGACCCTCATGGAATTGATCAAAAACTGAAATGAAAGTGAAAAGCAAGATGGTTGGCTGTATGCAGGTATTTTCGTACCAATGTGATGTCAAGTAAATGGAACCATCCTAAGTGCAGACCATCTGAATTATCATTAGGTTAATGGTGGCGGCAGCAACAGCCCCTGGCCTCAGCCCCTGGCTCCTACCAGGCTGTGCCAGGTGACGGCTTCTGACTGTCCCTTGGGCCCTGATCTCTCCCTGTCTCCCAAATCAAGTTGTCCCAAGCAGCACAGACAGGACTTGGGGCAAGCCAGCAGAAAAGCAGGTGCTCAGCAGGGGCCAGGCCCTGGGTTCCATCCCCCGCACCAAAACGAAGAAAAAGTGGACACCTGCAAGAAGGCGCAAGGGCCAGGGGTTCAACTCCCGGGGGCCTGCTCTGCCAGCCCCACCCCCAGGGTGCACTGAGATGGTGGTGTGCACCTGTAACCCCAGCTCTTGGGAGGCTGTAAACAAGTGGATCACTACGAGTCCAATCTAGCAGTAGACCCTGAACACCCTGTAGACCCTACCCTAAAATACAAAAACAAACAAATTAAAAAAAAAAAGGAAAAAGTGGAGACAGAATTCAAAGCTGGGTCCATCTGAGAGCATGCTCTGGTCCCTTGCTGTGTTCAGGGAGAGCTTCCCAAAGTCCAACCCAAGATGTTCCGGTCTTCCACAGCTCAGCCCAGCTCCCCATCTCCCTACACTCATTCCTCAGTGATTGAGTCTAGGCTCATGGCTTGGAAGCCAGACATTCTGTGAGCACACAGCCCCCACTGCCAACCTCCCCCACCACTCCTGAGAGGACATCAACCCAACTTCATCCCACCACCTAGCAGTCACCCTGGATGGCTCTCCTTGACCCGACACCCCCACCCCACTCATCAGTAGTGCTGTCTGCTCTACTCCAACCCTCACCATTGTTCACCACCTCCACCGAGGCAAACAACACTTCCATCTCCACTGGGCCACCAAGATTGCCTTGCAGTGGGACTGCCGTTCCCTAGACCTCTCTCCACCCAGCAGCCATGACAATCCTCATCAATCATGCATGCACCCCTGTCTGCCTGCTTGGAGGGCCTCCCAGGAGCAGCACCTCCCATTCTCTACCCTCACTGTTACTGTAAGTATTATTCCCTCAATGTTTTAAATTTGTTCCCTCTGCTCCCTCTGTACAGTGTAGGTCCTTGTACCTGCAATGGTCTTCCATACTTAGCAAGGCTGCCGGTGTTCAAATGCCACTTCCCAGACAGCTCCTCCTGGCTTCCTGATCCAAGCTACCTCCTTATTCCTTGCCCTGCAGTACCTCTTTCTATCATCACAACTCACAGCAGTCTGGTTGTTTCCCAGAAAAGGTCAGAGCTCAACGTCAGATTCCCCAGATTTGACGTCAGATTTGCTCACTGCCAGCGTCTCCCTGTGAAGTGCAAGCTCTGCATGTAGGGCTTTGCTCCCTGGGGCTCGCACAGTGGGGGGTGGGGGGACCACACACAGGGGATGGGGCCAGGAGACAAAGCCGGGCTGTCTGCCCAGTGCTCACTGAACACCTTCATCAGCCCCACCTGCCCATGTGCCTCGCAGGTGGCATCTGGGATGCCTCAGTCTCCGTGTCCCCAAATCTCATCTCTCTCTCTCTCCTCAATGAAAAAATCTCGCTCCTTCATTGTAAGCGGCCCTAACTAATGGCATCCAGCTGTTCTTTCTTCTGCTCCTTTCCTTCCCAGCTAGGTTCCTTGTAGCTCAACACTCTGACTCATGCACATGTTTTTTACAAAAGGTACTGGCTATGGGCTGAATTACATCCCCTCTAAAGTCTGATGTTGAAGCGCCGGTGTCTGGATGTGGGGACTTTGGGAGATGACTGAGTTGAGGGGAGATGACAAGGATGGGGCCTCCAGATGTGATGAGGGCTCTTAAAGAGACCCAGAGAGCATGCCTGCCTACTGTCTGCCCCCAGGAGAGGATACAGCAAGGAGGCCACTGTCCTCAAGCCAGGATGAAGGACTGTACGCTTGCTGCCCTCCAGGATATCAGACATAAACATCTGCTGTTTAAGCCACCCGGCCTGCATTTTGTGGTGGCCCAAGCTAACACAGTAGCTTTTTTTAATGTTAGTATTTTGTTTGTCTTTGTTCTCTGCTTCATAAACTGAGGACTACTACAATTAGGATCGTGGCTCCTCCTGGCCTCCCTGACTTCGGGATAGATGATGAATAGGTGAACCATCAGGGTCAGGCAGATTCCCAAGGTTTATCACCCCCTCCCCGCCCCAAACAAGGAATCTTGTAGTGGAAGGGAAGACAGATGAAGAATGTTGGTAAGATAAAAAAAAAATGTAAATTATTCCTGCAATCTTGGAGAGCAACCAGGCCTGGGAAGTGCTTGGAAGAGCTAAAGAAACACGGGTGCTTTAAGTGAGGACACTAGAGAAGCAATCAGTATCCATAGGCAGATGAATGGGAAGCAAAGCATGGGGCATGCGTGCAGTGGAAGGCGCAGGCAGGACATTGTAACCCATGCTTGAACATAGCTGCACGCCAGGTGAAACAAACCAGCCACAGAAGGACGAGGCCTGCATAAGACTGTACTTACATGACATACCTAGAGCTATCTATTCTTTGATAAAGCAAGTAGACTAGTAACTACCAGGGCCTGGGAGAATGCGGGCTATTGATTAATAGGTAGAGCATTTCAGTATAGACAGATGAGAAGGTTCTGGAGATGGCCAGTGGAGATTATTAAGCAGTGTAGTTAATGCCACTGAACTGTGCATTTAGCAGTGGTTAAAATGATGTTTTGCCAGGGAGATGGCTCAGTAGGATAAGCACTTGACTGGCAAACGCAAGGATCTGAGTTCAATCCCCGGTTCTGCAAAATAAATAAATAAATAAATAAATAAATAAATAAAA
>NW_004524611.1:13789521-13801332 GCF_000260255.1 Octodon degus
GAATAAGAAAAAAAAAAGTCACAGGTCTGTCCTGTTACAATTCTGTATATGGTTAGATTTCTAAATTTCTTTGTAAAAATATGTAAATGCTTATTTCTAGTTTTTTAAAATTATTTTTCCTTCATATGCTGTAAGGACTTAAAGTTCAACATATTAATATTTGATGGAAAATACCTGTTCCATGATATGCTGAAAATGTTTGATATTTAGACAGATAGGGTAAACCAAACTGCATATACTACAGGTTAATAATAAGCTCTTCTGGAGGGTTAACAACCTAAGTTAGCAGATCAAAACTGGAGAAAAGGAAGGGCTGTGTGGTTAGCCAACATTTTGGCCCTAGCCTTTCAAGGTCAGTGAAGACTCGGGACACAGGAGAACCTGTATTGATAGCAATGTACAATGTATTGATTATCAAAACTGTCCATTAACCAGCTTTGAAACTGTCCCATTCATATTTGTTTCTCAATAAAATTAAAATAAAAAAGAGAAAAAAATGATAAGTTTTATGGCAGGTATATTTTACCACACACATGAAGTACCAGTACATGCTACAAGGTAAATGGACCTCAAGAGCACTCTAAAGGAAAGAAGCCAGACTAAAATGTGACATACATTGGTTCCGTGGATGACACACCCACAGGTAGCCAATCCACAGAGACAGGAGGCAGAGCCAGGGCTGGGGACCTTGTTAGAGAGGGGAAAGGGTTTTCTTTTAGGGGAATATTCTGCTGTGACACGATAATGCACAACGTTGTGAAAGTACCAAATGCCACAACCTGTACCCTTTAAATTGGTTAACATCAGAACTTCATGCTATGTATTTTTTATAAAACAAGCAAACAAACAAACATGAGGGCATCACTGAGAAACTGTCATTAAAAAAATTACTTCTGTATGCAAGTCAGGGCCAACTATCAACAAGGGGACAAAGAAAGCCCTTATTCTTCCTGTTTTGTCTTTCCTTCTCTTCTGACCATGCAAAGTACTTCATGCAGAAAAGAAACCAGGTTGGGCCTACGGGTCTCCGAATGGTCCAGAATAGTGAGAGTCACAAAGCTAAACCCTGAAGCAGACAATGTGCAGGATACCCAGTGGAGAGCTATACTGCACAAAAGGCCAAAGACCAAGGAAAGGATGCCTGTGCTGCTTTCTTCTAGCGGTGACCACAAGCTCCTATTGTACTTTGACCTTTTCTGCTTACAGTGACTTTGAACCAAAAAAGGCAGAAGTGAGCTGGGAGATCAAGAGGTGCCTGGTGTTGTTGTGAAGGGGTCAGTGTGAAAAAGGACAATGGTGATGAGCAGGTCATTATCCTGATCACAGTGGGATGGCAGGGAAGGGAGTGGCACCCAAAGGCCACAAGAGATCCCAGAAAGAGGTACCAACCATTAGGAATCACCCTGAGTTCATAGAAATGTCACGTGACCCTGACTATGTCTCCCTATTACATTCTAGACCAGTGGCAGCAAACCTATGGCACGCACCTTATTAGTTTTCATTTTAAGACAGGAGATGTAAATGGATGAGTTGTTTATTCCAAACTAAAACCTCAGTATTTTGGTTTAATCGCAGTGTTGGTGCTTTGTGATGAGTAAGTGGGCTTGGGGTTGCAGTTTGGGCGCCTGGCTCTAAGAGGTTCCCCGTCACTGTTCTGGTCATGAAAGCTAAAGAGAGATCGTGTGAGTCTGAATCAATCAGTCATCAAGACTCTGAACAAAGCCCCTCATAACATCTGCTTGTGAGAATGACCTGGGGTGGGGTGTGAGTCCCCTTTATCCTCAGTTTACCAGAGATGGTACAAACCAGGCACAGGAATGATCTAATCAATGCTGGAAGCAATGGTATGCAGCCCTAGATGACAGTGACAGAGAATGATGAGGGTGAAAACCAGAACAGAATCCACTGGGACTCAGCATTCACTGTGAATGAGAGGAACGGATTGTGAATAAGCAGAACGGATGAGAAGGGATGGGGGAACATAGATCCCCAGTAATTCTGCTGCTGAGGTGGCCACTGACTGTACCATATAAAATTTAGAAAGCCAATTTCCTTTTGAATGAGACCAACTGATTTATACTGTCTAGAACACGAAGTTGTCACCTAAACTTTGAATGACACGTGGAGGATAGATCTATTTTGCCATGGGCCAGAGGTTCTGCTGGACCCCAGACTCAGTCACCCTCTGGCATCCCAGGGGACAAGTTCCAGTACTCCCTGAGGACACACAATTGGAGGATGTTCAAGTGCATATAAAGTATTTGCATAGAACCTACACAACCTCCTGTGTACTTTAAACCATTTCTGGATGACTTACAACAGCCGATACTGTGTAAATGTAGAAATAGCTGTTTCACTGCAGGTTAGGGAGTAAGAACGTAAAGAAAAGCTTGCACATGTTCAATAGAGACACAACCATCACAGGCCTGTCTACATTTCCCACACACAGCTGGTGGCATCTGCAGACGTGGAACTTACACACACACACACACACACACACACAGAAGCTAGGGACAAGGAGGGCTGGCCGGACTGCATCCAGCTCTGGATCCCCTGTTCTGCAGGAGATACACATAAGGTGGATGTATGCAATGGAAACAAACTAGGGTGGCAAAGTGTGAGCTGTGAAAAGCCAGGCAGGATAAATTTGGGAAAGTGTGTGGGGCAGGGATGACGGAGAAGGAAGGATGCATAGAGCGTCACAGATCTCAGAGCCCACACAAGGGAGATGGAAAGCCTCAAGGGCCGGAAAGAGGACCCTTGAGAACAGATGGGAAGAAGCGGGTGCCGTATTCACCTCCCCCGACTGCAAACCGCTCCGATGTCCTGCACGCAGTGGATACAGCACCGGCAGGGCAGCCGCAGCACAGGGCACCACTCAGCAATAGGAAGGAAGCAACTACTGATCCCTGAAACATTGCGGACGACTCTCAAAGACACTGTCAAGCAAGAGAAGCCAGCCTCAAAGGCCACAGCGTACACAAGACAATTTATATGATGTCTAGAGAGGTCAGAACCATAGAAAAAGAAACACATCAGTGATGTTAGAGGCTGGGGATTGGAGACAGGCTGGTTACTAAGGGACACAGGAAATGTGGAAGGTGACGGAACCAGTTAACTTGGCTGCGTGCAGGTTATCTATGTGCGACTGTCAAGCCCAGGGTAAATTTTACTGCATGTAAATTTTACCTCTGTAAAGCCAGCATTCAAAATAAAGAAGGCAGGTTTGGTGCCAGGTGGATGGGAGCTTTTTGAAGCAGGTCCAGAGGCATGGTCTGGGTTAGAGGTGCTGAGAAAGCAGGTGGTATGTGCCAGATGCTGTTAAGGACCCCGAGATGCGGGAACCTCATCTCTTAAACTTCAGCGGGCCAGGGTCTTACAGGGGCACATGGGCGGATGGTGTGCTTTCAGCACTGGGGTATGGCAGCCAACAGGACAGACAAAAGCTCTCGTGGGAAGTGCTGCAGCAGGGTGAGGGAGACCCAGACCCAATAAGTAAACAATAGATCGGGTGGGCACAATTGCTGCTGTGGAGAAAAATGAGGCACAAGGAAGCCACTGAGGGTGTGGGGGCCAGGCAATTGTGATTTCCCATGGGATGGTAGGTCTGAGCAGGGCCCTGAAGGGAGTGACAAAGGAGCCACGTGGATACTGGGAGTACCATATCACAAGGCACAGCAGGCTCAAATCTTGAGGCCACATTGGGTTTGGGGTGTGCAGAAGGAGCAGCAAGAACCTAGCAGGGCTGGAGCAGAGGGAGAGGAAGGCAGGAAGTAGTGAGCGCGTGGGGGAGAGGGGTGCTCACAGGTACTTGCTTTGGCTTGGGTGTGGCTTATCCCCTGCCAAAACTAATGAAGAACTTGTTGATTCCTGATGTCAAGGTACTGAAAAGGCATGGGGCCTTTAAGAAGTGATTAGGTTGTTAAGAGGAATTAATGCCTTTCCCAGGGACAGGGCTAATTCTCAAGGGGACTGGATTAGTTAATACGAGTGAGCTGCTACAAATCAAGGTGCCTGCCATGTTTCCCATCCAATGCATGTGCCTCATGCTCTTCTGCCCCATGAGCCTGAAAAACCAAGCGGATGCCAGGAGCATGCTCCTGCTTTTCTGCATCCAGAATCATAAGCATTAAATCTCCGTGTTTCATAAACTAACCAACCAGTCTTGGGTATTCTGTTACAACAACAGGAAACTGACTCAGATACCACTGTTAGAACTGAACACAGAGGAATGCTCTGACTTTCTGTCTAAAGGATTATTCTGGCTGGTACTGGTATTTACACAGACAGCAGGAAGAGACAGGGGTAAGGCTACTGCAACAGTCCAGGCCAGAGCAGGGTAGTAGCACAGGGTTTAGATATATCCTGAGCATTGTAAAGATTTGCTGATGGTTTACAAGTAGGATACAAGTGAAGAAAAGATAAGAAGAACCAAGGAAAGAATCAAACAATCAAGGGTTTTTTTGCCTTAACTAAAGAAGCATAAAACTGTTATTTATTTTGCAAAGAAAATTGGAAAGGTAGCAGGCTGGGGCAGGGCAGAAATGTGGTTCTGTGTAATTAAGTCTGAGACGTTTGTGTCCACCTATCCCTGTGTTGAAATCTAAATCCCAGTGCCATGTTGAGGCTGGGTCTTAAGGTGATCAGGGTACGAGAGTCCTCATGGAGGACCACCATGGGTGTCTTCACTGGAAAAGGCAGCCTAGGGTGGTCCTCCCCTACGGGGTCCCTCCTGTCTGAGCAGGGGCTGCCATGACCACCTCTGTCAGAGCTGCCATTTTCCTGGAAATGCTGTGCATGCTCATCAACCCCTGTGGCGCAAGCTTCCTGACCACAAAGCAAGGCCCCTCACCCCTGCCCTTCATTCCCAGCCTTAAGTTTCTCTCTTGGCCATGGCTTCCAACTTCTGTGAGGTACAAGATGGGGGGCAGCTCCCCCTTAGAAGGCTCTCCCAAACTTCACACCACTTAGCACCCCATCTCTTCACAGGCCACCTCCATTCTCCTTGCTCCATGCTCGCTGGGGATCCCTCCCATCCCCAGCCAATCTTGACTGGGGCTTCTGAATCAGACCACCCAGCCCCTTCCCACAGCCAATGACAGAAAGGAGCACCTGGGCTCCCTGCAGGTCCTGCTCCCATGTGTCTAGAGAAGGGACTAAGGTCCTTCTGCTGTCCACACAGCCTCTTCCGACATCACCATGTCCCCCGTCATAGCCTTGTCACTTCCCTTTAAAACCAGAGCCGATGTCGCCTCAAACAGCCTTGTTTCTTATGCAGGTCTTGGGCTACTCCTTGTCCCCATATCCAGCTGCCTCACTCCATGACAGGATGGCTGTGAGGCCTCAGGTGCCCACACAGGGCATCACAAGCCCTGAGTATAGGGTGCAGGGTAAGAGGCTCGACCAGGTCTCAGGGAAAAAGGAGAAGCTGGCCCATCTTCCCCACCCTACCCACAGGGCTGCTTCTCTTATTAATTATGAAGTCAGCTTGAGTGCCCTGCGCTGCCAGGTCATGTTCACAGAAATAACCACAGCACTCACGCAACCCAGTTGCTCTTCCGGTGAGCCACCTTGCCTAGGAAGTCAGGCCTCAGGCAGGCTCACTGGACACATCTTGACCCCTTGCTTATCTCTGAACCACATCCCTTGCCATGGCTTCCACGGAAAGCCGTCTGGATGGACAGCTGGTGTGTAAGGGCTGGGTCCTCCCTAAGCAGCAGCATTGCCCAACTTCCCCTCTCCCCTCCACATGCTCTGCCCCCCAGCTGTCCCTGCAAGGTTAGCTGGTCTCCTCCCTTGTTGTGACATACAGCAACTTTGCTCCAGTGATCTCAGGACACAGGAGCCTCGCATCATCCAGCTGTGTTTCTTCAGAGCTGATTCCGTCAGTGACATGTCTATCCCAGACAGCTAGGAAGCCCTTGGCACACCAGGCAATGCCAAGGATGCTGCTCACCCTTCCAAACATCCCCCGCATTCCTTCCTCTTGTCTATTTACACAGCAGGCACACCATCGCGCAGCCATGTTACTACACAACTCGCCCCCGCCTCTGCTCTAGATCACATGCAACACCAAATAAGGCAGGAAGATCTGGGACTCAGGGCATCCCTGACAGCACGGGGCAAAAGGGCAAGACAATAAAGTTCCCCAGGAGTCCTCCCAGCTTAGAAACCTAGCATGGCTCCTGATGCCATGAAATCCAGGCTCCAACTCAGCTCAGTGTCTCTCACTATCCCAGGCCCCTTCTAGGTGGCCTAGCACAACCATGACCCAGCTTTCCCCAAATGCTGTAAGTAAACATAACCTCCATTCATATACACAATGGCTATGTGAAGGTACCTCCCCTGATTCCGGCAAATGGTTCTGCCTGTAGAATATTCCCAGTTTAACCTGCTGGCTCATTCTAATCTGTGGATTCTAGGTTCGCAGGAAGAGCCAGGGTAACAGGACTTTTGCTCCCTGCAGTCTTCACCAAAAAGATTTCTTCAGTGTTGTCTCCGTGATGCTCAGAAACCTCATGAGAGGCAGGACATACTTTCCAGATAAACATGCGGCTTCAAGGCATCAAGCCACACAGCGGTGGGCACTGCCTTTTTGTTGTTGTTAGCACTGAAGATCGAACCCTTTGCACTGAGCTACACCCTTGATCCTTTCTATTTTTTTTTTTTTATTTTGAGAGAGGGTCTTATTAAGTTGCCCACACTGGGCTCAAACTCATGAGCTCCCTGCCTCAGTCTCTCAGAGAGCTGGAAGGGCACTGCCTTTCTTAAGCAGCTGTGTATTCATGTTGTGCTGCTTCATGTGACCACTGAACTCTTAGCCAGAGTCAATCTAACTCAACCCCTGCTCCAACCTCAACACCTGGTTGCCTTAAAGGCAAATCTGACTCCTCTTAGGAAAAGTCCATCCTCTCCTATTGGCAGATGTTCAGACCTTCTGGTGAGAACCAAAAGGAGACTGTTTATCAGAAAACCTAGAGCAATTACCTAGGACAGCAACCTCCAAACAAGCTGACCTTCTACCGTCTCTAAGGAAGAGGGTTGAGACTTAGTCATGCCCAGGGCCTTCTAGGGGATGCTTCCTATTATGCAATGAAGGGAGTCGGAGCCAGGATGGTGGGACTCTGAAGTCTCCCACCATTTGGCAGTGCCACAGGACCTTGCTCTCATCTGAGACAGCAGCAGGGCAGGTGGGGTACTGAGCAGGATGATCTTGGGATGACCACACCCACACCAGCCATCTTCTGCAAAGCCACAGAGGGGATCCTGTCCACCTCTTCAGCAAAGCTGGCATGTGCCCGGAGCAAGTAGCACTGGGTGGTCACTTTGCTCAGTGATTCCCAACCTGGCTGTGCCTTGACACAACCTGAGAATCTAACCTTAGCCCCCCTGGATGTACAGCTCCCCACAGCTCAACAGATCCCCTGTCTCGTCTACATCTACACTCTCCTGGTCTGGGCAGGGACCACTGTGCTCTGGATTCCATACCACATTCCAGAACATTCCATGTCCATGTTTAAGGAACAACTCAGCTAAAGAAAAATCAGGAACAAAGAGGGCAAGAATCAAAGAGAGGAGGAGAAAAAGAGAAGGTGGAAACATAAAAACCAGAACTTCTCAGCTCAGGCAAGCTACCTGATTGAAATAAATGTAAACTTTTTCTGGAAAATATGAATTGACATCAAGGACGAATTAGGGGATATTATGCATTTGACAAATGGCACTGGCATCAGATTCCTTTAAATAGCAAATCTCTACTGGTACATTTAAAATAGGATTCAGTTTACAGAAGTGTGATTTATACAAAACCACATCTGTTACATAAAGCTCAGAAAAACAGCTTGCCTCCCCTGTACCCAGTGCAGATGGTCACCTGTTTTCTTCTAGAACGTTCCCAGCCTTGCTCTCTGTCACCTGTTTCCATGTTTCCCCAGATCACAGTTAAGTTTCTGAGGAGACCAACGAAATCTCTTCTCATCTTCTCCAAACTCTCAACAACCGCTTAGAATTATTTTCCTATTCAATGCATATTTCTTTCATTCACTCAATACCTATTTTTTAAAGGCCTTTCGTGTACTTCTCAGGTAGATAGCAGTGAACAAAAGTGACAACTCTCCACCTTTAAGAGCCTGTTTTAGTGTGAGAGAGAGACAGAAAACGATAGAATATGAGATATGTAGATTGTGAGAAATGCCATGGAGGTAAAATGGGGCTGAAGATAGGGCTGGGGTATCCTAAGAATGGCATTAAGACTTCGAAAAGTGTCACAGGGAAGACCGTGCCATGGAGGTGACAGAGGTGGTAAGCCTGACAGATGCTTGGGAGAAGAGTTTCAGGCAAAGAGCAAGAAGTACCCAGCTCTGGGCAGGAGCCCACCTGGCAGGTACCAGGCACAGTGACAGGTTATGTGCAGCTGGGGCTGGGGTGGCAGGGACCAAATCCCAAGGGGTCTCCTGGGTCACTGTAAGGACCAGCCTTAGTCTGAGTAGAAGGGGGGCTGCTGGAAGGTTCTGGGCGAAGGGGTGACTCACTGTCTTTTAAAGGATCCTTTTGAGTGTACAGTGAAAATAGTGCATGCAGGGACAAGAGGGGAAGGCCAGAATTCAGGCCAGAGATGGTGGTGGCTCAGATCATGGTGACAGCAGAGGTGACAAGATGGGTGTGCTGATATGGGATTTGCTGATGGGATGTGGGATGTGGAAAAGGAAGGAGTCAAAGAAGACACCAGACTATCTGCTGGGGTGACGAGAAGGACAGAGAGCTGCCATTAACAAGATGGAAAGAACACAGGAGGAGCAGGACTGAACAGGGGAGAGAGGGCTTCTCCTGGACATGTGGAATATGAGATGCCACCCAGATGTCCAAGGAGAGGAGCTATCAATGAGCAGCAGAACGTGGCCCATCTGGAATTCCAAGAGCTCCACTGATGAGAGGCCTGGGGCAGCCTGAGGAAACCCCAACATGCAGGAAAAAGATAAGAGAAATCTGGGTGATGGCCAGGGAAGAGAAACAGACCATGAGGTAGGGGGGCCAGAGAGCACGGCATTCTGGGAGCCGGCAGAGAAACATCCCCCACCCAGGAATGAGCAGAGTACAGAGGCCACTGGGAGGTGGGGGCTGGGCGTGAGGACAGAGAACCAACTGCCGCACTGAGTCAGAGCTGTGTGGGGCCCTGGGAGGAGTGGACGCCCCCTCTGGTGGGCTGCAGGACAGAAAGGACGCAGGGTGCTGGACACAGTGCTTCACAAGATCTCTGCTGTTTGGGGCAATGGCAGCTGGAAGGAGCTGGGCCTAAGTTTTCTCGTTTCAAAAGGCAGAAATGATAACATGGATATATATCTGAGGAGAGAAAGGGAGAGTCGCTGGCATGGGGACAAAGTTGTCCCACTGCAGTGTGCCAAGGGCACAGGTGGCCATGCTGATAAGAGTTGAACAAGCTCTTGAGGGACTGCGTGCCTCACGGTGGAAGAGGAACAGTGTCACAGCTCGGCGTGCAAGGGGACAGGGGAAGGCATGGGGCTGTGCAGCTGGGCCTGACAGGAACCTGCCAGTGCCTGCCTGCTCCGCCCCCGCCCTGTTCTCCCTAAGTCTTCGGGGTTTCTCAAGCCAGCTGTGCTCCTCCTGGCTGCCTGTCCAGCTTTGGACCCCAACTGGATTGATACTCAAATCATTTGGCCATGTTTGAGTATTTTCTCTTCAAGGAGACCTTTCAGGAAGAAGAGACAGAACTGGCAGGTGCCTGCACTGGGAAGAGCTTGATAGTAGGGGTGTGTGTGTGTGTGTGTGTGTGTGTGTGTGTGTGTGTGGTGTGCGTGTATGCATGTGTGTCCATACACACAGGTATAGGAGAACATAATAGCCATAAAGGGTCTACAGGAAAGCAGAGAAAATACAAGGACAAAATATGCTGATGGTCGCTTCAGTTCTCTCAGTTACCCGCCTCACCCCCTCTAAAATTAATTTCCCTTTCAAATACAGGTGCACTAGCTGCCCGGCTCCACTGTGCTCTCCCTGAATCACCCTCGCCTGGTCCGTAGCGCGTTCCAGGCTCACTCCCATACATTAGTTCCTTATCACAACACTGGGACAAATTCCACTGAATACCTGGGGAAACTGAGGCTCAGGCTGGCTCAGTGGCTTGTCCTGTAGGTCATGATCATTCCTGGTTAACTGGATGACCCAGCTAGTTGCATAGCAGTGCCAGAATCTGAACCCAGATCTCACTCAGGTCCAGGCCCATCAATCTCAGTGACATCCTTCCTGCCCTGGGAAGGACAATTCAGACTCATAGGCACCGACAAGAGCATGCAGGGTGGCGACAAGTCCTTGGTTTCAGGGACCAACATCCTGATGAACAGACAATGGAAGCACAGGCTTCAAAGGTCTCAGGTCACAGCCAAAGAAAAGAAAGCAAGTGAGTAGGGCAGGTTCCTGGCTCCCTTGGGAGGCTGTGGCTGTCCCGTCAGACAGGGAGGCCCTGACCCAGCTGGCCGGGACTTGCTGAACTGTCTCAGCAAGGGAAGGCCAATGTTAATTCGGGATGTGGATTTCATCATCAGCCACAGGGTGAGGTGACTTCCTCAGAAAGCAACACTGCCAGGAACTCCTACTTCTGCATCTGGAGGGGTGAAGAGGAAGAAGTGCCGGGTATAAACAATATGGGTCTCCCAGAGCAGAGAGCCCAGGCAGGGCAACCACATGCTGTGGTCTAGATAAGCATCCTCCACAGGTCCTTGAATTAAAGACTTGCTCCCCCCGCCAGGGCATATTGGGAGGAGGTAGTACCTTGAGGAGGGTGCCCCTGAAGGAGACCCTGGGGACCTGGCCCCTTCCTGTCTCTCCTCCCAGCTGCCATGAGGTCAGCAGCTTCTGCCACATGCTCTTATGATCGCAATGAGCCCCTCAGTCATGGACCGGAACTTCCAAAACCATAAACCAAAATAATCCTTTCCTCTATTTTTTTCCTTTAAGGTATTTGGTACAGGGTCTCACTAGGCAGCTCAGACTCCTGGAGATCCTCCTGTTTCCAGCCTCTCCAGCGCTGGGATTACAGGCGTGTGCCGCCATGTCTGGTCTAGGATGGCTGGCTCAGCACTCTCAGGGGCGGGGCCAGCATGGCATGTGGTGCCAGGGATCGAACCCTGGTCCCTGTGCTTGCCTAAGCAGGCACTTAGCCCGCTGAGCTACCTCCCAAGCTCTTTCCTCTTTTTAAACTGATTATCTGTCGGATTTGTTATAACAACAGAAAGGTGACTAACATACCGGACACAGCCAGGGCCCAATGTGGTACACAGAGAAGCCATTCCACTGCCTGGCCCAGTACCCAAGGGTACTGGGGATCTGGACCCTGCCGCCTTTCTGTCCTAACACTCATTCCTGTCCTTCAGCTGTTTCCCTAAACACATCCTGCATCATCTGAGCCTCCTGCCTTGGCTCTTGGGATCCGTATCAACCACTCTCCCAAAACTATATCCATTTATTTGAGTTATACTACTCATATTTTATTCTCTCACCCAATGCCCTCCTCCATCAAATACTGAGCACCTGCGTGTCAAGTGCTGCAGACAGTCAACTCACAGATGAAGAAGTCACAGTTCTGCTTTGAAGACCATGGTCTAGGGGCTGAGGAGATAGCTTGGCAGTCTAAGCGCCTGCCTGGCAAGCACAAGGACCCAGGTTCAATCCTCAGTACCGCGTGCCATGCTGGCCCCAGAACGTGGGTGTAGTGGCCAAACATCTGTAATTCCAGTGCTGGGGAGGCTGAGACAGGAGGAAGATCACTATGAGTTTGAACTGCGTAGCAAGACCATA
>NW_004524611.1:13801677-13818168 GCF_000260255.1 Octodon degus
TTTTTTTTTTTTGCGGAACCGGGGATTGAACTCAGACCCTTGCGCTTGCCAGGCAAGCACTTATTCTACTGAGCCATCTCCCCAGCCCCTATCCTTCATGTTTTTAAAAAGTCACAGAAGTTTAATGTTTCCTGTGTTGCCAATGACCACAGCTCTGTGACATTAACATGTATTCATAAAGCAGAAACCCCAGCCTCCCAAACTATAGCCTCAAGGGCCGACACACAACCATCTCCTCTCAGGAGCTGGGGAGCTAGGGAGGGGGAAAGGCTGCCACAGAAAGAGACCAGATTCCAAGTGAGCACTCCTGTGTGATCCGACTCCTCCAAGCCTCAGTCTCACCAGCACCAACACAGCAGGAGGAGGCATGCTTTTCTGAGAAGTGAATAACATGCATCAGGTGGTCACTCTCCCCGGCCCTCACTGTAGATGATGTTCCTGGGTAGAGCTGAGAGGGTCTCCTCACGTATTTACAGTTCTTAGTCCACACCCAGGCTGCAGCCAGAGGACTGCCTGTTCTACACCTGGCTCCCTAGTGGAGATCTATAGGAAGCAGAGGCAGCATCTTCCCCAGCTTCTAGAAAACAATCTGACATAACAGAAGAGCCTGGCATGGTCTCTAGACTGCTCAGGCCTGGGTCTCTTTAGGGCAGACCGTAGGAGGAGAGGAGGGGCAACTGGTAAGGAGAGGGTCCTGGGCTCCAGACTCTGGCAACTCTCAGTAATGAGCCAGGGCCCAAAATTGGGGCCGTAATTTCTATCAGACTGGAGACTGAGAAGAGACTAAAAACATGAGTTCCAGAATCTACTGGTAGCCAAGGAAAAACCCCTGCTAGGAATGGCTGGCCCACTCCTCCCTCACAATTCTTATCCAAGAATTCTTAGGCCAGTGAGCCACTTCCATACTCCACTTCCTTCTGGGAATCACCTCCCATAGTCTATCCAACCTGTTCACTTACATTTATTGATATAATTGACACTCCCCCCCCCCCCAAGCCACATACACACAGGAGCTCTGCTAACGGTGGCTCAGGGAGCTACCCTGAGTATGGAGAACAGCACCTGGCACATGGAGGATACTCCAAAAATCTTTTTCAATAAATGAATGAATAAATGAATGAATGAATGAATGAATGAATGCAAGAACAAATGAAGAATATCACTTTTCTCAATATACCTTTTATCACACTGACTAGAGTGATTCACACCTGTTGCCCCAGAACTTTCCTTAAATCCCCAACACTGCACTAACCATGCTAGATTATGATTTGCCTCCTCACCTCTTTAAAGGAAAAAGCCATAAAATTAATACACTTTTAATACAGTCTCTGAGGCTGGCCTGGAGCCTGGGAGGGTCCTCAGTGTCTGCAGCTCAGAGACAATCTTTACATACCCACAGGGCCAGAAGGGGAATGGCCAGAACAACAGGCACAACCCTAAGTGCATCCTCCTGCCAATGCCAAGGCTGGTAGTGAGGTCTTTGATGGAGTTGGAGGAAAGAGACAGTGATTTTCCCAGACTTCTTTCCAACTTAGGCAGGCGAGAATTCTACCACTGAACCACCAACGCCTACCCAACCACAGGAACCCAGCAAGAGAAAGCTATTTTTCACTCCCAAAAAACAAGGGTGAATTGTGCGGTCCAAAGAGAGATTATGGTAGAAAATTAAGGAATCATTAGTTTAAGAAAACTTCACTCCACCCATGGTACCATCCCCACACTGATCCTGGTACCAGCAAGGGCCATCATCTCCAGGCCCTGGGAGGAACCAAAAGCCAGTAGAATTTGTTGGCCAGATGAGCACGACCAAGGACCTTACGGTTCTACCAGAGCCTTAATTATTTTTGACACGGGCCCTCACCCCTGTGCCCACCGCTCCTCTCCTGTTGCTCTAGCCCTGCTCCTAGCCAGCCTACTCACTATCCATCCCCAGCGTCTTCTGTTCCAGCTAGTGTACAATGCAGCTGCTTACCTGGAACCTGCTCTCCATCATTTAACCAGTCGTTCATTCAGCACCTACTGTGTACCGCGTATTTCCATGAATGAAACTGCTCATCTTCCAAGAGCACCATTCTTCCAGGCAGCACCAAGGCACAAAAGGACTTGATCTTGTTCATGACTAGAAGCCATGTTCACGCTTCTAGTATCAACCATAGGTAGTTTCTGAATAAACTCCATGGTTTTATGACCTTAGCCCTTTAATATGTATGCAGTACCCTTACTTTCCTCACTATGTAGGGGAATTCCTTTCCTCTGTCCCCTTTCACAATGATCCCCCTTCTCAAATTGTTATCTTTCCCATGCTAGCACATGCCCATAAATGCTTCTGATCATATGAGTAGTGAGCCTACTGGCCCCACTAGACAGAGCTTAAGCAGCAGCGACTGCATTAGTCTGTGTTGCGTTACTGTGATGAAACACCTAAGTCTGGGCAACTTTATGAAGGAGGTTTATTTAGCTCCCAGTTCTGGAGATTCAAGGGCTCAGTTGTGGTGACAGCCTTTCTGTTGGCAGAGTACTGGGACGGCACAGGGCATTACACGACAAGACAGTACCGGGACTGCACAGGGCATTACATGACAAGAGACAGGAAACACACGTGTGTGTCTATGTCCTCTGGTCTCTTCTTGTAAAGCCAGCAGTATTCAACTGTAGGAGCACCACCCTGATAACCTTACTGAATTCTAATCACCTCCCAAAAGCTCACCTCTTAACGCCATAACTGGGTAAAGTTTCGGCCCGCTTACATCTTATCAGGGAGAGTCAATATCCATGAACCCTGGGGGACATGCTTAGACTACACCCACATTCAAACCATAGCAGTGAATATTTTGAAAGAAGCAGTGACCCACCCTTTCACCTGAAGTTTTAAGATTTCATTTGTAGCTGGAATTAATGAACAAAAATATTGATCATTATGGCCAGGGCTCACCATGCCCCTGCAGCTCATCCCTCCTGCTGCGTCACCAACCCAGCTGGGCCATGAGCACACTGAGCAGAGTGACATCAACTAACTTAGCCCTGGCCAAGAATCTACCAGGCAGAGGCATCAGGATGTGGCCTCTGGCCTTGGGATTCTAGGGCAGCTAGAACAATCTCAGGAGACAGAAGAGGCTCCCTAGTCCTTCACACATAGGGGATAGCCCTGTGGAGTCCACAAGCCATCCTCACGTCTACAGAAGTTATCACCAAATCAAGGTGCATCTGAACCCCAGACAATCTGCAGGAGATGTGCTGTTTGGTTTGGTTTTCTTAAACAGACGTAGGACGTGATTTCTTTGAGGCTCAGGGAGCTGTCAAACCACATTCCTGTCTTGCTTTGAACTGGGACCTCTCTGGCCAAAAAAGACACAAAGGTGGATGGAAATCAGCTCCTGGTCGTGTGTATCAAGTAAATCACACAGGAGTGTGTGCGCATGCGTGCCTGGGTGCATGGGCACATATACATACATGTGCATCTGCTGTGGGGTAGGGGGGAGGGATGGAGAATTAAAAAAAACAAAAAACAAAGGAGAGCAGTGTGTGGGAAGAAGGGGTCATCAGGGTGACAGGGCACTGGAGGTTGAACCATCTGAAAACCCAGGTTTACATGTGGACTTAGCCTGACTGGCAGTGGGGCTTCAAGGGTATCGCGTGTGTGCATGGGTTCTCTGAGCATGGGTTCTCACAGAGGAAGCAGGGATGCCCAATCCTGCTTCCCCATGCTGCTGTGCAGGAGAAAATAATCCAGGTGTGATTATTCTGGCAACTGCAAATATCTGTTAACATGTTGTCACATTTCAAGGAGAGTTCTAGCTCCCTTTCTCTCCCTCTTGCAAGCTTTTCTGCAGAAAAGGACTCAGCCATCCCAGGCTCTAGAACCTCACCCAGGGTCTGTGCATAAATTGGATAGCTCCATATATGTCTGGATTGAACTCAACCTCATTTTAATGGTGACCAGTAACAATCTGGTGATCAGTGACAATAAAGGTGATCATACAGTAAGTTTTAAAAATCTTTTATTCCCTAAGCATTTTTAGAGGAAGTAAATTACAGTTCTCCTTCCACCCTGACCCCTGGTTGAGGCCAGTATCGTCTACGATTCCTGATGATCCACAAGGCTCGACTGAGTTTTGCGAGCTATAGCAAACCATGCACAAAGCCAGGCTACTCTGACTTGCCAATCTGGAACTGCCGTCACTGCCTATGAAGTCAGTGCTCCTTTGCCAGCTACCCCAGCCCTCAGCCATGAAATGCACAAGGTCCTACAGACTGTTCCTGAAGCCCTGGAGCACTGCCAAAGTCCCCTGGGGCAAGGACTGGGAGGCTGGGGCTGCTCCTGAGTCCTTTCTTTCTCCAGGGGCCCTGAGCCACACCAGATGGCTAGAACCTCTATCAGAGGATCGTTCTCCTAAGGGAAAGTCCTGCCCTGCTGAATCAGCCCCGCCTTGAAAACAAGTCCCAGCATTCCGGTCGCCCAGCACACGTACGCTATCTCTTCCTCCCAACTGCGCTGCCGAAAGTCAAAACCATCAGCCTGTGGGTAGTCTTCTCTGTCATGGGATGAACTACTTATGAGCTTTTAAATATTTTTATCCTCTCAAAATTCACACGGCAACAACATCAAGATGTGACTTAAGTCACAGGGCTCCACTCTCATGAATGGGGTCGGTGTCTCACAGACGGGCTGGACACTGAGGGGAGCCCTCTTGCCCTTCCCCATTCCTTTTCCTCAGCAAGGACACCGTGTTCTTCCTCTCAGGACACTGAACCGGTATGCACCTCAATCTTGGACTCCTGGCCTTTTGAACTGTGAATAAACTTCTGTTCATTATAAATTACCCTGTCTTGGGTAGTTTGTTACAATACACCAAAGGGTCCAAGAATGTGGGAACAATAAAAATACATGTTACAAGGCCATCCAGACTCACCTGTGTGCATGGGTATACCCTAAACTAGTTTTAGCAGCTGTTTGACTTCTTAGGTAGAATCTACCCAGATGTTTTTTTTTAACTCATTTCATTCTTTCAAATGCTGGCTGCAACCCACTAAACCTATTTCATGACCAAGAATAGAAACCACCCCCCCCAAAAAAAAGAAAACCCTGCTCTGCTTTTGTTGAGCCCTCCATCTGTCTCCTATTGCCCAGCTCTGACCGATTACTTCGCCCAGATGCTAAAAAGGAAGGCAGCTTCCTTTCCATGCAGCAATTAGCCAAGAAGGGCAGTCAGCAGAGTCCCTGGCATCACCCTGGGCAGTCCCCTCGTCATCCTTCCTTCAACTTGGTAAACATTTGCACACTTGCAACCATAGCAGGCACACCAGAAGTTTCTTCTGTCCCATCATTTATACAGAATACCTGAATCACCACCCCCATCTTCCTGCTACGTAAGTCAGGAGTCTGTGCCCTTCACAAAGAGACTCTTGGAGAAATCCCCCAGTTTTATAAGCAGTGGTAGAGCTGAGTGTGGTGGGCGATGCCCTTAATCCCAGCACTCTGGGAAACTGAGACAGGAGGGTGGCATAAGCCTAGCTTGGGCAATTTAATAATTTAGCAAGATCCTGTCTCAAAAATTACAAGCAGCTGTGAGTGCCTTAAGTGATGCACAGTCCACATGTAGACAGAATCAAATATTCCCTCCCCACATTTTCTCTCCTGGGGGCCCAGAGGCCAAAGGTAAACCTCAGTTTATCCAGTGAGTTAAGCTTGGGCCCATTCAAGAATCCAGCCACTAAAATTTTCCCCTTATCTTTTACTTAGTCTGTCACCAAAATGTATGTATTTTAGCTATCAGGGGAACTAGCTACCAGACCTGGTTCTGTCTCTAGATCCCAGTCTTCACTTCTCAGGATTCCAGTTTTCTCTTCTGTGAAGTGGGGCTAATTATTTCTGCCCTGCCTTCCCCATAGGGCTGTGATGAAAACATATGTGAAGATGCCCTGCACACCGTGAAACACTATGCAACAGGGCACGGTGGCACGCACCTGTGATCCTAGCATTATGGAAGGGGAGGCAGAAGGATCACCAGTTTGAGTCCCGCTAGCCAGCTTAGCAAGACTCTCAAAACAGGCTGGCGATGTAGCTCAGTGTACAGGTCCTGAAGTTCAATCCCCAACACCAACAAAAACACAACCACCACCATTTAAATAAGAATTGTCCCCAAAGCCATATCGGCATTCTTTTATAAGAACTGAGAACACCGACGTTGTTCCCAAATTGCAGTGCTGTGCATTCTCTGTGTGCAGTGAGGGCAGATGCCGCCTGCACTTTATTCCTGAGTGCAGTGCTGGCCAGCTCTCCTGGAGGCAGATATCTGATGGCATCAAAAATTCATCGGCTGCAGCAGCTGGTGAATCCAGTCTCCAGTCATTTGTCCCCTCAGTCAGAAAGACAATGAAGCCAGGGAGAAGCAGCCCCAAGAGCTATCAACTCAAACACAGCCTAGTCTCAGTTCTTAAGGTCAATCAAGAAATTAAATGGCACAGGGAGGCGTCAGTTGCCCTCTGGCCAGATGAGACTTCGGAAACTACTGCTCACAGACAGAAGGACCACCATGTACGAAGGCCTTTCCACTCTAGGTCCTGTGCCCCAGAAGAATTATTTCTAGCCTTCACTATCATCCTTAGGTACCATGTGACCAGAGAGGTTAAGTAACAAACTTGCTCAAAATCAAGGGACATCAGGTGAACTGTAATCTGCTTTTTTTCCTTCTCATTCAGGAACAAGCAAGAAGCAGTTCTCCCCTCCAACTGATGCTGGGCTCCCTCAAGGACGAGGCTGAATTACTTGCTGAGTTTGAGGTTCCCAGAGCAATCCCTTCAAATCAGTGATGGGGACTAATGGTCGCATCAGAGCGCCAAGACTGCAGGGTGGAGAGGGTTCTTTAGGTCACATGACCCAGGGTCTGTGCCCTTCACAAAGAGCTGAGGACAGTGGTTTCTGGGCTGTACATTCAGCTGCTCAATGATTAATGAGAATCAAATATCACTTTTGTTTGGATTCCAAGCTAAAAGAGGAAAGAGACAATACATGGACCTTTCCTGGGCTCAAAGTTCCCCAGAGGTTACCCAGCGCCTTCAGGCCAGGTCAGAGCACCTTGGCTGGCATTCAAGGCCTTCTTCCTTAGTCTTGTCCCAAACTACCGCATGGACACTTCCAGATCTCAAACCTCTGTCCCAGACAAATGTCCTTGGCCTCACTCAGTGAGCTCTGCCCTCTCCTCTTCCTGGGACTCTCCCAACTGGCAAGGCCACTCACTGTTCTAGCACCAACCATGCACCATCCAGAGCCAGCCTAGTCCTATGCCTGAACTCTGCAGTTCTGTCCCTTTTTCAGACTCCTGCAGCTCCTGAAGCTGTGGTTTCTGACACAGGCCTGCACTGACATCTGTGATTGGTCTGGTTTGCTCATTTAGATGCAAAGGGCGTTGAAGAAAGGGAACCTGGGTTTTGTTTCTTTGGGTCCTTCACCCATCAGTAACTACAGAAATGACAGGAATTAAACAAACACTGTTGAATTCATTAGGGATGGATGGAGGATGGTAGAAGTACCAGAAGTGATACTGTTCCCTAAAGACAGAGGTCCCTGAACCCTGTAAGCTGGCATTGGAAAGCCAGGCTTTGTGGGGTGGGGTATGAGCTCAGGCACAGAAGGAAGCTCAGGGGTGACATGGTACCCCAACCACAGCTCAGGCAGGCAACTCTGGCCTTCTCAGACACCTGTGGGAAAGGGCCAGCTATGGCTCAGCTGGGCTGGAGGGAGGACTTCCAGATGAGGACTTATAATAGCCGCCCTTGGTACACACGTAGTGAATGGTTGCCCTCAGGCCCCAGATCCCTGACACAGTGCTCAGGCCGTTTGAGATCCATCTCCTGCAAGGGAAGAGACAACTCTCACCTGTCACCTGCCCCCATCCCACTATCCAAGATAGTGCCAAACACCAGGCCGGGCCAAGGACAGACATACCTGTCCCCCTCTAGGAAAAACCCTCAAATCCAGCACCTTCTCATCTATAAGCTACAGGTAGACTCACATCCCTGCCTGTCTTCACATCGAGACACAACCCAAGCTGGCTGCTTTCCCTTGAAGCCACTGGTCACAGGCCATCAGGGAGAACACCTCATACCTCTCTGGCTGGACACATGGTCCTTAAGGGCTGCAAGCCTGGGGGAACATGCCTTTGCCTAATGTCCAGCCAGGGTGACAGGGTTCTCAAGGGTCCCCTACAGTGCAGTGGGAACCAATGGAGGTCCCTGAGAAAACCTACAGCATCTGGGCCTTCCGGCGGTGCTCCACTCCACAAGACCCTCCCTAGTCCCCCAACCAGACCTAGCTTCCCCTTGAAGGCTGCGCCTGTCTCCAGCCATCACCCCCAACAGTCTCTTCAGCTCCTCTAGGGCCTACAGTAGGGGCTGGGGGGACTGCCTGGAGGCAGATCACAGTCCTCTCCAGGGAAGCCCACCTCTATAGCGATGTGCGTGGGGGTGTTAGCTGCTCAACAGGCAAAGGTGGGTGAAGCTGGGGAGTACAAGTGGCCAATCACGAACATGTCCTTCTGTGCTGGGGTTCCATTCCTGCGCCCCCACCTCAGCCGGAGCCCTCATTTTTCCTTATCATCCTTCCAGGACCACTCACCTGTGTCCACTGGCTCAGCCCCACCGACGTTCCCGCAGATCTCAAAGAAGTGCGGGCTGGAAGACCCCTTCCCACAGCCTCACTGTCCCCTCCCTTCAACCCGCAGGCTTGCTGAGGTGCGAGGCCAGCCCCGGCCCCAAGCCCTCTCCCGGTGAGTTCAATGAAATCTCCTCCAGTAGGGAAGCCGCGGCAACTGTGGTGCGGCGGGAAACCCGGAGCCTCCGGCTGGCCGGCCGCCTCCAGATCCTGGCGCGATCCCTATTCCAGCATGCCCGGAGCGCCCAGCGCTGGGCCAACAGGCAAGATTAACAATCCAGAAACTTTCAATGGATAGCGCTGACCGACCAGGAGGGGGCGAGGGGCATGAGCGCGGGTGTGTGTGAGAGCGGGTGTGTGTGTGAGCGCGGGTATGTATGTGTGTGCACGTCTATGTGTGCAGGCGCGCGCATGAGCCCCGGAGCAGCTCGCTCTCACTTACCATCTTGCTCACATCCATGACCGAGGCTGAGGGGCGCCCCCCACCCCTGGAGACCTCTCGCTCCCCGAACGCAGCTCTGAGCTACTGCAGAGCTGATGCCATGCTGCAGGGAGCAAGACCGGTAGGGCCCCGGGGGCCGGAGCCGGCAGCAGGACTAAGCGCGGCGGGGCGGGGCGGGGCACAGGGCGGGGAGGGAGAGGGGCGTGTGGAGCCGCAGCACAGGCAGCGCAGGCGGGGGAGGAAGAGCGCCGGGGCACCCCCCGATTGCTGGCTAGGGGTGGGGGCACGCAGGCCAAGGAATGATCCCTGGACTGGGAACCCCTGCGCTGCTTCAAGGTGTAATTTGAATAACAAAAGGTCGCTTCTTCCCCGAACCCTGGTAGCTAGGATGGGCAAGCCGAGAGTCGGAGGCCGCCTGCCCGCCAGGAAGTGTGTCTGAGCGTGTGTTCGTGCACGCGCGCTCGCTCGCGTGTGTGCTGGTGGGGGTTCAGTGGGACTCAGGAAGTGCGCAGGGGTGGGGGGAGGGGGCGGCGCAGTGAGCAGACATTCCAGCAGGGGCAGGGGGTCCACTCGGCCCCTCCCCACTCTGCTTTCCTGGACAAAGAGGGAATTCAGAGCCAGTTGTTTGCCTCCTGCTGCTGATCCCCAGAGGCCTCTCAAATGAGTCTGGGGTCTCCAAACAGATGGCCAAATGGAAGGAAGTGGCACAGGTATCCCCATGAGGGCTCTAAGTGCCCTCCAACCCCGCCCACTGAGGGAGCCACGGCCAGCCCTTCCTGGAGGGAGGGAAATTGGCTCCCTAGCTTTTAAATGATGTCTGCACTGAGCTCAGAGCTCCCTCCTCCCTAGCCAGAATTCCCATCTCCTATTCCTTAGAGAAATGTGACGCCAGCCTTCCAGTCTGCAGGAGACACAGCTGGGGGCCGGAAAAGGGCTCCTGGCAAATGTTCCCTTGCAGTAAGATCCCTAGAAAAAGCCTGGCCATTCAAGCCTACGTATAGTTTCAACACAGGCTTCTTCCCAAAATCAGGGGAACAACAAGATTTGGGGTGCAGTAGAGACAGCAGGAACTAGGGAATACAATTAGATAACTCCGCTTGAGGTGGCTGGACACTGGGGCCCAGAAAATGAGTGATGTACCCCATATCACACACCTGCCAAGAGAAAGCCCCATAAGGACAGGGCTACCCAAGTCCAGAAGGATTCTCGCGCTACCTCCATGGCCCTGCTGCAGTTGGAGCCACCTGCTTTTTTAATCCTTTCAAAGGCACGGGTGACGGTCACTGAGAGTCTTCTGCACCCAGCCTAGGAGGCCTTGCTGGGGTGACTAGCAACCATCTCCCCTTCCAATCAGAGCTCTTATCTCTGAAATCTATTTTTCTGCTTGCCTGCTTGGTGGTGGTGGTAGTGATGTGAGAAGACTGTTATTCAAGAAGTTTCGGGGCTGGTGAGATGGCTGAGTGGTCTAAAGCACCTACTTAGAACAAGCTTAGCAAAGCACAGGGACTGTGGTTCAATCCCCCAGCGCCACATGCCAGCCAGCCCCGCCCCCTGGTGGGTTGCGCTGGCCACACACACACACAAATAAAAAAAAAAAAAAAAGAAGTTTCTACAGGCATGTCAGGGGCTTTCACTGTGAAAGTGCAATGGCCTCATGGCTTTGCCTCAGCTTCAAATTGAAGATCTCTGGGTCTAGGTCCCTCTGTCTAACTCAGTTTAGACCTTGGTTCTTGACTTGTAGCTCCTACCCCGCCAACCCCAATCCCAGGACTCTACAGAAGCTGTGCTCCAGCAGGGGAGGTCAGGGGCATCGTTCTGGGCAGTTCTGGTTATGCTGGACTCCCACACTCCCATCCACATACCCATGTCCACTAGCATAAACTCAAAGGCTGGGGGAACGGGAGGAGTATGCCTCTGTCTCACCTTTACTACTGACTGACACCCAAGGAGATGAGAACTGTATGAAGCTACAGGGGTCAACTCATGCAGGGGTAGGTTTTCAATTATCTGCTTCGAGATTAAATGAACTGTCATTTTTTCCTTAAAAAGGAAAAGAAAAAAAGATGAGATGTGGTGCCGTGCTCCTGTAACCTCAGCTACTCTGGAGGCTGAGGCAGAACAAACTCACAGAATAGCAAGAGGAATTTAGAAAGACCCTGTCTCAAGCATGGAAGGGCCCATGTACAAGACCCCGGGTTCAAGCTGCAGCATCAGAAAAAGGAATTAAAAAAGATGGGCAAGTTTTATGTTTGGAAAAATGGTAGGAATCCTCAAGGCCTGAGGTTGATCAATAGATCAAGGTTTCCCAATAGATCTTGACTCCTAGCCTGGCAAAACCCTTTTTCTTTTCTTATCTCTTAAGGTAGAGACAGTGACAGCCCCACACACCCAGATGGGCAGTGACATTCAAATCAAAGTGTCCTCTCAAGAGCTACTTACTTATAGGAGACTAGATGATAGTCCCTAAAGGTATCGGGTCCCAATGTTGTAGGCAACTGATTTAGAAATACTATAGGCAAGCAGACAGGCTAGGCCCTTAAGGAGACAGCATTGAAGACAATACCTTGCAACTGTGAGAGGGACCACTGTGGGCCAGACCTAAAGGCCAAAGATCACACAAACGCTTGCCTCCCTAAAGATAAGTACCCCAGATTGATCATCACCTTGAGGAAGCCAGGAAGGGTCACTAATCTGGCTGCTACCAGCTACTAAACTCCCGTTCTATGTTCATGCCTGCTTGCTACGTCACTCACATCCCCATTTGGTCCTAGATTTAATCAATTTTACCTAAGCAATGGTGCTTGTAACCTTAGTGCTTGACCATAGTTTTAGCCCACCTCATGCCTACCTGAGTTCCCATGTTCTGCACCTTAGACCCACCTCACCGCATGGTTTTTACTCTATAAAAATCCCTGGAAGAGACAGCTTCCCGGTACAACACGCTCAGGTCCCCCTTCTGTCCCTCTCACAGACAGAAGCTTTCTTTCCCCTAATATTCTGCTCTTAACCTCTGTTTGTTCCTAAAATTTATTCTTCAGTTTTAGACAGTACAAACTCATCCCGGGTACCTTTCAGGTTGGGATTTTCATTCCCCTATATCACCAATTCCTGGCACCTATAAATGACAGACTTTGTAGCTATGCTAAGAATCCAAAGATGGAAAGATGGTCCCCAACTAAGGTGCATAAACACTAAATGTACTCACATGTCATTATGAAAAGGAGAGTTGACACACACAGATGAGACAAAGCAGTACACCACAGGTGAAGAAGTGGAGGGATGTGACCACAGGCTGAGGAGGGCCAGCAGCCGCCAGAAGCCAGAAAAGGAACAGATTCTCCCCTTGAAGGAAGAAAGGGCATGGCCATTCAGTGCCTTTGAACGTGGCCCAGCGACACTGGTTTCCAACTCCTGGCCTCGAGAACTGTGAAAGGCTAGAAGTCTGTTGCTTTATCCACTGTCTTCAGCAGCTGCAGGAAATGAACACACTGCTCAGAGGTTGGTTAATGCTGGTGTCCCAGCTCCAATTACCTCGGGGCTACCTTCTCTTAAGGGTCCCTTGTCCAGGAGCTACACACATGGTAGCAGCAGGACAAGCCAGCCACGGGTAGACTATTCCTTGCTCCACAGAAGGCACTCTGCCAGCAGCCACTGGCAATGAACAACCCCAGCACACAAGCAGGTGTATGCGTGGGTGCTACGCACATGCACAATTCCCCTGAAGCTGGAGCTGCCCCGCTCAGGTGAGGGAGCCTCTTTCAATAAAGTGCATAGAACGAGAACAGCTAACCCAGAACTGAGAGCGAGCGTGGCAGGCCACAGCGGCTTCCCCTCTGCACAGGCTCCTAGCTGCTCTGCCCCACCCCTTCCTCCTGGGTAGTCTCAGTCTCACAGGCATCTGTGTGCTCAAGTCCACAGATAAATTTTTCTTTTCTCTGTCTTCACAATCTGCTCCTTCTTCTATGCTTTCTATCTCATCTAAGGACCCCAATTCCACCTAGCTTCTCAAGCCAGAAGCTTCCATGTCGGCCTTAATTCCTCCACGGAGAACCTCCTACTCTTATCCCAACTTAGCTTGTTGAGACTTGCAACAGGCTCCAGCTGGGCCTCAGGCCCCCCAGTCTCTTTCTTATTCACCCTCCACAAACTTAATGGCGACTCCCAACGGCACCTCAGTGCAAGGCCTTTGGTACTCAAGACGAGGTCTTGCTACTCTGGCCTTAGCTCCCTCCCTCTAGCCTGTCTCCTCATCCTGCTCCATTAAACTGCTCATCTATGCTCAGAATGCTCCCAGAACACCCTTGTTGTGTCCTCAGCCTACAAGACCCTCACACTTCCCTCAGGTGCCCCCTTCCCTGTGAAGTCATCCCTGACCCATCCTGACATAAGCAGTAATGAGGGAGTCCCTTCCCACCATGGGCAGCCTTGCCTCGAGGCCTGAGTCACCACAGGATAGGGTGGCCTATACCTTGGGCCCAGCTTGTGCCTGTGAGCGAACTCAGGCCGAGGCTTGGACCCGCTGGCCTTTGCACTCTTATGTCCCTCTTGTACAGCTCCTCCAGCCTACGCTCATACCTACATCATCAACCTATCTTAGTGGAGGACTTAGGTGGTTCCTTGACATGATCCACGTAGAAGGTAAGTAGCTGTATCCTGGTAGAGGCTGACACCTACTGGCCAAGATTCCGCCACCTTGCCCTGCAGATGCCACACTGCTGCCCCCAGGTGACAGGCGTGGGTAGGGCTTTATTAGAGACAACTGTACCTTCAAGGCACAAAAGACTAGTAATTCCCACTAATAGGGGTTAAATTACAAATATTCCCTATAAAAGGGCCTCATAATGTAAGTTGTTATACTGCTAATAAAAATAAGCCTTCACAGAGGACTGGAATGTTTACAATGTGCCCTCTGCCCTTAAAACACAGGCAGGCCAGACAGAATGGGCGCTTTTGGTGCGACACATATTTTTCAGATGAGGAATTACGGAAATACATACAGCTGAAACCTGGGGATGGGGCGGGGTGGTCAAAGGTTAACAAGTTATTTTGATTTAATGATGGTAAATAAATGAGCGTAGTAAGGTGAAGCATTGGCAGAGCAGAGTTGAGCTGTGGAGGTCACTAGCTGGGCGATTCCCACTCTTTTCCCCTTAGGGACTCCTGCAAGCACAGCCCTCACCAGCATGAAGGACACCCCAGCACCAGGTCTGTCCTCCAGAGGTTCATGTGTTGGAAACCTGGTCCTCAGATGGTGGCGCACATGTGGTGGGACCTTTAAGAAGCAGAGCCTACTGAGAGGTTTGGGCTGGAAAGGGTTAAAGCAGTTTGATGCCACCCCTTGGTTAGGTCTCAGGAGGGTTGATACACGAAAAGCCAGCTTGGCCATTCCTTCTGCTCTGGCTGTCTGAAGGATGTCTGTTTCTCTGTGTCTGTCTGCCCCTCCCATGCACACATGCAGAGACAGACAGACAGACAGACAGACAGACAGACAGACAGACAGACAGACACACAGACAGACAGACAGACAGACAGACACACCCACACACACCCACACACACCCATAATACTATCCATTCAGCTGGTATCAAGAGGCCAAATCTTTGGGGCAATCTTGCACTTTTTAAAAAAAAAATAATTTTATTGAGAAACAAATAGCAATGGGACAGTTTCAAAACCAATCAGTAGGACAGTTTCAATAATAAATACACTGTACATTTTTGTCTCAGTGGTCAATCTTGCACTTTGATCTGTGCAAAACTGTGACCTAAACAACTCTTTTTTTTATTCAGTAAAGCTATTCAGCTTTGGGGAACTTGTGATAGGAATGAAAAGCAGATGGATACAGCCAGAAATTCTAGTGGCTACAGAGACTTTGCATTAGGGTTGCCTTGAAATTTTTTTTTTTTCTGTGAGTCCCCCCACCTTCACTTTGTCTCCTCTCTTTCTTGGTGCACCATTACACTTGTAAATTTTTAAAATCATTTATTTATTTATTTATTTATTTATTTATTTGATTAGGGTCTCGGTACACACCTCGGACTCATACTGATCCTCCTGTCTCAGCTTCTCCAGCACTGAGATTACAGGCATGCGACACCATGCCCAGTTTTGGTGGCCAGCTAAGTGTCCAGGTTCTGGGGCCGGTAGAGCATGCAGTACTGGGGACCAAAGCCCAGTCCCTGCGCTTGCCAGGCAGGTGCTTAGACTATCTCCCCAACCCCCATAATCATACTTTTAAAAGAAAGAAAGAAAATAGTCCTCTCAGGAGACACGAAAGCTCCTAGACCTGCAGAGTATCTGAAAGGCGCAGCGCCTGGGGACAATGGGAGGGTGGTGTGATAGGGGGAGGGAGGGAATTGCGTCATGCTCTGGATAATGCCAGTAACCGTCACGCTTGTTGAGCTCGTGTCGTTCACCAGGCACCACAACAAGGACTTCATGGGACTTGCTTCATTTGGACCCCACAGCAACCCTACACAGCAACATTACCATTATTATCCTAATACAGACAAGGAAGCGGAGGCCCAGCGAGGTGAAGTGACTTGCGCAGTGGCCCTGAAGCGCAGAAGCAGGAGCTGGTGTTGAACAAGGGAAGTCAGGGTTAAAACACAGGCAGACCTATTTGAGCCTCCTTCCGGTCCCCACTCTGGGTCCACCTGTCCTCTCCAGCAGGCAGTATAAACTAAGTTGTCATTAATGTAACTTCTTGTTTACAGTGCTGGTTTTCTTCATTCTGAAAGTAAAGTAGTGGGGCTGGTGAGATGGCTCAGTGGTCTAAAGCACCTACTTGGAACAAGCTTGGCAAAGCACAGGGACCGCGGTTCAATCCCCCAGCATCACATGCCAGCCAGCCCCACCCCATGGTGGGCTGAGCTGGCCACACACACACACACACACACACACACACACACACACAAATAAATTTAAAAAAAAAGAAAGTAAAGTAGTTATGAGTTCCCCGAGTTCGGCAACCTTTCTGTCCTTTCCCTGGCTGGTCTGTACAGATACCAGAGGCAGGAACTGTGATTTAATGTGGGGCCTGCTAGCAGCCTCTCAGGGATCCTTCTGTCCGGGCACGTGCTGCCGGGTGTGCAAGGCTGGGCCCTATGAAATGACTCCCTTCTCTTCCTTGAACACAGATTTCCTGCTACCACACTAAAGAAGCCCCGTTTAGAGATGCCGAACACTGTCCGTTTACAATGTGCCCTCTGCCCTTAAAACACAGGCAGACCTATTTGAGCCTCCTTCCGGTCCCCACTCTGGGTCCACCTGTCCTCTCCAGCAGGCAGTATAAACTAAGTTGTCATTAATGTAACTTCTTGTTTACAGTGCTGGTTTTCTTCATTCTGAAAGTAAAGTAGTGGGGCTGGTGAGATGGCTCAGTGGTCTAAAGCACCTA
>NW_004524611.1:13818798-13831255 GCF_000260255.1 Octodon degus
GAAATGCTTGCTTTGGCAAGAAGTTGTAGAAACGAGTAAGATCACAATGATGCTGAGTCTCGTCTGCCACAGCTGACCGAGGACATAACGGAGGAAATCCCACCACCACAGGAGAAGGACAGGAAGCAGAAGACAGGCAGAGAAAGCAGAGGGGAGGCCCCAGAGGGAAGACAGTGATAGAAAGGGGAGCGGGTCGCTAGGTGGGCACTGAAACGCCCATGCCTGGCAGTGCTGCTGTAGGCGACAAAGGGGTTCAGCTTCCATAGCAGCACATTCTTAGCCAAAACCTTCACACTAAACCTCTAGGAAGTCTCTCCCTTGACCTCTTAAAACATAACTCATGCCAAGCATCGTTGGGCACACCTACAATCCCAGAACTTGGGAGGCCGAGGCGGGAGAACTGCTGTGAGTTCAAGTCCACCCTGAACTGGACAGCGAGACCTTGTCTCAAAAAAGAACCCAAACAAACAAACAAAAAACTCATAGAGTTTTACTTGCTTTTCAGATGCAAAATTTCCTTTTATAGAAAACTCTCAGAAATCCTAGTGACACGGTGACAATAAATGTGAAGCTGAACGGCTCTTTTGGGAAAGGCCTAGGCTGGCAGGAAGTCGGTGGCACAGTTTCCTCCCCCTGATTTGTGCCAAGCCCTGAATCTCTGCAGACACTCAGCTGAGTGGCCACGGCTGCCCCCAGCAGCCTCCCTCCCCCTGCCTCTGCTCTGGTCCTGACTGGCCAGGACTTCAGAACCTCTCATTCAAGTCCTATGCTGCCTCACTCTCAGCTGCTGGGTCTGCAGGAACCTGGGTCCCTGATGACTTGCTAGAGGCAGTTCTAGGCCACCCACACATGCATGTGTTGACATTCACTCAGTGGCCAAAACAAGAATGTGGGCAATCATCTCTGGAGAGCTCTGGCAAGGGTGGGCAATAAAGTCCTAGTTACAGAAATCTGTGTGGTGGGGCCCGCATGAAATCTAGTAACCATCTGTGCTGTGTGCTGCCAAGCCCCAGGTTCACGGAAGTGGGTCACTCACCGGTCCAGTGCCAGGGGTCAGGCTCTGTCCTGCCGGGTCATCTGTTTGTGCAGTCATTGCTTCCCCCACATCCACAGCCCACCTTCCTCAGGGGCCAACTCAGCCCAGCAAGGGCACTCATCCAGCTGCCAGTCTGTCAGCTTTTCAGGAGTGAGGCAATCAGCCAGGATATGTCTGCCTCAGGGCACTGCCCAGTGAGTGCCGGGAATGCCAGAGCTGCCCCTGGAACCCAGAGAGCCACAGCATAAATAAGTAATGAGAAGAGGCCTGAAGTGGCACTTAGAACCAGGAAAGGTCAAGGGCTTTGCAATTGTGAGCACCAAGGTCAGTCTGGAGGACACGGCCGGAGTGCAGCCCATGACAGAAAGTCCCTGGAAATTTTTTTTTTTTTTTTTTTTTTTTGAGGTACCGAGGATTGAACTCAGGACCCTGCACTTGCCAGGCAAGCACTTACTCTACTGAGCTATCTCCCCGGTTCAGTCCCTGAAAATGTAATGCACACTTTACCAGACCAGCAAAGGGCTGACTTTCTCTCAGGAGTAAGGGCTGAGAAGGTGTGAGCGCTCCTCTCCCTCCCATACCACCAGCATACACGACCCCAGGGGCGTGGCTATGGTTCTGTCATCTGTGAGCCTGAAGCCAGAGCTCCCTTCTAGTTTCCACACTGTCACTGTCATCAGTGCTCAAGCTGCAGCAGTTGCAGAGTGAGGCGGAACTATGCTGCCCTTCCTAGGACGGCACAGACAAATGGGGACAGGGAAGCTAAAGTGCTCCTAGTTCTCAGGCTACCCCAAGGGTGCTAGGTAAGTGGCAGAGCTGCCTGTGGGCCCAGGGGTCCTGGCAGGTGACACGGACAGCTCCAGGGCCCCATTTAGGGAAGTATCATGGCTATCTGCACAGGCCATCTTAGTCCTGTGGTCTCCTAAGAGACGGCGTGTGGACAGACGGTCCAGGGGAGGACAATGGCTACAGACATCAGGGCTAGTGTGCTCAGCAAGACGGAACAGCCGAGTCCACCCGAGTAACCGAGTGGCCAAGAGGGGTATTTGGCATGAGCTAGCAGTGCTCATCTCACCGAGCAGGCCCACGCGAGGGCCGGTGAGCGCCAGCCAGGACATCCAGCGTCCCTATGCAGATCTAGAGAGCCAGCACAGGCACCCTGGGGCAGGAAGCGCTGGGCCACGAGCCGGCCAAGTGCAGACTCAAAGGCCAAGTGGGAGCTCAGGCAGAGCTGGGAGGAGCAGCCGCTGTGCTCGCCGTGGGCAGTGAAGCCACCTGGCGGCTGCGGCACAGCCTGCACACCCATGCCCAACAGTGTCTCAGGCTACCTGTGGGCCTTGGTGCCTGAGGGGCTTTGGGCTGGGCAGGCCTAGAAGCTGCAGCCTGTTGCGGTTTGTGGGAACAAAGGGAGGGATGAGACATGATCCCCTGCAGGAGGGAGGCAGCACCAGCCTGAGCCAGAGCCGAACCTGGGAACCAGGAGGAAGGAGGGCCACTAAGTGGAAGCTGAGCCTGGTGCGGTCCCTGCTATCTGAGAGTCTGAGGCAGGACAATCGGCTGTTTGAGTCCTGTATGGACAACTAAGCAAGACCCTCAGAATAAAAAAATAAAATAGGGCTGGGGCTGTAGCTCAGTGTAGGGCCCTAGGTTTATCCCTATTACTGAGGCAGGGAGGGATGAGGACAAGGGACCTGTCCTCAGGGCAGTGGGCCAGGATGTCTGCCTTGCCAGCTCTTTTGCTGGCCCTCCAGAATGGAAGGCAGTACAGTGACACACTGTGACTTGGGCCGGTCAGCAATCTTAGGATCCAAGAATCAAGACCCTGCGCATCAAGGAGGCCAGGGAGGTGCACTGGCTGGCAGCGCCAGGAGGAGCAGGGCAGGGGCTGCTCGCCTTATGGGCTATGGGGAGCTTTGGTCTTAAATCCCTTTGGATGTTAAATACAGCTTTCAAACGGATTCCCGCTTTTCCCTGTGTGTGTGTGTGTGTGTGTATGTGTGTGTGTGTGTGTGTGTGTTTTTTAAGGGAGGAAGTTTTATTTTGTTTTGCTTTTCCCTGTTTTTAAGGGCACTTTTACAATGCTATCACAGAAAAGCACTTTGCAAACACTTTCAGCTTCTTGGAGTAGGTCCCAACTGATGATTGTGATCATGGTGGCAGCAGGAGAGTTTGAAATTCTTTTTAAATTTTTTTAATTTTTTTTTTTAATTTTTGGTGGTATCGGGAATGGAATGTGGGGCTTTTTGCATGGTAGGGAAGCACTCTACACTGAGCTACACACCTGTCCTTTGTAGGGGGCAGTAAAGATGGAATTCGGGACCTTTACACTGAGCAAACAACCCCATCCATTTTTTAAAATTTTGAGACAGGGTCCTGTTTAAGTCAGTAAGTTGCCCAGGCTGGACTCAAACTTGGAATTCTCCTGCCTCAGCCTCAAGTAGCGAGGGTAGCAGGTATGTGTTACCGTGCCCAGAAGCCCCTTCTTAGCCAAGCAGATACTACGCCCAGCCATGCCTCCCTCTGAACTTAAGCAATCAGACGTCAAGAAACAAGACATGGGGTAAAACAGGGGTCACTTTCACTAGCCATGTTCTCCAGCCTGACTGTACAAAACAATCACCTGGGACACTGCTCACCCCAGGGATTCTGACGTCACCAGCCTGGAGACAGTAGAGCTTTAATGTTCCTGAAGGACATAGCTTTACAGCCAAGATGAAAACAACTGCACAACCACTGCTAAGATTCAGGAACCCCCACCGGGGTCTTAGCTGAAGATAAGGGGTGCAGGAAGTGACCAAGTAGGGCACTTCACTTACTGCCTCTGCTAATCTGGGAATTTCCAAGCTTACACCTGGAATTTTCCATCTCTCAGCAAAGCCCTAGTGTAAGTAGCAACCTCAGAGCCCTTTGGTCCTGGAAGCCTTCTTTCCTTTTTACCCCTGCCATCCCTCCACTTCAGTGTCCACAGGCTTTTCTAGACATTTGACCTGACAAGGGAGGAAGACCCCAAGGGCAGGACTATTCAGAAACGCCTAGGGCACCCAGCACCATTCTGCAAGACAGACTTTATCAAGGAAAGAAAATGGGTTTGATCTTAGCATGGTGCTTCTTACTGGCAGGTTAGGGCAGCAGCAATTTACCTTCTGGATTTGTTTAATTTTATTTTTTAAGACAACGTCTTGGGGCCGGTGAGATGGCTCAGTGGTCTAAAGCACCTACTTAGAACAAGCTTAGCAAAGCACAAGGGACCACAGTTCAATCCTCCAGCACCACATGCCAGCCGGCCCCGCCCCCTGGTGGACTGAGCTGGCCACACACACACACACACACACACATAAATAAAAAAATAAAAAAAAAAAAAGACAAGGTCTTGCTAAATGTAGTTGAGGCTGGCCTTACCTCACTGTGTAGCCCAGGCTGGCCCTGAACTCATGGTGATCCTCCTGCTTCAGCCTCCTGAGTACTGGGATTACAGCCATGTACCACCCTGCCGGGCCAATCTTCTAAAGCCTTCTGGGCAACCACATGTGGCCAGCAGGGGTAAGGCGCCTGTCAGAGGCACCAGACAGAGCAGAGCCACACCCTGAGTCAGCAGCCTGCCTGAAGTCTGGCCTGGGGGCCCAAGCTGCTGGAGCTCTCTGCCTCAGCCCGCCTGGTCTCCCCTGCAGGCAGCAATTTGGGGCACCCTCCAAGGCTTGGCCCATATGCTGCCAGCCTTGTACTATAAAGTTTTTCCACTGTCCCACCCAGTAGGCCATATCCAGAAGTCTGTCCCTGTCCAGTGATCCCTGATGCAAAGATATGTCCCAGAAGAACAGATCGGGCAGAGGACAGAAAGTATGGGCTCAGAGATGCCTGTAGGGACCACAGCTAGCATCTCTGCCCTGGGGTCGGTGGCAGCCAGGCTAATTCCGTGTTATTACAGCCTTACAGGAAGCCAGCCTGGCCCAGCTGTCAGCCAACAGCAATTTACAGGCTGTTAGGGGGAAAAGGGAGGGAGCTGAAGGAAGAGAAGGGAAAACATAGTCGTCGCCCCTCCCATTGATCCTGGGCTATTTTTAGGTGCTTATTCATCCCATGAATTTCTTTTTAAGAGTCACAACATGAGCTCTATACCAAAAACAGCTTAACAGCAGGCAGCTGCTCAGACAGGTGGACGGTGGAGGGGGCACCTGTGTCAGCAGCGCCTCTGTGGAAAGGTGGAAGGACAACAGGGTCTCTACCGGGCCTCCATGCAGGGAACACATCATGATTCCCCAGGAAGAGGAAGGGTTCTGGAGGAAGCTTGCAAACCGGAATCCCCAAGTTCAAGTCCTATCTCCACTTTGGACTTGCTGGCTGGGCTCTCAGCATCAATAATTTCTAGGGTGAGTGAGATAGCTCAGTGGTCTAAAGTGCCTGCTTAGGCAGGCGCAGAGGACTGTGGTTCACGCCCCTGTACCATATGCCACGCCAGGCCTGCCCTCAGGGCGGGCTGAACCACCAAAAAATAATAAAAAATAAAAATTTCTAGATGGGTGGTCTTGCACAAGTCAACTGCCTGAGCCTCAGTTTCCCCATCTACTGCACAGGGATAATAGCAATAGAATACTGCCAAGTGTAGTAGTGCCTGCCAATAATCTCAGCTGCTTGGACCCTGAAGCAGGAGGACAAAAAACTGCTAAATGGCTTCTCTCCAAATGAAAAAATTCAAAAAAGGGCTCGTGTAGCTCAGCTCATGAGCACCCCTGGGTTCAAACACCTCCAAAACAAAAATAAAAACAAACAAGAATTTTTTATTTTATTTTTTGGCAGAACCGGGGATTGAACTCAGGCCCTTGCGCTTGCCAGGGAAGCGCTTATTCTACTAAGCCATTTCCCCGGCCTCACAAACAAGAATTAATAACTACTTCTGAAAGTTGCTTTGACACTGAATGAGTTAATATATGTAAAGTACTTTAAAAATTGCCAGGGGGGCCGGGGAGATGGCTCAGTGGAATAAGCACTTCCTTAGCAAGCGCAAGGGCCTGAGTTCAATCCCCGGTTCCACCAAAAAAAAAAAAAAAAAAAAATTGCCAGGTATACTTGGCATTATATGAGTTAGCTAAAAAAAATTTATTAATGCATCATATATACTAATTATTACTATCCTTAGTAATAATTTCAAGTAATACATTAAGCAAGGCATAGTGGTATCATGCCCACAGTCACAGCTGCTCGGGAGGCTGAGGCAGAAGGATCACTTGAGTCTAAGAATTTTAAGGCAAGCTTGGACTTCTTTGCAAAGAAAAACAAAACAAAAAACCTAGTGTACTAGAGTAGACAGAGGATGAAGATACAAGAGGAAATAAACTCACTTCCATAACCCACCACCCACCAAAGAGAGGTACACAAGGGGCTCCCCTTAGGTGGGCATGCAGAGGCTCCTTTCTCCCGTCACCAGGTAACCCATGGTGAAGGCACACACAGGGCGCATGTGACTGGAAGCCCATGGCAAAGCTAAGAGGAGAAGCTTGGGGATGCCAGTAGACTCGAAAACCACCTATCAGATGTGATGGCTAATTCTATGCATCAACCTGACTGTGCCCTCAGCCACCCAGATAAGGTTGATTGTGGATCTGTGTGTGAGGGTGCTTCGGGGTGAGACCAGCGTGTGAATGCGTGGCCTCAAGCTCACTGTTCTGCCAGAGTGGGTGGACATCATCTAGTCAAGGGCAGCAGGGAACAGAAGATGGAAGAGGAAGAAATCAGTCCTTTCTCTGCCTGACTGCAGGGCATGGACATCTTGTTTCCTGGGACTGGGCCTGACACCGTCAGCTCTCCAGGGTCTCGGGCCTCCAGACTCACGATGAATTTTGCTACCAACTTTTCCGGGTTTCCAGTTTGCCAACGGTGATTGTGGGACGTCTCAGCCTTCATAATGATGTGGGCCACTTCCTTCAAACAGATCAGTCTCTCTCCAGGTCTGCCTCTGTCCTCTGGTTCCCTTGCCCTATCTTTTTGTTATCTAGAAAGCCTGACAAATACACCTGACGGTCACACCTCTGGCCACCCTTCCGCATGTGGACCTTCATGTGACCAACCCATCCTCCCTGACCTCTCCTCCAGCCTACCTATTGAGTGACTGCTGCGATGTCACTGGGCTTGATGCTGTGACTACGAAGACTAACAAATCAGGGGCTGCGCCCTCAGATCCCTAAGACATTGTCGGCATCACCGGCACTGGAAGGCGGCACAGGTGCCCAGGGCAATGCCAGAGCACCTTCTGGGGCAGCAGTGACAGATGAAACATTCCGGGCAGGGGTAGAAGTGTCCACTGCCTGAGGAGGTGCCAGGGACCGTTGTGCAACAGCCAGCTCACCCCTCCTGGAAACCCTTAAGAGTGCCCCTCCTTCAGCATCCAGGGCATCCCACAGCTGGCCTGCCTTGTCCCATTACTTCTGCCCACGTGGCCAGCCTTTGCTCGGGGTCCTCTGCAGCTAATCTGTCCCTTTCTGTTTTCCCCTCCCTGCAGAGAAACACACACATACTGCCACTCCTGCAGAGTTTTCGCAGGCCATGTCAGCCTCCTCTAAGTACACAATGTGGAGCTCTGCTGGGATAACTGCACCCGGGGAGGGCAGGATCCTGGTCTGATCTGGAGCTCTGCCCAAGGCAAGCAGATTTTCCAAACCTCAAGTGAGGCCCTTGAAGGATAGGCCCAGGGACAAGTCCACCACCATGAACTACACTGACATCTCTAGAGGGGACAATGCACTAGCCCTCTGAGAGCCAGGATTCCAGCCACCTCCGTCAACTGCTGACCAAAAATCTTACGTGGAAAGTTCTAGAAATAAACTCATAAGTTTAAATAACTTACTGTAATTCATTATTACAATTTCCTACTTTATTATTACTTACCATTCTTAATCTCTTACTGTCCCTAACTTGTAAGTTAAACTTCATCACAGGTGTGTACTTACAACAAACAACAGCCTACATAGAGTTTGTTACTTCTTGCAGTTTCAGGCTTCCACTAGGGGTCTTGGGATGAATCCCCTACGTTTAAAGGAGACTGCTGTACTTTTAATGGCGGGGGTCGACGTGTCCTCTGCAACACCCTGACAGCAAAATACTTGATAAAGCTACTACTCACAACTGTCAAAGCCCACAGGCATTAAGCTTCACACACATTGTGGTGTGATCTGAGACATCTTACTCTCTGTGAGCCTCAGTTTTTTTTTTTGGTCCATAAAAATGGGTATAAATGCACTGCTTTCACAAGATAAGGGGCAAATGAAAAATACCACCTGGGAAAGTATTAGAAAACTATTAGCGCCCATAAAACCTGCTGAGCTTTAAAAAATTACTTTTATTGCTACCTCCTATTAGCAAACAATAAAAAATATGTGTGGGCAGGTTTTATTACTACTGTCTCTTGCCAGTTCTTATCCAACCAATATCAATGCCCTTCCCTCTCGCGCTTCTACAGATCTGGCCTAAGTGGTGTTCTGGGGTGAAGGATTCCACTTTGCCATGCAGAACGGCAGGACCCAGAAGGAGCTCCGACCTTCCTGAGCCTGTTTTCTGGAAGCAATGGTGCGCTGTGGAGGAGTCGATGAGATAATCAGCACCCAGGGCTTGGCCCAGGCTGGCCCACAATGCAGGTTCCGTAGGCGGGATTTCCTGGGCCACACTGGAGGGCAGCTGGAGGGACAGGGTCCCGCGACTAGATCAACAGGCCAGCACTGCTCTGAAGATCTGTCCTAATGGCCTGTGTGGAGGCAAGAGGGTCACCTGATGCCATTCCCAGTTGACCTGCTATCCTGGTGAGGGTGCCTGATGACAGTCCTCTGACAATTGCAAGTTGCCTATAGGACATGCCTCTGTCCCAGAGGTCAGGGCAGGCAGCAGGGAAAGTGTCAGGAATCTTCGCTTCCTCTCTTGTCTCCTCTTACTGCACCTGTAAGATGCTTGGCCTACTCTGTGTTCTTCATTTCATAATCTGTTCTTCTCTTTAAAGCCAGAGTTGCTTCCTTATGATGCAAGCTGATCACAAGCCTTTTTTCACTGTGCTATGAAGAGTCTAGGACTGGTGGTGAAAGAGTGGGAGGGATTTAGGACTCTTGGGACCCATTCTGGGTGTCTGATGTGGCTGGGGGTCTTGATCTTTCTTGCTCATGGCTACATCCCAGGTCTGCAGCAGTGCATGGCACAGAGCAGGCACTGAATGAATTTTCACTGGACATATGCATGACTGCATGCAAGAAATCATTTCACCAACTTGAGAGGCACTCTTCTAGGTGCTGGGGCACACCAGGGACTCTTGTCATCCCTCAGCCTGGTGGCACCTCGGGCTTTAGCACTGAGCTAAATGAGATACTGAGAAGCTAAGGGCCCAAGAGGCAGGGCTCCTTCTCTTGTCTGATTTGCTCATCACATATGATGGCCACGAGATGCTCCCATAGCTCTTCGTTGGCCCTCACTGTTCGGTTACATAGTTGGGAGCTCAGCCGTCCATCCATACATCCAGCCTCCACCCAGGACCCCTGGGTGCCAGGTTCTATGCTAGCCCCAAGTAAAAGGCAACATGGGGGAGTGAAAGCAACGCCAGGTTAGGACCAGGTCTCAGGGAGTGCTCTTTCTAATAAAGAGACCAAAGCTCTCTGTAGCCACTGTGAAACAGTGTGGCAGCCCCCAAAGATGGTAAACAGAACTGTCACATGATCCAGCAATGCCACCCTGAGGCTTATACCCCAAAGCACAGAGAGCAGAGACTCAAAGAATGAAACTGGGACACCCGTACTCACAACAACTGGCGAGAAACAGCCCAAGAGTCCAAGAACAGATGATTGCATAAACAATGTGCTGAGTCCTCACAGTGGAGTATGATTCAGCCAAGAAAACAAGTTCTGATGCATGACTGTGTGGCCGGGACAAAGTAGCTGTCTTCCCTCTGCTCTTACATACCAATAACCAACACAGAAGACTTCTATGACCTCAAAAAGTGAGGTGCTTTCCCCTCAGCAGTAAGCAAGCAACCAGCAGGGTGTCCTCATATCCAGACCAGTTCTGCTACCGCCTGAGACAGTATGAAATCACACAGACAGGGGCTCAAGGCCCAAGACTGGGGGCTGGGGAGATGGCTCAGTAGAATAAGTGCTTGCCTGGTAAGCACAAGGGTCTGAGTTCAATCCCCAGTTCTGCAAAAAAAAAAAAAAACCAAGACTGATTACTCACTGCCCTCCCAATTCAAGCCTATGCTTCCAACCAGTCAGCTAGAAATCAGAGTCCTGCAATTCCTTTCTCAGGTTCCACAGATCTGCCAGGCCAGGAAACACTTGTGTTTACTAGATCATCAAGGACAGGAATGAGGTATGAGGAAGCCGCCACCCCTCCCCCCACACAGGTGCACCACCTCCTGGAAGCTCCGAGTGTTTCAGTGACCCAGAAGTGCCTGCAAACTTGGCCTCTGGGGTTTCTCTGAAGACTTCACTGCATGGGCAAGACTGAAGCATGACAACCTTGTAGAAATGGGGCTGGACACAAAGGCCACAATAGGAAACAACACAAGGCCTGCCTGTTCAGCTCCTTCTTGGCCCCTCTGCACGGAGTCCCAGCCCTGCATTCCAGGGACCCCTCTGGAGTGAGGTGGGGCTTGTGATCTGCTATCAGGCAAGGGGAAGCCAGAGAATTTCCACTGGGGAAGGTTAACAGGGTTTTTTGGATTTTTGTGGGTTTTTTGGTGGAACCAGGGATTGAATTCAGGGCCTTGCACTTGCCAGGGAAGCGCTTATTCCACTGAGCCATCTCCCCGGCCACAGGTTAAGACTTTCTATGCCCTGCCTTGGACCGGGAGTCCAAGAACCACTGGGAAAATATATACATAATTATATCACAATTAGACAATGTGGTTGGAAACATTCTGCTACGAGGGACACAATGGGACCTACTTACAGAATGAGGTAATCAGAATTAAACAGTCATCATGACACAAAGTAGACTACAGGTCACCGGAGGCGGAGGCAGAGAGGAGATGGGTCTTTTCCCTTAATGAATGCATAATTTCTGTTTGGGGGTGATGACAGGTCTTGCAGATAATGTCATCTGCACAATACTATGAATGTAATGAATGCCACTGAATTGTCCATTTAAAAACAGGGCTGTTGGGCATAGTGGCAAGTACCTATAATCCTAGCACTTTGGGAGGCTGAGGTAGGAGGACGGCAAGCTTGAGCCAAGCCTGGGCAATTTAGCAACTTATTAAGATCGTATCTCAAAATTAAAAAATAAAAAGGACTGTGGTGGTAGTTAGTGGTATGGTGCTTGCCTAGCACATATGAGGCCCTGGGTTCGAGTCCAAACCAAAAACAAAGGGAAAACTGTGACAGTAGTGGGAGGTGTAGGAGTAGACACATGGATTAGTGAAACAGAACAGCGAATCTGAGAAGACACCTCCATATTTATGGGAATTTATTTGGTCCTAAAGGTGGCAGTCCAAATTAGCTGGGAAAAGACAAGACCATTCAGGTGGTCCCCATAGGATGGGAAAAGTTCTCAGGGGCTTAGGAGGAGGATATCCCAGCTAGTTTCTGGAGCCAAATGGAGAAAGAAAGACCACAAACTCAGCAAAAATGCTTTAAAAAATTGTTTATAACTTCAGCATTAAAAAGACCTTAGGCAAGATATAAAATGATAAAACCACAGAGGGCGATATTTCTCCCACGGAGGCACAGCCTGGCAGGGTCTGACCAATGAGCAGCTCCCCTAGGGAAAGGCTCCCATAGTGCATCACGGTGTGTCAAGTTCAAGGACACTCTCTGAAGCCCTGCTCCCAAGGAAACTTAAGTGATTTCCTAGCAATGGCAGGCAGCTGAAACAAACTAGAGTATTAGGATGCTAAAGACTACAATGTAGTAGTTTAAAAAAAAAAAAAAAAAGTCACTAAAGCCAGAGGTGGTAGTGCACACCTGCAATCCCAGCTATTCCACAGGCTGGGGCAGTAGCAGTGCAGGTTTGAGGTCAGCCTGGGAAACTTAATGAGCTTCTGTCTCAAAATTTGGAAAGGGTCAGGGCTGTGGCTCAGTGTTAGAGTACTGGCCTAGCATGCACAGGTTCTGGGTTCTGCCCCTAGCATGAAGGAAAGAGGACGAGGCTGGGGCTAGAATTGGAGAGAGGGAGGGAGGCAGAGGAGGAGGGGACGAGGCTTGGGGGGGAGAAAGAAGGAGGGAGGGGAGTGGAGGAGTCGAGTGGGGGAGACAGAGAGAAAGGAGGGGAGAGGAAGCCAGAGCCTTGAATTCCCCATCTAACGCTGTGTACACCTGTAATCCCAGCACAGGGGAGGCTGAAGCAGGAGATCAGCTGGTGTTCAAGCTCAGCCTGGGCTACATAGTGAGAGCCTGTCTTAGGGAGAAAAAAACCAAAAACCTGCATGCGGTGGGAGGGGCTGGATCAGAACACTGT
>NW_004524611.1:13832160-13834020 GCF_000260255.1 Octodon degus
AAAACTTGTACTTCTTACATGGTTGTGCTTATCAACTATCCAGAATTCCCTAAATGGCAGTTGGAAAGAAGGAAGACATAACAACTAGGCAGGACACACATATCGAGTCAAACAATATCTAAGACAGTGTACTAAGTACCACAGCAGGCAACCCCAGGGCGATATGCAGATGGATGTCCCTACAGACTGACTCAGAACACACAGCTGAAAGGGGGCCAAGTCTCGTGAGGGCCACCAGGGGCCGGAGGTAGGGGCCGAAGCGCGTCTCATTCTCTCATTCTTCACTGGATGGTAGGATTTTCTAAACATCCTCATGCAATACCTTTTTCAAGTACTGGGGTAGAACCCAGAGCCTTGAGCCTAGCAGGCACTCTACCGCGGAGCTACACCCCAGCCCTCACGCGTGACATACTTTAAAAATACACAGAATCCAACAAACGAAAATCACACAGAAAGAAGTGGTGAGAAAGCCACAGAGACACTACTGCTCTGCTTTACGATCACATCCAGCAGCATTCAGGAACCGGGCCCACGTGGACCCAGTGTGACTGCAGGTCTTGCTGTGGCCACAGGACCAGGGATGGGAAAAGCCGAGCACAGAGACTGGAGGCAAACACCCTGCTGGCCAGGGGAAGAAAGAGCAGGTGTGTTTCCATCAGTCACCAGTTCCTGACTCAGGATTGAGATCCCCTAGGACCAGCTCCCCTAAGATCCTTCAGATCAGAAAACTGAGGCACAAAAAGATGAAGTAATTCACAAGACACGCGGCTAACAGAGAATTGCATCCTGGCTCCTTTCCCCATGACACTGTTCGGCTTCTCAAAATATCACACAAAGTGAGAAAATCAGGATAACAGGATGCGAGACCATTTATAAAGTATGAGGATAATTTTGTATAAACATAAATATATATAGAAGTATGTGTGCATACGTTTATAGGCAGGGTATTTTTAGGCAGACGCTGGAAACAAATATACTAAAATGTGAACAGTGGATGTGAGTGGTAACTTTTTAAAACTGCTTTGGTGGCTTTGCTAAAATTAATATGATTAACAGGAAAGCCATGTTATGTAAAATAGTAACTGGAATGGGCAAGTATCAAAGACATTCTATAAAAATGTGAGGTAAACACAAAATATTCTGCTTAATTCATGAAATGATACTGGAAAGAATGTAAGGTTTCAAAGACTTGGGTTCAGTTCTACCAATTTGATTTGAAACTGTCTCATCGCTATTTGTTTGTCAATAAAATTATGGAAAAAAATAAATAAATAAAGTGAAAAAAAAAAGACTTGAGTTCCGACTACTCAGGAAAGTGTTAACTCCCTAAGCTTCCAATTCCTTATACAAATATGAGTATGAACACAATAAAACTTGCTTCACAAGGTGGCTGAAACCGAGTAAGATACAGCAAATGAAATTTCTAAAAAACAGTTAAGCCGTGTTTGTTCAATAGTGTGAAGTTCACCTTTCACATCTTCATTAACCTGCTGGCAAAGACTCAATTGAAAATTAAACAATGGGGCCGGAGAGATGGCTCAGTGGATTAAGCGCTTCCCTGGCAAGCGCAAGGGCGTGAGTTCAATCTCCAGTTCCACCAAAAAATAAAAATAAGAAAATTAAACAATGACCGTAAAATGCCAAGCTAGTTCCTGACTAATCAGTAACTTTGATTTCAAACACAGACATGTGGGGATGCTGGAGATGTAGTTCAGAGGTACAGCACTCTCTACAGGTAAAGAAACTCTGGGTGCAATTACCAGCACCAAACCAAACCAAACCAAAACCCAGACATGCCAGCCAGGTGTAGTAGTCCATCCAGTAATTCCAGCACTCTGGGAGGATGAGGCAGGAGGATGG
>NW_004524611.1:13835007-13838039 GCF_000260255.1 Octodon degus
GACTGCAAGTTCTGAGTCTAGCCTGGGCATCTGTTTTGTTAGGTGGATGGACAGACAGACAGATGTTAGCTGTGGGAATTTGGTAGATACATTTTACCTGGCAGAGGAATGTCTTTGTTTTTGGTTTTCTTATTGCTGGGGATCAAACCCAGGTCCTCCCATTTATTTCTGAAGGAGGGTTTTACCATACATAAACTTCATGGCTGGTCCTTCTGTCCCTCCTTCCACCACCCTGAATGCCATCCTGTTGTCTTTTGCCTGTTTCTTATGAGAAATCCGCAGTTAGCCTTGTTGAGGATCCTTGGTATGTGACAAGTCAGTCTTCTTTTAGTCTGTGGCTTCTGACAATGTGATTATGACAGGTCTTAGTGTGGACCTCTGAGTGTATCCTTCTCAGAGTTAACAGAACTTCTCAGATGTGTGCAGGTTAGTGTTTTCAGCAAACTTGGAGTGTCTGCAATCATTTTCTTCAAATATTCCCTGTGCTTTCTCCCTTCTGTCACTGAAATTCCATTATGCTATGCTGAGATGCTTACCAGTATCCCACAGGTCTATTTATTTATCTTCATTCTTTTTCTTTTTGGTCCTCAGCCTGGATAGTCTTAGCCGACCGAGGTCACTGATTTCTCCTGCTTGCTCAAATCATTCTTGAGCCTCTCTAGTGACTTTGTTGTTGTTTCAGTTATTTTGATGTTTTCAATTCTACACTTTTTGGTTTCTTATAATTTCTATCTCTGTATCTGAAACTTTTTCATTACTTCCATTCCTTTTGGCCTTTGTTATAATTTTGCAGTACTGGGGACTGAACACAGGGCTTTTGTACTCAGCTACATCCACAGCCCATTTTTACTTTCTTTAACTCAGGCCCTTGCACTTGCCAAGGAAGTGCTTATCCTCTGAGCCATCTCCCCAGCCCCCTACTTTCTATTTTTGATGCAAGGTCTTGCAAAGTTGGCCAGGCTGAACCTGAACTTGCAGGCCTCCTGCCTCAGCCTCCCAGAGTGCTGGGAGCATCTAGAGGACCACCTGAGCAGCTCTCCTTGAAAGAAGAGTGGCTGTCTCCATTTTGACTGAGCCTGACCCTATTTCCTCGTATTGATATGTACAGAGCTGACTAGGACTTCTGTTTATCCTTCAATTGGCCTTAAGCAATGTATATTGGTCTAGCTGAGATGCTGGTGATAGTCTTTGAAGGTGGTGTGTGTGTGTGTGTGTGTGTGTGTGTGTGTTTCCCTGGTAACCTACACCTGCTGCTCTTTAATGTGAGCCAGGTCAAGGCAGGATGGTAGAACTAATGCTCCACGCTGCCAGCTGAGATCGAGCCTTGAGATAGAGGCTATGACTTCCTGGGGCTTGAAAGACTACATCAAAGCTGAAGCACGAGACCCCCCAAAACATTAGATACTATATAATACAGATTACCCTCTCTGCATATCACAGAGGTAAATGGAGGCCACCCACCTAGCTCAGCTCACAATAATCATCTACTTCCCACAATTCTCAGTCAATCCTCCTCAAGCCATTCCCCCACTGAATAAAAACCGGGTGAGGCCCTGGGACACTCTCTTGGTTCCAGAAAGCCATCCTCATGGCTGGACTTAGAGCCCCTTGACTCCCCGATGATTGAAAATATAATTTAGTGTCTTTATTTTTGCTGTGGGTTGCATTGTAAGTGGTAGGTTGGAATTAACTTGATGGGATTCCAATGACGTAACTTTGGGATTATAAATATCGGCTTCTTGGACTGAGATGAGGACCTGGAAGTCTCTCCTACAGGAGCACACTATGCCCAGCTTTCTCTCCATTCTTTAGATACGGTCTCCTTTAGTTCCATGAACATATAAAAATCAGCTGATCTAAAGTATCTGTCTAGTAAGTCTAATTTTAGGGCTTCCTAAGAAGCTCTATCAATTGATTTTTGCCTTTAACAATTATTATTGTATGTTTTATTTTCTTTCCAGAATTAGACACCTGAAAGGATATGAGTTGGCAACTTTGGAAATTGTATTCTGCCCCATCAGTAAAGCTTATTGTCGCTGCTGCTTTTCTTAGTTGCTGTTTATTTGGTGATTTTCCTGGTAATTATGCAGTCTTTATTCTATGTCATGTGTGGCCACGAAAGTCTTTGCTCAGCTAACTTGGTAGTCAGTTAACGATTAGACAAAGACTTCCCTAACCTTCTGGAACCAATAATTCTCCCACTCTCTGAGTTGCTCCGTGTGCATGCTGGGCATACCTTTAGCACTCAGCTGGACAAGTTTATGCTTCTGCTTCAAGGTCAGTCTGAGGTGAGAGATTATTGCCATCTCAAGCCTTTCTCGGGAATGCAAACAGCCAACACATATGCACTGGGCTTCTAAATTCAGGGAACAATGCAGAGCGTTTAATAGCTGCCCCAGGACATCTCATTTCTTAGCCTGTCCTTCTGGACTTAGGTTAGTCTATTCTTTGTTCCATCTGTTATCCATCACTTCAGGAAGCTGTAATATAAGACTATTCATGTTTTCATGTCCCTGGGAGAGGTATTTAGCACCAGGAAAGCTTAGGTAAGGTTTAAAAAAAGAAGACGAGCTTTCCAATGGGGTCCTCAAGGGACTCTCCAGGCAAGTCAAGCAATGCCATGCGTTCTGCAAGATCTGGCAGCAAGACCTTCAACCTCACGCTCCCCTCACTGTTCCAGCCACTCTGACTTCCTCGGAGCTTCTCAAACAAGCTTACTCTTGTCTTGGAGATTCTGTACACACTGTTTCTCATACCTGAAAAAGGTTTTCCTGAGAGCTCTGCGTAGCTGTTTCCATCACTTGTTTATGGCCTCTGATGAAATAATTCGCCTTCAAAAAGGTTTTCTACCAACCCTCTCTAACATATCCTCCTCAGCCAACACTCACACCCACCACTTGTTATTCTTTCTTTGCTCTTTTTAAAATAATATAACAGGGGCTGGAGAGATGGCTCAGTGGTCTAAAGCACCTACTTGGAACAAGCTTGGCAAAGCACAGGGACCGCGGTTCGATCCCCCAGCACCACATGCC
>NW_004524611.1:13839139-13850125 GCF_000260255.1 Octodon degus
TCATGAAGAGGGTAGACAGACTGGCAAGCCTTTTCTATGTCTTTCCCAGTGCTGTCTGGAATCAGTTTATCGACCACTTCCTTCAAGTCATTTGTCTGCGCCTATCATGTCATGATTTCCACCATCTTCTTCTGGATCCGGTGGACCTGTTGGTGCTGAGCATAAGAGGTTGTCCCTATCTGATTATTGCGTTTTTTAGTAAAGCCAAAACTGAACAAACAAAGCAAGCAACCATCGGTAGTCTTGACATCAACATGAGCTTCGATTATGGTCTACCATTTTTCGACCATGGAATAGATCTTGTTATGGGTGAGATCTATGCCATGGAAGTTAGGCAGTTTTTGCCCTGAACATCTTCAGTAATTAGTTTGAACTTTTTAAGGGCAACTTCATCATTTTGTAGATCAGCAAGGCTCACTTCAAACACAAGACCTTTCAGCCCATCAGATGCAATTTTGGTTCTTTGAGTTCTGGTGATGAGTGTTTTTCCAATATTTCTTATGTTGAACATAGCCAGCGCCTTCACATCATACTAATCTTTTTCAGAAAATGGACTCCTCTTTTCTGGCTGGAACCATGTGTTGTACGCAGCCGAGTTAGACAGAAATATTATAGGCAGTCAGACAGGACCAGACCCTCAAGGAGACAAGATGGAAGACAAGGTGACTTTGCAACTTGGAAGAGACAGACACTCCCATATGGGCCACATCTCAAGACCAAGACAAAAGAAGAAACACAGCTACGTACTTCCCCAGGGATGGACATCAGGGATTGATATCCTAAATAGTATCAATCAACTTGAAAGAGCCCAAATGAGTCACTAGCCCAACCCCCAACTGGAGGAGACCCTGTCCCGTATTCATGCTCACTTGCTAAGTGACTTGCTTTCCCATTTGATACTGGATTTAATCAATTTTACCTGAGCAATGGTGCTTGTAATCTCATTGGTTGACCATAGTTTTGTCCCACCTCATGCCCACCTAAGCAAGTTCCCATGTCTTCTCTACTACCTTAGACCCACCTCACTACATGGTTTTCCTCTATAAAAGTCCCTAGAGGGGCCAGGGAGATGGCTCAGTAGAATAAGTGCTCCCCTGGCAAGTGCAAGGGCCTGAGTTCAGTCCCCGGTTCCGCCAAAAAAAAAAAAAAAAAGTCCCTAGAAGAGACAACTTCCCAGGGAACTACCTGCTTGGGCAGGCCCCACTCCTGTCCCTCTCTTGGACAAGAGCTTTCTTTCTCAATAAATACTCTGCTCTCAACCTCCATTTGTTCCTAAATTCATTCTTTGGTTTTACAGTACACGAACTCGTTCAGGTTGGGAGATCATTTCCTGCTGCATCACATGGAGGGTGCAGAAAAGAAGAAAAGAAGGTTCCTGCTGTGCCAGAAACCCTTAAGAAAAAGCAAAGATATTTCACAGAGTTGAAGATAAAGCACCTGAGAAAGAAGTTTGCCCAGAAGATGCTTCACAAGGCAAAGAAGCTCATCTATGAAAAAGCCAGGCACTATCATAAGGAGTACAGACAGATGTATAGAACTGAGATCCAAATGGCTAGGATAGCAAGAAAAGCTGGCAACTTCTACATCGCTGCAGAGCCCAAACTGGCATTTGTCATCGGGATCAGGGGTATCAGTGGTGTGAGCCCAAAGGGCCGCAAGGTGTTACAACTTCTTCGCTTTCGCCAAATGTTCAATGGTACCTTCATTAAGCTCAACAAGGCTTCAATTAACATATTGAGAACTGTGGAGGCATATACTGCATGGGGTACCCAAACCTGAAGTCAGTGAATGAACTAATATACAAGTGTGGCTATGGCAAAGTCAGTAAGAAGGGAATTATCAAATTGCCTTGACTGATAATTCATTGATTGCGCGAGCTCTTGGTAAATATGGCATCATCTACATGGAGGATCTGATTCATGAGATCTACACTGTTGGAAAATGCTTCAAAGAGGCAAATAACTTTCTGTGGCCATTCAAGTTGTCTTCTCCATGAGGTAGAATGAAGAAAAAGACCACCTATTTTGTGGAAAGTGGACATGCCAGAAATAGGGAAGACCAGATCAACAGGCTTATTACATGAATTAAAGTATCTACCATGGTGGGTTTTTTGTTTGTTTGTTTGTTTGTTTTGGTGGAACCAGGGATTGAACTCAGGCCCTTGCGCTTGCCAGGGAAGCGCTTGTTCTACTGAGCCATCTCCCCGGCCCCTACCATGGTGTTTTTATGATTTGGCTAGTTAATAAGTATCTGCTTCCACATTGGGAAAGAAAGAAAGAAAGAAAGAAAGAAAGAAAGAAAGAAAGAAAGAAAGAAAGAAAGAAAGAAAGAAAGAAAGAAAGAAAGACAGACAGACAGACAGACAGACAGAGGCCGGGGAGATGGCTCAGTGGAATAAGTGCTTCCCTGGCAAGCGCAAGGGTCTGAGTTCAATCCCCAGTTCTGCCAAAAAAAAAAAAAGAAAGAAAGACAGACAGAAAGAAAATGGATCAACCACTTTCTTCTTGGCTTCCTTTTTGCTGCCTTTTGCAAGGCGCTTGTTCTTGCCTACCGCCATGGTGCTGCTCAGAGAGCCAAAAGGTCAAAATAAATTATTTTAAAAATGGCTAGAGATGTAGCTTGGTGAGAAGACTCTGGGACAATCCCAATATCACAAAATTATAAATAAATAGTGTGGACATGCTAATAAATGTTCCCTTTAAAGTAGCCTTTTATAAACTCAGTGGTGCACACTTGTAATCCTAGCACTTAAGAGGCTGAAGCTGAGTTCAAGGCCACCCTGAGCTACACCGTGAATTCAAGACCAGTCTGAACTACACAGTGAGGCCCTGCCTCAAAAACAACTTCCCCCCAAAAAACTGCCACTGAAAGTAGCCCTCTATGATGGATTTATATTCTGTCAGTTTAGCTAAACTGAACTACACTTCTCAGAATTCCCAGGGTAGTACCGAGCTAACATGAAACACTCGGCCTGAAAAGCAGAAAGCAGCCCTGGCAGCAGCCATGTGTGGAAAGTGGAAATGCTAGAAATAGGCAAGACCAGATCAACAGGCTTATTAGAAGGATGAATTAAAGTATCTACCATGGTGGGGTTTGTTTTTTGTTTGTTTTGGCGGAACCAGGGATTGAACTCAGGTTTGAACCCATGTGGCCTTATGCTGAGGCAGATGGGGTAGGGTGCCAGGCCCAGATGCAGCGGTGCACACTGCTGCCCCTCTGCTGGGTCACCTGCCTGGCATGCAGCAGGAGCCATGTCTGGAGTGTCTCTAGCCTCAGCTTCTTAACTCCTAGGAGAGGTATGTGTGAAAAGAGAAGCCCTCAGCATCAAAGCGGGAAGCACAGGGCCGCAGGAAGCTGGCCCAGCTCACTGTGGGTTTCAGCATAGATTCCGAAGTTCCAGCTTCTTCTCTTTCCTCCCCCTACCTTTCTAGTCCTTTCTGTGGCCCTACGGCCTATAAGGTCCAGCGCCAGACACAGAAACATTAGTTTCACACACACATGGCAACCAGGCTCCCACAGTATCTTACTATACATCCCTCTTGGGACTCTCCTCACACTGAACCTGGTACACCGTCTCTCTGTAAGAGTACCCACTCCCTATTTGTTTATCTCCATCTGTTTACTTTTTTTAAATTAATCTTATCAGTACATTTTAGATATACACGAAAATCACATTCATTCATCATATGGAATTTGTATCTATACGTACTATATCTTGAAGGGCTGGCCAGATAGCTCAGCAGACTAAATACCTGCTCAGGCAAGCACTCAGGAACTGGGATTCAATCCCCAGTACCATATATATATACCTTGATGCTTCTTTCTTCCCCACCCATCTATTTTTAAACACTAACTTTAAAAAGTTCTTTTAAAAAATCACTCCTTGACCTCTACACTCCTCCAGCTATGGCCCTCCCTCCACAGTCCAGAGGTGAACTTATTTTGTTTTGACTAATTTGGTTAGCAGGTGTTGGCAGTGCCTAAGGATGCCGCTCACTGTGGCTGCTGCACACACGTGACACACCTTCATTCTTTTTACTTCTCCCTTACCGTCTTGAATCACCTGATTCATTTCACAGATTCAATGCCTGCTAGATTAACCACTGGTCTCCATTAGCAAAATCCAAAGGTTATCCTTTCTTGGCCATGTTAGTGTTTGGTGCTATGGGAGCCCACGTGGAACCTCTAGGCGGCAGCACCTAGCTCGAGGGAGGAGGTTACTGGGGTGCATCTTTGAAGACCCTATTCCTTTCCAAGCTGGTTCGTTCATTTACACTCTCTCCCTCTCCCTCCTCCTTTCTCTGCTCCCTGGCTGCCAGGAGGTGAGGGGCTCAGCTCCACAGCTCCATCTTGCCTCTCTGGCACTCTCCGCCTGATGTTCTCCCTCACCACAAGTACAGAAAGAATGGAGCCGGGTGATCATGCACTGAAATCTCCAAAAGCTATGAGCCAAAATCAATCTCCCAGGGTGGGCCAAACAGCTCAGCGGATATAAGCGCCTGCAAGCAGGAATAGCATAAGGGTCTTGATCCCCTGGGCCTGCCATGCTGGCCCTGCCCCCAGGGCATGCTGAGACAGTGATCGAGACTGGGCATGGTGGTGCAAGCCTGTAATCCCAGCTCTTGGGAGGCTGTAAATAGGACGATCATTATGAGTCCAATGTAGTAGTGACACCCTGAACACCCTGTAGACCCTTCACTGAAATTTAAAAAAAAAAAAAAAGATCAATCTCCCCTCCAAGTTGTTTTCGATTGCAGTTTGGGTTCTTGGTCTCTAAAAGGTTTGCCATCGTTGCCCTTAGAAGGATCTACTGCTAATCGACTGCTGCTGTGCTGGTCAGGCAAGGGCGCAGTGCATGGGACTGGACGGTCTATCCAAGGACTTTACATCCTTGGAAGATGAAACTGGAGGGTCCGAATGTCCAGCAGGAGGGCACTCATCGCTCTGACTTTATGGAGGGTCTGCAAGGTACTGGCTGGCACACTGCAGAGGACCCATGCTGTGTCAAACGTGACTCTTTATCTAAATGGGCTGCCAAGGTCTCCTTTGAGCCCAGAAGGCTTTCCTCTGGTGCTTCTGGGCAGGGAGTGGTCTGAGCAAGAGTAAACCTGATGATTTTGATTGCTGTGCATACGCTGGAGGAGGGGAAGCTTATCACTTGCTTGGCCGGTGGGAGATGTGCAGGACAACAGGGCATGCATGTACATATGTGTGCATGTGTGTACATGTATGTGCATGTGTGAGGAATCCAAAGGGACAGGAGGAAAGCCAGCTTACAAGGAGAACCCCAGGAATCTCTCCTTTTCCTATTTGGAGAAGAAAGGTGACTTCAAATTCCCCAGCAGGGCTGGAAGGTCACTGACACTGTCCACCCCCGCCCCATCCTCACCACCTGGCAGTGTGGAAAAAAGAACACCTGCTTCTCATTTGCTAAAGTGACTTCCAGTCTCTGAAGTTCATCAGCAAGGACATGAAGCAAATGACTGTTTGTGCAGCATTTGACAGTCTACCAGTCACATGGATTACTCCACTGTGGGATGCAATAGAGATTCAATTAAACCCTAGCTCTGCACCAACCAGTGACATGAACCTGAACAACATGGAACGGTGTGACCTTATGTCAGGGTGAGGGGTACCTCTAGCTGGGTCAAGGGCTGCTGGTGAGATGCAGGAGAGCACAGATCCATGTCTAGCACAAGGCAACCTCTGTACCTGTTGCTAGTCATCATGAGTATTTAGCCCTCCTGACGTCCTGGCCAAAGGGAATCGTCCTTGTGGCCCACTGGAGGAAACTGAAGCACCATGGGTTAAGGGATTTACTTCAGAATTACAAGATGTGGTTTTAAAATATAGTAATTAAACATTTTAAAAATTTGTTAGGGGCCGGGGAGATGGCTCAGTAGAATAAGCACTTGCCTGGCAAGCGCAAGGGCCTGAGTTCAACCCCCAATTCCGCCAAAAAAAAAAAAAAAAATTGTTATAGTGAAAGACACATCACTACAAGTCTCCCTCCAAACATTGTCCTTCGCTTCTAACACACTTTTATCTCCTCACTGCTGTGGCACCAGAGCAGTTCTGGAAGTGCTCTGTCACGAGTGTCTTTAGTTGTGTGGTCATGACCGCCTCAATATCCTGAGTCAATTCAAAACATTCACTTGTTGTGCTTACTCTGACCTTGAGGAACAGCCATGAAGCCCGCAGTGCCAGAGGCAGTGAACAAAGAGGGCGAAGGCCCTCGGCTGTGCTGTTCTCTGGAGCCTGCTTTTCTGCTGGACGGTGCTGGGCAGACCACTGACTGACTGCTTATCACACCGTGTAAAGCCCCTCAAGAGCCTGTTTCTTCTTTTCTCTTATTTTCAATTGTACAGAAAATTAGTAAAAAAGAAATGATGCCATGTCCACAGGGTACCCGTCGAGCATTCTCGAATCTTCACACCCTGCCACACCGGGCAGAGCTGAGCTCCCTGCAGATCCTGCCCAGCCCCGTCCTGCTCTCTCACTCCCGACGTGGCCACGATCCATGTTTATCATCCTCCTGCATGTTTCTCTAACATTATTCAATGTGTACATCCAAACCAATATGCTGTATTGTTTACGAACTATATATATAAACGGTATATAAATGGAAGTACTATTTTGGCTACTTGCTCTTTTTTTTTTTTTCCTTTCTATTTTAACAGAAGCTGAACTCCTACTTGCTTTTTTCCCCTCTCTCTTTCAACTTAGTATTTCACTCTGCTAATTAATTGGCTGTTCTCATATAGATGGACACTTAGGTTGTTTTCAACTTTTCATAATTACAAGTGGATTATTCAGGGTGTCGGTGACTAATCCTATCTACACATCCTGGTACACAAGTGCCCCTAAACTTGCTGGGCCTCAGGATTAGTGCACCTTAAACTCTATTGATCTCTGAGTGATGGTACTATATAGGTCCTCAACACAAAGTCCCCAAGGGCTTCATGTTCTTGCAGCATTTGTTTTGTCAGACTTTTGCATTTTTGCCGATAGAAAGAGTGTGGAAAGTCCTATGCTGGTTGGCCATTCCTCGGCCATAAAACACCAATTAGTCTCTTTGTCATTTCCCACGGGCTCGCCTGTTTCCTTCTACACTTACACTGGTGTTTTATGTCCCGATTACCAGTTCTGTGTAAGTTTTCTCCATCACATGCTAAGGCCAGTCTTTTTATTTACAATGGCATCTTGGAGGAAAAAAAGCTTAGTGTTATCTGTATTTCTCTTCACTGTTGTGCTTTTGGTGCCTAGAGAATTTTTCTGGGCTGGGGAGACAGCTCAGTTGAATAAGCACTTGCCTGACAAGCACAAAGGCCTGAGTTCAATCCCCAATTCCGCAAAAAAAAAAAAAAAAAAAAAAAAAAAAGAATTTTTTCCTACTGTGGAAAGGAAAGAAGGGAAAAGTAAAAAAAACAGGAAAAAAAAAACAACAAAAAAAAAACACCTAGAAACATAGCTTTGCAAATGGGGAGGGGAGGAGGAGTTGAATGGAGGCTAGTGAAATGGTAAAAAGGAATCAAGTTACATCATGTACAGGTACAAATTCTCTATGATGAATGTGACCATTGTGTAATATACCAGTAAGATCTAATTAGAAAAGAAAAAGGGGTTGCTGAACAATATGAAAAAAGGGTTTTTTTTAAAAACGCATTTTTTTCATCTAAAAGTTTTAAAGGTTTTTTTAGTATTCAGTATAGGGTCTGCAGGGTCTACAGGGTCTCACTGTATAGATCAGACTTGTAGTGATCCTCCTGTTTACAGCCTCTCAAGTGTTGGAATTACAGGCATGTGCCACCATGCCTAGTCTCAATCACTGTCTCAGTGAGCCCCGCAGGCAGGGCTGGCATGGCAGGCCCAGGGATTGAACTCCTGGCCCCTGTGTCTACCTAAGCAGGTGCTTTAATCTGCTGAGCTATTTGGCCAGCCCTGATTTTTATAGTTAGGTCTTTTACACACTTGCGATTTATCTTTAATGTATAAAGTAATGCTCTAATATCACTTGGTTTCTCTGTGTGTAACCAGTCATTCTAGTGTTATTTATAGACTTCATCTCAGTTTGGGTCCCCACTGACACACACTCTGGGGTGGGGACTCAGAAGCAGGAAGTTTTACGTGAGGTGCGCAGGAAGCCGTGGACAGGGGTCAGGGAGGCAAGCTCAGAATTTCTGTTAGCATCTGATGGGCGCTTCCATGCGTTTGAAGGGATGTTGGTTCTCTTTACCCCTAAGCATTTGTGACAATAATTTTCCAGTCATCTGGCCCCCAGGGAGGCAGTGACCAGAGTCTCCAGTGGCCCTTGCCTTCCCACCAAAAGTCACTTCCCCATGAAGTGACGATGGCCCCCACCCCTCACCCAACCCACTCCCCTCAGGGCTTTTGTTTCTCGACTTTGTACAACATCCAAAGGGTCTCCTTGCCCATCTCTCCTGCCCTGCCTCTTTATCCTGCTGGTAAAATCCATTTTGCTGAAACACGACACTGCCTTTGCCAGCCCCTCCCTCCACAAAGCTTTTATATCTCTGAACCACACGCCAAGCCCTGCTTGCCTCCTGCCCCTTTCCCTGAGGCTTCTCTCTTCCCACCCAGATCCTCAAACTCCCACTCTGCCCAGAACCCAGCTCTCCTCTGGGCCTTTGCAAAGGACCTCTTTACGGCTGGGTTTCCTTTCCTGTGCCCTGCTGTGTGTATAGCAGTACTCCAAGGCCAGCCTCGTGGCGGCCCCCTTGGCAGGCTTGCTCTTATCATTCATGAGCTGTCTCCTCTGCTAACCTGTGGTCAAAGACAGGTCCCTGAAACATCCACCAACCACACCACCAGAGCCACACCGTGAGCCACACTCCAGAAGGGGGGAACCGCCTATGTGGAGTCATCCTTGGGAAAGGATAGGGGCAGCAGAGCTTGCAGTGATGGAGACAGAGGCCCTGCTCCACATTGCCTCGAGACCCTCAGCCCCAAAGGCCTGGCCAAGGCTGAGCCGCCTGGGGATAAAAGGGAAGCCTACCAGGCTGCACCTGTAGGGTGGGGGTGGGAGGCTGGGGTGCAGCTCCTGCAGGGTAAGTGCCTGGAAGGTGGCCAAGGGCAGCCCAGATGACAGGATACAGCGCTCAAGAGATCTGCTTGTGGCTGTCTGTTGGATGAAGGCACCAGAGCCTCACCTGTCAAGCCCTGCACCCCCTTGTCATGGCCTGGCCCTGTGCCCACCATGAGCAGCTGCCTCCCTCTCTCCATTCCTTAGGGACCTTCAATCCTCTCCCCAGACAGCTGCACCAAGCCAGCGGGTACACAGGGTTCTCACGGCCCCCTGGCTCTGGCTCCCAAAGCAACCTTCAGATCACAGGAGTTTTCCTGGGCGCAGCAGCAAAGAGGCGTCCTGGGGAACCAGGTTGTCCCTCACGGGGGTAACAAGCAGAGGATCAGTGCTGCCTGCTGAGCAGCTGGCCAGGGCTCTCCTCTTTGAGGCCCCTTTTGTGCTCTCTTTGAGGCCCCTTTTGTGCTCCGAGGTCCCCAGCTCAGCTCCATTCTACAGCCACATCCGGGACCCCTGTCATCTCTCTGCAGAGGCTTCTAGCAGCCTGCAGGCGGCCTGGGAGCAGGACAGGAAAGGCCCACACAGGACAAATGCCCGCGGAGCTCCAGAAACAGGCACCTGCGCCTTGGTACAAAGTTAGTACCGTTAGTACCAGCGCACTGGAGGAAATTATCTGGCACATGCACACATATACAAATAAATGTGTATACAAATACTGTACACGTACAAACACAAATGCTGGCTGTGCTTGGTACTCGCTCAGGGGCAGTCTGCATCCACATAGTACCGTCAGTAACAACGCCTGTGCTTCCATGAAGAAACCACAAGAAAAAAAGAAAAGAGGATAAGAGCTGTGATCAAAACGAGCACTCAGGTATGCCAGGACTGGCTGTCATTTAAGATGTCAACTGAGGGGCCGTGACAGGTGCATGGAAGAGTACTATCAACGTGTACAAAACAGGCGCTCTTCTGAAATGAAAATGTGACAATGTGGAAGTCACTGACAGAAAACCAATAAATGGTGTCAATTTTTGCCACATACACACATGCACAGAGCCTGGTGTGCCGCGGCTGCAGGTATGAACCCTGACAGATTTTATTTGCCTTTCAGTGTGAGCTCCTTGAGGGTCTACTTGAATTTTGCATCCTTAATCCATGGTGCAAAAGCAGTGACAGTAAGAAAGAACTTGACCTGGGATAAGGAGATAGCTCAGCAGTCTAAGTGCTTGCTTGGCCAGCACAAGGACCTGAGTTCGACCCCCAGTACCGCATGCCGTGCTGGTCCCAAAAACAGGCATGTGGTGGCACAGGCCTGTAATCCCAGCACTGGGGAGGTAGAGACAGGAGGATCACTGCTCTGAACTGCATAACAAGACCCTGTATCAAATAAATAAATAAATAGAACTTGAAGATAGAGTTCTTATATTCTGTATTTCCCAGCATGCTCAGCAAAGTTCCAGATGTCCTCAGGACCTTTAAACAACTTGATGGAGAAAGTGAGGTTCCCACCTGCAATGGTCTTTCCTTCCAAGCCAGTGAAATTCTGGGAAAACCGCCCTGGCCAAGGAGAGCTGGGCTACTTAATGTGCGGCACCGAAGGAAACAGCATATCTTTTGGTTATTTAATATTGTACCACCCAGAAGCAATGCCTAACGTTATTTACTTTATCCTAGCTTCCATTTTATCTTTAATTATTCATCAAAGAAAAAAATTCAGAGCTGGCGAGATAACTCAGCAGTCTAAGTGCCTGGTTTGGCAAGCGCAGGGATCAAGGTTAGATTCCCAGGGTCTTGCATGCAGCACTGGCCCTGCCCTGCAGTGTGCTGAGCTAACGATCAAGTCGGGTCGTGGTGGTACATGTATGTCCCAGTGCTGGGGAGGCTAAAAATAGGAGGATCATTATGTGTCTGAGCTATGTAGTGAGACCCTATACCAAATATAT
>NW_004524611.1:13851220-13858041 GCF_000260255.1 Octodon degus
AAAAAAAAAGGAAAAAAAAAGGAACAAAAATGTCTACTAGATTCTTGTATACTATGGCAAACTTAGTCTACCATTTTATAAAATATTACTTTTATTATCTCTGCTTATCATTTTACTAATTTTAAGTTATTCATAAAAATCAAAATCATTTATAAAATCCAAATAATATACAAATACAGTTTAAAAGTCAAGTAGCAACACTATCAAGAAAGTAAAAACCAGGGCCAGGGAGATGGCTCAGTAGAATAAGCACTTCCCTGGCAAGCACAAGGGCCTGAGTTCAATCCCCGGCTCGGCCAAAAAAATAAAATAAGAAAGTAAAAACCTATAAAATGGGAGAAAATTTGCAAATGACAGGTCAGGTAGGAGTCCAGTATCCAGAGTATCTGAAGAACTCATACAATTCAATGATAACAAAAACAATCCAATTTTAAAATATGTAAAGCTCTTAAAGGACTACAGATACAGCTTAGAGGTAGACGAGTTGCCTAGGATGTGCAAGACCCTAGGTTCAATCTCCAGCACTACAAAATATAAAGAAAGCTTTTAAATAGAAATTTCTCTGAAAAACACATACAAATGACCAATGAGCATATGAAAAGACACTCAACATCAGGTGTCATTAAAGAAATGCAAATTAAAGTCACAGTGAGGTACTGCCTCACATCCTCTAGGATAGCTATAATTTTCAACAACATAGCAGGCGTCAACAAGGATATTGAGAAGCTGGAACCCTAACACGTAGCTGGTAGAACTATACAATGAAGTGGCCTCAGTGGAAAACACAGTTGGGTAATTCTGGAAAAAGACACAGAACTACCTTATGACCTAGCAATTCCATTCCTAGGTACATGCCCGAAGGACCCAAAGCAGGTATTCGAGGAACTATTTCTACGGGAATGTTCAGGAATGGCACTATTTGCAATAGCCAAAAGGTAGAAATAACTCAAATGTCCCTCAACAGATGAATAAATAAAGGGAGTTTCACCCATGTCATGAAAATGGAATGTTATTCAGTCAGAAAGGAATGAAGCTCTAACACACACTACAAAATGGACAAACACCAAAAACATGCTAAGAAAAAAGATATATAATATGAACGATTACATATTGTGTGATTCCACGTGTAGGACACTTCCGGAATACACAAATCCATTGCAGCAGAGACCAGCGGCTGCTAGAGACTAGCCAGAGCGGGGAGCAGAGGAGAGGGTGTGCTGCCTACCAGGGCCACGGTCTCCTGTGGGGGACGAAAACGGAACACGGAGAAGTGGCAGTTACGTGTCAGGGGGAGGGCATCCAATGCCACTGAATTTTATCCTTTCAGATGGCTAATGATTAATTTTAAGATATACAAGCTTTATCTCCACTAAAAAGTATCAAGGGATAAGAGCTTCTAAATAGCAGCCAGCAACCCTCCTTTGTGCCTTCTCAGCCTCCGATTCCCCCCGTCTGTCTCTGTCTGTCTGTCTGTCTCTCTCTCTCTCTGTAGTCTTTTTCCTTCCAATAAGAATAAACTCGATATTTCTAAATATATTACACTGCTGTTTCTCTAATTGCAAAACTCACCTAATGACTTCCTGATGTGACAAGTAAGAAATTCTCTTAAGCTATTTCTGCACCTTTCTTGCCCCATCTTTGCGACAGCTACGAAAATATTTTAGTAAATAATCAGTGTCGAAATGATGGCTGTGCGAATGCCATTCAGCACGGAGCCAAGTGGGACGCTCTGATGACATTTCCACTCTTGTTCAGTTTTTTGTTTTTCTTGGAGTCAAGGACGCCTTTGTTATTTTATTCCCACAATGGTCTTTGTGCAGTACACATTCCTTTTCCAAATACTCCATTGTGTAAAATACTCTGTGGGGTGCCTTGTTCCGAGGAGGCACCCCCTCGGTGCCCTTGCCCACCTTTCCTGGATCTCATGTCTCCTCTTCCTCTTGTCTTGCTCAAGTGCATCTTCAGTAAAAAGGACTCATGGTGTTGCACACTTGTAATCCGAGCCCTAAGGGAGGCTGAGGGAGGAGGACAGCAAGTGTGAGGCCAGCCTGCGCAGCCCAGTGACAGCCTGTCTCAAAAAATAAAGAGGAGGAGGGATGTAGCTCAGTGTGAAAGCTGTGTGTGGTGGTGGGGGAGCACAACTCTATAAATCTTTTTTTTCTCCCTCTTTCATTTCATGTATTTGACACAGGGTCTCACTACACAGCTCGGACTCATAGTTATCCTCCTGTTTTCAGCTTCCCCAGTGCTGAGATTACAGGCATGCGCCACCACACCTAGACTCAGTTGCCTCTGAGAGCACCCTGGGGGCGGGGGGGCGGGGGGGCGTGGACCCAGTGCAGCATGAGGGACTGGGGATCGAACCTTGGTCCCTACCCTTGCCAAAGCAGGCACTTAGTCCACTGGGCTATCTCACTGGCCCCCAATCTTTTCTTCTTTCCCTTTCTTTTTCCTCCTCTCCTTTTCTTTCTCCATCCTAGAATTCCTGAAAATACCTTTGTTCTGCTTTCGTATTTTATTAGTTGTTTGGCTAGGTGTGAAATAATAAATTGAAGATCATCCCCCCAAAAAATGTTAGCCTAGCATGTGACATTAGGACTCCAATTTGGTTTGTTTTTTTTTTTTTTTTTTTTTTATTTATTTAGTGTGTGTGTGTGTGTGTGTGTGTGTGGCCAGCTCAGCCCACCAGGGGGCGCGGCTGGCTGGCATGTGGTGCTGGGGGATCGAACCGCGGTCCCTGTGCTTTGCCAAGCTTGTTCCAAGTAGGTGCTTTAGACCACTGAGCCATCTCGCCAGCCCCTAGGGCTCCAATTTGAACAGCTCCCTGGCACAGTGTGTGCTGGAAGTAATCATCATCAAGTTCAAAAGTTAATGAAAAAAAGAGAAAAAAAAAAAAAAAGAAAAAAAAATAGTTAATGAATTTGGGGCTGGGGAGATAGCTCAGCAGCCTACGTGCCTGCCTGGCAAGCACATGGGCCTCAGTGCAATCCCCAGTACTGCCAAGGAACAAACAAAAAATCCCTTCATCAAGAGTGCAGTGGCCAGGGTTTGATCCCAGCATGCCAGGCTGGCCCCAGCCTGGCCCCACTCCCAGGGCTTGCTGAGAGGGTAATTGAGAATGGGTGTGGTGGCACACATCTGTAATCCCAGCACTTGGGAGGCTGAAAACAGGAGACTCACTACAAGTTGGATCTACATAGTGAGACCCTGTACACTCTGTACAACCTGTACTAAATACATCAAAAATAAAATAAAAATGGGCTGAGGATGTAGCTCCATGAGGAGGTCTTGGGTTCAATACCCCAATACAGAAAAAATAATCTTTTCATGACAGTTTCTTCCAAATTTTTATTGTCTTAGTTTCTTGCAGTTGCTTTGTCTTTGTGTGTGTGTGGGGGGGGGTACCAGGAATTGAACTCAGGATCTTACGCTTGCCAGGCAAGTGCTTATTCTACTGAGCTATCTCCACAGCCCTTGCTTTGTCTTAATTGTTTAATTCTTCTGTTCATACAAGTTCTTGCTTTCTGGCTGAACCTTTGTTAGCTGTTATTAGTAATGCAGCTCTACAAAGTTAACTGGAAATTCTGTGTGCACCATAAAGCTCATCTCCTGGCCAACTTCAACCTAGAAGGGCAGGAAGCTGCCTTGGTAAGGAGACTGTTAGATGTCAAGCCACAGAGGGCTTTTCTCTGACACCTTATGCGTCTCTGGAGAGGCTTCTGTTGCCTGCCATGTGAGAGCTACCGGATCTACATGACCTGGAAAAAGACATTCTTCAAAGAATCACATGTGCTCTCTAGACCCTTTGTGCATGCCCTCAAACTCATTAAAACCCCACCTCTCCCCTTGAGGGCCCTCTTGACAGTGAACTCAGATCTGCATCAACTTGCTTTTTCCCCCCTCCAGGGTCACCGGCTCTCTGCATGCAGCCTCCTCAATGTGCAGCCTCGAATGGCATTTACCTGCTCAAGGGAGGTGGGCGCCAGGGGGTCTGCACTTGGCTCATCTGAATGGAGGGAAACTTCTAGGCTTCCACATAACTTCATTCTCAGCGCCTGCTTAATCCAGCCTTCTGTCACACAACATCTGGGTTGGGACCTCCTGCAGGTCAGTTTCTGCAGCGCAGTCCATAGCCCTACGTCCCAAGCAGGATTCCCTGAGCACCTGCCTTCTCTGCAACTCTCCTTTCCAAAATGTGTTGAAACATCTTACTGGATAAAGAGCCTTTTTTCACTGTCCTTGTCTTTGTGGGTCTTTCTCATTTCATCTATAAATATGTATATGGCAAATATTAAAAAATGAAGGCATGTGGCCAAACTGCTACGTGAGTTGAAGCCCTGTCCTATGCTGTGACAGATGAAGCCTGACAGAAGTTGAACTGCGACCCTTCCAAGAGAGACATTTTGAAGCCTTCAATTCCCACCCCTATACCTTAACCTTAGGATGCGACCTTCTTTGGAACTAAGGTCATGGCAATGTAATAAGAGGAGCTGAGGCTGTGCTGGAGCAGGGCAGGCCCTGCATCCAACAGGACTGGGGCAGACATGGGGATGTTTCTAGGAGGCAAAGGATGCCAAGGATGGCTGGCAAACACCAGCAGCTGGAAGACTCAAGGAAGGGTCCTCCCCTGCAGGTTTCTGACAGCTTCAGTTCAGACTTTTAGCCTCGAGAGCTGTGAAATAATAGATGTCAGTTGTCTTAGGCCATCCAGTTTGCGGTACTCTCTTACAGCTGCCAGAAAACTATCGTGGAGCCCTTAATTCACAACTTTGTGGAGGACCACTTGCACGACTCTTCTTGAAAGAAGAGTAGCTGTGTCCATTTTGGCTGTGCCTGCCTGACCCTATATCCATGTGTTGGTAGGTACAGAGCTGGCTAGGACTGTTCCTCATCCCTTCAATTGGCTTTAAGCAGTGCATACTGGTGGAGCTGTAAGTGCACACTGGTGGAGCTGTGCTGGTGGTAGTCTTTGAAGAGAGCACGCAGGTTTCCCGGATAACCCACACCTGCTGCTCTCTAGTATGAGCCAGGTGGAGACAGGACAAAGAGCCAATGCTCCACACTGTGCGCTGGGATGGAGCCTCAAGATAGAGGCTATGACTTCCTGGGGCTTCAAAGACTACACATCAGAGCTGAAGCACAGACCCCAAAACACTGGATACATTAGATAGATCTGAATAGTATAATGCAAATTACTTTTTATGCATGTCCTTCTCTCTGCATATGGCAGAGGTAAATGCAGGCCTCCTACCTAGCCCAGCTCACAGTGCTCGCTCACTTCCTGCAATTCTGTCATTTATCCTCAAGCCAATACTTCTTCATGACTGAATAAAACCCAGGTTCGGCCCTGGGTCGAGGCCTTTGTTCCGGATAGCCACCACTGTGACTGGACTTAGGACCCCTTGGTTCCCCATAACTATATGAATATGCCTTAGTATCTTTTTTCTTGCCGTGGGTTGCACTGGAAGTGGTAGATTCAAATTAACCTGAAGGGATTCTAATAATTTATCCATGGGATTACAAATACAAATTTCCTGGACTGAGACAAGGACCAGGAGGGGCTCCCTACAAACTCAGCCCTTAATTCACATTATTCAGTGTTTTCACTTCCTAACACTGTAGTATTTTTGACTGCTTTAAAACTCCAAGGTCCTCTGCTTTCTTCTGCCCGTTTCCAACAGCTGCTGGGGTTGCTTAATGACTTCACACCATTCCACCCCTGGAAACTTTCATCTACTTGGCATTTATCTAGGTATGAGTCTGTATTGATTTTCTCAAACAGTCCCTTCTCACAATCAGCTAACCAAATTAGCCTCTCCTAATTTATCAAATGATCTTTCCACTCCTACTAATCTGCAAGGTCATCGTTATCAGATGATTAATTTACATGTGTATGAAGCTAAGTTTCTGGGCTACTTATTCTATGTCTGATCTGTTTATTTTTAAGCCACTATTGATGTCACTGTTGCAATCATTAATTTTTTTTTTTTTTTGCAGTACTTTGATTGAATCTAGGGCCTTCACACTGAGCTATAACGTTAGTCTTTCATATTTTATTCTGAGGCAGGGTCTCAATGCGTTGGTGAGCTGTCCAAGCTGGGTTTGAACTTGCTGTCTTCTTTCCTCAGCCTCCCAGAGTACTGGAATTCTGGGCGCACACCACTATCCCTGGCTAAAATGTGTTTTGATATTTAGTAGGGCAGGATTCTCCTTGCTGCAATCTCTTGTAGAAATCTAAAATTTTTCTTGCTCTTCCATCCAAATTTTAGAATTGAAGCACCAAAAGAAATCTTATTGGGGTTTTGGTTGCAAATGAGATAAACAAAGTATATTAAGTCAAGCTGAAATCTTTACAAATCCCATGCCTTCCATTTAGAAACTGAGGATATCTCTCCATTAAGTCATCTACTTTATAATTCTCAGTAAAGTTTTACAGTTTTCATCTAAAACACCCACTTAACTTGTGCTTTATCCTTTTACCTGATTTTGCATTTATCAGACTCGTGATTATAAAAACAAGGAGAAAAGCAACAGCTATTTAGAGAGCCCAATAAACACTAGGCATGGGGCTGGTGAGATGGTTCAGTGGTCTAAAGCACCTACTTAGAACAAGCTGTAGCAAAGCACAAGCTTAGCAAAGCACAGGGACCGCGGTTCAATCCCCCAGCACCACAGCCCAGCCAGCCCCGCCCCCTGGGGGCTGAGCTGGCCACACACACACACACACACACACACACATAAATAAAAAAAAAAAACCACACTAGGCATTATTCTAGGCACTTTTCTTTCTTTCTTTCTTTCTTTTTTTTTGCGGAACCGGG
>NW_004524611.1:13858141-13862704 GCF_000260255.1 Octodon degus
CCACACTAGGCATTATTCTAGGCACTTTTCTTTCTTTCTTTCTTTCTTTCTTTCTTTCTTTCTTTCTTTCTTTCTTTCTTTCTTTTTTTTTGCGGAACCGGGGATTGAACTCAGGCCCTTGCGCTTGCCAGGGAAGCGCTTATTCCACTGAGCCAGCTCCCCAGCCCCTCATGGTTTTATCTAAAAATAAGTGTTTTTCTTATTTATCTATAAAAAGGAACAAGGAAGACTATTATAAACTGACATGTCAAGATATTTCATTAAGTTAAGAAAATTCTAAATTATCCTGGTAAAGAAAGAACAGGGGAGGAAATATTACAACATATTCGCATTTGCTTGCATAGGAAAATAGGACATGGATGGCGTAGGGGCTGGGTAACATGCTAGTGTCCTTTTAGAGCTGGGGCAGTAGGGGGTTGGGAGTGGAAGAAGCCTTTGCAATTAAACCAACAAAGTGGTAGAGCATTTGCCTATGTGTGCAAGATCCTGGATCTGATCCCAAGCACAACAAACATAAACAAATAAATATTTAAATTTAAAATTTAAAATAAAATAGACCTTAAGGGAAGATTTCACATTTTTTAACCCAGGGGCTCACAGGGCTCACGCATGCTTGGCAAATGCTGGATCAATGAGCTACTCACCTAGCTCCTCGCAGATTCACCTAAACCCCTTGCTGCTCTGCTGAACAGGTTCTGTTTCTGATTATACTTCAGGCTGGCTGTTGCTAGGTAGGTGCACATACTGCTGATTTTTATACCTTGCTCCCAGCACTTTTATTCCTTATATTGAACTTGCTTGGTGACTCTAAGACCTTTTCCACAGACTCTCCTGGGTTTTCATTGGACAAAGTGAAGTCTGGCTGGTTCCATAAAACAGTATATGCCATGCGGGGGGTGACAATGGGAAGGTGAGAGCTGTGGATAAGGACAGTTTAAGAGAGTGAGTTCTTGGGCCAGGGAGATGGCTCAGTAGAATAAGCGCTTCCCTGGCAAGCACAAGGGCCTGAGCTCAATCCCCAGTTAAATGTTCTTTAGAAAGTGAGTTCTCCACATAGACATTTAGTCCCTTTTTTTTTCCCCCCCTGTATTTGGTACAGGGTCTTACTACACAGCTTGGACTCGTAATGATCCTCCTGTTTTCAGCCTCCCCAGTGCTGGGATTATAGGCGTGCACCATCACACCCCAACTCAGTTGCCAGCTCAGGGCACCAGGGGGTGGGGCTGGCAGGGCATGTGGTGCCACGGATCCAACCCTGGACCCGGCGCTTGCCTAAGCAGGTGCTTAGTCTGCTGAACTATCTTGCCAGCCCCAGTTCCAATTTTTAGGAAAATACAGCATGGGTCAAATAAAAGGAGTCTACAGAAGAATCCAGCCCTGGGACACTGGGCCATGACCCTGGCTGTGGCCCCCTTCTAACCCCTCTGGCCCCACCTTCTTCCAATTGAGTCTATCCCACCCTGTGAGGTCTTCTCCCAGGCCCACTTGGTTCTGAAAGTGGGCTTCTTGCTGCCTGGCTCCTGGCAGCCTTTGCCCCCTCCCAGCTGTCAGAATTAGACAGACTACCAGCCACCGCATGGCTCAGTTACTTCACAACAGCCGAAGACAACAGTCTAAGCCACCCTCCCGGCTTGTCTATCATTTTCTGGCATCCTCGACGACTGTGGTTATGCAGTGCACGGCGATGACCGCTTAGCTCAGGCTAGGAGCGTCCTGAACTTGGCAATCAAGGCCGACTCATTCCTGACTCTGGCAGTGCGGAAACCATGTCAACTGAATGAAGAGCACTGTTGGCAGCTCACCCACATCCTCGTGAGCCCACTCATCCTGAGCCCTGATCCAGCTCTGTGTAGCAGGCAAAGGAGACAGCAGGTGCCCACGTCTCAGAGGGAGCCTCTCTGAGAGCAGAGTGTGATCTTACACCAGACAGTGCAGACGCCCTCAACGTCATATCTGTTGGTTGACAGACACAGAGCTTAGCACCCAGGGCACAGCCATGGGACAGCTAAGACAACACATGAAGGCAGCTAGCAAGAAGGGACCTGATGGCTCCGGGGCCACAAGGACCCTGTGGGGAGGTGCTGTAGCCTCTCGCTGAGGACAGGAATGCTCTATCCTGCATAAGGAGGATGCTGTTGTTCCTCACAGGAAGATACAGTCATGTTTCACTTCCATAAAGACCCCACCGCTTACGGCTGTGCGTATTTTAGAGATGACACACTAAGAAGTTAAATCACTTGCCCAAGGTCTCACAGGGAATCTGCCTTGCAGAAGCAAGACTTTGGTCTTTGATGCAATACTGTTTATTCCTGGGAAATTCAAGGCAGGAGTCATGGACAGGGTAGGAGGGGACTGAATGACCTATCTGGGAGAATCCTGGGGTTGACTGCTCTGCTGTGGCAGAGGCTGCGGACCCAGCAGGAAGATGGGTTCTGCCAGTACTCGTGATGGGAGTGTTGTAGGCAGCTGAATTAGATAGAAACATTATAGGCAGTCAGACAGGGCCAGGCCCTCAAAGAGACAATGTGGAAGACAAGGTGACTTTACAACTTGGAAGAGACCGGACACTCCCTTATGGGCCACACCTCAAGACAAAAGAGGAAATGCGGCTACATACTTCCCCAGGGATGGGCATCAGGGATTGATATTCTAAATAAATATCAATCACCTTGAAAGAGCCCAACTGAGTCACTAGCCCAACCCCCGACAGGAAGAGACCCTGTCCCCTATTCATGCCTACTTGCTACATGACTCGCTTCCCCATTTGGTCCTGGACTCAATCTATTTTACCTGAGCAATGGTGCTTGTAATCTTACTGGCTGACCATAGTTCTGTTCCACCTCACGCCCACCTAAGTAAGTTCCCATGTCTTCTCCACCACCTTAGACCCGCCTCACCGCATCGTTTTCCTCTATAAAAGTCCCTGGAAGAGACAGTTTCCCGGGGAAAACCTGCTCGGGACCCCTCCTGTCCCTCTCTCAGACAGGAGCTTTCTTTCCCTCAATAAATCTATTCTGCTCATAACCTCCGTTTGTTCCTACAATTCATTCTTCGGTTTTAGAGAATACGAACTCGTCCAGGTACCTTTTAGGCCGGAGAGATCAGTTTTTCTCCCCATGTCTTTGGAGGTTTCCCTGCATCAGGAAGAAGGCAGATGAGATCCCCCACCCCAAGAAACAACATCATCATCTCCCCAATGACAAGTGTTATGAAGACATAATGATGAGATGCAGTCTGGGAATCAGAACAAGCCCCTGCAAGGGACAGAGCAAACAGCAGGGCACAAAGTTTCCAGAATGGGAGCGAGAGAGGCAGAGAGCACAGAATGGGCAAGAAGAGGCTGAGGAGGGTGGCAGAAGCGGCACGTGGAGGACCTTGGTGTTCCTCGGTGATGATGGGCAGCATTCTAAGCTGTGAGGAAGCCATGGAAGGATTTAAGCAGCGTAGTGAAACTAACTGGTTTATGATTTTTTTTGTTTTTCAGCCAGGGTCTCGCTACGTAGTTCAGGCTGGTCTTGAACTCACTGTGTAGTCAAGTCTGGCCTTGAATTTGCAGCAGTCCTCTTGCCTCAGCCTCCCAAGTGCTGGAATTATAAGCATGCCTGGTTTATGTTTTTAAACAGTCTCTCTACCTACTTTGCAGAAGACAAATAGAAGGGAGCCAAGACTTCTGGTAGGAAAAGCATATTTAAACTAGCATTAACACATAGATGAGCTTGGAGGCATCTCCAGGGACAACAAAGCAATTGCAGTAAATGAGATTTGAAAACATCCTACAGAATAAACAAACCAGATAAATGCCAGCTAAGGGACCAAGATGAAGGCCACAGGCAATGTACGAAGCCTCCAGATCCCGGCCTTTGGAGAGAGTCTAGAGAGAAACCAGACCCTCTGGCCTGGGCTTCCAGGCCTTCCACTACTGCGGCATGGAAATCCTATCCTGGAAAATCAATAAAAATTAATCTAGAGGGGTCAGGGAGATGGCTCAGCAGAGTAAGCACTTCCCTGGCAAGCACAAAGACCTGAGTTCAATCCCCAGTTCTGAAAAAAAAAAAAAAAAATTAATCTAGAGCCTGCTGTAATGGCACATACATGTAATCTCAGCACTGGGAGACTGAGATCCCATGTTCTAAGCCCCACCTGAGCAACTGGGTGATTTAGCAAGAGCCTGTCTTGTCTCAACATAAAAGGCCCTGGGTTCAATCCCCATACCAGGTAGGAAAAACTGACCTGGATGGAACAAGTAGGTTGAGGAGGATCTGGAAGAGACAATCACAAAACTGTTCCAAGAGACACCTCCACAGTCAAGGCACATACAGAACCCCACAGAATATACTCCTCACCAGGGATGACCCCACAGACACGAATAAGAAGGAAAAATTAAACATTACAAAAAAAGCAGATTCAACAAAGTGAAATCATATACCAGTGGTCCCTAAAAGGGACATTTTAAAAGACAATGCTTTCTTTCTTATATTAGAAATTAAGGAAGGAACAGAAACCACAAGCAAAAAAAAAAAAAGACACTAGGAAAAGAGAGTAAGGTGGGCTGGGGAGATGGCT
>NW_004524611.1:13863063-13863733 GCF_000260255.1 Octodon degus
AAAGGGGCTTTTTTTTTTTGAGGACAGGGAAAGAATTTGGGAAGATGAGAAATTCTCCGGAGTTGAACAAAGGGAGGCTGAGGCTTTTATGGCCTTTGCCAGGGGTGGAGGGTGAAGGGGATGTCTAGCTATACCTGAGAGAGCTGACCGGGGGTCTTTCCTGAGGTGGCAGGAAGGGTGGAAGGAAATTGTACCCTGGGCTAAGCTGGAGAAGAGGAGGAGGCGGTCTTGGGAAAATGGGCATTTGTTTTAAGGGCATCGACCATATTAGATGACCACCATAACGATTTTAGTAATTCATACTAGGGCCAGAAACTTCCTTAATCCCTGTCTCAGTGTGTCCGGGGGCAGGGCCAGCACAGCACTCCAGGATCGAACCTAGCCTCTGTCTGCCTAAACAGGCGCTTTAATCTGCGGAGCTATCAGCCTGAGTAAGGTGATTTTTAAAAGAATCATTTGAAATTCTAGAAATTACAGTGGAGACAGTGATGCAATTACAGAAGGAATTAGTGAACAGGAAGACGAAGCTGTCCAGTCCTCTCTGAGGCAGACTGTGTCCTGGCTCTACCTCCCTACCATGGGGGCCTGCCCCTTAGCTCAGTTCTTTAAGTGGCTGCTTCAACAAAGCAGTCAGGCTCAGGTTGCTGTGGTTCGATCCCCACAACACAAG
>NW_004524611.1:13864413-13873581 GCF_000260255.1 Octodon degus
CCCCCCCCCCCCCGCCCCCTTCAGACATAACATCACCAGCATAGCTCTTTAAATATCTGTGCTGGAGGCTATATTTAGAGACGATTTGGCCCTCAAAATGAGCCTGATTTCCTGTGGCAAGAAGTTCTCAGCAACAAGGAGAGGCCTGGAGGGCCCCAAGGCTCTCACAACCAGCCCCAAAGACTAAGACATTCAAACAGATTCAGAACAGGAGCACTTTTTCTGGACAGGTGACTGGCACCCAACATGGTAGGGGATAACAACTAAAGGGTATGTTTGTCCTGGACATTTCCAAAGCCATCTTAGAGAAGAGCTTGATAGAGGCCAACAAGATGAACCGATAACCCCACGTGGTACATAGGGAATCCATCCATCCATCCATCCATTCATTCATCCATTCAGTCACTCACAATTTACTACTCACTCATTAAATCCCCCGTTCACTTATTCACACCCATTTATTCAATCATTCCACCATTCTCTCACACATTCATTCATTCAACCCCTCTCTCATTTAATCACTCAATTGTTCTTTGGGTTATTCATCCACCCAACACTTTTCCTCAGTAGCTCCTACAGGAGCCCTATCACAGGCCACATCCAAATCCTGGGACCTGGAGTCCCTCCCTGGAAGGGGCTGTTGAGGCACAGGGGACACTGCTTCTGGAGGCCTGCGGAAGTTTCCAGCCTAGGGGGCAGCACTGACTGCTGCTCTACATCCTCTGGGCCCCTGTAATGAGTCAGATGTCAGCCCCTCATACTGAGTTACAGCGAGCAACTTTCCCAGGGGCTCCAAGACAACAGGGAACAAAACCTGGGCTGAAATACAATTGTGGCTGCAACAGCTTCCACCTGCCCCACCTGGGCCGGCGCAGCAGGGAGAGGAGAACACGGATTTTTGCTGTGTGGAGAAGGCTCTGCTCATGTGTGCCTCTAAAGCCCACCTCCTTGGGGTGATCTCTTTGGAGCAAGCCCCAGACCCTGCCTGTCCTGATCCAGCCTGGCCTACTCCTGTTCCCTCCTCAGAAATCGCCCTGTCACATACCTCTGTGTGTGTGTGCCTGGTGTCCCCAGGCATGAAAGACCCTAAGGGAGGGAAGGGAATGCACATTGCTTAGCTCTGACTGTGGCTTTGGCAAGCAACGCACCCTTCTTTTTTTCTTTTTAACATTTTAGTTTTGAGATAATTTTAGATCTTCAGAGAATTGCAAAAATAGTGCAGAGTTCCCGTATACCCTCAGCCCAGCTTTCCCATCTATATTAGCATCTTATATAACCGCAGAAAAAGCAGGAAACTGAGAAATACACCTGGCATAATACTCTTGAGTCTACTACAGAATTAACCTGATTTTCACCAGCTTCCCACTACTGTCCTCTTTCCCCACCTGGGTTCACCCAGGATCCCACTTCGCATTAATCATCCCATCCCCTTAGTCTCTTCTAGTGTGTGACAGGTCCACAGCGCTTCCTGGTTCCTCATGACCTAGACATTCAACTCCAAGCCTATGGGCAGAGTATTTTGCAGAACACCCCTATGGGTTTGCCTGAAATTGCTTCATCATATGACTGAGATATAAGCTTTGGGGCAAGAAAACCAGAGGACAAGCCTGGCTTAGGACATCACCTTAGGGACCATTTATTTTAATGCACTGCTTTCTTGAGCCTCAGATCCTCAGAATGGCCCTGTGAGACAGGAGTTATTTTTATTGTGCATTTGGGGAAACTAAGGCAAAGCAGTTAAGGCATTGGCCTTCGGCCATAGTCATGGTAAATGACAGAGACTGAACTTGAACCAAGTTCTTTCTGTCTTTGGATCTTTCCAACTCTTTGTAGTTTAAAGTAATTCACCAGAACCTTGACTGAACATAAATAGTTGTATTTAGATGGTTAATCTTTTTCTAATTTTAAAATGTTTTTTAATTTTTTTATTTATTTGGTACAGGGTTGCACTAGACAGCTCCGACTTGTAGTGATCCTGCTGTCTCAGCCTCCCCCATGCTGGGATTATAAGCATGCACCTCCATGTCTGGTTTCAGGGCTGGCTTAGCACGCCCAGGGCTCTGGGGCTGGCATGGCATACAGTACCGGGGATCACGCCCAGGTCCTTGCGCTTGCCAGGCAGACACTCAGACCATCAAGCTATGTCCCCAGCAGGGTTAATCTTCTAATCATTGGCCTAGGATTGTACAGCCAATGAATAGTAAGGACAAGAACTAACATCTATTGAGCACCTACCTATCTGGCACAATGCTTCATTTTTTCTATATAAAGTCTTCTAAATTCTGCCAAAACCACAATGGAGTAGATATAACTATAGACGGCTAAGTTGGTAGAAATATTATAGGCAAATCTCTGAGGATTAGGCCTTTCAGGAAATCAGTACAGAGGATGAGAAGACATTATGATTGTGGGTGGAGGCGCACTGTTGAAGGCCAGGCCTCAAGATAAAGATGGGATGACCAGACGTAGGCTTTCCCAAAGGATAACTGATATCATCTGGTTCAATAAAGTCTAGATGGATATCAGTCACCTGGGTGGGTGACCACGCCCTCCTGACTCTCCCTTAAAGAAGGTTCTTGTTCTCCACGCACACTTGCCATATGACTTAGGTTCTCCTTTGGATCAACATTACCCAAGCAGTTATACTTGTAATTTTTTTTTCTTTTTTCTTTTTTTTTTTGCGGAACTGGGGATTGAACTCAGACCCCTGCGCTTGCCAGGGAAACGGTTATTCTACTGAGCCATCTCCCAGGCTATACTTGTAATTTATTGATCAGTTTTGACCCTCGTGGGCCAGGGAAATGGCTCAGTAGAATAAATGCTTCCCTGGCAAGCGCAAGGGTCTGAGTTCAATTCTTGGTTCCACCAAAAAAAAAAGCAAAAAGTTTTGGCCCTCGTTGTTCCCATCCCATGGTTTTACTCTATAAAACTTCCTTTGTGAGAGCTGGGTGTGGTGGCGCATGCCTGTAATCCCAGTTCTGGGGAGGCTGCACTGCAAGTTTGAGACCTGGGCTACAAGATGAGTTCAAGGCCAGCCTGAACTGCATAGTGAAACTCTGACTCAAAAAGACCCCCTCCCAACACACACACAATTCCTTTGTGAAGTGAACTCTTTGGCAACCCACTTTCAGGCCCTGTCCTGTCTCTCAGGAGCTCTCTCTCAATAAATTTTTCCTACTCTTAACCTCTGTTGTTCCTTAGAACTCACTCTTCAATTCTGAGGAACATGAGCTTGGCATATCGGACATCTAGTAGGTTGGGAGTTATATTAGTTCCCCTATATCATACTACAGGAGCACAATCCCATATTGCAAATTCTTGGGGTGAAGTGTACTTGAGAATTTAGGGGTCTGGGTAACATCCTCGAATCCAGCATGGTACTATTTTCTCAGAACAGTGTGTGAGAACTCATACTAAGATGGACACAGGCCAGATCTAGACAAGAGCCAGGTCTGGTCTCAAACTCTAAAAAGAACTTCTGGTTTCCAGAGCCTTAGGGATTTCCGCTCTACACTAGGATATGTGCCTCATGTGTTACATAAGGTGATTAGTACATCAAGAAACAGGCTTAGGGGATCTCACTGCCAGGCAGCCCAAAGCCGTGAGGCCAGGCAGAAGCCTTGCTGGAAATCTACCCCATGCTTTTAAGATTCGCTGGTCACTTGGTCTTTATTTTACATTTCCTATGACAAAACACATTCTACATATACCCAGCTGGGACCCAGTATAAATAAAAACAAATTTTCCAAACTCCCAGGACTTGAGCTGCCCCTGGAACATAAAGTGATGAGTATGCCCTAACCGCCAGCCCTATGATACAGTAGCTGTCTTTCTAGTAGGTATTTAGCAGGAATCTTTTCTCCTCTCCTAGAAACAGGAAGCACCCTTTCATTTGCACTTTAGTTATTTTCCAGCACGGAGGGTTGGGAAGAAAGTTCCAGACAGAGGTGGTTCTCCCCAGTTTATGTCATCTTCCTGATTCCTGACTCCTTTCAAAGCCCTCACTCACTTGACTTCTTATTGACCCTAAGATGATGCACTTGATGGAACAGCTATTGTATTAAGTGGCAATTTACACATTAGAGGGAGAGCTCAGGAGCAATTAGTGATAAATAAACAGAAACCTAGCCAGACAAAGGCAAAAATCTGTGGTGGAAAGGAAAAGGTTATCAAAGTACACTGGGTACTTTGCTGTCCCCAGCATCTACAGTTGACACATAAGAGAGACTTAAGACACTGAGGCAAAGCAGAGGGGAAAGGTCTATCATGGGACTGGGAAGACACATGTGGACAGATCTTTATACCTTCCAGAATGGCAGGGTCTTAACCACTAAAAACTAAAGCAATTAGTGGAATGAGCTGGTTACTTCTGGAAAGCTGGGAATGGTTGGGAAATGCAAAAGAGCTGGATTGAGAGACTGTTGTTGTTTTGGTAATGAAGCTATACAGCTCTCTGATGCTGGTAGCTATGTATGTATAAGAAAACTTGGTCTTTCTTTTTCCGGTACTAAGGACTAAACCCAGAGTATACTGAAATGCATCTCCAGGGCTTTTGCAAAATTTTATTTTGAGATAGGATTTTTTTTTTTTTTTAAGATAGGGTCCACTTGGCAACCTGGCAATTCTCCTGCCACAGCCTCCTGAGCAACAGGTATCACAGGTGTACACCAATAAAATCTAAATAAAAGAAATCAAGATCACGCGAGTGGCAATAGGCAAAGTCAGGGCTGGATGCCCAACTTCCGACATAGAGCCCATGTTCCTCCTGGCTCACCTACCTATACTGTTGCTTTAGCCTTCTTTCCAGACCAGGTGTCCTCTCTGGATCCCTCTGTGACTTCAGTTGTCCCCTCTGAGCTGCTTTGCACCAGAACATCTTTGTTGAAGTCACAGACTCAGAAGTTCACAGGCTGTCCAAACTGGCTCCTCCCAAGGCCACGCAATGGCTGTCAGTGGGCTCTGGTCAGGGCGCAGCAATCTCTCTGCCAGCTACCTGCCCATGAGTTCAGCAGGCCACCTCAAAACAGCACACCTGGGAGCTCAGGGACTTCAAAGCGCATAGACCTGTGCCGGTGACCTTAACTCAGGCCTCAGCAAAGTGCACATAAACCAGGAAGCCAGGAGCTTTGCACTTAGGTGTCCAACATCTATGTACCTGCTCTGTGCCAAAGACTCCACATCCCCCAGTGAGAACTGTCCCTGAGGACTAGAAATGGAGAACGGCAGTAAGGGCAGATGTGTCTGCACTACACGCTCACTTGGAGGGGCGAGGTCGGATTTTCATTACCTTAACACTCTTTCGAGGGGTCATTATATAAATGACCTGGAGGAACGCAGGCCTGCGTGGCTTATGTGAAAGTCTGCCTGGTATACATGGCAGGTGAACCGCCTGGCTCCAAAGCCCGGGCGTAGTGTCCCTACAGTCTTGGTACTCAACCAGGACTCAATGCATAGGCGGGTCTCCCTGCCTGTCCTCCTGATATGGACCCTGCGCAGGTTATTTTTCTTTCTACTCCACAATTTCCTTTAGAAAACTGGATTAAGTTAGAACCTCCAAAGAATAAAAAGAGGCTGTTGTGATATATTGCAAGTACAAGGTCCCCAATTCAAACCCTAGCATCACCTAAAAAAAAAAAGGTAAAGAATCATATTTGTGGCTCTGCCCCGCCCTTTCCCAGAATCACCCATGCTAAGCACATGGGACCATCTTGATCAGCACCCTTAGTCCCACACTGAAGACCAGAGGGACTAGGGCAGGACGAAGAGATGCAGCACTGTAGTGCGCACTTGCGGCAGCCCCAAAGGGCTGTGTGCTCAAGTCTTTGTCCCAGAGCAGCGCTGCTGGGAGGTGGTGGCACCTTTGGGAGGCGGAGCTTAATAAGAGGTCTTCTTTAGGCTCTGGGCTGCTGAAGAATCTTGGAGACATTCTGGACCCTACCATGGGCCTAAGATAGCATTTGGACACAGTGGGCTAGGTCTGGGGACACCACTCTTCCCTCCCTTGCTTCCTGTCTGCATGTCAACTCTCTTCACAGCAGAGATGCCACCACGGTCCTATTATTACAACGGGATTTCCCACCCACTTTTTTAAATAGCACAGCAGTTGATCAAAAAAAAAAAAAAAATTTTTTTTTAAGGTTAAGTAAATTATATCTGTGATCTTCAAACTTGGAATTGCACCAAAGAACTTCATAGCCCAGCAGGAAAAATGTTTTGAACGGCTGCTGAATTGTCATTTGAGGATAAAACTTCTGTGAACTCGTGCCAAGTATGGAAATCCATCTTCTGACCCACAGCCACAGCAAGGGCTGCTGCAGCCCGAAAGGATGGGCAGGGATGCTTGGGCCTCTCGCCCTGGGGCTCAAGTTGCCTGCCATCCTGCTTTCACTATCTTTCACTATTTCCCACTGCAACTCATTCCCACATGCTCAGCAGCCTGAACCAACAGACCTCTAAGATCACAGCTCAGAGGTCAACACAGGACTCGGGGCTGAAATCAAAGGGTCGGCAAGGCTGCCTTCCCTACTGAGGCTCTGGAAAACTCTGGTTCCAAACTCAGGCTAGTAGAATTCCTTGCAGCCTAAGGTCCCCACATCTCTTTGCTGGCTGTCAGGCAGGGGCCACCCTTAGTGCTAGAGGCTCCTGCCTGGTCCCTGCATATACACCCTGTAGCTCAGCGGCAGCGATGGCACATCAAGTCCTTCTCACATGACATCTGCATGCAGCTGGAGAAGGTTCTCAGGTCATGTGATGAGTCCACCTGGATGGTGCACGATACCCTGTCAGAAAGTCCTTAATTACATCCGCCTCTTCGGCCATGTAACATTGCATACTCAGGTTCCAGTGTGACACTGTGGTCATGTGGAGGTGGGGTGTTACTCTATCTCACACATCTAAACCACCCATGGGCCGCTAGAGAAGGTACATCACAGGAACACCAGCTCCCAGTCCACTGGCTCTGGGGATACTGAGGTGGTGTGCAAAACCTCGCTCTCCAAATACGCCCCTCTCACTAAACTGTCCACTTGGTAAAATGCACTCACCTCCTCCCACCAGGGCTCTCAAACCTTCTGTTCTGGCTCCACCGAATGTATCACCTCCGCTGGGCACCTGCCTGAGGAGGGGGAATCGGCCCTGTCCCTTTCTCAGTTGTAGCAAGAGTCCAATATTAAGCATCCCACGGTGTACTTGCATCGTGCTTGGGGCAGGTAGAAGAAGCTGCAAAGGTTTAGTAGCTACGGAAGAAGCTCACAGGGCCATGAGGGACAGATCCAGACAAGCACTTGAATACGCAAGGCAAAGCTACTGTTATGGGACACAGAAATTCAGGTTCAGCATAGTTCATCCAAAATGCTCCAAAATCCAAAATGCTTCAAAATCTGACTTTCTTTTTTTCCAGTACTAGGGGTTTAATCCAGAACCTTCACAATGAGCTACATCCCCAACCCTCTTTAAGTTTTTAAATTTTGAGACAGGGTCTTGCTAAGTTACTGAGCTGTCCTGTCTGGGCTCCTGCCTCAGCCTCCCAGAGTGCTGGGATTTATAGGCATACTTGGCTGAAAATTTCACATCTCATTTCATGAGACAGGTCACAGATAATGTGCAGTAAAAACATCGTATAAAATTACTTTCAATCTGTATGTGTACAATGAACATGAAATATAAATGAATTTTGTGTTTAGACTCGAGTCTATCCCCAAGAGATCTCATTATAAATATGCAAATATTCCAAATTGGAAACATTTGTGGCTCTAAGCATGAGGATGAGGGTGGTTCAATCTGAACTCTCAAATCTGCCTGGAAGAGTAGAAGAGACTTCCCAGGGGAGGGCATCTCTGGAGTGGCCCTGGAAAGAAAGCTGAGTCTGGCAGGTGGACAAATGGGAGAGGCATCCGAGGCAGGAAACTACAACTGTGAGGCCTGGAAAACCGAGCAGGGAGGAGGTGGACAAGGACCTAAGGGAGCTGGAGGGCCCAGGCCGCAGGGAGGGAGGAGACAATAAGTCTGGCAAGGTTTGGGTTTCAGCTGAGTAGTGCCACACTGGTTTTTTAAATGCAAGTGATACAAGCACTGGGTCTTTGAAAGGGAACCCAGCCAGCCAAGGAAAGGGCGAAGCTCACAGGGCACGGATCAGAGGGCAGGACGGCCACTGGCCACGCAATCTGCAGCTCAGGGAGAAAAGAGCCCTGAAGCAAGGCAGAAGGGACAGGGAGAAAAGCGGGACCATGTGGAGAACAAAGGAGAACGAAGGGCTCCGGGACCAGATGCAGGGGAGCAGAACTGGGGGTGACAACAATGACAGGGAGAAGGCCAGCTCCGAGGATCACCACAGTGGTCCAGAAACAGAGATTTCCCCAAAGTGAGGGCCAGTCAGATAGCTCTGCGGATTAAAGCACCTGCTTAGGCAGACACAGGGGCCAGGAATTCGATCACCTGGCCTGCTGCGCCGGCCCCACTCCCAAGGCGCACTGAGACTGTGTGTGGTGGCGCACACCTGTAATCCCAGCAGTTGGGAGGCTGAAACCAGGAGGATCACTACGAGTCTGATCTACACAGTGAGACCCTCTTAACCCTATAGACCTTGCCCAAAGTGAGATGCACAGGAGGGGCAGATGCACCTCCTGGGGAGCTCTGGCTGGGAGGCACTTCCTCCTCAGCAGTGCAGTCCAGATGGGTGGCTGTGCCCTGAGGCAGGGGTCTCAGGGAAGGAGGAGGGAACCGTGCACCCATGTGTGGGCCAGAGCTGATCTCCTAAGAAGGTAGGCCCTTCCCTACTGATCCACTGCCACATTCAGGGGTCCCAACATGGCTGGTGTTCATTCAGGTCCTTCTTTTTTCCTCTGGCGCTGAGCCTTGAACCCAGGATCTTGGTACGCTAAGCCCACCTATGCTCTACCAATACTGCCAGCTGCAGTACATATTTTTCCAAATGCTACAATGACAAGCCTGGAGAGAGGGAGTCCCTATGCTGAGTCGCTGCTCCAAGAAAGTTGCCTTGGGTCGCCCGGGGGACCACAGAGCTCCTGCCTACATGCTTCCTTCTGAAAATGTTAGGGAAGAATACGGCATGTGTCAAGACATCACCAAGAGGGCCCAGGGAGATAGCTCAGTAGAATAAGCATGTGCCTGGCAAGCACAGGGTCCTGAGTTCAATCCCTGGTACTGGGA
>NW_004524611.1:13875656-13877336 GCF_000260255.1 Octodon degus
GGTCCCTTGATGGTTAGAATTACAATTTTTTTTCTCTTCTGGAAGCAACTTAAAATGGCAAATAAGTCCACTGGGGGGGAAAAGATCTATCTTTTCTAAGTTGTCAGTTACAGGCCAGGATTCAGCTTTAAAGAGAAGCATTAAGAAAGTATAACATGGGGGCTGGGGAGATGGCTCAGTGGAATAAGCGCTTCCCTGGCAAGCACAAGGGCCTGAGTTCAATCCCCGGTTCTGCCAAAAAAAAAAAAAAGAAAAGAAAAGAAAGTATAACATTTACAGCCAAACTTACACATTCTGGGAGGCTAAGGCAGGAGGACTGCAAGTTTAAGTCCAGCCCGGGCAACTGGGCAACTTAGTAAGATCATCTCAGACTTCCCTGGCAAATGCAAGGGCCTGAGTTCAATCCGCAGTTCCGCCAAAAAAAAAAAAAAAAAAAGATCATCTCAGATACATATAGTCAGATGGATGGACGGACAGGGACGTAGCTCAGTGTGAAGGCTCTGGGTTTCAGACTCAGTGCTTAAAAGAAGAGAAGAGAAAACAAAAGAGAACGCAAGACAGGATGGAACACTCGGGATCAGACCTGCCAGTTTTAAACCTCAGTTCTGGCTGGGTGTGGCAGCATACGTCTATAATCCCAGTACTTTTTCGGAAGGCTGAGTCAGGAAGATCACTGTGAGTCACAGGCTACAGATTGAGTTTAAGGTCAACCTGCACTATGTAGTGAGATCCCAAGTGCTCACAGACAAGTCACTAAGGCTCTCTCTAAGCTTTAGGGTCCATGTCTGTAACCATCTATTGCATGATCATTCTCTGGCCAGAGGTTACGAACAAACATGCTTTTAAACTATAGTACTGACTGTTGGTAAATCAGAAAGACAGGGTTGGCTTCCTGAATGCCACACACCGGCTTTCTGAGCCGTCACAGAGCACTGTCAGCAGAAGCAGCAGCAGCAGCCCTTCTTATGCAAGCAATACAACCTGCTCTCTTCTGCTGTCTAGGCCTTGGGCACCTTAAATCCTGGTCCCTCTCCCTTTCAAGTGTCAGGCTATCCTGCCCAGGGCTGGGAACAGAGCTCCTCCCTGCCTGCCCAGGCAGGAAAACAGGAAGCAGCCTCCACCCTGCTGGGAGGTGGGGCTGCCAAGCTGCCTAGAAGGTGGGCAGCCTTCCAGCCCATCAGCCCTTCTGGCCAGAGCAGCGACTGGCCACCGGTGGGCCGCACCCCTCCACGCCCAGTCTCCTCCAGCCTGCATGTCGTGTCCTGAGGAGGCCAGCCAGCAAGCCAATGGACGAGCACACGCTGCAGTCCTTGGTCATGACCTGCAGGCAGCCACCCCTGGGACTCCCAATTCCCTGTCCCCCACATTCCTGGACCCCATCCCACATCCAGGGGGGTTGGAAGATTTCTTTGAGGACAGCAACTGAGAGCTCAGTAGAAATACATGTCCTTATTTCATTGCGTGGAAGCCAGCTTGCAAGAGTTTTATAAGCTAAAATATTTGAGGGCTGGAAGGACCTTCCAAAATCTTTTCTAGCTACTCACTTTGAAAAGAGAAATTCAGTAGCCAACCCAGATGTTCCCATCCTCCAGGGAGTACCAGCACATTGCAGGCTGGGTGCCCCGTACCTGAAACGCTCGGGGTCAGCACTAGTTCAGAATTTGGCTTTTCTTTTCTTTT
>NW_004524611.1:13877726-13886249 GCF_000260255.1 Octodon degus
CAAAGAGCTCTGGATTTCAGTGCATCCGGGATTTCAGAGTAGGGATGCCTGACCTGTACCTTGCCCTCAGCTCGACACCTCTGGCCCTGCTGCACACTCTGACACCCACATGCTACACACGCCAGCCACATGCAGGTGCCCAGGACACACAGCCAGGCCCTCTCCCTGGTGGTATCTTCTGGAAGGGAAGTTCCCCGTCTTCATGAGAAACAAGTATTGGCAAAGCACGGGCCAGGTTTCAGGAATGCTCACAAAGCAAGCTGAACTCTTTCAATCAACCTTGAGCTCTAGTTCTGTTCTAGACTGAAGTTCTGTAGCCCAGCTCTCAGGAGCAGGCCGGAGGCCTCCCTGGCACGCAGGGTGAGCACTTGGTAGGAACTGATCATCGGAGACAACAGAGGAAGACTCTCCGAAACATGCTGAGGAAATGCGCTTCGCGAGGGTTTGGGGAGATAGCTCAGTAGCATAAGTGCTTGCCTGGCAAGCACAGGGTCCTGAGTTCAATCCCCAGTACTGCAAAAAACAAAAACAAAAACAAAAACAAAAAAAATGTGATTTTTTGGGGTCATGGCTCAGTGGAATAAGTGCTTCCCTGGCAAGGGTCTGAGTTCAATCCCCAGTTTTGAAAGAAAAGAAAAAAGTGCTTCATGAGCAGGGTTTGCCACCTATAGCAGATCCTCTGGTTGTTTTTGCTTGTGGTTTTTTTTTTTGTTTTGTTTTGTTTTGTTTTGTTTTTTTTGTGGAACCAGGCATTGAACTGAGGCCCTTGTGCTTGGTTTTGAAATGGGGTCTCTATTACATTGCACAGAAGGCCTCAAGCAATTCTCTGAGCTTCACCTCTAAGTACCTGGGAATACAGGTGTGAGCCACTGTGCCCAGCTTCTCCCATTTGTTTATATTCACACACTTGGCAAAGAGCCCTGCCTCCTGTCACGGCCTCCAGTGGGCACTGAGACACAGAGCCCACCCCCAAGAGCCTACTGCTCACAAAAGAAACCAAGATGAGGGCTTGGATGAACGGGACAACACATGGCACCTAAAGCCCCCAGCTTCCTCAAACACATCACCTACTGCAGGCACAGGGAAGCGGCTGTCTAGCGTGAATTCTGGCTAGAAAAGGAAAGGGACCAGGGACTCTGCTGGGGCCACATCACAAAGGGTTTCAGAAGCCAGCAGAGGTTCCTGGAAAAGGGAGTTGCAAAAGCAGAGATGGGCTTCTGGAATAACGCCTCTGCACAGGCTGTTTGGGGACAGGAAAGACAGGGTGACAGCCATCCAGGCAAGAGGTAATGCATGCAGGCAGAGTGAGGGGCAGAGGAGGAATGGACAGAGAGCCATCAGCGAGCAGGGTCACCAGAATGCAGCTGTGTGGGCAGATGGGAGGCAGTGAGCAGAGGTAATGAGGACAGACAGCTGTGCAGGGTACTAGGGGCAGGTAGCACAGGTGCTGACAGAAGTGGTCACACAGATAGGGAAGTCAGAGGGACAGCTGGAGAGATGATGTCATGGAGGTGAGAACCAGGAGATGTAGCGGAAGTAGAAGATGGGAAAACAGAAGGGGGGGAGCACAGCACCTTGGAGACCCCAAGCATGGGGGGAGCATGAAGAGAACAGGTGGAGCCAGGCACCCAAGGGGAACAGAAGACAGAAAGACAGGAGGGAATGATGTGATCTGGCTTGCAAGCTCAGTTCTGCCACTTGCTTAAGAACCTTCAGCAAGTTATTAACCCCTGGAAGACTCGATGTACCCATCTGTAAAATGGGAATGATGGGCGGAGCAAACTAAATCCAACATTTTGAATGCTGACACAATGCCAACAATGGAAAGTTCCATGCCTGACCTCACATAATGGGCTACAGTCTAAACACCGAGCATTAAAATTACTGCAGAAAGCTACCTACACACCATAGGCTGACGGAGATGAAACAAATGAGTTTTGTGCTTAGACTTGGCTCCCATTCCAAACAGCACAGCTTTTTTTTTTTTTTTAATATTTATTTATTTATTTTGTGTCTGTGTGTGGCCAGCTCAGCCCACCAGGGGGCGGGGCTGGCTGGCATGTGGTGCTGGGGGATTGAACCACGGTCCCTGTGCTTTGCTTAGCTTGTTCTAAGTAGGTGCTTTAGACCACTGAGCCATCTCACCAGCCCCCAGCATAGTTTTTTATATATGCGAAATAGTCTTAAAAAAAAATCCCAAATCTATAACACTTCCATTCCTGAATACTTTGCATAAGAGGCACTTGCAACGTATACTTCATAAGTGTATTGCAAAGACTGAAAAGGTCACCTCAGTGTGAGGCCTTTACCAGTTGTACACAGTAAGTGCGCCTTGAATGTCATTATTATTAGTGAGAAGAAACCAGAGTACAAAGCCAGCAGCCCAAAGAAAGCTCACAGCTTCCTATGTTTTTTTATCACAGCTAAGGGAACAAGGAGGGGACAGGAGAGATACGGGCCTTGTATATAAGAAGCCACTTCTGATTGCAAATTAAATGGGGAAAGAGGACTTGCTGCTTTCTTGCAAGCAGGTGCCATGCAGACTTCGAGCAACACGTGCGCTTTCTACGTCTGGCCCATAGGCAGGAACAGCAGGAGCTCCTGCCCCAGAAGGACCAGGTCCAGGGGGAACACCAGGGGTGAGACTCAGGGTGCCACACAGCCTGGCCCTGAGCATTTGTTTGCTGAGAACAAAGCTAAAGTCAGCTTCTTCTGACCTGAGGGAAACAGATCTCCTAGGTACAACCTGGATGCCACCATCCCACAGCTCACAAGCTCCAGGGCTAGTGGTCACCTTCCTGGCTGCACAAGAGAACCTCTGGGGACTTTACAAATCGTCAAGGATCACCCTAGATGACCTGAGACAGAGTTCCTGCATACTCAACCCTGGAAAGCAGTACTCTTTTAAAAGAGCTTTCCAGATTATTCTAATGTGGTCAGGATTGAGAAACACTGATCCTTCTAATTGCATCCTAAAACTTTTCAGCTGCAGACCTAGTGTTGAACATCTGCTGACATCATGAACAAGATGGCAGAGACATTCCCAACTCAAACACGGAGAAAGGACTTGGCCATCTGGTTTTTTGTTTTGTGGACCCAGGGCCTTCACACTGAATTCCAGCTCCAGTCCTTTATTATTATTTTGAGACATGTTCGAGTTAAGCCAGGCTAGGCTCAAATTTGTGATCCTCCTGTGCTGGAATATAGGCATGTACCACCAGACTTGGTTTGTGTTGGATTTTTTGAGATAGGGTCTTGCTCTGTGGCCAGGCTGACTTCAAACTCCTGGGCTTCTGTGCTCCTCCTGCCTCGGCCTCCCCTCCTGCCTCAGCCTCCCCTCCTGCCTCAGCCTCCCCTCCTGTAGCTAACACTAGAGGAATATGCCACCACAGCCGCCTGCCATCTGATTTTGAGGCCTGGCTTCCCTGTTTACTCACTGTATGACCATGGAAAAGTCACTGAGCCTTTCTGAACCTCCGCTATCCAGGCACAAACAATGTGAACTCGAGATCCTAAATGAGATAATGGATCTAAGTCACCTGGAAGGATCTAGGCACCCAAGAAATACTTCTTTCTCTTCTGCTGTAGAACCCAACTCTCCTGACTCTCCCTGGTATATGATGCATTGTGGTCCCAGACTCCTGAGTTATGCTTCAAAGACATTTTGAATCTGCAGGCTGAGTCCTCTCCCAGAACCCCAGCACTCCCCAACCACGGGGCAGCATCAAGCAGATTGTGGGGTGCTGGCTGAAAAGCAGGTTCTAAATTGGTGGTGCTGGCAGGACCCGCGATCCTGTTTTGGTTCTAAGGCTGTGGTGATGCTGGGGTGGCATGTCCCCTGACCACCTAGGAGCCCCGCTTGGCCAGTCCACCTCCCTGCTGACTCACAGCGCTGTTGCGGTCGGTCTCTAGCTTACTCATCTGTGTCCCCTCCACAGTATGTGCTTCCTAAAGGGATGTTAGAAAAATAAACAAACCATAGAGAAAACCATTTTCTGGCTCAGTAAATACAGTCAGGGTCTTTTGTCCGTCTGTGATTGGCAGCCTCCGTGGTTCATTCCAGAATCACCCCGTTGGCAACTGTGAGAACAGTGTGGTGGAATGGGCCTGTGGCTTGGAGCCTGGAGTCCTGGCTTTGAATCTCCACCCTGCAACTTACCAGCAGGATGACCCTGGGCAAGGTGTCAAATTCTGTGTCACAGCATTCTCATCCAGAAGATGACTGAGGATCATCCTTAACTATCACACAGTTCCAGTGATGCACAAACACATGCTTTAAAAACACGCTTTATAAAGTGCCACCATGGTGACCTACCATCACAGTGACTTTCCTGGAGATCAAGAGCTACTTTTCATGTCCCTAACACCTGAAAGTTGTAACATGTTCAACAGGGAAGTGGTGGGAGACTGGGGCTATGGCAGCGGCTAGACCAACAGGTAGGTCAGCGGTCCCCACTCAGCCAGGGACAGCAGCCATGTGAGGTTTGAGGCTGGTTCCAAGGGAGCTGAAGGGCAAAGGCTTTCTGGAATAGGCTGTTGGGAGTGAGGAAGTAAGGCTGGCTGAGAATCCAAGCAGGGGACATCATACATCAAGCACTTTACTGTGTATGTGGGGGCCAAAGCTAGAAGGGGGAGGGGAAAAAACAACACGCAGTTCCTGATGTCTCCTTCGGCCCAAGCTGAGGTACCCACCAGGCCCAGAGCTGCCCTGCCCATGCTAAGCAGTAATGTTCTACTCTTTTGCCACTTACTGTAAGCCTCAAGCATCAAAGGACATAGGTAGAGCCAGTGGCCTCAGGAAGCTGAGGTTACTGAGGGCACAGAGAGAAATGGTGGCCAGACAGGGGACTGAGACTGGCCAGTGTCTCCCTCTGTTCATCTCAGCCAATCAGCCTCCTCTGCACCCACTTCCGCTATTTCTGACTCCTGCATTTCTTTCTGACATTCCCCACTGCTGGAATGCTGTCACTTCATCCCCATGAGGCAAATGCTAACTCATGCAGAAGGCGTTTTCCCCACTGCCCAGCTTGGCAGCCCGGCCTTCATCCTAGTGCTCTTGTAAGGATCCTATTACCTGCCGTGGCTCTCCAGAAAGGTTCATCCAAGTGGGCACAGTCAGTTACACATTTGTTCTCTGTGTGCCTTCTCCCGGCCAGATTATAACAATAATCCCTGAAATGCTGCCCCACCAGCTACAACATGCCTTCTGGTGAATCATTTCATATAATCCCTACAATAAACCTGCGAGGTATTATCAATACTTTTACAATAAGGAAACCAATGCCTAGAAAGGCCAGACCCCCCTCCAAAAAAAAGTCTGACAATTTGCCTGAGGACATATGACACACGTCATACATATGACATGTGCCCAGCTGTAAATCTGAAATACATCCTCACTTCAGTGCCAAGGCTCTGCCTGGTACCAGGGCACTGCACGCAGTAGTTAAAGGTTGGGACCACCTGTACCTACCTTTGTCACCTCCTGAAAGTTACTCAACCTCTCTATGCCTCAATTTCCTCGAAGTACAATGTGGCTGATCCCCACCTCCTAACTTCGTATCAAAGATCAAAGAAAGTCACAGAACCCAGTACCATATTTAGAATGGTGCCAAACATCATCATTAGTTTAAATTGTTCATATACCTTGGGCGATTCTCCTGGTCTCTTAACTCATTAAGCTTTCTTTCTAATTCATTTTTGTATCTCATAATACATTTGATGGGTAGCCAGTAAAAAAAAAAAAAAAAAAGTTTTGCAGATTGACTAATGCTGTTTTAGGATGGTACTTCCCCTGCCCCCACTCCTCCCTCACTTTCAACAGAGAAATCTTCTCTGCTCCAGTCTACTTCCCTTGTACACATGCACATACACACACAGGGAAATCTGGCCAAGAACAAGTGCTCTGTGGAATGTGAAACACGGCAAAACACATATACTCTCCCGGTTGGGCTATCCTTGGATGGCTAGGTGCGGTGCCAGTCAAGTCTGGGAACGTTCACAACCTAATTTCTATCATTATAGGGGCCAAACACTATCATTATAGTGGGTCATTATAGAGCGTACTTCTCTATTGCTGCAGTTCCTATCTTTCACTCCAGAAGTGAGTTCTTATAACAACTATCTAGCTTTCAATAATTTATATATGTAAAACTTTCTTTTTTCTTTTTTCAGCGGTCCTGTCCCTAAAGCCAGAAAACAATCCCCAGACCCAGCTGGCCTCTGGGTGAAACAGTGAAAGGCCATCTCTCCCTCCCCTGCTGGGTAGGATGACCGCACTTAAAACCCTCCAAACACCGTGGGTGTGGCCACAGGTTTTAGGAATCAGAGGAGGATGAAGTCCCCCGGGGCCAAAAGCTTTATTCTTTGCAAGATTCCATTTATAGAACACTCAGGCCTTCACTATCTTTTCCATCTTTTCTACTTGTAGAACACAAGGGAGAGGATCAGCCCTTGGCAGGAGAAACCCAACTAGAGCTTCAAAGGTTCCACTGGGAGCAAAAGCAGAGAACAAATCAGCCTATACAACTTTGGCACTGGTATTAAAAGGAGTGTTGTACTCTTTGAAATGGATTTTACATACAAATGAACTGATGAATACCATAAACATGTCAGCTTTATTCAGTCCAATCAATACACTAAGCATTAAAACTCGGAGGTAAAAATGGATTGTGGCTTTTTGTTGATAACACTGAGGAATTTTGGCTCCTAGCCCTGGTCAGGCCAGACAAATAGGGCAGTCTGCCTATTAGCTGTCAGGCATATCTTGGGGGATGAAACTAAAACCCCAAGTCAGGGCACAAGGCACCACCGGGAGCTCATCTTTACAAGCGGTGGGGAGTCGGGCTCCGCGCCCCGATCCCTGTGCCCCTCCTCCAGCCCAGAGTCATTTTCCAGGCTCGGCCGCACTTCGCGTTTCCTACATTCCTTTTCAGCGGTCAGACCCTTTCAGCCTCCGGAGAGCGGACAGCTGGGGCTGCAGAGAGCCAAGCAAGAGGCGCCGAGAAGGGGGTGCTTAGGGAGCCGGGAGAAATCAGCGCAACCAGGAGGCGACCGAGAGGGGAAGAAAGGTCCCCTCACCATTTGCGTCCACAGGCCAGCGTCCCACACTTGCCAATCCAAGCGGCTCCCTGTGGGGCACCCCTTTACTCCGCGTCTGCCCCTCCCTCCATCCCGGCTGATCCCCGCACGCTCCCTCGGACGCTGGGGTCCAGCCACCTCGATCGCTGCCCAGGCCAGCAGGGCTGTCCCTGGGTCCCTGACCCCCAGGTCCGCCTCGGTCCGTGCTCCAGAAGCCCCTGCTCAGGGCCCGCAAGCCGGGTCCTCTCCCGGGCCTGCAAGACCCCTCTTCTCTTCCAACACCGTCCCGGCCACAGTACCTCTAGGGCTGCCCCAGAGATGCCCCGGCCCGGTCGTCCCCACCTGAGTCCGCTCGAAGCTCTCCCGCTCCGCAGCCTCCAGCCCCGCGCCGACCCCGCGCCGACTCAGCACCTTGGGCAGCGGGTTAGGCACCTGCTTCATAGAGCTGGCCATCCGGTCCATGTTGCCGCGCCGAGTCAGGAGGGGCCCTCAGCTGCCCCGGGATCCCCGCGGCGCCGCCCGCCTCGCCCTACCCGCGGGAATCCGGCGCTAACGGGACGGCTCCCTTTTCTCACTGGCTGGAAAAGCTGTCTATCTCCGTGAAGCCCCGCCCCTTACTCAGAGGCTTCCCCCACACGCCCCCACCTCTCCGGAGCCTCTCCGCCCATCTGGCCCCTCGGGAACAGAGAAATGTTATGATTGGCTGAGAAGCCCATCTGTCACCATTATCCCGCCCTCCACGGAGGGAGGCGGGACCTGATGGGCTGCCCTGACCTGCCCCCGACGCTCGGCGCACCGCGCCTGCGCTCCCACCTCCCGCGCGCTGCCACCACTGCTGCTCTGGCTTCTCTTGTAAGCAGCTAACTGTCCGTCCCGCGGTGGGGACGGTATGGGGTCTCCCGAGCCATCTCCACCGTCTGGGAGTAGCCTGTTACCTTCTCCCGAGTGTGGGACAGGGAGTGCCGGCTCACCACCGCTTGGGACTCCTGGTCTGCTCCCTCCCGCGTCCGGACCGCTAGCCTCCCTCGCTGACGGCCGCGGAGCCAGAGGTCTCGGAGCGTTGCGTCCGCAGGGATCTGCGGGACTTTCTCTCCGAACCCGCACGCCTCTGCCTCTTTCGTCTATTGAGTATAGCTCCTCAGTGGAGATGCTCAGGAAAGTCTCAAGTTTCCCATCAAACGCTAGTTTGGATGGAAAAAAAAAAAAATCTTTGAAACCCAAAGAGATGAATGGTGTCTTTAAGCCTTGTATTTGCATTGATGCGAACGTGCATTTGTTTTTGCCCTGCTGCATTGGAACACAGGGCCTTGCTCTTCTTAGCAATACTTTTTTTTTTTTTTTAATTAAGAACTTTGGTAGGGGCTGGTGAGATGGCTCAGTGGTCTAAAGCACCTACTTGGAACAAGCTTGGCAAAGCACAGGGACTGTGGTTCAATTCCCCAGCAC
>NW_004524611.1:13886497-13891900 GCF_000260255.1 Octodon degus
GTTCGAGCCCAGCCGGGGCAATTTACTAACTTGATGAGACCCTGTCTCCAAATTTTAAAAAGTTAAAAGGCGGGGATGTATTTCAGTACGAAGGCCCTTGGTTCAATCTCTAGGACTGGGAGAAAAATCACAGTCAAGAGAAGCAAAGGGGGCCGGGGAGATGACTCAGTAGAATAAGTGCTTAAGGGCCTGAGTTAAAAAAAAAAAAAAGATGAAGAAGAAGAAGCAAAGGACAGGACCGCCATTTTCAGACACCAGGGGCCCGCTGAAGGCTTTGCGGAGCTGGCATTGCAGGGGTTGGGTTACGGGGCGGTGTTGAAGCCAGGGAAGGAGCCCTGGGAAGACACCGGCAACAGGTAAGAGGCAGAGCAGAGAGGAGGGTCTGTGAATGGGTTTGAGCCCAGGGGGAGGGGAGGCAGTGGTGGTGCACAGTTTCAGAGCCTGAGGATTTAAGGGTGGCAGTGACTGGGGGAAAAGGAGGAGGAAGAGAAAGAAGAACTTCCTTGAGACCCCCATCTGCTTGTGGAGGAGGCAGGTCGGGTTCACCTTTCTTTAAATTACGTTTCTGTTGGGGCTTTGAGAATGAGGCTTCCCCTTAGGTTCCTCTGGGGAGTGTTTTCAGACGTCACCTAATTTTCCAGTTTTTTGTCACCTGGCTAGGTGACATTAACTGAGTAGGAAGCACTGCAGGATGGCTGAGAAAGAAAACTTCAATGAGTTTAGAGAGCTATATCAGTATAGATCTGGCCAAGGGCAGGTGGAGATGGAGGACCCTCAGAAAGAATAAGGGAGACAGAAGGAATGCCCAGGACAAGAGAGGAGGGCCAGGCAGGGGACCCTCAGGAGGCCTCTGTTGGACAGGTACATTCCATCTGTGTGCTTTATGGAGCTGTCAGGGTGTATCCATCAGGCAGGGCATAGCGGCACATGTCTGTCATCCCAGCATTCTAGTAGGCTGAGGCAGGAGGATCAGAAGTTCAAGTCCAAGGGCCGGCCAAATAGCTCAGTGGATTAAAGTGCTGGAAGGAAGGCTCAGGGGTCAGGGTTCCACCCCTGGGCCTGCGTGTGTGCTGGCCCCGCCCCTGGGATGCGCTAAAATTGCAATTGAGACGGGGTGTGGTGGTGTACAACTATGAGCCCAGCTCTTGGAAGGCTGTAAACAGGCAGATCACTGTGAGTCTCATCTAGTAGTGAGACCCTGAACACCCTGCAGACCCTTCCCTAAAATACAAAGAAAAAAAAAACAGTTCCAAGTCCAGCCAGAGCAATTTAGCTACTTAGTGAGACCTTATCTCAAAGTTTTTTTTTTCTTTCTTTTTTTTTTTTTTAAATAAGAGGGCCTGGGGAGATAGTGCAGTAGAATAAGCACTTGCCTGGCAAGCACAGGGTCCCTGAGTTCAATCCCTGGTGCAAAAAAAAAAAAAAAAAAAGGAGAGATGGGGAATGAGGATGTAGATCAGTGTAAAGGCTCTGGATTCAATCCCCAGCATCCCAAGAGAAAAAAAGAAAGAAAGAAAGAAAGAAATTGTGTCTATCAGCGCTGCAGCAGAAAAGGGACTGCACACTCAAAGAGCTAAACAAGAGTTTGAAAAGGAACTATGGCCAAGCATGGTGGTACATATCTGTAATCGTAGCACCCAGGAGACTGAATCAAGAGGATCATCGTGAGTTTGAGGGTAGCCTGGGGTCCATAGTGAGCTCAGGGCCAGCCAGAACTACATAGCAAGACCCTGTCTCAGAAAGAAACGAAGGTATATTCAGTGGAAGAATTTATTCCCTCTTTAGATCCAAAGGGATGGGGCTAGGGAATGGGGATGGGCTGGAACCAGTTGGAGATCTGTGGTCCTGGCAGAGGAAACACCTCCTGATGCAGGGAAACCTCCAAATGACACGGGGAGAAAAACTGATCTCCCCAACCTAAAAGGTACCTGGGACGAGTTCGTGTTCTCTAAAACTGAAGAATGAATTTTGGGAACAAACGGAGGTTATGAACAGAATATATTTATTGAGGGAAAGAAAGCTCTTGCCTGAGAGAGGGACAGAAGGGGAGCCCTGAGCTGGTGGTCCCCCGGGGAAGCTGTTTCTTCCAGGGACTTTTATAAGGAAAACCATGCAGTGAGATGGGTCTAAGATGGTGGAGAACATGGGAACTTGCTTATGTGGGCATGAGGTAGGACAAAATTATGGTCAACCAATGAGATTACAAACACCACTGCTCAGGTAAAACTGATTAAATCCGGTACCAAATGGGGAAGCGAGTCACATAGCAAGCAGGCTTGAATTTGGGACAAGGTCTCTTCCTGTTGGAGATTGGGCTAGTGACTCATTTGGGTTCTTTCAAGGTGATCATACCTATTTAGAATATCAATCCCTGATACCTATCCCTAGGGAAGTATGGTCTTGACGTGTGGCACTTATGGGAGTGTCTGTCTCTTCCAAGTAGCAAAGTCACCTTGTCTTCCATCTTGTCTCCTTTAGGGCCTGGTCCTGTCTGACTGCCTATAATCTTTCTTTCTTTCTTTTTTTTTTTTTTTTTTTTTTTGGTGGAACCGGGGATTGAACTCAGACCCTTGCGCTTGCCAAGAGAGTGCTTATTCCACTGAGCCATCTCCCTGGCTCCTATAATATTACTTTCTAATTCAGCTGACTACAGCACTACCACCTGACCTGGGCTGTGGCCCTAAACAGAAAACCACCATCATTGTGGAAGAGTGGCAGGGTGGGATGAGAGCTGGGGATGAACCCCAACCTCTCGCTCTCTTCTCTTATTTCCTACTAGTGCTGCTCTTTTGCTAGCTGGAAGTCAAGGGCAAGGTGATCCAGGTGTTATAGGCAGCTGAATTAGATAGAAATGTTATAGGCAGTCAGACAGGGCCAGGCCCTCAAAGACAATATGGAAGACAAGGTAACTTGGCAAGTTTGGAAGAGACAGACACTCCGCTTTGGACCAGATCTTAAGACAAAAGAGTAAACAAATGCAGCCACATACTTCCCTAGGGATGAGCATCCGGGATTGACATTCTAAATGGGTATCGATCACCTTGAAAGAGCACAAATGAGTCACTAACCCAACACCCAACAGGAAGAGACCTTGTCCCGTATTCATGCTCGCTTGCTATGTGACTCATTTCCTCATTTGGTCCTGGATTTAATCAATTTTACCTGAGCAATGGTGCTTGTAATCTCACTGGCTGACCATAGTTTTGTCCCACCTCAGGCCCCCCTAAGTCAGTTCCCAAGTTCTCCACTACCCTAGACCCACCTCACCGCATGGTTTCCTCTATAAAAGTCCCTGGAAGAGACAGCTACAGGAGGATAACCTGGTCCTGCCCCGCTTCTGTCCCTCTCTAGGACAGGAGCTTTCTTTTCCCAATAAATATATTCTGTTCTTCACCTCCGTTTTTTTCCTAAAATTCATTCTTCGGTTTTAGAGAACACGAACTTGTCCCAAGTACCCTTCAGATCGGGAGTTTCATTTTTTTCCCTGTATCACAAGTACTTCTGCTGCCCCTCTTTTTCTGGGCACAGAGTGGAGTACAGAGGAAAGAGCCAAGTCTAGAAGGGCAAACAGAGGTTCCTAGCACAGGGCACTAGGAAAGTGCTTTTGAGGAAAAACACCAAAGAAACAAGATTGCTGTCACCTACATTTGCCTGTTCTGAGTCCTGCATTAAGCTCCTGCTGTGGACCAAACGGAACAGTGATTTATAACCCTTTCCTCAGATTTTATGGCAACAATAAACATGGGCCCTTTAAACAGGGATTAAAGGACCAACATAGTTCTTATTAGAGTAAACCAGATTAGGAGTCTGGAATTTGTGGTTTGTGTTGTTGCTGATATAGGAGAATGAAACTCCCAACCCGAAAGGTACTTAGGACAAATTCATGTTGCCTAAAACTGAAGAATGAATTTTAGGAACAAATGGAAGTTAAGAGCAGAATATATATTGGGGGAAAGAAAGCTCCTGTCCGAGAGAGGGACAGAAGTGGGGCCCAAGCAGGTTGTCCCCTGGAAGCTGTCTCTTCCAGGGACTTTTATAAAGGAAAACCACACGGCGAGGCTGGTCTAAGGTGGAGAACGTGGGAGCTCGCTTAGGTAGGCATGAGATGGGACAAAACGATGGTCAATCAATGAGATTACAAGCACCATTGCTCAGATACAATTGATTAAATCCAAAACCGAATGAGGAAGTGAGTCATGTAGCAAGTGGGGCATGAAGAGAGAACAGGGTCTCTTCCAGTTGGGGTTGGGCTAGTGACTCATTTGGGCTCTTTCAAGGTGATCCTACCTATTTAGAATATCAGTCCTCTCCCCCCCCCAAAGAACATCAATCTCTGATGCCCATCCCTAGGGAAGTATGTGGCTACATTTGTTTACTCTTTTGTCTTAAGATCTGGCCCAAAGCGGAGTGTCTGTCTCTTCCAAAGTTGCAAAGTCACCTTGTCTTCCATATTGTTTCTAAGAGGGGCCAGCCCTATCTGACTGCCTATATTTCTATCTAATATAGCTGCCGGCAACACCACAGCCTCCATGAAACTCAGAGCAAGCTAAAAAGAAACATCTCCCACTAGTCCCAGCAGCCAAACCCTCTGCCAAGCAAGGGATGAGAGAAACCCCTCTCCGCAGAGTGTGACCTAGGGAGGCCTGCTGACTGCATTTAGTTCATTTTCCAACCCTAGCAACATAGGAATCACCTGGCTCGTATCTTTGAGGGACTCCCTGCTTGGGGACATGAAATTCTAGCCTCTGGTAAGCAACCTTCCTCTCCTAACTGGTGAAATATGTGCCACCCTGCACCCACTTTGCATCTATTTAGCATCTGGTTAAAAACCCGTCCATCGAGCTGTTCCTACAGGTTCCTGGAGCTCATCTATGCAGCTTAATAGCTTTAATGAGATCACATTGAGAGACTACCTACATTCAAAGTTAACAATGTGATGAGCTTCAATGTAAGATGTAAATGCGTATTTCTTCTATGAAGCCATCACCATAATCAAGACAGTGAACGCATTTATCATTCTAGATGCTTCCCCTTGTTCCTTTGTGACTTACCCCCACCTTCTCCCAAACTCCTGTGCCCAGGCAATGACTAACGTGCCTCCTGCTGCTGCGGATTCCTTTGCTTTTTTTCTGATAGGGTCTTAGTATGTAACCCAGGCTGGCCATGCACTCCTGGTGATCCTCCCTCCTCTGCTGAGATTAGAAACGTGTACTACCTCACCCAGATTTTTCTTTTCTTCTTTAAAAAAAAAAAAACACTGAGCACTGAATCCAGGTCCTCACACATGCTGAATATATACCCTACCACTAAGCTGTACTCCCAACTCCCCTAGAATTTTACATGAATAGAATCATACCTGATGTATTCTTCTTTGAGGGGCAGGGAGTTTGGCTTTTTTCACCA
>NW_004524611.1:13892510-13895877 GCF_000260255.1 Octodon degus
AAATTGCCACATTGTTTTCTAAAATAGTTGTACCATTGTGTATTCCCATTATGATATAAAAATATACATTTACAGAAGTTACAAGGTGACAAGAAGTCTCTAGATACCCTTTTCCTAGTTTCTTCTAATGGTAACATCTTACATTATTATGGTACAATTACTAAAAGAAACTAACACTGGTACAATACCATGAATCAAACATTTGGATTTCTTTTTTTTTTTAAATTTTATTTGTGTGTGTGTGTGTGTGTGTGTGTGTGTGTGTGGCCAGCTCAGCCCAGCAGGGACGGGGCTGGCTGAAATGTGGTCCTGGGGGATTGAACCACGGTCCTGTGCTTTGCTAAGTTTGTTCTAAGTAGGTGCTTTAGACCACTGAGCCATCTCACCAGCCCAAACATTTGGATTTCACCACATACTTGGAACAGGATTTTTTTTTCTTGGTATCATGGATCAAGCTCAGGACCTAGCGCTTGGCAGGCAGGTGCTTATGCCATTGAGCTATTTCCCACGCCCCTTGACCACATACTTGTCTTTATTTTATTCCACGATACAAGCCAGCTCCCCACATTGTCATTAATTATCAGTTTCCTTCACTCTTTCGTGGTCTTTTATGACCTTCAGATTTTTGAACAGTGCTGACCTGGTGTTATGTAGGATATCCCTTCACTTGGGCTTGCCCTGCATTTTCTCACAAGTAGACCGATGTTAAGCATTTTGGTAAAATATCACATCAGTTATATGTCCTTCTTGAGATAATCTAGCAGGAAGTACATACTGTCTGTGTTCCTGCTGATGAGGTCAACCTCAGTTATTGATTTTGGTGGTGTCTGTCATGTTTTTCCACTGTAAAGTGACTATATTTCCCTTTGTAATTAATAAAAATTTGAGAGAGATACTTTGAGATTATGCAAATATTCTGTTCTCCTTTGGGGGATCCATTTTTTTTTCTTTTTGCCTTTATAGAGGAAATTTTATTGTTAATTATTTACCTTAACGGTTTTGGAAAGAGGAACAGATTAGCTCAGTCCAACATGATTGACAGTTGGCAAGATCTAATGAAGCCAGTGTCCTGGTTGCTAAAGATTTAATTTGGGTATTTTTAATGCTTAGCCATCTAACATGTCAAGCATAATCCAAAATAAACGCATCATTCTCCTTCCCTTTCCCTTTAACACTGCATCTACCTCACTTCATTATGGAAACAGCTTCATTATGGAATCATTAAATGATTCCCAGAGAAAACGACATCACTCTTCCCAGAGGAACAAGCTCCCTGGAGAACAGAGCCATGAGGACAGTGCACCAAAGAAAAACTCAAAATAAAACTCTGCATGATAATTTACTAGTCTAAGGAAACAAGCCCAGGATATTAAGAAATAAATCCAGATACAAATGCACTCATAGGTCTATGTGGAGAGGTTGGTGAACACCTGAAAACGGCCGGCTATTTACAAGATACACAGGCAGGAATGGAGTGATACAGGGAGAAAAACTGATCTCAGGTTGGTGACCTCCAGATGATCCAAGGAACCTCCACATGACATAGGGGAAAAATGATCTCCCGACCTGACCCGGACGAGTTCGTGTTCTCTAAAACCGAAGAATGAATTTTAGGAACAAACTGAGGTTATAAGCAGAATATATTTATTGAGAAAAAGAAAGTTCCTGTCCAAGAGAGTGACAGGATGGGGGCCCAAGCGGGTTGTCCCCCAAAAGCTGTCTCTTCTAGGGACTTTTATAGAGTAAAACCAAGTGGTGAGGTGGGTCTAAGGTGGTGGAGAGCACGGGAACTCACTTAGGTGGATGTGGGGTGGGACAAAACTATGGTCAACTAATGGTATTAGAAAGCACCATTGCTCAGGTAAAATTGATTAAGTCCAGGACCAAATGGGAAAGTGAGTCACGAAGCAAGTGCACATGAATGTAGAACAGGACTTTATTAGACAGCCATTCAATAGTATTCAGATTAATGATTCTTCTGGCTACTTCGGGGTGATGATCAATCTCGGATGCCCAACTTTAGGGGGGTCAGCATTTGTTTGATCTTTGATCTTTAAGTCTGGCACATGGTGGGAGCATCCATCCCTCCCACAGTTGCAAGATATCTTGTCTTCTGTGGTTTCTCCTTTGAGGGCCTAGCCCTGTCTGAATGCCTATAGTATTGTTCAGCAAGCTGACTGCAACAACAGCAGCAACGGTAGAGACTGAGAAGACTCCTGAGGGTCCATTTTTATTTATTTATTTATTTATTTATTTATTATTATTTTTTTTTACATTTATTTATTTTGTGTGTGTGTGTGTGTGTGTGTGTGTGGCCAGCTCAGCCCACCAGGGGGCGGGGCTGGCTGGCATGTGGTGCTGGGGGATCGAACCGCAGTCCCTGTGCTTTGCCGAGCTTGTTCCAAGTAGGTGCTTTAGACCACTGAGCCATCTCTCCAGCCCCTGGTCCATTTTTAAATTAGTTTACTTGTCCCCTTATTGAATTACTAAGTAAGTGTCTTAGTTATGGGTTCTTGGGGCAACTTTCTCAGTGCTCTGAGTCTTTTACTCAGCTGTAAAGTAGGAGGAATAATAATGCCAGCCACCAGTTGCTTGGCAGGCATCACTTGGGTTCTTTTCTGGAGGAGGCGCGGTATTAATAAGGTATAATGTGCTGTTGGTCATGGATCCATAGCTGATTAACGTGCATGAGGCCCCGTGTACCATCTCCAGTGCCACAAAAAAAAAAAAAAAAAAAAAAAATCCTACAGGAGATGCTAGAACAGAGGCATAATGGTGCCATACTTCTCCAGATATATGGGAGATTCAACAGGAATAAGATCCTCCTGGACAGGGTGGTGCAGCACTGAGGCAGGAGCATTAGGAAGAACACAAGTGTGAGTCCAACCTGGGCAACTTAGGGAGATCCTGTCTCAAAATAGAAAAGGGCGGGGGATGTAGCTCAGTGCAAAGGCTCTGTGTACCAAATCAATCCCCAATGCCAAACCAAACAGATCCTTTTTATGCAAAACTATATGCTTGTGTATATGAATAAATAAGAAAAAAGGTGGAGCTGGATTCATGCACCTACAGTATTTAAATGACAGTGGAATACCCTTTTCTGACAAAACTAAACAAAAAAGGGGGGATACAAATGAATGACCATTTTGTATCTGTATATACAAAATAGGATAGATACACAGCTACTTTCTCTTAATACAATGAGAAGAAAGATTTGTACTAATAGTGTTTGGACAGGATATCATGTCTGCATCTTGTACTAAGAATAATCACTATGAAGACAACAATATGCAATGTATTAATTATTGAAACTCTCCTACTAATTGATTTTGAAACTGTCTCATTGTTATTTGTCTCTCAATAAAAT
>NW_004524611.1:13896356-13898846 GCF_000260255.1 Octodon degus
ACACCAAACAAAAAAAAAAAACCAAAAACCCTAATCTTGTATAGCTCTGTGTTTTTGTATTTGAACCAATTTAGAGGCAGATGTGAAAAGATATAATCCAGGATCCAGTTCTGGGTTCAGGGTAGAAGTAGGGTTGTATATGAAGACAGATTGTTGCTTTTATGCATCTTTTAAAAAAAATGTGTGTGTGTGTGTGTGTGTGTGTGTGTGTGTGGCCAGCTCAGCCCACCAGGGGGCAGCCTTGGCTGGCATGTGGTGCTGGGGGATTGAACCACGGTCCCTGTGCTTTGCTTAGTTTGTTCTAGGTAGGTGCTTTAGACCACTGAGCCATCTCACCAGCCCCTTTTATACATCTTTTAATTTAAAAAGTAGTGTTAAAGACAGGTAAACATAGGGGGACTGGAGAGGTGGTTCAGTAGAATAAGCACTTGCCTGGCAAGCGCAAGGGTCTGAGTTCAATCTCCGGTTTCACCAACAAAAAAGAACATGTAAACATAAGATAATGGTTAAACACAGAAACAGCAAAAGCTCACCCCCTAAAAGAGCTTTGTCCACCTCTGAAATAGTTGAAGGTCATGGTAGGTAAGCACTGTGTTACTGGACTACACCCCAGGCTCCTGTACCCCAAGAAGTGCTTTCTACATTGGTTAAAAAAGACCCTCAGCTTATTATTATTTGATGAGTAATAATAGGAACTCCAAGACTGAAAGCTGTATTTTTAAAGGTTTTGCCAGATACTGAAATGTTTGTGCCAGTGTTATTTGTGTGTGTGGTGGGGGTCGTGGGGGTCAAGGAAGTTTGAAGCGTGTTGACCTTAGGAAGTAGCAAAGACCCCACGAGGTGTCTAGATGCCACATACCAAGCCAGAACAGAGGTAGGCACAGAGCTCCTAACCTGGTTGAATCAGGAGCTAAGGCAGAACCTGAACCCAGAGCCAGGGAGGCAGGAATAGAGCAAAACGGGGACCCAAGCCATAGCCAGACAGGCATCCACAGGAGAAGGTGACCTCATCCTGGGCCAGTGAAATAATACCATTGGCCAGGATGGGGGCTCCTTTGGGAGAATGATAACGAGTTTGCCAGTGGACCGCTGAGTCTCAGATGCCTCCCAGAAATGTCAGAGCATCGGGCCAGTGGGGGCTGTAGAGTCAGGGAGTGTCCCTCTCCTAGAGATGACAGGTGAAGCTGAGTTAGAGAGGAAAGGACCCAGGACAGGGACTGGAGCAAGCCACAGCCTGGGAAATATGTGCTGTACAAGCATCGGCTGAAGCATGGGTGGCCAAGTACACGTGCTCAGTTTATCTGGCTTTAAATTATCATGCATGTCCTGATGGCTAAGGCACAAGGACACAGTGCAGGGGGCCAAGGCGGGGATTTACAAGGCCAGGGATCTGGGCCTGAGGCTTAGCTCCCTGGTGACGAGGTTTCTACTCAGGCAAAGCAGCACATTTGAGAAATGGCCCAGGAAAAGAAATCAAAGAAGACGGAGAAAATGAAGCCTGAGAGGCACAGGGAGGACTATGGACTGCAGTGTCAGTAAAGGCCAGGAGGAGAGCAAGGCAAAAGAAAAGGGACTGGTAAGGGCAGAAGAGAGCTCCGCAGTCTAAAGCACCTGCTTAGGCAAGTGTAGGCGAGCGCAGGGACTGTGGTTTGGAGTTGGATCCCGGTACCACATGCCACGCCAGCCCGGTCCCAGGGCAGGCTGGGCTGGCCACAAAAAAAAAAAAAAAAAGGGACCAGTAAGAAATCCCAACACTCAGGAGGCTGAGGCAGGAGACTTAAGTTCAAGTCCAGCCTGGGCTACCTATCAAGACCGTGACTCATACCAAAAATTAAAAGCAGTGTAGCTAAGTGATAGAGTATTTGCCTAGCATGTGTGCAGCAGGATTCAATCTCCAGTACAAAAAAAAATCTTCCAATTGTCATCATACTTTTGCCCTTCAGTTCGAGGTTTTCTGATGAATGCCACTGCTGCGGGCAGATGAAATGAAACAGGAGAAATGCTCTCAGCTAAACTAATCCCAAGTTCATGCATGGTCCACAGACACTGAGATAATAAATGTTTGTTGTTTTAGATTTTCAGTTTGAGGGAACAGTAGTTACTCAGCAGTAGATAGCCAATGTAGGTTAGCAAGAGGAGCCACCCGGAATGTCTTTTGGCAGAAACTGCCTGATGATCCCTCCATTCCTTCTTCAACTATCCCCTACTTGCTCAAGATTAACACTTTGGGTCAACCATAATGGTGCATGCCTTTAATCCCAACACTATGGGAGCCTGAGGCAGGGGGATCGCAAGTTTTGGCCCAGTCTAATAACTGTCTGATCTTGTCTTAGAGTGAAAAATAAGAGACATTGGGACATAACTCAGTACAAAGACCTCAGATTCAATACCTAGTACTAAAAAAAAAAAAAAAAAAATTGGAAGAGTTCCAGATGACAGCTGAGGAAAATGTCTTATAATCTTCATCATCCCAGAGAGCGTTCTTTCTAG
>NW_004524611.1:13899226-13904995 GCF_000260255.1 Octodon degus
GTGGGAAGAGTCGTATCATTTGCCCAGGCTGGCCTCAAACTCCTTGGCTCCAGCAGCAATCCTCCTGTTTCAGCTTCCCCAGTAGCTGAGACTACCGATGTGTGCCACTGCTCCTGGCAGAAATGTCTATTTCTTAAGACATAAAAAAGAAATTCATGGGCTGGTGAGATGGCTCAGTGGTCTAAAGCACCTATTTAGAACCAAGCTAGGCCAAGCAAAGCACAGGGACCGCAGTTCGATCCCCCAGCACCACATGCCAGCCAGCCCCGCCCCCTGGTGGGCTGAGCTGGCCACACACACACAAAATAAATAAATAAAATTTACCAAAAAAAGAAAAAAGAAATTCACAATAAAAGTGGCCAGTGGGCAGCTGCCTTAGTTACTTTTGCATTGCTGGGAGAAAATTGCCAACATCCAGAAGCTAAAGGAGGAAAGATTTATTTTAGCTCGGTTCGTAGAGGTTCCAGTCTGTAGGCACCTGGTTCGAGGCGGGGCAGCACGGCAGGGCCACTGAGGAGACACAGTCCACGGCGTGGCAGCCAGGCAGCAGCCTGAGCTCATTCTTTCTTTTTATTCTATCCGGGCTGCCTGCGAGCCTTCCACACTCAGGGTGGGTCTTCCCTTTTCAGAAAATCTGTCATCCACACCCAGGACTGAGCTAACACAATCAGTGGACCAGTCCAGCGTCGCACACCCCTGATCCACCTGCTTCCCTCACATTCCACCTACGAACGTGTAAGGTGTTGGGGGACCTCTAGATACAAGCCCTGTCAGTGCCAGGTGAGGGCTACTGGCTCTGCAGGTGCCCGTGGAATGGAGGTTTCGCCCTGTCTGAAAGATGTTTCAAACATGACTAAGAGACAAAGAAGACGTTGGGTCTGGAACTTTCCTGCGGCTGAGTGCGCTGGGAAGCTGGCCGCATCTTCCCAGATGAGTGACGCAGGGTTGCTGGAGAAGGCACAGACCTCGGAAGCGCTGGCCTGGAGCCCAGGGCCAAAGCCACTCACTCGCAACGGATGCACTCATCACTTAACCCCTTCGGCCCTCAGCTTCCTCATCCATTAAACGGGGATTATGTTTAGTGAATTCCTACCTCAGTGGACAGGGGGCTCAAAGGAAGCAATGTGGTCAGTAACTGTCTTAGTTTGTTTTCTGTTGCTGTCACCTAATACCCTAGACCGGAAAATGTATAAAGTGAAGAAAGTGACTTCTCACACTCCAGGAGGCTGGAGTCCAAGGTCACAGTGCTCAGCATGCGGGGAGGCATTCGCACTGCGCCTAGCATGGTGGAGGGCATCCAGGGTGGGAAAGCAAGCACGCGTGCTCAGGTCTCCCTCTTCTTACACAGCCATGAATCCTATCTCTCTCTCACACACACACACACACACACACACACACACACACACATGACCTCATATAGCCCGAGACCTGCTACTGCCCTCCACCTTCACATACCACCAACATGAGTTTATGGGTTGTTTCTAATATAAGAACGTTTGGGGGAGACACATTTTTTTGATTGATTGATGGATTGATTGATTAAGACAGGGTCTCGCTATGCAGTTCAGGCTGGCCTCAAACTCCCAGCATTCTTCCTGCCCTAGCCTTCCAGTGCTGAGATTACATGGATGTGCCACCATGACCAGCACCCTCCCTTTTATTGTTACCAAAGTTATAATGAGCAGAGTTTTTCACCCTCAAAGGGACCCTACTGATGATTTGCCTTCCTCTACAGGAGCCAGAGGAAGCTGGGACAAGTGGGACAGCCTCCCCCCTGCCCCAGCAGAGATCAAGAGTGAGACCTCCACAAGGAGCAGATCACACCTCCCAAGGCACCTATCCTACATCTGGGGGACAGCAGAGAGCCTGTGTGCTCTGAGCCCCAGAGGCCCACCTACCCTGTCCCTTGCCTTGCCACTCTCTGCCCTGAGTAACTCTCCAGGGCCTGGCCCACGACACCTCTGGCTACTCTGACCTCAGTGGCCCCGAGAAGCCCCAGCTCCTAGCTGCTGAACTCTTTCTACCTGCCTGCCTCACCTGAGGTTATTGCTTGCTGCAATTCTTTCTTCGTTCTGATGCACACAGGCCTGCATGTGCTAAGCGCTCACTCTACATCCCTGGCCGCTTTCCACAGTCCTAGAGTCACTTCTGTGGTCCATGCCACAATTCATGTGCAGCAACAGCAAAGGGGCCTCACATCCTCAACCTTTCTCCAGCTTCCCTTCTGCCTTTGTGCCAAGTAAAGCCTGGCTCTGGGCTTGCCAGGGGTCCAGGGAGGGGGTGTCCCTTTGTCTGCTGTCTTTCTGCCAAGAGATGGGGTGGGCATCCTCCTGGCTCCCCACTTCCCGCGCTGTCCTGCAAGCCTTGTCCTTCAGATGCATCTGCCCTCATTGTTGCCCTACAGATGCTGTGCCCTGCCCCCTCGCCACCTTCCTCACTGCCTGATGCATTAGCTGTACCTCTGTTTGCCCTCCTGGGCCCTTGCTGGCCTGGAGCGACAGCCTCTCCAGGTTAGCTAACTCCCAGCAGTGCCCAACCATGCCCTGCAAGCGTGCTGTTCACATGTGAACCTACTATTGAGAGCCTGAGTCCCTGCCACCCCTATTAGCTGGATCTTCCACCCAGGCCACCAGGCACCTGTCCCAGTCTCCCCATGCTCAGGCACTGGCCAGCCAGGCACGGACCCAACCCCTAGAAGTGACTGGCATGACCCATCTGGACAGTCCCAAACTTTCTTGCCCTGCCTCACCTGTTCCTTCCCTGGAAAGCACAGTTGAGACTCCTGCCTGACTCCAACCCTGAGGCTCCCTCATGTTCTCTCCCACCTGCGGCATGACAGACATGTCCCCTGCTTGTAGGATCTGTGAGTATAACAAACTATCTTGCAATGACAAGTGTCTCCTGATGTGTTGATCTTGCCATATGTTAGTAATAATAAAAAACACATCTTAAAACCCTGACATTAGATACAGTGGTGCACCCCATAATCCCAACTCCTATGGAGGCAGAGGCAGGAGGATAGCAAGTTAGAGTCCTGCCTGGACAAATTTAAGAGTTTATTTCAAGAAAAGGCTGGGATGTAGCTCAGTGGTAGAGCACCCTGGGTTCAATTTCCAGCATCCAAACTAAGCCAAACCCAAATCAAACATTGACAATTTCCACTCCTTGCTCATGGCCTGTATTAGTTACTCTTCTCTCGTTGCTGGGACAAATACCTGACACTCAAAATGAGGGAAGGAAAGCTTTTTTTTTTTCCGGAACTGGGGATTGAACTCAGGCCCTCGCGCTTGCCAGGGAAGTACTTATTCTACTGAGCCAACTCCCCGGCCCCAGGAAAGCTTTATTTATTTATTTATTTATTTATTTATTTATTTATTTATTTTGTGTTTTAGGGAAGGGTCTCCAGGGTGTTCAGGGTCTCACTACTAGATCGGACTTGTAGTGATTCTCCTGTTTACAGCTTCACAAGTGCTGGGATTACAGGGGTGCACCACCACGCCCAGCCCATCTCAGTGTCCCGGATGGGGAGGGGCAGGGCCTCAGCATGGGGGGGGCAGGGCTTGCACAGCAGGCCTGGGGATTGAACCCTTGGCCCCTGTGCCTGCTTACACTGAACTATTTGGCTGGCCCCTAGGAAAGGTCTACTTAGCTCACAGTTACTGGAGGTTTTAAGACACTGGAAGAGGGGCTGGTAAGATGGTGCAGTGGAATAAGTGCTTCCCTGGCAAGTGAAAGGGCCTGAGTTCAATCCCTGGTTCTGAAGAAAAAAAAAAAGGAAGAGAGGCTGGGGCCCTGCCGTGTCCAGGCTTTGTGGGGGACAGTTAGACACAAACCATAACATGGCCACTCTAACAACATTGCTCCTGTCTTGATCCCCGGTGATTTCCACAAGCATGTGTCAGTCCTCTGACACCCACCTTCTCAGGTGCTTGTCCTCCACCCAACCTCGGCCACCCATCCTCAAGGTCATACTCTTGACCCAGCAGTCACCACTCTGCTTCATGCTTCTTCTGGGCTGGTCACTACTTCCTCCCTTTCTGTTTCTCCTCCTAGAATCCCGACTCTGGCCCACGTGCTTGCGTCCTTCGATTTGGCCACCTCTGTCTTGAGAAAGGCAGCCCTTGCCCTGCACTGCTCCTATCTCTACCTCGGCAAAAGCCAGCTCTGCACCACAAGCCACAAGGCCCCATGGACATCGACTCCATTGTCTCTGAAGCCACCTGCCACCTGTGCACCTTATTCTTTGCTCTCTAGCGGTGCTACCTGCACGAACCAAGCTGGGCACATGGCTGCCCCAGGACATTTGCATGGAGACTGCCTTTGCTTAGAACATTCTTCACTAGTCAGGCAAGGATATGACCTCACCTTCTTTATGTGTTTGTACAAAAGTCATTGTTCCCATGAGGCCCTGCCACTTTCCAACACATTAGATAGTTCTTTGCTTATGTCTGTATTTGTTTATTTTGTGGTACTGAACCCAGGGCCTTGCACATGCCAGGCAAATGGCTGACCACTGAGCCATACCAGGTTTTATTGTTTTCTTATTCTTTTTTTTTTTTTTAGTTTTTATGTATTTATTTATTTATTTTGCAGAACCGGGGATTGAACTCAGGCCCTTGCACTTGCCAGGGAGGCGCTTATTCCACTGAGCCATCTCCCCGGCCCTGTTTCCTTATTCTTTATGCTTACTGTATATCACTTATCTTCCCCTTCAAATGAAACCTCCATGAGGCCAGGGATTTTCTGTTTTTCATTCATATCTGTATCCTCAACATCTACATGAGGACCTCACTTACAAGAGCTCCAAAAATATTTATTTGATGAATGAATAGAATACAAGCATCTGAGAGGGCCCTATGTGTCATCTTGCCTGGCTCATCTCATTAACAATTAGAGCAACAAACACGAGTTTGTTAAATCACTTACACTTGGGGGCAGGGAGATGGCTCAGTGGAATAAGCGCTTCCCTGGCAAGCGCAATGGCCTGAGTTCAATCCCTGGTTCCTCAAAATAAATAAATGAATACATAAAAATTAAAAAAATAAAAATAAATCACTTACACTTAGCTAGGCATGGTGGTGAACACTTGTAAATCAAATCTGTTGTAAAATCCTACCTCTTCAATTTCTTTTTGGGGTAAAAAGTCGCTGCGTGTTTGGCCCAGCTCCTGATTGTTTGGCGCTGTGCTACAGTATTTTCTCTGACCCTTAGTCAATCTCAGCCACTTGGAATACCAAGAAGAGCAGCTTATTAGAACTATTGTGTCACTTTGGGCTAAAATAGTAACAGCAATAACACTAGCACCAATCACAGCCTGGAAAATGACAAGCTGAACTAACCATTAATATGCCACCTTTAATCATATGAACTAGATCTGTGATTATATGACGAAATCTAAAACAAACCAGAAAATTATGTAATATTTACATATGGCAATATGTAAGTCCTTAATATGCCAATTTTTCCCTGATGGGTTAAAATTTGAAATGAATTGGGGAGAAAAATAGAGAAATGAAGAGGATGAGATTGGAAGTAAAGCTGGAGGACAAAAGGGGATCATGCTAACTTTGGGAAACTGGTGCCAAGGACTGAAGGAAAAGAGAGGTGGAAGAGATAAAAAGAATAGAACAGACCACAACCACAGAGAGGCTAGAACTCATGTTCACACTCCTACAAAAACAAGATCAAACAATGAAGGAGAAAAAACCTAAAACAACAAACAAACAAAAAACCCCACAACATACAGAGAGAGAGAGAGAGAGAGAGAGA
>NW_004524611.1:13905390-13907248 GCF_000260255.1 Octodon degus
TTTTCTCAAAATAAAGTGTTGGTGGTATAGTCACTGTGAAGGCCCCGGGTTCAATCCCCACACTTCAAACAAAACAAAACTAAGCAAACACGCCATCAATCAGGTAATGCGCTATGAGTTTATGCATTACCTCGCAGAACCTGAATAGCACCTCGATAAACTTGACATTATCACAACTCAATCTCATCACAAACTTGATATCATTATACTCTCCATCTTGCTGCTAACGAAGGGTTTAGATCCAGGGATTTACTTCCTATCGGTCCCGTGTCTAAGCCGTGGTGGATCCAAGGCTGGGGCTGTCCGCTGCCTGTGACAGCTGCCTGTACACACAGGTTGCGTACGCTGAAGGGCTCTCTGTAAAGAAAATGCTCCTGCAACCCTTGCGTGGGGCTGGGAGGCCCAGGGCGAGGCAGTGAGCTGCCCGATGCAGAGTGACCCAAGGCCAAGCACCTGGAACCGGTGGGCGTAGGAGGGGTGCAGGTGAGGCAGCAGAGCTCCTGGGGCCTCGCCGCTGGCCCTGTCTCCCCTCTAATGCACTCGGTGATGCCTGCCTGTCCCGGGGAACCCTAACAGACAGAGTCACACTGTCAGCTGGACCAGCGGATCCATAATGGAGGAGGGTCATTACCAAGAGAGCAGGGAGGTGGAGGCTGGAAATAAAGACTGATCTGTGTCTAGGGAACCAGCCACACTCAGCCAGGCCTCAGTTCTGAAGTCCCCAATGTCAGCTACTCTCTTCTCTGCTGATTAAAAACAAAATCTGAAAGACAGACCTCCTTAAGGATCAGGAGGAGTGCAATGACTATGTGAAAAGGGGTAAAATTATTTTTCCATAAAGAAGGGAGGAATCTCAGTTGCACCTCTCTCAGAGTGGATTCCCTGTGTCTGTCAGTTACAATTTAGAAAGATCAATTTATTTTTTTATTTTTACTTTTTAAATTTTTTTTGTATTTTGGGGAAGGGTCTACAGGGTGTTCAGGGTCTCACTACTCAATCGGACTTGTAGTGATCCACCTGTTTACAGCCTCCCAAGAGCTGGGATTACAGGTGAAATATACCATGCCCAGTCTCAATTGCTGGCTCAGTGTGCCCCGGGGGTGGGAGGGACATGGCAGGCCCGGGGATTGAACCCTGGCCCCTCTGCCTGCTTGTAGGTGCTTTAATCTGCTGAACTATTTGGCTGGACCTAGAATGATCAATTTAGAATTTAAAGATTATTGTTTGTTTGTTTGTGGTACTAGCATCGTGCAGCTGGGCACCAAGCTACATTGCCAACTGCCTTTTTCTGAGACCAGGTCTCACTTAGTAGTTGCGAAGGCTCAGCTTACACTTGTGATCCTCCTGCTCCAGCCTCCCAAAGCGCTGAGATTACAGGCATGCGCCACCATGCCCGGCCACTTTAGAGCTATAAAGTAATTTCCACGGTGTTGGTCAGATTTTCATTTCCGGGACACCATGCCTGACACCACAACTTAATGGAGGAAAGGCTGATTGGGCTCACAGCCTCAGGGGATTTAGTCCATGGCGGGCTCCAAGGTGGAACCATCATGGTAGAAGGCCTGGTGGAGTAAGCTGTTTGCTTCAAGGCAGCCAGAAGAACAAGGGAACGGGGCCAGAGAGAAAGGGGCCAGGGAGAGAGGAAGGACCCAAGGCCACACCTCCAGGACCCACTCAGCCACACCCAGAAGTGGGCTTTACCAACCTCTTAGACAGCTAGTAATTCAATCAAGGTAACAATAAAAATTAGAACCTGGGGCTGGAGAGATGGCTCGGTGGTCTAAAGCACCTACTTAGAACAAGCTTAGCAAAAGCATCAGGGACTGCGGTTCAATCCCCCAGCACCACATGCCAGCCA
>NW_004524611.1:13907348-13909467 GCF_000260255.1 Octodon degus
AAAAATTAGAACCTGAAAAAGTGAGGTTTTATTGGCAGTGGGTAGATTTTTATTTTTTATTTATTTTAATTTTTATGTATTTGGTTGTTGTAGGGTCTCACTGTGCAGCTGGGACTTGTGGTGATCCTCCCACTTTCAGCCTCCCCAGCTCTAGGATTATAGGCCGGCACCACCACGCCCAGAATCTGGCCTGCTTGGCTGGCCTTGGGGCAGGGCCGGTGCAACACGTGGGGCCAAAGAGGGAGCCACCATCATGGTGCCTGCCTAAGCTTGCCTAAGCAGGCGCTTTAGTCCGCTGAGCCATCTCTCTGGCCCAACAATCGGTAGAGTTTTAATTTGAAGTACAAATACTTACTTCAACATTTGTTCCTCTGTTCTTTCTGGGCATGAGAAAGATGGAACTTCTGCGTCCCCTTGTGGTTGGACAAGGCCTTGTAGCTGGATCTCTACAAGGAGTTGGAAGAAGTGGCAGATGTCCCTCACAGGCCACCGTCTTTCCTTTCCACTTCAGAGCCCTCTCTACCCTGATGCTGAAGTCAAGAAAGTATGGTAAATGATGGTAAGAGGTAACCTCGGCTTCTCTGGATCCCTGGGTACCTGTCGGCGCGAACTTCCTGCCTGTGTCCCATGTTGCACTTGCAAGATGAGAACAGGAACACGAACAGAAACCAATTCAGGCTTTTGTGTTCTGCAGCATTATTTTACTTTACCTGATTGGTCTTGAAAAAAGTTAGGATAGAAGTTCTTTAGGCAGGATCTGGGAAATCATGTGACCACTGCTCCTTTTTTTTTTTTTTTTTTTTTTTTTTTCACTTTCAATATTTAACTAGTGTTTCTTAAGCGGTGGTGCTGGAGATCCAACCCAGGGCCTCATGCGTGCTAGGTAAGCACTTTACCAGAGTTCTGCCTGCAGTCCCTCCTTCCTCAGTATTTTAATGTAGTACTTTTACATTATACGATAAGAATGTGTTACTCTGTTCATATATATATATATATATATTTTTTTTTTTTCTTTCTTTTTTTTTTTTTTTTTTTGCTGGAACTTGAGTGCCACAAGAGGAGAGACTGTGATTTGTTGGCCTTTGCCTTCTCAAACAGCACCTGACAACTGGGTGCTTTTGCTAGCTTCCCGGGACTATAATGAGTATCTGAGACAAGTCTACTTATAAAGAAGAGAGGTTTATTTTGACTTAGGGGTTTGGAGGTTTCAGTCCATGATTAATTGTCCCTTTTGGCTTTGGCATCATGGAGCCAAGCTAAACACAGAAGAGAGTGACAGGACAGGTGGAAGTGTCACTCTCTGCCGCCTACCGCCCCACATCCCCAGAAACTAGATGACCGTCCATGAGACCCCTCCACATTAAGTTTCCACCACCTTCCAAAAGCACCATGAGCTGGGACCAAGCCCTAAAACCTGTACCTTTAGGAGACACTGCTGACCACAATGGCAGCAGTGGTTTTAATAAATGCTTCCTGGTCTGTCAAGGATTTGTTAAAGCAGAGCTCTGTCATTTAAGCACATTTACAATTTTTTAAAAATGTGTTTAGTACAGAGTCTACAAGGTCTCACTGCGTACATCAGATTCATAGTGATTCTCCTGTATTCCGCCTCCCAAGTGCTGGGATTACAGGCGTGCACCACCACACCACCACACCCAGTTTCAGTCACATCTCAGTGCACCCTGGGGGCGGGGCCAGCATGGCACGCTGGGGATCAAACCCCCAGCCCCCGCATTTGCCTAAGCAGGTGCTTTAATACTTTGAGCTATCTGGCTGGCCCTGCGCATTTACAATTTTTGGAGTCTTTGATTTTTCTTTTAATCTGTAAATTGGAGACCAATTTCCTCATGAAATTGTAAAGAAGAACAAAATCACTCATGAAATTGTAAAGAAGAACAAAATCACTCATACACTGCGGTCTGAATGCATCCTCCAAAATTCCTGTTTCGGAGACTTCATCCCCAGACTGACAGCGTGGAGGAGGGACCTTTGGGAGGGCATTTGGGCTCTGGGTGGGTTCACCTTGCTGGGGGCAGGGCAGGAGGACGTGTCGGGGGCATAGTGCGAGTTGGCACTGTTTGGGTCTGTCCTTCAATCTGCTGCCCTCCGACAGAGCTGA
>NW_004524611.1:13910222-13912008 GCF_000260255.1 Octodon degus
CCAGGGCGCAAGTGCTGTCTCTGCTCCAGGACGTCTGGTCAATCAACGGCATTGATGACAGCAGCATCTCTACTGCACAGCCGCTTGCATGGTTCTGAGCGGCTGCAATGGTGGAGATGTGGGTGGAAACCACTGCAGGCTTGGCCCTAATAAATTAGGGTAGTTAACTGCTGCAAAGGAAATGCCAATAAGCATACCAGCAATAATAATTTTAAAAGAATTTATCACAAATGTTGCAAAGAGTGCATTCAGTAAAAACATGAGATAACATTTTAAAAGCATAAAGTGCAGGTGTAGTATTCCTATTTCTTTCCTTTCCTTTTCTTTTTTTTTTTTGCAGAACCGGGGATTGAACTCAGGCCCGAGCTTGCCGGGGAAACGCTTATTCCACTGAGCCATCACCCCGGCCCTCCTTTTCTTTTTTTCTTTTTCTTTTTTTGGCAGAACTAGGGATTGAACTCAGGCCCTTGTTGCCAGGCAAGCCCTTAGTCTACTGAGCCATCTCTCCGGCTCCTCTTTTTTCTTTTCTTTCTTTCTTTCTTTTTTTTTTTATTATTATTAAGTCATTTTAGTTTACTTGCTGACCATCTGGCTACAGATTAAACAATTATAGCTCCAGAAGTTGTATTGTAACTAGTAACTTTCCAAAATTGCTTTTAAATTAATTTCTTAAATTACAACAATAAACAAAACACAATACACTTAAACAATACCATTTATAAAAAAATTAAGAAACACTCATTCTTTGTTATATAAAATGTTCGAAGTTATAAATGTTTATCATGTAATTATTTGCATAACTAGTGATACTTATCAGTAGTTATCCGATCAGAATGGTTTGTTGTTTTTTTTTTTTTTTGGTGGAACCAAGGATTGAACTCAGGCCCTTGCGCTTGCCAGGGAAGTGCTTATTCCACTGAGCCATCTCCCCGGCCCCCAGAATGTTTTTTAAAAACCCAAAAACATAAAAATATGTAGCCCAATTATTCACCTGTAGAACATGTTCACTTACGCCTACATTTCACATTTGCTGTATCACTGTTCTAATCTTAAAGTTACATCCAAAAGAAGGCAAAACCACCTACAAATTGGCATATCTGTTTATTTGTGAAAAACGTCCTTAATTTGCTGACGTGGCAAACAAATGTCAACTCTGCTGATGCAAAAAACATAGTCTGCTTTGCAATTAACTTTATAGTTCAACTGCACACAGGCAACATGCTATATATGAAAAAATTACTAACTGAACTACACATATTAAATACTGAAAAATTAACAGTTTATTATAATTTATTTTATTTAACAATCTAGGAAGTTCGCAGCCATCAGCAGTTCCAGCGCTATCTCAGGTGCGAGGGGAAATTCAGGAATCTCCGTGGAGCTGTTCGTGTAGCGCACCTTGCAGGTAAAATACATGCAGACTTTCGAAAGCACATGTGAAGGGATCTCTCTAAAATTAACCTCATTGGTTTCGTTTTCAGCAAACTGACCTGGGCCACTCAACATGGCTTTTACTGTTCCTGATGTTAGTGCGTGCTCTCTTTTTACAATAAATTCATGACCATCAGAAGATTTCACTTTGACGTGCATGGCATCCGGGCCTTCACAGCCACCGTGGGTTTTCTCTTCTCCATCCATTATGTCCTTATATCATTCTACTTTCGTTCCACAGGAGCTTTCTTTAGTAGTTTCCCCTGTGGGTTCCGGGGCAGTCTAAGGAATTGCTTCTGCTGCGCCGCGCGGAGGATCCGTACCAGGTGAGGTACGCACACAGTCTCCAACTTCC
>NW_004524611.1:13912390-13915796 GCF_000260255.1 Octodon degus
ACTCTGCGGCCGGCTCAGCGCGCCCTGGGGGTGGGGCTGGCACAGCATGCGGTGTGTGTGTGGGGGGGATCTAACTGCAGTCCCTGCGCTTGCCTAAGCTTGCCTAAACAGGCGCTTTAGTCCGTTGAGCTATCTCGCCGGCCCTCTCTTTTTTTCTTTTTCTTTTTCTTTTTTTTTTTCTGTCCTTTTGAGACAAGGTTTCACTTTGCAGTTCAGGCTGACCTGGAACTCAGTTAGTAGCCCAGGCTGGCCTCAAATGCAGTGAACCTTCTGGGTCAGCCTCCCAAGTGCTGAGATAACAGGCATGAGCCACACACCTATTTTGATATGCTAAAATCTTCACTCTATTAGAGTAAATTGTTACAATATAATTTTCCTTTTGGTGGGGCCGGGGAGATAGCTCAGTAGAATAAACACTTGCCTGGCAAGCGCAAGGGCCTGAGTTCAATCTCCGGTTCCGCCAAAGAAAATGTGCTGCTGGGTGGAACAACCAGATCGTGGCCCGCAACTCCCCCCCCTCCCCCCATGGAGCGCTCTCTCCTGCACTTCCTCCTTCTGCCAGGTGAGGGCGGAGCAGGAAGGCCCTTTCCACAGGCCAGCGCGATGCGGGGCCTTTCAGCCCCCAGGACTGGGAGGCATTAAGACCACGGAAAACACACCCGTAAATCCCAGCACTCTGGGGGCTGAAGCGGGAAGATCCCAAGTTCAAGCCTAAACTGGGCAATTTAGAGACTCAGCAAGACAGTCTCAAAAATACAAAAAAGAAAAGAAAAGAAAAAATTTAAGTGCTGGAGCCGTAGCTCAGTGTGAAAGCCTGGGGCTCAATCCCAGTACTGCCTAAATATGTACATACATTCAGGTAAAAGAAAAAGTAAAATTGTGCACATAGGCAGGACATTATTATAAATTAAAGAAACTAAAACCCCCGAAGTTGGAATGACTGAGTTCCAAATAGGACTAAAACTTGAGACAGACTTCCTGGTCCAGAGTTGAAGGGGCATTGCCAGGCTCTCTTGGGCATCTCCTTGGGGACCCCAGCCACTTGGGTTCCCTGAATTCTGCCTTGTGTGCAGCTGCGCTGTCAGTCAGGCCCTCAGATGACACTGGAGACAGTGGCTTCTGGCTGACACTGAGTGAACTGACTGGTGTGTGTGTGTGTGTGTGTGTGTGTGTGTGTGTGTGGAGTGGCTGGGTGAGTCTGCGACCCAAGAGCCAGCAGCCACGGGACAGCAAGGACACCAGCCCTTCTGCCACCTCAGGAAGCAAAACCCCTCAAAAGAGCCAGGCTTCCTCTCAAAGGGCCAGGAGATTGGTTTCTTTCACAATTTTTGAAAGCGGAGCTTTCTGAGGTCCTGCTTCGCAGCCCAAGATTCCCAGTGTTGCAGCTGCCCTGCGGGAAAAGCACAGCAGAGCACAGGAGATTGGTAATGGCCCAAGAGCCACCGCTCGCAGACGGACGTGTGACTGATCCGCTCATTCCCGACGGATGCTGGCTTTAGAACGATTCTCGTCTCACGTAGAGGCACATGCTAGCTGCGTTTTCTAAGTGATAAAGCAACACAGAAATGCTAGTTGTTTTGACAACCCTTATCCCATTGTAGTGTACAAATTAGGCTGTAATTGCAGGTTGGCTTGTTCATTAGACTGTGAGCTCCCATCAGGGAAAATCGCTGCCCCTTTTATGCCCTCTGTCAAATGCAGGGAAATGGAAATTAATGGTTGTTCAATGGATGACGAGAAGAAAACAATTAAAACAGTGAACGCGAGCACAGTAGGGACAGGGGTCTCTGTTATTGTAATTGCCTCCGTCTTACCACATTCTGTTTCTCTCCTCCCTCCCTCTCTCTCTCTCTCTCCCTCTCTCTCTCTCTCCCTCTCTTGTACTGGAAATTGAACCCAGAACCTTCACACTGCGCTCCATCCCCAATCCTTTTTATTTATTTTACTTTTTTTTTAAAGTAATGGTTTTGAATCTTTTAAAAAACATTTATTTATTTTATTTATGTGTGTGTGTGTGTGTGTGTGTGTGTGTGTGTGACCAGCTCAGCCCACCAGGGGGCGGGGCTGGCTGGCATGTGGTGCTGGGGGATTGAACCCTGGTCCCTGTGCTTTGCTAAGCTTGTTCTAAGTAGGTGCTTTAGACCACTGAGCCATCTCACCAGCCCCCTTTTCATTTTTGATTGTGAGACAGGCTCTAACTAAGTTCCCAGGCTGGGCTAGAACTTGCCATCTTCCTGCCTCAGCCTCTCAAGGATTACAGGTGTGTGCCACCATGCCAAACTTTGCTGGGGCTCTTCTTTGTTCTCCAACCCCAACCCCTAAACTGCTAGCACCATCTGGACTTGGGCTTCCTTTCTTCCTTCTGTTTCCTCTTTCCCCAGCAGCTGCATAGGACCGGGATTTCAGAAGCCTTAAAAGCTGGAAGGGAATGTCTCCATCTGCTGGTGAGAAGAGGAACTACAAATCAAAGTCATTTGCTGTTAGACTTTGGTCTGGCTGTCTTGTCTTGGCTACCTTGCCCTCTTCCCCTGCGTATATTACACTAACCCCGAGTTGAGCTTGGGCAGTGTAGCTGAAGACATTTGTCACTATTGTCATATTCCACACATATTTACATGGGCCTTCACTTGTGCAAAGATAGGTTTCACGGAGCCTGTAGTTGGGTAGCAGGGCTAAGGACATCGATAACTATATTCAAAGTTTTAACGAGCTTCACAGAGGGCTTGAGGGGTAAATAATATTTATGCTGATCAATTAATGTATTTTTTTTATTTATGTGTTTGGTGCAGGGTCTCGTAGTGATCCTCCTGTTTTCAGCCTCCCCAGCTTTAGAATTACAGACATGCACCACCCCACCCCCCACTGTCACGGCTCCAGGGGCGGGGCCAGTGTGGCATGTGGAACCGGGGATCGAACCCTGGTCCCTGTGCTTGTCAAAGCAGGTGCTTAGTTCACTGACCTATCTCGCAGGCCCAATATCTTGTTTTCTTAAGAAAAAGTACTGCCCAATATGATGATTCATCATTGCCTAGCATGAACTGGCTACAAGGTATACAGGGCTTATTTTTCCAAATTACCTAAACTTATCTCTCTTGATTAAAATACACACTAAACATTGTGCAGAAAAAAAATAAACATTGTGCAGAAACATACTTTTTTTTTTTTCTTTTTACAAATAAAGCAACCAGCAGAATTCAGTGCCAGGGTCTGGGTAGGACTTAGGGGCCTGCTAGGCCTCTGGCTAACTCATGGTGACTCAGTTTCCTTTCCTTGAAGAAAACAGAGACTTTATTGAGGACAAATGTTATGAACAAGGGGCTGGGGGGAGATGGCTCAGTGGAATAAGCCCTTCCCTGGCAAGCGCAAGGCCCTGAGTTCAATCCCCGGTTCCACCAAAAAAAAAAAA
>NW_004524611.1:13916021-13917233 GCF_000260255.1 Octodon degus
AACCTTTATGAGAAATCTTTATTAAACATAACTCGGATGGGAAACACATGCTCCTCCCCACCCGGGCGCTGGGACCCTCAGAAAGGACTCTGCAGTCTCCATGGAGGCAACAGAGCCAGGCGCAGGGTCTGGGTGCCCTCGGACTGTACACTCGGCAGTCACTGCTGCTTCTGAGCTTTCAGCAGGGAAATGTATTTCTTCGCCCACTTCTCCCTCAGCTGCACGCAGACCTTCTTGCCTCTCTTGGTGGTGAATCTGCAGAAGAGCGACACAGAGGAGTGAATGCAAGGCCTCTGGCTTTCTGGGAAGAGGTAGAGGAGAAGATGGGGCGGCTCCCAGATGCACCTGCTCAGCCCCACACACCTCTGTTCCTGTCCCCTCTTCTCCTCTCCTTGCCTTTCCCGCCACTGTTTCTCTGGAAACCATGATGCCACAGCCCGCCGGCGCCCTCCCAGCAGCTCGGATGCGCAGCCTGGACCCGGGCGGTGGCAGGTAATGCTTTCATGTTAATGGCTCAGCTTTCTCGAGGCTCGGCGCACGCATGTATCGTCCACCCGCTTCAGGTGAGTAATGACAGTGCGGTGGCTTTTACTATATTCATCGATTCTGTAGCCACTACTACCAAGATCAGTTCTGGGATATCTCATCACCCCAGCAAGGCGCCCCTGCCACCAGCCGCTGGATTCGCAACCACATTATCAAGGGTTGCTCTTCAAAAGTGGTTGCTATGTGACTCCTGTGTTCCTTACCCGGCTGCGAGCTGTTGAAAAGTGGGCACCCTCCTCGTTAAAGCATGTGAGCCTCCAGCTTCAGCACCCCGAGGGCACTCAGAAGTGACCAGAGCCAAGCCAGGGGCCACGTGGTATCCACAGGGCTCTCAGGCTGGCTGTGGCCTGCGTAGGAGAAAGGAACCAAAAGAGTAGGAAGGCAAGGGAAGACAGCCTTGTGGCAGCTGCAAGGCATGATGGTAAATTTCTTTGCCATTGCCCCCACTGGTGGGGTAGAGAACTATGTGGTATCGAAATACACAATGAGTTTTACATTGCAAAAATGTATTACAGTGAAAGACACATAATGATTCTCCTCACACTACTCCTGGCTTTGGACACACTGATTCTCTCTCTCTCTCTCTCTCTCTCTCTCTCTCTCTCTCTCTCTCTCTCCCTCTCCCTCTCCCTCTCCCTCTTTCCCTCCCTCCCTCCCCTTCTCTCT
>NW_004524611.1:13917920-13923711 GCF_000260255.1 Octodon degus
TTTTTTTTTTTTTTTTGTGGAACCAGGGATTGAACTCAGGTCCTTGCGCTTGCGAGGGAAGCATTTATTCCACTGAGCCATCTCCCTGGCCCTCATAATAGATTTTTTTTTTTCCTGAACCGGGGATTGAACTCAGGCCCCTGCGCTTGCCAGGCAAGCACTTATTCTACTGAGCTAACTCCCCGGCCCCTAGATTTTTAAAAAGAAGATTTACCACAGTATTTTTTTTGGTCACACCACATATATCCCTTCCCCTTGAATTGAAGCCATGCTTAGGGACTGGCTGGCTGGGAGGATACAAACACGATGCTATGTGACATCAGGTGGGAAAGCACTTGGAGGCCTGAGCCTCCTTGTGAGAAGTCCTGCCACCCTGGGCGCCGGGCTGGGAGGACGCCACGCCTGCTGGCAGAGACCACATAGCAAGGAGGCCTTAGGGACAGGTCCCCCACCACTGGCCTGCCCCAGCTGTGCAAGCTCTGGCAGCCTCTGACTTCAGCCTCAGGCCTCCAAGCAAGCACCTCCCAGCCTTGCAAGCCTTCTGGAATTCCTGGCTCACAGAGACCACAAGAAATAAGAACATTAGTGTCCCCACAGGCAGCCTCTCAGTTTGGGGTGGCTTGTTATGTGACCTTAGATGACTGATGAAGACCTCTTGCTTCCTTTTTGTAAATGCAGAGGCCTGGCGTTTCCAAGGTCACAGTGTTGACAGGCACCAATGTCACGGCTTTGCAAGCTGCTGGCTAAGCATGGATGTCTTCATTGTTGTTTTAAAAAAATTTTTTTTTTTAAAATCTTAACTGTTTTAGTATGAACCCTTTGTATTGCAAGCATCCACCTGAAAAGCTGTTGAAAGTTCTTACCTTGATTTTCTTCCTTTTTCTCATCCCCCCCATCCTCCCTCCCACCCCTCCTCCCTTCCCCATTTATAAAACTTTGTTTTCATGTTTTCCTTCTTTTCTCATTTGCATGAACACTTTTTTTTTTTCTTTTTTGGAGGAACTGGAGATTGAACTCAGGCCCTTGCACTTGCCAGGCAAGTGCTTATTCTACTGAGCTATCTCCCTGGCTCCTATGAATGCATTTAAAACCCTGGAAATCCACTCCAGACCTGAGGACAGTGTGGTGCTCTGAGCCCCGGGGCACCCCTTCCCCTTTCTCCTCCCCCATCTCCCCCATGCCCTCTTCCCACCCTCAGCTCTGTCTCAGAAGACTGAAGAGCCCCCCCCCCCACTGCCCGGCTCCTCCCACCCTACATCCTTTCAGACCTTCAGCAGCTCCCCGCCCTTGGGGAGCATTGGCTGGTTTCCCACTTTGTACTTGCATTTAAATGTAGCTTCTGTTTCTTAGTGCCTGCTCTATACAGACGCAAGGCTAAGCGATTTGCATATGTGATCTCTTCCAGTCCCCCTGGGAGCCCTGTTAGCTGCACTGGCTCAGCTCTCCTAATGGATGAGCACTGTGGGACCCGCTCCCTGCTACCTCTCTGCCCTGTCCAGGTCGGGACACTTGCCCCCCACCTCTGATTCCTCCGATGCATCTGTGGTTCCCCTGAACGGAGCATCCTCCCACCTCCTTGCCATTCTCCTGGTGTCCCACTTATCCTGTGGGGCTTAGCATAAATCTCACATCCTTGGGGAGCCTTCTGGATCCCAAGTTTGGTCTTTCAGGAACTGAGGCAAGCGCTTTTGCACACTAATCTCTGTGTCTCACTTTCCTGCTATCTCCTTTAAGCACCCATCACAGTTGGATGAAATATTTTGTGTCAATATCTCTACCACTTTTCTTACGCAAAACTATAAGATCTAGAAAGGTCTCCTCTCTCTCTCTCTCTCTCTCTCTCTCTCTCTCTCTCTCTCTCTCTCTCTCCTTTTTCCCTGTCCTGGGGATTGAACTCAAGGATTACAGGTGTGCATACCATGGCTCTTTTACACCCAGTTCTTGGCACAGGACTGGGCACATGGAAGAGTCACATGTGGTGTGGCAAAGGCAGTAGAGGAGTTCCCAGGTTCCTGAAGCTCATCCTGCCACCATAAGGTCTGCCCTGCACCTGTCCTTTAATCTTTTTATTTATTTTTTGTTTATTTATTTGATACAGGGTCTCACTATGCAGCTCAGACTCACTGTGATCCTCCTGTCTCAGCCTCCTCAGCACAGGGATTACAGACATGCATGTGGCCAACATGCCACGTGGTACCGCTGGGAATCAAACCCACATACTTATGCTTGCCAGATAGGTGCTTAGACTGTTGAGCTATCGCCCAGGCCCCGCACCTGCCCTTTAATGGCATGCCTGGGGCAGAGCCCCTGGGTAGCACTTACATGACTGCCTGCTGGGAGCAACTACTCCTGGTCAGCTCGTAGGAACGCACCCAGCTCCACGGCAGGATCTTCGTGCTGTAGCGAAAGCAGCAGAACTCAGCTGTGTCACTGCTTCCTTTCAAAACAATGAGGGGTAGGGGGATCTTAGAGGGATCCTTCCTTCCTGGGAGGGAGTCCACATGCAGAGCCCACGGGGACAGACAGCTACTTACGTGTGGCGGCTGCAGGGCGGCTACTCAGCAGGAAGGCCAGCAGAATGGGAAAGACCAGGCGGGAGCTCTTCATGGCTATGCGATCTGGGCCCTTCCCGGCGATCTTGCAAGCCCCTCCTGTTGCTCCCTTTTTGTGAGACTGAACAGTCCCTAAAGATAATTCCAGAGAATTGTATGATTAAAAGCAAATGTGGCTCTAGTGATCCAACCAAGGAAGCACAAGCTACTCCCCAAGGAAGGTTGTGGTCACGGGCCACTTACCACCCAGGACAAGCAGAGGGGCAAGTGCACCTCGTGGGCAGAATCAACATGTTCTGGTTTTGAAAAATAGAAGCAGAGAAAATTAAATAATCTCATGAACTGGCCCAAGGTACTTCACGACACAACTGGTTGTTCCAAATAGGTTTCTGGCTCTCAGGCAGTTTTTCTTATCTTGTGATTCATTGCTTTTCTTTCTTTTTTTTTTTTTTTTTATTTTTTTTTTGTGTGTGTGTGTGTGTGTGTGTGTGTGTGTGGCCAGCTCGGCCCACCAGGGGCGGGGCTGGCTGGCTTGTGGTGCTGGGGGATTGAACCGTGGTCCCTGTGCTTCGCTAAGCTTGTTCTAAGTAGGTGCTTTAGACCACTGAGCCATCTCACCAGCCTCATTGCTTTTCTTTTAGTGAGAGCTGAGCAGTTGGAATGTCAGCCCAGAGCTGCCTGGCCATGACCTTGGCGATCAAGAGGGGTGCGAGTGTGCGCTGCCCTTGTCTCCTTAGTACCTCCCACGTGGTGCTGGACCACGTGGTGGTGATACCACGGCAGGCTGGGAGCCCTCCAGACAGCTCTTTTAATTTAGAGGATCCTTCACCAGACAGTCACCTGGAGGGAGGGAGACTCGGGATTCTATATTGTAGCAAGATCTGGGTAAAAGGAGTGCTGGAAAGAGCCAGCGACATCTGCCAGAGAGTCCTAGGGCTAGAGCAAGACTTTTGGAATCCGTGCTCAGTTATTTCCACCCCCTGAACTGCCTTAAGGATTCAAAGCCCAGACTTTGGAGAGGGGAGTCATATAAATACCTCTGTACGAATGGAGTTCAATCCTTTTCCACCACATTCCCTATGATCATCCAGCATTGTCTTTTACTACTTTGAGCTACTGCCATGAACAGCTGGAGCTCTGATCTACTGGGAGTTTTGGGGGGACTGAGGAGCCCACTTCAGCTGGGCATGGAGGTACTTGCATGCTCGCCTGTCATCTCTGCTCTCTGAGAGGCTGAGGCAGGCGGGTTAGCAGTTTGAGTCCTGCTTGGACTACTTAGTAAGAGTCCATAGCAAAAAAAAAAAAAAAAAAAAGGCCAGGGATGTAGATTGGTGCAAAGGCTCTGACTCCAATCCCAGTACAGCAATAAACAAACAAATGATCAATCCCTGGTCTCATTAGAGTGAGGGACTAGGAGAGCTACAGAGTGAGGGCTGTGTCTCATGCTTGTGGCTTGTCCCATGTGCAGACTGAGGGAGCTCTGTGAGCAGAAAGACTTGTAAGTGTCCCCAGGAAGCAGGTGCTGGATCACAGAAGTGAGGGCTGCAGAGACACACCTGGGACCCCAGCGATACCTGCTACCCTCGTGGCCAGGTCAACCTCTCATACTCTTCCTCTGGCTGCTCCATTTTAGCCACCCTGACACACAAGGGTTTTGTTTGTTTGTTTTTGCAATGCTGAGGATGGAGTCCAGTGCCTTTGCATGGAGTTACACCCCAGCCTTTTTATTGTATTTTTTAATTAATTAATTAATTAATTATAATATTATTTTATCAGATATCAAACCCAGGACCTTGTGTTTGCCAGGCAGGCGCTCATGCCACTGAACTATCTCCCCAGTCCTTGATTTTAAATTTTAAGACAGGGTCTCACTGGGTCTAAATCTTTGTTTCCAAACCTGGGCTGGAACTGATAGCCCTCTTGCCTTAGCCCATGAGTGCTGGGATTACAGGCATGCACATGAGGCATGCTACCAGTTTTTATTCCAGTTAACAGTGGTAGTATGCCAGGGAATCCATGGCTTACCTGGAGGGTACAAGAAATGCTAACAATAAAGAGGAAAGGTTGATAAACTGGAGTCTACTAAAATTTGGATATAAAATTCCACCGAATTTATTGAAAGACCCAGTAAGAGTAAAAAGGCAATCTCCATGGATACCTGGACTAGTTCCTAGTCCCCTGGGTGACTCCCAGGCAATCAGGTTGATGGTCTAATTTATCCATCTTGAGTCCCAAACCAGAAGCCACCCAAACACCCCTCAGTATTAGAATAGAGGCAGGGTATGGCGGCACATGCTTGCAATCTCAGGCACACATGGGGCTGAGGCATGAGGATCATTGTGAATTCATGACCAGCCTGGGCTACAAAGTGACTCCAAGCCAGCCTGAACTGCACAGCGAGACCCTGTCTCAGAAAGACCAAAAATAAATAGGAGAATAGAAAATAAATTATCATTCATTAATGCAGTGCTCTTCCATTCAGCAGCAAGAATGGACTATAACCACTAAGAAGAATATATGCAGTGTATTATTTGTTGAAAAATTTAAAAAAAAAAAAAGAATGGACTATAATCGTACACAACCATAGAGCTGTATCTCATGACCTAGTGCTGAGAAGCCAGACAGGAAGAATTCTATAGTCGGAGTCCACATTGATAAAGTACCTAAAGGAGAGCTGTGATGATGGAAGTTGGGATAGTGAGCCCAAGTCCTTCTGGGACAGTGAGCTGGGTCAACGGAGCAATGCTGGGGCTCTCTGTCCCTTGAGCCGAGTGCTGGTCACCATTTCACTACTGTGAAGTACCACATTCTCTGGGTCTGCAGACCTTTCTGTATGTACACTCATGGGCTACAGGACAATCTTTCAGTCAGTGAAGGACTGCATAGTCAATAGTGATCCTGTACTGTTATGGAGCTGAAAGAGTCCTGTGAGTTGATGATATGTAGCCAGAGAGGGGAGGTGTTTTGGTTGAGGTTACACAACTTTTAAGTGACAGGGCCGAGGTTCAAAGCCAGGTCTGTCGCCTCGTCCTGCCCCCGAGGGGCTCGGTGCTCTGTCCCCTGCCCTCTATCCTGGGAATGGGCCTCAAGGTTGGCTCTGCCCTGGCTTCTTCCAAGAGCCAAAGTGACTCTGTGGTTAAGCAAAGCTCTCAGAGCAAGGGGCAAGTCATGCCTCGCTAGATTTGAGGCGGCAAGGGCCAGAAAACTCCCTTCACACAGAAAAGAAATTTAATCATGTC
>NW_004524611.1:13923911-13928598 GCF_000260255.1 Octodon degus
GCTTGCCAGGCAAGCACTTATTCTACTGAGCTATCTCCCTGGGCCCGAGGCATATTTCTTTAGGCAGTGTGGTGGCTGGGCAGTATCTACGGCATGCTGACTGGCTAGGCACGATCCATCAGCCATGAAATTGTTCAAGAGATGCAAAGTGGGAGATTTCCAGGAAAACCGAGCCACAAGACATCCCCTACCCCTAGAATCAGGAAATGGAATGACCAAAAAGCTGCACCTACCAAATGCTGGTTACCCTCGGTAAAGTAATTAGAAAGAATGGAGAGGGTGTGGAGTGAGAGTGAGGAGGAGCGAGGCTGGGTGGCGGGATCCTGGGTCCTCCTGTGTCTGCCGGGGCTGAGAGTCCCCTCTGCATGGGTAGTCTGTGTGTCAGCCGCCTTTCCATAGCTATGACAAGTACATGATGTATTCATCTTATAAAGAGAGAAGGCTCCTTGTGCCTTCTGGTCTTAGATGTTCCAGTCCATGATTGAATGGAAGCTCTCAGGCCTCTGGCAGTTGTATCGAGATTTGGTAATAGTGAGCCTGAATGGTAAAACAGAACTGCTCACCTTGTGGCCAGAAAGAAAAAGGCAGGCAGTGCACGAGCCAGGAGTTTCCTCAAGTCCTTCAAGAGATGCATCCCCCAACAACCTAAAGACCTCCCACGAGGCCCTAGCTCACTTTTCTCTCATTGCTGAGACAAAATATCCAACACCCCAAATTAAAAGAGAAAAGGTTCATTTAACTCACAGTTTGTGGAGGTTTCAGGCCCTAATCAGCTGGCTCTAAGGCAGGACGGCACGACCCAGGGGCAATAGTTTAAGATGGTAGAAGACAGCAAATGCAACAAGAGCAAAAGGAGCCAGGAGAACGAGTTCCTTTTCTTCAGGCTATGCTCCTCCTGTGTAGCACACACACTCTCCATGCCTTCCTCTTGTACAAGATGAGGATGTTTACAACATGAGCACCCTACCCCAGCTGTGGTCATCTTAATTAACCTTTTAAACTTCTCGAATAAATACATAAATAAATAAATAAATAAATAAATAAACCTCTCAAGTTGACCCAGTGTATCAACCGTAACAATCCACCCCTTGTCAATCTGGCAACCAGACACAGTTCTTCAAACCAGTTTCCAGATACAAAGACATGCTTATTCATGCCATTTCACAAGTTGAACACTATAACCCAGATTTAATAATCCCTAAGAACCAGTAGTAAGTCTATCCACATTCTATTACCAGAATGCTATTAGAACCATAGCATCCTGCATCTGGACACCCCCCTCCCCAACTCATGCACATCCCTTTATGCAAAAGTCATGTAATCCATCTCCAACAGTTGCCAAAGCGCTAATGGTTTCAGCATTGTGGAAAAGCCCAAGTCCCAAGTCTCCTCCCAGATGCAAGGCAAACTCTAGTTGCAAATCTCTGTGTAAATGAAAAGTTAGACACTTCCAACATTTAATGGCACAAAATAAACATTTTCATTCCAAAAGTTACAAGCTGGAATACAAAGGAGTGGGACTAATGCAAGTCCAAAATACAGCAAGGCAAGCATTAAGTCCTGTAGTTCTACCTCCAGCATCTGAAGCAATCCGTGGCGAGTTATGAGTGCCCCAGAGCTTGCCCGACTCTCCCCCTGTGGCATTTCCGGTGCTTGTAGCTCCCTCGGCTTCTCTCTTAGGTCCACTTTGCTCCCTCCTTGCAGCTTTCCTTAGGGGGATCCACATTCCTGGTTTTTCCAAACTTCTGGGCTCTCCGCTGTCTTCGGCTTCTCACTCACAGCTTCACACACTGCCCTCTTGCCTCCTAATTTTAACCTCAGAAATGTTGCATTCTGTATGTGACTAAAACCAATGCCATGTGGATAATGCCAACATCCGCTGCCAGTTGGGGTAGTAGCCAGGCATGCTTCTCTCTTGGCTGTAGGGGTTGAATGCTTGGATCGCTGGGCAGCTCTGAATCCAATTTTGAGGAATAAATTCTCTTCGCTGCTTCCATTCTGGAACATGGTGCTCTGTGGCTTTCTCCTCAAAGCTAAGTCTTTCACTTTTACTTTGAAGCTGCAAAGGGTGGAGACCTGCTGCTTCTTGTGACACCCTCAGGCCACATTTTCTAGTCTCCTGTACTTTCTCAGCAGTCAAGATCTCCTCTGCTGTATCTTTGTAGTCCACAGCTTCACTGTAGCTTCCTTTCTGGCCAAATTCACAATGTTTTAAGTCATCCTGCTGGGTTCTTTGCTTTTGATTCTCAACATAAATCTGGCTAAAAGCCCCCAACTATCCCATGCTGTAGTGTGAATATTCAACTGCCTTGAAATTTCTTCTGGCAGATTCATCTGTCCACTGTCCTAACTTCAGTCTCAGGCAAAGTGTCTGAACACGATTAAAATGCAGACAAACTTTTTTTTTTTTTGCGGAACCGGGGATTGAACTCAGGCCCTTGCGCTTGCCAGGGAAGCGCTTATTCCACTGAGCCATCTCCCCAGCCCCTAGACGAACTTTTTGACAAGCCATAATATATATCCTCTGGAGTCCAACAACCAATGCAGTCCCGTTTCCCAGCAGAAGCCTTCCAAACCTGGTATTTACTAGCAGGATTTCTGTCAGTCTTCTGATCTTCTGTTTAGACCACAGTCTCCCATTCAGAACAGCCAAAGGCATTCCAGAGCTTCTGTTTCAGGGGACATCTCTGAACCTTTCTGCTCTCTTCCCATAAGCCATTCCCAAAGGCTCTTGAACCACATGGTCAGGTACAGTCACAGCGACAAACCCACTACTCTGGTACCAACTTCTAACTTAGTTGCTTTTGTCTTACTGAGACAACATATCCAACTTCCCAAACTAAGGAAAAAGAGCTTTATTTAGCTCACTGTGGAGGTTTCAGTCCCTAATCAGCTGGCTCCAAGGCAGGGTGGCATGGCAGAGGAGCAACAGTTCAAGGTGGTAGAAGAGAGAAAAGCAACAGGGTGAAAGGGGTAGGGAGAGAAAGCCTCTTTCCTTCCCTGTATTGTCCCAGGCTGCCCTCCCTCTGGGGGTGGGGCGGGTGTAGTACTCACAAGATTTCCATGCCTTTTTCTCACAGGGATGAGGTTGTTTACAAAATAGAGACCCTGGCTTCCTGCTGAGGTCTTTAATTGATCTTCTAAACTTCTCAGTGTGACACAATGTGTCAATCATAACTGCCACATCTCTTAAAAGTTTCTACCATCTCCTTAGAGGACCATGGGACCTTTAAGGGGCACTTACCCAGTAAGGATCCATAGCCATCAGTAACAACCGTAAAGCCTGCCTGGGTGTACAGCTTTCTCAGGAAAAACAAAAACAAAAACAAAAACAAAAACAAAAACAAAAAAGCTTCCACACTTTCTGCAGGAGTTTCTTGAAAATGGGCAAGTCCACTAATTTGAGAAGTTACATAACTATGCTTTGGATAAAGATGTTCAACCTGGGGAAGCAAGGTCATGGAATTCTCTGGAATCCTTCATTTTGTGAGGCTTGGGAACAGACACCCAGATAGAATTTCAGCAGTCTTAGCAACAAAACATCTTGCTCAGCCAAACAAGATTAATCCCAGAGACCTCTCCCAGAAGCATCTGTTTCCCAGAAGAAGACAAGGGTGGGGAAGGAGAAAGAGGAGAGGCTTTCTCTTCTGAGAGTTCCCTGGCTAGGGTGTGCTGGGCAGAGATCCCATTGTCATGTGGCCATCTAGAAGGATCATCTGTTCAGTAGTTGAATGGAGCCCTGGAGCCTCCAGCTGAGTGGCTAACTGGTGGGGAGAGGAGAGAGGAGGAGAGGGGAGAGAGCCAGGGAACAGAGAGGGCAGAGGAGGAAAGGAGAACATGAAAGTTGAGGAAAGTCCAAAGCTTCGCACAGGCATGGCTCTATGGTGTCCTCGCCTTTATCTTGCAGTTCCACCTGCCACCTGGGAGAAGAAGTGACAAGACCCAGATCCCAGCTCAGCAGGTGCCCCTGGGCAGGGGTTTCAGAATCACATTCCCACCCCTCTGCTCTAGATGGCTGACCTCCAAAGTCCCTCTGTTCCCTACGGTCCCTTGTCTACCATGCAGAAGATGGAGTGGGCCAGCCCTGGCTGACTATCACAGTCACTTGGGCAGCTTTTCTGAAATGCAGATTTCTCAGCCCCATCTTGAGAGAGCCCACGTCCACAGGTATAGGCTCAGGCCCAGGAACCTGCTTCGCTACAGCTCCAGAACTGACGCTGAAGCCCAGGCAGGGTTGAGAACTCTTGTTCTGTATTTCTCTTCCACCTCTCACTGCTTAGGCTCACAGACTTGCCTTTGGTCTGTTTCTCCTCCCACTCCTAGGTTACAATGGTACCTTTTGATTTATCAGCTATGTTACTGCTAAAGAGCTTTCATTCACTTTTCATGAGTCAAATAGCAGATTTTACAGAGGGAGAGGGGACTCTCCCAAACTCAGAGCAATTTTGCATAATTTGGTTACAGACGGAACCCAATCGGATGCACTAATGTCTTATTACTGGGTTGGACCTATAGGATATATGCTTCTATAATACCCATTTTATAGATGTGGAAACTGAGGTATGAGAGGTTAAAAAACTTCCTCAGCACCACACAGCCAGAAATGAATGATGCTGGGATCAAATTCACATCTGGCTGATTCCTGAGTCTCTCTCTCTCTCTCTCTCTCTCTCTCTCTCTCTCTCTC
>NW_004524611.1:13928698-13930071 GCF_000260255.1 Octodon degus
TCTCTCTCTCTCTCTCTCTCTTCCTTTCCTTGTCATTTAAGCCAGTGCCTTGATTTGATTCGGGTTCCAGAACAAGACCTTTAGATAAAGGTTCTGGAAGATGCAGTTAATTTAGGAGAGACAGCAGCAGGGGAAGGAGGCAACCAGTAAGATTAGGAGACCACCAAGGACCGATCAGGAAACACAGAAACTATGGTAACTGGTGTAAAGAACAGGCGCCAGAGCTATATAAGCCCAGGGATGAGGGAGGTGGGGTGCGTAGACCCCATTGTCATCAGCCACCGATGCAGGCAGCCTGGGGGTATTAATTTGCTGGCACCTCTGGCCTGACACAGCCATGCCTGCAGGTGCAGCGAGGAAGATGGTTGGCAGCTGCAGAAGGAACACTGAACTCTGGCCCTTGCGCTTGCCGGGGAAGCGCTTATTCTACTGAGCCATCTCCCCGGCCCCTAAGGAGATAACCCATCTCTTTATATCCTGTATTAGTTACTTAATTTCTTCAGCTAAGTCTTCTAAGTTAGTCTTTTCCTGCATAAATTCCTAGAAAACTGTATTCTGCCAGTCTGTGTCTTTTGTTTTATTTATTTATTTATTTATTTATTTATTTATTTATTTATTTTGTGTGTGTGTGTGTGGCCAGCTCAGCCCACCAGGGGGCGGGGCTGCCTGGCATGTGGTGCTGGGGGATTGAACCGCGGTCCCTGGGCTTTGCTCAGCTTAGCTTGTTCTAAGTAGGTGCTTTAGGCCACTGAGCCATCTCACCAGCCCCAGCCTGTGTCTTTTGATTGGTGAATCGACACCATTAACACTGGTGGTTGTAACTGATATGTAGTGACTTATCCTTGTCACGTTATTTTCCTGCTGTTGGCTCCCCCCCCCCCGCCTCTGTTTAATTATTTTTCTTGCCTGGTGAATTTCTTCTGTTGGGGTTCGTGGGTGTGCAGTCCTTGTTATCTCTTTCTAGAATGTCACTCAAGACCTTTGGTAGTGCTGGCTTAGCAGTCATGAATTTCCTCAGATGTTCTTTCTCACGGAAGTGTCTTTATGTCTCTATCAGTTTCGAAAGATAGTTTTGCAGGTACGTCTGTCTGAACTGGAGGTTGTTTTCTTTTAGGGCTTGAAACACTTAACTCCAAGCTCTCTTTGACGTGAGGGTTCGTGTTGGGAAGTTGGCTGTGAATCTGGTGAGTTTCCCTGCCCCTGGGGCCCACTGAGACAGGAATTGAGACTGGGCGTGGTGGTGCACATGGTGGTGTACACTTGTAATCCGAGCTCTTGGGAGGCTGTGAACAGGTAGATCACTATGAGTCTGATCTAATAGTGAGACCCTGAACACCCTGTAGACCTTTCCCTAAAATACAAAAAAAAAAAAA
>NW_004524611.1:13930892-13931819 GCF_000260255.1 Octodon degus
TCTTTCTGGAGATGGAACCTCAGTGTTGTTTTAATTTGCATATTTTGAATGCCCAGTGCTATTGAACTTTTTTTTTCCAAACATTTATTTGCCATTTGTATTTCTTTCTTTGAGAAGTGTGTATTCATCCCAGATGCTTATTTTTGGATTGGGTCTCTGACTTTGGGGGTTCTGGTATTTTTTAGTTCTTTACATGTTCTAGTTAGAAGTCTTTTATTGGGATGGGCGGAACCGGGGATTGAACTCAGGCGCTTGCGCTTACCAGGCAAGCACTTATTCTACTGAGCTATCTCCCCAGCCCCTAAAAGTCCTTTGAGGGACAATTAGCTAACATTTTTTTCCCACTCTGTGGATTGTCTTTGCACTTTGTGGTGATTTCTTTTAATGTGCAAAAAAAATTTTTTAGGGCGGGGAGATGGCTCAATAGAGTAAGCGCTTCCCTGGCAAGCGCAAGGGTCTGAGTTCAATCCCCCAGTTCCGCCAAAACAAACAAACAAACAAACAAAAAAACAAAAAAAAATTTTAATAAGATGAGATCCCAGTTTATGATTCTTTGAATCATTTCTCACGCAAAACAGTTAATTTATCAGAAGAGAAAGTAAGTAGAACTCTTGAAGACGTAAGTGTAGGCAGAGAATTCATGAACCAGGCGCATCATTTTAAGCAGTTTCCTTTCACTGTATCATTTGTTCTCACATGGCTGCCAAAGTAATCCTTCAGAACACAAAGCTGAGAGCATTTTCCATCGCAGTTCCTGGAGGTTTCAGCCCATACTCGGCCGGCTCCAAGGCAGAGTGGCACAGGGCAGAGAGCAGCAGTTCTTGGCGGCAGCAAAGAGCAAGAGGAGCCAAGGGAGCAGCCGCAGCAACAATGGCAACAGAGAGGGACTCCAGTCAATCTTAAATTCTTCTTTGCACACCCAGCAGC
>NW_004524611.1:13933339-13940619 GCF_000260255.1 Octodon degus
CATCTCACCAGCCCCTTATCAACTATTTTGTAAATGCAAGTTTTTTTAGTAGCTCTAGAAACATTTTTAAAAAGGAGGGAATCCCACCTCATCGCATTAAGTGTAAATGATTTTTTTTTAGAGGTGAAATCATTCTTTGGTTGTTTATTTTTTGGTACAACCAGAGATAGTGGGATATTGAACTATGGCCAGCAGCTTTGGCTGTCTTGGGTGTCAGCTTAACATTCCACAGGTGGGGGCTAGTTTTATATCCTGCAATACAAAGCATACTAAATGGCAATTTGGAATTACTGTCCTGCATTTAATATGTCTTGGATACTTTAAATGACTTCTATTCCTATGTTTCTAATAGAATTGTTTCTAATAGAAAGAAAACTACTTCCTAGTTGTTGCCCGGTCAGAACCGTGTGCACTCTGTAACATCTTTGGTAGTGGTAGTCTGGTTTGCCTCATTTTGTTAATGTGCTGTGAAAGATAAAAAATATGAATATGTAGTGTATGTGATGCAAAATTGTGAATTGGTGGGACTTAAGTAACACTTTGTCAGCATTTGAAGACACTGGTACTTAACCATTTTACAGAAAATTTGCCTCTAAATTTGGAGCTGGAAAGTCACTGGAACAACCGAAAAACAGTACATGGCTTTTTTGGTATGTGTGTTAAGAACTGTGTACAAAGCGAATCATGTGTACTGATCCTCAACACAACCAATAAAATCTCAAATATTTTTATTTTATTTTATTTTGAGGAACCGAGGATTGAACTCAGACCCTTGCACTTGCCAGGCAAGCGCTTATTCTACTGAGCTATCTCCCCAGCAAAATCTCAAATATTGAAGACAAAACAATAGGGGCCAGGGAGATAGCTCTGCCTGGCAAGCACCAGGCAAATATTAAGACAAAAAAAAAAAAAAACACAAAAAACAAAAAACTAATCATGGTTCTCATTTTGGACAACATTTTTGCAGTTAGCTGAGAATTAATTTCTGATGTGATTTTTTTAAAAGCCTCATTCAATTGCTTTGTTTTACCACTTAGAGAGGCCAGGTGAGTGGTTTCAGAATTCCCACTTCATGGCTTCCTGAGTTTGCCTTTGGTGAATTGGATGTCTGGGGTTTCCTGTTCAAGTGTCTTCTCATTTTCTTTTCTTTTTTTAGTTTAATTCCCAGAGTGATGCTTGTGAATACTAGCAATGAGTTGCTGTATTGCTAGTATTCAGAGCCCTTAGAAAATGATTACTTCTCCAAAGTATCTTCCAGATGTAGCTGAGTTTTGTTTTTTTTCAGTTTGTTGCAAGATGTTGCTGGGGATCAGAAGTTGCTGCCCGTTGGGCCCAACCTCTGGTCTTTGGTACTGTGCCAAACTATTTTCTATGACACTTAGTCAATTTCAATCTTGGAAACTAGGAAGAACATCTCATTAGAACAATTATGTCAGCTGTGTCTATAGTAGTATAGAAAATGACAAACTGAGCTAACCATTAATATGCCACCTTTAACTAGATGAACTACATTTGTGGTTGCATAACAAAATCTAAAACAATCTGGCAAGTTATGTGCAATACACATCTTTAATATGAAAACTTTAGGGCCGGGGAGATAGCTCAGTAGAATAAGCACTTGCCTGGCAAGCTCAAGGGCCTGAGTTCAATCCCCGGTTTTGAAAAAAACAAACAAACAAGAATATGAAAAATTTATGCCAGCCTGGGAGACAAAAGGGGATCACACTTTGGTGTAGAAGACTAAAGGGAAAGAGAGAACAAAGAGATAAAAAGAACAAAACAGAACCACAACCACAAAGAGGTTAGAAATCACATCTACACTCATATAAAAACAAGATGAAACAATGAAGGAGAAAAAAAACAAAAGCTAAACCACTACCACAACAAACAAATGAGAAAGAGAGAGAACTTGAGAACTTTCAGGTTTGTCTCTTTGTCTCTGCTTTCACTGGTAGATAACGTGTAGAGAAAGAGTGCTAATCTATGCTGATTTTTCCCAGCAAGCTAGAAGTAGCTTTTTAGCAGGGTAGTGGATAATCTCAGTGAGCCTGCACCTTCTGACCAAGACCAGACTCATTCAGCCTGCAGCTGTCAACACATCTGCCATGGTCTTGAGCCCAGCTGGGAGCCAGCAGTTTGAGTCAGCAGTTGCTCAGCTCTGAGCTCATTCAACCCCTCAGCAAGATGGCTCCTGGGCAGTTGTTGTCTCCCATGTGGGGCAGCTGAGCCCTCAGCACTCACCACCAGCTGGTACAGTCCTTCATGTCCACTGCTCCCCTCCACTGCCATGTCTCTGTGGAGGCCTATGGAGTTGCCAGCACTCAGACTGTCCTCAGGTTACAACTGCTTCTCTTGGGCAGTGAGTCTTATCCGAGGCAGAAGGTGCCACTGGCTGCATCCTTTCCATTAAAGTTTCTCTCTTCAGTTTCTCTGTGGGCTTCAATTTATGCTTCAGATTCTTCCTGGGTCCAGGGGATTCACTGCCCTCCTTCTTGTCTTTCTCACATGACTACATTTGAGCGTCTGGATGGTGACTCTCAGAGAAGTTCTTTCTTGGCTGCTTACCACAAAACCTGAAAACTAGAAACACACAAAATGATTATAGTAGTGTACGGGGCGTTAAATATAGACCCCTCTAGGGATAGACCTGACTCTTTGAATAAACCAGATGCGTGAACCCAGAGGCTCTACACTAATAATATAATTTTTATCTTTTATTTTGAGACACAGACTTGTTAAATTTCCCTGGCTGTGCTGAAACTTATAATCTTCCTGCCTGAGACTCCCAGAGTGCTGGGATTACAGTCTTGCAGCACCACGTACAGCATAAACACACTTCTGTTACTGACCAAATTGTGGTGATCCAGTTGGTCTTGCTGCTGCCCAGGACTATGCTTCTATTGGTAAGTGCCCCAGTATTTGGCACTCTGCAATCTTGGATCTTCCATCTTGTGCTGCTTAAGGCTGGTCCTTATGTACTGGACCAGGTTATTTTAGAAGAGAGGAGCATGCTGAGAGCTCCTGTACATTAGTTTTATGATAAAGTGATACATATATGTAGCAAAAAAAGCACTTTCATCACAGAAAAGTGTATTACAAGAATGTATCTTCTCCATCCCCAGCCTCCCCAGAGTCCAGCTCTGAGTTGGCAAGGCAACCATTATTGACAGGTTTTCCATTCAGCAAGCAGTTTGTCATGTCTATACTTTTTTCTTTGCACAGATTCACTCATCAGCATACATTCTTAGGCACTTTTTTTTCTTTTCTTCTTTCTTTCTTTTCTTTTTTGTCTTAAAATATATCTTGACTGCATCCTCTAAAAATGGACAATTAAGTTGTGGCCAGCTTCCACAGATAAAGTAAAAATAATATATAACTTCCTGTGCTGTGGAAGTGGAAGCACTGTATCTTTGGTTGTATATGGCTAGCATTTTAACAGATGCTACCAGGCCATAGTCTAAAAAACATTCTCCTGCTGATTGTTGTTTCGTGAAAATCCCAGAGGCATCCCTTTCTCTACCCTGAACTGCACGACCAGCTTCAGTCATCTTGTTATAGACAGTTGAGTGATTAGAAATATTATAGGCAGTCAGACAGGGTTAGGCCCTGGAGAAAGTCAAGGCAAAGAGGAAAACATGTTATAACTGTGATCAGAGGTACATCAGGCCCCAAAATTAAGACAAAATGACCAGGCCTAAGAGAAGTGATATCACGTAGTCAATGAAGTCTAGAAGGACATCAGTCACCTCAGTGAGTGACCAAGACCCTCCAACTCATCTCTGCCTGAAAAGTTCTTTGTTCTTTCCATGTGCACTTGGTACATGATTCACTTCCCCACTGGCTCACTATTACCTAGGTGACTATATTTATCATCTTATTGGTTGATTATAGCTGTAAGCCATGTTGTACCCATGTGGTTGTGCTCTAATAAACTTCCTCTGAGAAATGAGGTCCTCAGCAACCTACTCAAAGCCTCTCCTGACTCTCAGGAGCTGTGTCTCTCTCCTCAATAAATATTTCCTACTCTTAACCTCCATGATTCCTTAGTATTCCTTCCTCAATTTTGGAGAACATGAACTCAGTGTCTAGCATGTCGGAAGTTGCAATATTTCCTCTCTATCATTTTTTAAAATTAATTTTATTGAGAAATAAATAGCAATGAGACAGTTTCAAGACTGATTAGTAGGACAGTTTCAATAATTAATACATTGCATATTGTTGTCTTCTTAGTGGTTTTTTTTTTTTTTGAACCGGGGATTGAACTCAAGCCTTTGTGCTTGCCCAGGAAGCACTTATTCCACTGAGCCATCTCCCAGGCCCTTAGTGGTTATTCATAGTATAAGATGCAGACATGATATCCTATCCAAACACTACTAGTACAAGTCTTTCTTCTCATTGAATTAAGAGAAAGTAATTGTATAGCTATCTTATTTTGTATATATACATACAAAATGGTTCTTCATTTGTATCCCTTTTTGTTGTTGTTGTTTAGTTTTGTCAGAGATGGGTATTCCATTGCTATTTAAATATTGTATTGTGGGGGCTGGTGAGATGGCTCAGTGGTCTAAAGCACCTACTTGGAATAAGCTTAGCAAAGCACAGGGACCACAGTTCAATCCCCCAGCACCACATGCCAGCCAGCCTGCCCCCTGGTGGGCTGAGCTGGCCACACACACACACACACACACACATAAATAAATAAAAAAATTTTTAAAAATAAATAAATAAATAAATATTGTATTGTGTGAATTCAGCAAAATAATCTAATATAGTCCAGTAGTCCATAATAGTAGTGGGTTATCCATAGGACTGGCAATGTCAGTAGTTGTTGACTTGAGCCTTTTACAATTCAGCATATTAATAAGGCTTTACTTTTTTATTTATTTATTTATTTATTTATTTATTTATGTGTATGTGTGTGTGTGTGTGTGTGTGTGGCCAGCTCAGCCCACCAGGGGGCGGGGCTGGCTGGCATGTGGTGCTGGGGGATTGAACCGCGGTCCCTGATGCTTTGCTAAGCTTGTTCTAAGTAGGTGCCTTAGACCACTGAGCCATCTCACCAGCCCCAGGCTTTACTTTTTATACCTCGTTTTTATGCTTTTCTGCTGGATGGTTAAGACCAATATAAAGCAAGACCTATATAACATAAGAAATGTAACTTTTGTATCTGACAAGTTCAGTTAAATCCCTTCAGGATTTACCCTGAAACCCTATACCACAGTTTGTAGATCCTTTGTCAGTGTCAGCCATGTGGATGAGTCACAGCCATTGCTTGACCAATTTGCTCTCTGTGAAAGCCTGAGAGAATGTTTTCTCTCCATGTGACTCTCCTTAGGCACATTCTACATTACTGATCAATTTCCTCTGTGGCCCCATAATCCCCTCTATCATTTTGGAGGTCCTGTATCATTTCCTATACTGTTTGGAGGTTCCACTGAGATAATTGGACAGTGATAAGGGCTTGCTTTTGTTTCATAAATTCTGAATGATAACTTTCTAAGGTAATCAAAATTGCCATCTTTGTTTGTTAGTTACTAATGGCCTGATTTATTTTATGCTTTTTCTTTGTCAGTTGCCTATGTCTTATGTCTGTACACATTGTCTTTTGTTAAAATGATAGTAAATTTAAGGTGAGAACATGAGAAGATGATGATGGGATTTTACAGACAAAACCTTGTATTCCTGTTCTGTATATGCTGTATTTGGATCTACTGGAGTTTGACCTGTTTGTATGTTATGGTTTGATTAGACAACTGTGCTAAGAAAGAACGTTAAAATGCCCCCCAGTGGATTTTAATATAAAGTCCTGTAAAATGTTTTTTATACAATTGATTTTATATTTAGAAAATATACATGTCTAATAATAAATCAGAAGATCCCCATACACACACACCAGTTAAAAAGGCAGGAAGCCAACAGCTATTTTTAGGACTTGGGGAACATGTTTCACTGAGACAGGCTGGTCTCAATCTTCCTCTGCCCTCTAGATGAAATGTTGAGACTGTTCTGCCTCAGTTTCCTATCTGGTCTGATCTTCCACTGGAAAGGAGGTGATCTTAGCTCTTAAAATTCTCCATTCTTGCCTTTCCAGGCTAAGATTGCTAACGCCTCAGCAAGTTTTCTCAGTACTTCGTGAGCAGGAGAAGAAAAGACTTTTCCCTTTCTGATCTCATTTCTGACCTTTTTTTTTTTTTTTTGGTGGAACCAGGGATTGAACTCAGGCCCTTGCGCTTGCCAGGCAAGTGCTTATTCCACTGAGCCATCTCCCCGGGCCCCTTATTTCTGACCTTTTCATACCACTTTTTACTTTCCTTTTTTAGAGGCATGTAATATTAGAGAGAGATAAACCCCTTTCCTTCCTATCTAGCAACTAAAAACCTCTAAGGTAAGCCCAAAGAAAATAAGCACATGCTAATTACAAAGACGGGGAAGTCCTCTTGGATGAGGACATCTCAGGCTTTAATCTGTTCCTTATAGAAATTTAACAAATAGTGGTTACTCTGCCTGCTAGTTCAGAGCTTAGTGTAGCTCCCACTTTTAAGGCAAGCCACAAGTTTCCCCAGCACCTTCCGGAGAATCCCCACTGAAGCCAGTAGCCACAGGAATATTGACTGGACAGGCAGCTGGATTCTTTTCCAGAGACAATCTCTTGTTGCTTTGAATCAGTGAAAACTGAGAGAACAACTCAGGGGTCATGGCCGCGGCAGACTTTCTGACCTAAAGGTTCGTCAGTGGAAGCTGAATCCCAACAGACCAACTGAATAAGCAGCAGAAAAATCTCCGCTTATCTCGCAGTGGCTAACAGAAGCACCAAAACAACACCCAGGATTGGGAGGCAGATTTATTTACACTGAGGGGAACTGAGTGATCAGCATCATTCCCAGGACATGAGGCCTTGATCTCTGGTGGCCTGGGGCTTACATGAGATAAACAAGCAGGAAGTACAGAGGCAGAATGGTGTGTCAATTGGAGATTGGTTTATACAAAGTACATCATAACGACCAGCTATGCAAACCAGCTATGCATCACAGCGATCAGCTGTTTCTGAGACAAGAACATCTGGAACTGAAACAGAATTCATTACCAGGGCGACTAACAAACTGAAGTGTACTGGCTGGGAGGGGGCACGTTCTGGTACAACCTATCATACTTTTCTCTCTCTGCTAGTAAGTTAGAAACCCTGTTTTTCCTCCAACTCCCTGGGAATTAACTGAAAAACTCTTTTTTTAAAAAAAAAAAATTTATTTATTTATTTATGTGTGTGTGTGTGTGTGTGTGTG
>NW_004524611.1:13941865-13942589 GCF_000260255.1 Octodon degus
CAGAACCTGGGATTGAACTCAGGCCCTTGTGCTTGCCAGACAAGCTCTTATTCTACTGAGCTATCTCCCTGGTCCCTTAAACATTAACTTATAATGAGAGACAAGCAGCATTACAAGCTGCTATCACATGGGTGGATGTGATATTGTTAATTTTATTATTTATTTATTTTTGTACGTAGGACAGGGTCTAGATTGGACTCATAGTGATCCTTCTGCTTACAGCCTCCCAAGTGCTGGGATTACAGGCATGTACCATCACACCCGGTCTCAATTGCTGCCTCAGCATGCCCTGGGGGCGGAGCTGGCAGACAGGCCCAGGGATCGAACTCTGGCCGGCTGCTGCATCTGCCTAAGCAGGCGCTTTAATCCTACTGAGCTATTTGGCTGACCCTTCTTGTTACTTTTTTTTTTTTCACAAACTTGAAATATTTTAATATAGCTGTAATCATTTGTGTTTTGTGCTTTCTTTTTTGGACAGGATCTCGCTGTGTGGTACAGGCTAGCCTTGAACTCACTTATATAGACCAGGCTGGCCTTGAACTCATGGTGATCCTCTTGCCTCAGCCTCCTGAATGCTGGGATTGCAGGCATGTACCACCACATCCAGCATAATTTGCGTATTTATTTATCCCAGGAATCAAGTTCACAACCTCACACATTCCAGGCAAGGGCCTGAGTTCAATCCCTGGTTCCAAAAAAACCCACAAACAAACAAACAAACAAA
>NW_004524611.1:13942714-13954801 GCF_000260255.1 Octodon degus
TGAACAATAAAGAGCTCTCAATATGATAGTTATGCAGGACTATATAAAAAATATATTAGATGAACCCTTATTTAAAGGTCATTCCAGATTCTTGTTACTTTTAGAAGGCCAGAAGATAGGCAAGCAAGGGAACAAATGGCTCCTACTGGAGACCAGGCAGTCCCTACCTGAGACCTAGACTGGCCTCCCAACCAGACAGGAGGTTAGAATAGGAGGCACCCCTAGACCTGCATTCTGGGAGGTCTAAGAAGAATGAAAACTCAGCCCTTCAATTATTTTAAATGGTCAGCTATTTATCAGAAGAAAAAGGAGAACCGCACTGCTGTCTCAGCTCACCTACAAGACGCACTGGGGAAACGCGCATCCCCAGCTCCTGACGTGGTAGAAGAGCAGATTATTCTCAAAGACAAGTTCATTACCCAGTCTGCCTCAAGCATTAGGAAAAAGCTACGAAAGATGGCTTTTGCTCCAGTTAGGTCACTTGATACTTTAGTGAGACTTGTCTCCTCAGTATTTTATAATAGAGACAAGGAGGCAGCTAAGGGAAGAAAACAAAGGGACCAAGAGAAAGTGGTTGCCTCAGAGCCGCAGACTTAGAAGGAATAAACCCTAAATCTGATTCTGGGGGTGCCAAGAGCTGATCAATGACTAAACTCCCCTCCTACTACTGCAGAAAACCAGGCCACCTTAGGGAGTATGGTAGGAGCCATCAGGACAAGAGGCCCAGGAGCCATGCCCTGATTGCAGAGATGACCCCTGGAAGTCGCACTGCCCTCTGAGGTGAAGGCCCCAGAGCTCAGACCCGTCTTAGCAGCTGGCCCAGCGAGACTGGAGGCCCACGTGCACTCACTGTCTGCCTCCTCCCTCTGGCCGGACTGTCATCTCCATAGAGTTCAGGTGATCGTGACTCTAGGGGAAAAGAACCTGGCCTGATGCTGGACACTGGCACACGTGTCCCTCAGGCCCTCACCCCTGGCCTGCCTTCCGGCACCTCAGTGAAGAGTCACAGAGAAGGCAACTCGCTATTTCTCATAACCTTTGTTGTAACTTGGAGGCTTTCTCTCCACTCATTCCTTTTTAATTGCACCTGAAAGTCCAGTTCCCCTCCTGGGGACAGATATCTTGCCTTTGCTTCAATACTGTAGTATTTGTGTAGTCATTCCTTTGGGGAGACAGAAACAAATCCTGAAGTATAGACACCTTCAGGTAGAGTCGGTAGAGTAACGAGAGCTGTCCTGGTGCAAATACATCTCAAAGATCCTATTATTTTTCCTCACCAAGGACCTTCTAATGCCTGAAGTTAAGAGAGGATTATGGCCTATAATCAATAACTTAAAGACCCAAGGTTCACTTAAATTCCATAATAATCCATACAGCCTCCTTCCTCAGAGCCTAGAAGAGGCCAGTTGGTTTTCAGTGTTAGATTTAAAAGATGTCTTCTTTTATGTTCCTCTCCCACAACCTGGCATATTTTGAGTTTTCCTGAGTCATATCCTGCAACATGCAGATGGTGTACTGATATGTGTCCCCTCAGCCGAGGCACCCGTGCTCTACTAAATTTCCTAGCGGACAGAAGTTCTTAAGCCTCTAATTCTAAGGCACAATCTTAAAGCCTTACAGTAAAATACTTGGGCCTTATCACATCTAAGGGAATCCAAAGGCTTGGGGAAGAGAGAAACCAGCACTTCCCTTCCCATAGTCCAGGACACTAAAACAGTTAAGAGGATTCCTAGGAAGTACAGGCTTTTGTCACCTTTGGACAGCAGGGTACAGTGACATTGCGAGACCTCTCTACCAGCTTGTCAAGGAAGCCCAAAGGCAGATGCTCATATGCTCACCTGGGAACCTGATTCCCAGACCTCGTCCCAGAAGCTGAAGTGCTCCCGAGTGCCCTAGCACTGTGCTCCCCATGGGACACCATTTTGGTCCGTGTGGTGATGAAAGGCAGGCGCGGCTCTGGGAGTGCTTACGCAGGCTCCAGGACCTGCTCAGCGACCTGCAGGGCATCCAGAATCATGAATTACTCAGTGTAGCAAAGGGATGGCCTGCGTGGTTGTGGCTGCTGTGGCTCTCCTGGTACCAGCGGCATCTGAACTGAGTTTAGGCAAAGTTCTTACTGAATATGCACCTCACAATGTGGCAGGACTTGTTGCTTCCCAAGGGAAGGATAAGCTGTTCAAATAAAGATACATTCCTCCCTGAACCCTGCCACCTTTCTACCAGGAAAAAGGAAACTGAGGCTGAGAGACATGACTGCAGACAGTTAGAAGATGCCATACAGTGTATCAAAGCTTTGACTAACTATACTTAGTAGCTTTCAGTGACATCAGGACAGGGCTCTCTCTTCTAAATGAAGAAGTAAAATTGATGACAAGCTGTCTTCTCAAATCACATGGCATTAGACGTCTTAACAGCAGGACAAGGGGCTACCTGTGCAGTGATAAAAGCTAAATGTTGTGTGTACATTCCTGAGCTTTCTGCTAATATCTCGATGGCTGTTCAAGATATTGAAGGACAGCTTAATGTCATGTTGGATTCCACAATTCCCTGGACCTTCTCCTTGCCCTCTTTATGGGAGGCTACTACTGGCTCTTCCTGGTAGAAGCGTCTGTTGATTGTATTCATAACAGTCTTGTTGATCTTATGATTTGGGCTTTGCATACTTAGCTGTTTCTTTGGCTTTATCTCCTCCAGACTTAAAGTTATACGCCTACGCAAGACAAAAAAATCTGGTATCTATCAAGAGTCTTTAGAGAGACACTCTGAAGAGTATTTCTGACTGCCAAGCACAGCTACCAACCTTTTGAGCCTGAAATAGTCAAAACGGTCATCACCCCTTGCCCCCTCATGGCAGTTAGGGTTACTTCTTTAGAGGGGGAGTATTACAGGCAACTAAGTTAGCTGAAAATATTACAAGCAGTCAGACAGGGCTAGGCCCTCGAGAAAGTCGAGGCAAAGAGGAAAACATATTACAACTGTGGTTGGAGGTGCATCTGTTGGAAATCAGGCCTCAAGATGAAGACAAAATGATCCGGCCTAAGAGAAGTGGTAACACCTGGCCTAATGAAGTCTAGAAGGACATCAGTCACCTCAGTGGGTGACCAAGACCCTCCAACTCATCTCTGCCTGAAAAGTTCTTTGTTCTTTCCATGTGCACTTGGTACGTGATTCACTTCCCCATTGGCTCAATATTACCTAGGTGACTATATTTATCATCTTACTGGTTGATTATAGCTGTAAGCCATGTTGTACCCATCTGGTTGTGCTCTATAAAGCTTCCCCTGAGAAATGAGGTCCTCAGCAACCTATTCAGAGCCTCACCTGACTCTCAGGAGCTGATATTTCCTACTCTTAGCCTCCACGGTTCCTTAGAATTCATTCTTCAATTTGGAGAAAACATGGAGTTGTGTACTGGACGTCTAGCAGTTGGGAGTGATACTATTTCCCTTCTATCATTTTGGAGGTCCTGCATCATTTGCTAGACCAATCTCTGATGCCTGGCTGCAACCAGACTCTGCAGCTTCCCTGTGACCAGAACTGAAGATGACCCAAGGGAAAAGAGAACCATTGGTCTTTTAGAGCTTTCTAGAGCAACAGAGAAGGGGAGTTTCATAGTGGCAGAGGAGGCTCCGTGTGCATTGACGAGTGTGTTTGCCATGTGGAAACCGGAGGCTTAATAAATTAGAAGCAAAGTGCCAGCCAAATAGCTCAGCAGATTAAAGTGCCTGAAAGCAGGCACAGGGGCAGGGGGTTTGATCCCCGGGCCTTCCATGCCAGGCCCACCCCCGGGGCATGCTGAGATGGCAATTGAGACTGGGCATGGTGGTGTGCGCCTGTAATCCCAGCTCTTGGGAGGCTGTAAACAGGGGCATCACTATGAGTCTGATCTAGTAGTGAGACTCTGAACAGCCTGTAGACACTAGACACCCGCCCCAAAAAATAATTTTTTTAAAAATTAGAAGCAAGCATCTTGTGTGCTTGGCTTGGCTGTAGATACGCTACTTCTGAGTTGTAGAAGCTGGGGTCTGATGGCAGCTGACAGCTGCTGAGGTTGGACCATTCTGGGCTGAATGGTGTAGAAGTTGTGGGCTGGAGTTCTGCCATCTGGCAGTGTCTGGCTATTGTCCGTGTCCTGGACGCTCGTTCCTGAGTGCTTCAGCTCTAGTTCAGTGTCCAGCATGACTGTATATGACTTTCCATTTTGCTTTGTATTAAAAGTAAAGTAACTTGATTTTTTTTTTTTTTTTTTTGTATTTTAGGGAAGGGTCTACAGGGTGTTCAGGGTCTCACTACTAGATCAGACTCGTAGCGATCCGCCTGTCTACAACCTCCCAAGAGCTGGGATTACAGGTGTGTGCCACCATGCCCAGTCCCAATTGTAGTCTCAGCATGCCCCAGGGGTGGGGCCAGCATGGCAGGCTCCAGGGATCAAACCCCTGTGCCCACTTGCAGGCACTTTAATGTGCTGAGCTATTTGGCCAGTAAAGTAACATAAACAGCTCACCTTTAGCCCTTTAAAAGAATTGAAAAAAAAAAAAAAGTTTGAGACAAGGTCTCACTTTGAATTTGCAACCTTTCTACCTCAGTTTCGAGAGGGCTGAGTTTCCACGTGTGCACCGCCATGCCCATCTGCATTTGGACTTTTTTTTTAAACCACAAAAAGTTATACTGCCCCAATTGCCAAGGCCACCTAGTTCTCCAGCTGACAAAGACAGATGTCATGGGATGGGAGGGTAACTCAGAGGGGTATACCTCCCCTTATAATCCGTGGACCAAGCTCTGCCTCCCCTTTCTTGTATCCCCTTCTCCTGTTGTTGCTTCCTGTTCCTCCCAAGGTGTATTCAGATCTTTGCTCTAGGATTTGCTTCAGGAGGGAAAACTTCCTGAAGGTTTTCAGGAGGGGCACTAGCAGATTTTCATGAGTGGGTCTGTCTCCAGACTAAAGAATGTATACGTGCAAGACTTCAGCAACAACAGCAGGCAGTGTGGAACTGGAGTACAGAAGTGCAAGGCAGCACACATCTTTATTATGTATATTTTGTTTGTTTGTTTAGGCGGAACCAGGGATTGAACTCAGGCCCTTGTGCTTGCCAGGGAAGTGCTTATTCTACTGAGCCATCTCCCCAGCCCCCCCCCCTTTTTGAGGTACTGGGGACCTTGCGCATGCCAGTCAGATGTTTATGCCACTGAGCTGTCTCCCCAGCTCTGTATATTTTTTATATACAGTGTTATCACCTATTTATGTTCTTACATACTGGCCTCATTGGCACATGTGTTCTTGTCAACTGTTAAGTGACGGTTACATACTAATGCCCCAACGTGTGCCTATGCTGACAATGGGGCTGTGTCCTCAGGGCTGTCCCGAAGTATCCTTACATGCCCAAGCTTTGACTTGGTCTGAGTGGTTCCCCACAAGAATCAATTGGTGTCCACAGAGAATTTGAAAATAGTGTGGTGCATAGACTCCTCACTTTTGATTTTAAAAGTGTGGCAAGTTCATGAAAGGAGTTTTTCTTTAAACTGGGTGGGGTAGTGCACGCCTGTAATCCCAGCACTCAAGAGGCAGAAGGATTGCTAAATTTGCAGTCAGCCTGGGCTACATAGTGAGCTCAAGTCCAGCCTGAGTTAAGTAGCGAGACCCTGCTTCCAGAAAATCCCAAAGCAAAACTGAATCCAAAACAAAAACAAAAAACAAATAAAAAGCTCCCAAAACCTAAGAAATATTATTTTGAAATATTTTTTTTTCTTGTAAGTTCACACTACCCAGTTGCTTAAATTCCACAGCATTCTTGATTTGTGACTGTGAATCATATTTCTTGCCAATTCTTTAAAAGCCAGAGATCATCACTTATAATTTTATAATTTTTTCATGCTTGTAACAGCTCTTTGTGCAATACATAATGTACTTTACTGAAATTTTATTAAAATTTAATTAAATACAGTTGTATAATGTGCATTTTCCAAAGTTTAAGTAAGTCAAACATCTCTAATTTAAAAAAAACCCAAAATCTGTAATGCAATGGAATTCAGGATTTGGGGATGGACTGGGGATATTCAACAGGTTAAAGTCTACGGGCCGGGGAGTTGGCTCAATAGAACAAGTACTTCCCTGGCAAGCGCAAGGGCCTGGGTTCAATTCCTGATTCTGCCAAAAAAAGAAAAAAGAAAAAGTCTATGTAAGTATGCTAGAACCTGAAAAACCCCAAAATCTGAAATGCTTCTACTCCAAAGTATTTATTTATTTATTATTTTTTTTGGAGGAACCAGGGATTGAACTCGGGTCCTTGCGCTTGCCAGGGAAGCATTTATTCTACTGAGCCATCTCCCCAGCCCATCCAAAGTATTTTTGATGAGACCTACCTAACCCTCAAATAAAATTTTATAGGAGGCCCTGGATTTGAACTCAGCAACTGTTCTGAGCCCAACAAACCAAACCAATACAGTTTTATCTCAGTAACTGAGCTTTGGGAGTATCTGAGCAGTTCTGGAGCTGATATGTACTAACTGAACAATGAATTAGTTAAGCTGTATCCAGCGGACTGGTTCTGTGACTATCCTGGAACCAATTAAGTCAATTTCTTTCTTTTTTTTTTTTTAAATTTTATTTATGTGTGTGTGTGTGTGTGTGTGTGTGTGTGGCCAGCTCAGCCCACCAGAGGGCGGGGCTGGCTGGCATGTGGTGCTGGGGGATTGACCCACGGTCCGTGTGCTTTGCTAAGCTTGTTCTAAGTAGGTGCTTTAGACCACTGAGCTAAGTAGCGAGACCCTGCTACTCACCAGCCCCAAGTCAATTTCTTTTCTTTCGTTGAGACAGGCTCTCCACATGTAGTCAAGACCAGCTTCAAACTGATTTCTTTTTCTTTCTGTATTTTAGGGAAGGGTCTACAGGGTGTTCAGGTTCTCACTACTAGATCAGACTTGTAGTGATCCGCCTGTTTACAGCCTCCCAAGGGCTGGGATTACAGGTACCTGCCATCACACCCAGTCTCAATCTCTATCTCAGCATGCCCCAAGGGCAGGGCCAGCACAGTAAGCCTGGGGATTGAACCCCTGGCCCCTGCACTTGCTTATAAGTGCTTTAATCTGCTGAGCTATTTGGCCACCCTCGGCTTCAAACTCATGATGATCCTCCTGTCTCAGCCTTCTGAGTCCAGGTGTGTGCTACTCAGCTCAATTAAGTTATTTTCTATAACTCACTTCCATTTTTCTCAAAATGCTGTCACATCATTATTGGGTAGAATGATCAGAACCTGCTTTTTTTTTTTTTGTGGGGGCTACTGGTGGCACTGGGGATGGAAGACAGGGTTTTGTGCATGTGAGGGAAGAACTCTACCACTAAGCCACATCCCCAGCCCCACTTTTGTTCTGAGGGCCTCTAGACCTGAAAGTCATTTTATTTTTTTAATCTGGTCAGTTAAGATTTACTGGGATGGAACTATATTGGAAAGATGTCTGTATATTATTAAATTTGTTGGTATTACTCTAAAAAAAAAAGATTTACTGAATTGGATTGGTGTAAGGAATTCTACTTTTACTTATTTTTGTAGTGTGAGGGAGTGAATCCAGAGCTTTTGCAATGTTAGCCCGGTGCTCTACCAGTGAGTTGCACTGCCAGCCCTGGACTTTTCCATTTAAGCCTTGTGCCAGGACTCCCAAGGGCAGGCCAAGCCCTTCGTGGGCTGTCCTAGGCTCAGGTGACTTCTTTTTCCAGCTGTGGACAGGTGGCCCAAGACACCTTCTGCAGCACTGTCTCCCTGTACGTGCCCAGCCCCGCTCCCAAGACAGCTAGGAACAGATGAGACACTACACTTTCACAGAAGATAGCATTTTACTTGGGTTCTTTTTTTTGTGTGTGTGTGGCAAAACCAGGGATTGAACCCAGGCCCTGGCGCTTGCCAGGGAAGCGCTTATTCTACTGAGCCATCTCCCCAGCCCCACTTTGGTTCTTACTTAAGAACGGAGACTGTGTCTACACTTGATAAACAAATCCCACTGTAGCTCATGCATAGAAAAAAAAAAGCTGAAGTCTTTATCCTCCCTCAGTTCTCACCCCACCTTCCCTTTATGACAATGTAGGGAGAGCCCAGGCATAAGGGCAGAACAGTTCTTTGACCCTGGAAGAAGCCAGGAGGAAGTCCTGTCACCAAGCAGAAATCTCCTCAATCCCTCAGGCTGAGCCGTTATGCCGGTCCTCCATGTCCTTTTCTTCATAAAAGTTCCTGAAAATTTAGGAGGTGCCCGAGGAGGGCCAGGATCAGGCTGTGAGGCCCGACTGTGAATGCTACCAAGAAGTCCCCTGATTTGATTGGGGGTTTGTTTCCTCCAAGTGTTGCAGGTGGGACCAGCCTGTAGCAGCCCACATACTGGGGAGCTGCTGCTGCGGGCAGGTCACCATTCCCAAAGGACTGGCAGCCAGCCTCAGGCCCACTGCAGCACAGCGCCTGGGGACAACGCCAGCTGGTGGCGCAGAGCAGGTGAGCTGTGCGCGGGCGCGGGGTGGGGTGGGGGTGGGGCGGGACTCAGGCTGGTGGCAGTGAGGAGAAGGCAAAGGCGGCCGCGGCCCTTTCTCCTTCCAGGAAAGCAGCCACTTCCCTCCGGTTTTCACAGACTGGACGGATCCCCTGAGAGTGAAGCTCCCAATAGGAAAATCAGCTCTTGCCCTGGCCCTCTGACTCTCCTGGCCCCAAGGAGTCATGCGAGGGGCAAGAGGGCAGGTGGCCATCAGAGGGTGGTGCTGTTGCCACGGGGTCTCTTCATGAGGACCTTTCCACCCGCTGCCCAGGCCCTCTGGGATGGCCGTTTTTTCTTGCTGTCCAACTTCCTCATGTACCTCTGCACCCACGGCTGGTTGGGGTCGCTGCACAACTGCAGGCCCTTCTTGGTGGTGAAGCTGTGGGAGGAAGGACAGGGCTCTGCTGAGGTCCGGCAGGGCCCGGGGACCACGCATGACACTTTACAGGGATGTGCTAGGAGCCTGGCCTCCTAGGGGACTCCTGACATCTGTCTTCTCTCACGTGGGATTTGGTATGCAGAGGAAGAATGGTGGGGCGGGGGTGGGGTGCTTGGCTCAGTCGGGGGCCTCTCCATCACACAGCATCTGACAACAGGGACACAGCCCCCATCCACAGCGAAGAGGAAAAAATGCAACAAGCCCCCCAGAATGAAAATGCCACCAAGGCTCATGCTATGCATGGAGGTGTGCCAGCGAGGGTGCCAGGGCTGCACCAGAAGGATGGTGCCCCCTCCAAGCCAGCTCCTACCTGGGGGCGCTGGGCCAGAGATCAAATCTTGTGATGCTTTGGGAAAATGAATGACAAATACTAAAACTCTATGACAGGAGTGGCGAACCTGCAGCCTGGGTATTACTGTGTTTCTTTTAAGACAAAAGATATTGATGTATGAGTTCTTTTTTCTGAACTGAAATCTCAGTCTTCAGGTTTAATTGCTGTGTTGGTACTTTGGGATAAATAAGGGGGTTCAGAGTTGCAGTCTGAGCATTCGTCTCTAAAAGGTTCGCCACCATGGCTCTATAGAGTACCGCTGCTCACAGGGAAGCGCTTATTCTACTGAGCCATCTCCCCCGCCAGTGCCACTGTTGACGAAGTGACCCCACTGCTACCTTTTATAAGAGACAGCTCTGACACCATCAGAAGCCCAGAGACCTAGCCACCCAAGTGACCTCGAGCTGCAGCTGCCCTCTGCAAGCGGGAGCAACCACACCTCCCCTGTGGGGTTGCTGGGGGGACTCACTAAGGCGATGTCATGTACATATTTAGTGCCCCTGAAATGACTGTTGAACTTTAATCTTTCTCTTCATTTTATGGCTGGGGAAGCAGAAGCTCAGGGAGGCCAAGTGCCTTTTGCAGAGCTGACCCTGGAGGTTTGTTGTCCCCTGCCTTGGACCTGGAGAAATACTCACATCACTCCCGCCTTGGTACAGGTGCTCCTGCTGGTCAGCTGATAGCTCACCACCCTGTCCTCGGGGATTTTCTTGGAAACAAAGGTTATGCAGCAGGAGGAGGGGATGACTACAGAGTCTGAAACAGGACAGAGAAGAGCTGTGTCCTTTCCCATGAGTCCACCCTCACCAGGCACCCCAAGAAGTCACAGGCTGCCCTAGGCTGCCTCCTCCTCCACCCTCTGTGGTGCCAACCCAGCCATACCCTTGTAGCCCTGTCCTGCCCAGAGACTCAGGCCGGAGCTGGGCGTCTTACCTGTGGGCAGAATGCAGTGAGCACAGAGGGCTAGGAGCAGGAGACCAGCTGCAATGGTCACGGGGCCTGCCATGGCCTGGAGGGAGAGGTGGCAGCTTAGGGCTCAGAGTTGGGGTGCAGGAGGAGAGAGCTACTTCCTTGCAAAGCACCCCAACCTCCCTCCCTCTATCCTTTATAGGAGCAGCTGGGGGAGACACTTGCACAGATCTGCTTCCCTCCTCCTCTAGGCTTCCTTGAAAGTCCTGTGGTCAAGAAAGAGGAAATCATGACCCAACTGTTATCCAGCTGAGTCAGGGTTTTGTGGGGGCGGGGCAGGGACTACACCAGAAAGAGCTTGGGCAGAGGGCCAGCTCCCTGCTGGGATAAGTGACAAAAGTCTGGGTGCATAGTCAGAGGCTGATGATGAGCATCCTGCCTCTGTTGCTCACTCCCTATGGGATCCTGGACCCATCACCCACCTCTCTGAACCTCAATTTCTTCAGCTGCCCATAGGTAGAGTTACCCATCTTCCTTCATTTATTAATTCATGAAACTCATTTGGTCTATGCCATGTGTCGGGCCCTACAGGCTTCCAGTAGGGATGAAAATATGTGACCAAGCATGTACATAAACAACAGCAGGGGCCAAAACTGGGCTCAGCCCAGCCATGCTGCAGCCTCCACCTGGATGTTGGCACACACTGGGTCTTAGGAGTCTTGCATTCTCAACAGGCAGTACCTAAAGGCTCTAGGGAAGTGGGAGGCACCCAAACCCATATATTCCCAGGGCTGCTGACCTGCACTGACTGCTTCACCCGGTTGATGGCTGGAAGGGCATCTCTGTGTCTTACCCCAGAAGAACATCTGGACACCAGTGTCCATCCCTCCCAAGACTCAAGCAGATCACCCCATCTCGTGGGCAGTGTTGCAGAATGAGTAGAGGATGGATCAGCTCGGCGACCACTGCTGCTCCTGCACCAGTGACACTTAAGTGGTTGGAACCAGTGCAGGCACAAAGAGAAGCCAGTAGGGAGGTCCCCGGGTGGAGGCAAGACCAAAGTCAGCGTGACACACAAGGGCCTGATCTCACTGTCTTTGTTTATGGAACACAAAATACCACGCACCCAGTGGAGCATTTCACTAGCTTTGCTCACACCCCTCTTTGTCTCCACCTGCTCCTCAGGCAGCAGTGATAGTTGCCATCTGGCTTAGAAATCAGGGAGGACACAATGAGAAAATTTATGGGAAGCCCTTGCTATGCACAGGGGCTTTTCATCACTGTGTTTTATGACCCATCATGACCTCTGCTGTTCAACAGCTTAGGGCTAGGGAGATAGCTCAGCGGCGCAGCACCTGCCTGGCAAGGGCGAGGTCCTGAATTCAATTCCTGTTACAACCCCCCCCCCAACACACATAATTCAAAGGCCATGACCTTTAGTTGGTCTGAGTTTGTGACTCAGTGGACAATGTGGGTGGGATGTGGCCAGAGGAGGAAGTCGGAAAGAAAGGACAGCTGGGCAGGGAAGAACAGGGAGAGAGAGCAAGACGGGGATGCCCACTGTCACAGTGGTGCAGAGTGGGCCGGGTGAAGGTCACTGGGTGGGAGGATGGGTGGGTGGCTGCAGCACAGATTAGTAACACGCTTTGGGGGGTTTTCCAGGTTCTTTAAAGAAATACCCAGTCTTCATGGTCCATCTATTGTGGCAGTTATGCAGGGATTACCCACCCTGCTTCATAGGGAGGAATAGGTACTCTTAGGAAGGGAAAGAGGCAAGAAACAGGGACACAGGGACAATTACCCTGGCTTCCAGATGGGAATCTGGTCTTCCTCCTCAAGGGCTGGAATCCAAGAGCTGGAGGAGGCTTTAAGTAAGAATGGAAGGAACAGGAGGTTC
>NW_004524611.1:13955176-13958902 GCF_000260255.1 Octodon degus
AAAGAAAGAAAGAAAGAAAGAAAGAAAGAAAGAAAGAAAGAAAGAGAGCAGATCCAGGAAAGAAGGTGAGCAGGAAGAAGAGAGGAAGATGAGAAGAATGGGGGGCAGGGAGAAAAGTGGGAGGTCCCTAGACCCTGCCCCTATCACTGTTCCAGTTCAGGCCCTGCCCCTCTTCTAGCCTGAGTATTTCCATCTGAGAAGTGGGGGTGTTGACCTGATCTCTTATCCCCACCTGTGGGAGCCACATTACAGATGATACAAGAATGGACATTGTCCATCCTATTTTAAATATGTCTTGTAATGGTCAGCCTGTCTGATAAAGACAGTTTATCCCTATGGTAATGATATCAGGTTTCCCTAAGGTAAAAACAGATGAGTCAACAAGATAAACATGTAAATCAAGCAAATAATAAAACAGATATATGCAGATATGACAAAAATAAGGACAATCATCTGAGAATATCTAACATGTGGAAACCTAGCCAAGCACCATCTGAGAGTCCTCCTGCATTCTGCTCAGTGAAGCAGGGCTTTGGGGAGAAGGAGCAAGGAATTGAGGGGCAGAGTGAGCACTGAGGCAGGGCAGAAGGGAGGAAACAGAGCAATGTCCAGCTGAGCCAAGGAGACAGTGGTTTTTCCCTTGAGGAGACATAGCAGGGCCAGCTGTCCTGTTGTCCTCCTTGGGGTGAGCCATGCAAGAACAATGGTGAGCATACAGCCTGGCAGCTGGGCCAGTCACTGTGCTGTAGCTGAGGTGCTATGGAGCCTGGGAGAATTTCCTGATGGGAAACAACTGGGAGAAGCAGGCTGAGGACCTGGAGCAGCTATGACTTCACATATTCCAGGATGAGTCCCAGATACGGGCATTGGATTTGATGACCTGGATAAGGCAGTGGCCTGTGGTCCTAGGGTAGCTGCAGAGGGGAAGAGGAGCAGGGGCTGGAACAGAGCCATGACCACCTAGGAAATTGTTAAGTTCCTGAGATCCTCATTGCCCTTAACTGCCCCCATTGTATACACCAGGAACTCAAGGCTTAGCGTGCTCAGGAAGGGTACAGCTGGTTTGTGAATTGAGTTCTGTCTGAATTCAGTGGGGCCTCCCTCAAGTGAAACTCAGCTTTGATCTGTGGCTGTCCATGGTTCTGAGGTGCAGCATAACGGGGTCAGATATGTGGCCCCGTGACAGGATCCAGCCACTGGCAGGTAGGATGGGAAGTAGTTGAGACAGGGCACTGGCTGAGCAGTTACAGCAAGTAATCAGGGAGGCAAGAAGGGGCCTGGATTTGGTTGTGGGCAGGAGAAGCCTAGTTCCTCACTGTGCTAGATATACCTGAAGAACCTACAAGAGAGAGAGAGAAGGAGAGGGAAAGGGAGAATTTGAGGTGTCCTGCCTTGATGAGCTCCACCTGCATGGTTTGAGTGTGTCTACAGAAGTTCCCATGATGACTTAGTATCCAGTGCATCAGTGTGAGAGGTGGATCTTTACTAGGATTAGGTTGCGGGGGTTCTGCCCTCTTTACTGGATTAATGTCATGAACACAAGAGTGGCTCTCAATGAAAGGATGATGGCAGCCTTCCTCCCTCTCTCTCTCACATTCACTCTTTCCACTCTGATGTGGGGTGACACAGAAAACCGGCCTCCACCAGAGGGAGCTCCTCAACTTTGGACTTCCTAGCCTCCAGAACTGTAAGAAATAAATCTTTTTTTTTTCTTCATCAAGTACCCGCTTGGGGCAATTTGTTATAGTAACACACAACAGATGAGACACAAGCTCAGTCTGCAATCCAGGCTGTGGGCAAAAGACCTAATGCTTGGAAGTCAGCCCAGAGCCTGCCCTAAGCCCTGAGAAGTGTGTTCAGTTGCCATGACCTCTAGGACTATCCTTTGATGTGAAGTCACTTGCCAAGGTTGAAATCTTAGCTTTGTTCTTTATACTCAGGGTCTTTAGCTCCTCTGTGCCTCCGTGCTAGACTCTGGCTGTAGAATGGGAAACAGCAACGGCATCTACCAGATGAGCGACTGAGGATTGAGCAAGGTCATTCATCCGAAGCCTTAGCTGCCTGCCCTCCATAAACCAAAACCAGCCAAAGAGATGGTTGTTCTTCTTATGACAACTTATTTTTTGAGTTATTTTATTTTTAATAACCTGACAATAATTCAAAAGTTGTTTCCTTTAATGGGAATGCCACCATCACTGCTACACACTCACTGAATTATCAAAGGCAAGGAAGAGACTGGATTCCAAAGACCCTGATGGTAAGAAGCCTTCTGGGCTCACTGACTGACAGCTGCTTACGGAGTCTCGAAGGGCAGCAGGAGGCAGACACGACAGGAGACAGAAGGAACCTTCTTCAGAGGACTGAGTGTGGCTGCTGGGTCCTGAGCACCTTGAAGCGCTTCTTGATGGTGATTTGGTGTCGCGAGTATCTGTCATCTGGGGAGAACTGAGCGGGATGGGCTGAGCAAGTCTGTGTGCCCATCGGGTCAAATTTCTTCAGCGTATACACCTGGTCTTCCTGCTCGTTCAAGTAATACTGGAGAAGCAAGGCTACGCTACTCTATCACTCCTCCCTTATGACAACTTATTTATAGGCTGGTGAACTGACCAACCAAATAATCCACAGTCAGGCTCTTCCCTAGGTTTTGTGACATCGCCTTTAAGCCAGGCATGGTGACACATGCCTATAATCCCAGGGTTCCGGCAGGCTGAGACAGGAGGAATGAAACTTTGAGCCTAGTTTGGGTAATATAGTCACTTACTAAAACCCTGTCTAAATACATAAAACAAAATAGGAGCTAAGATGTAGCTCAGTGTGAAGGCCTGGGTTTAATCCCCAGAACTGGAAAAAAAAAGTTGCACTTAATCCCAATCTTTCTTTACAACAATGATTCTTAGAGTATATGTTAGTATTCATGTTGTAGAGAGGTAAAGTAACTCATGCAAAGACATGGCCCCTGGCACCTCCTTTTTTTTTTTTTTTCTGGCACCTCCTTTAAAACCCAAATCTGAAACTATCATGCAGATTATTAGAAATGTAGAGGTGTTATGTGGGTGATGAGGGTTAGAATACTAAAAGGGAAAGGAAAATGGGCATGATGAAACTGGGCACGGTGGCACACATTTGCAATTCCAGCACTTGGGAGGCTGAGGCAGGAGGATTGCCGCAAGTCTGAGGCCAGCCTGTGCTACATAGTGAGTTCCAGTTCAGCCTGAGCTACATAGCAAGACACTGTCTCACTAGACAAAAATAACAACAACCAAGCTAAACCAGAAACAAAAACAACCAAAAATACAAAGAAAGCAAATGCACAAAACAATCCTAAAATTCATATGGAAATGCAAGGAACCCAAAAGAACTAAAAAAATTTTTAAAAAAGAAAAAGTTGGGAGTCCTTTCACCAAGATGGTGCCAAAGGCAAAGAAGGAAGCCCCTGCATCTCCCAAAGCTGAAGCCAAAACAAAAGCTTTGAAGGCCAAGAAGGCCATGCTGAAAGGCATCCGCAGCCACAAAAAGAAGATACGAACATCCCCAACCTTCTGGTGTCCAAAGACACTGCAGCTCCGGAGGCAGCCCAAATACCCTCAGAAGAGCACCCCCAGGAGAGAGACTGGGCATGGTGGCACGTGCCTATAATCCCAGCTCTTGGGAGGCTGTAAACAGGCGGATCACTACGAGCCTGATCTAGTAGTGAGACCCTGAACACCCTGTAGACCCTTCCCTAAA